>NW_025814830.1:55500000-56082500 GCF_022079265.1 Lynx rufus
TGTGTCGTGCTGTTCACATTTCTAGAAGATGTAAGCTCAGCACGATTTCTGGGGCGTGAATACTGACTCTGGGCGCCAATCTTCGTAAACACGCCAACAGAAGTGCAAACAGAAGCGGTCAACATCACTGTAGAATACTCCAGGTGAGACCATCTTCCATCTAAGTTTGCAAAGGCCAATTTCCTTTTTTAAAATTTTTTCATTAACGTTTACTTATTTTTGGGAGACAGAGAGAGACAGAGTGGGAGTGGGGAAGGGGAAGACAGAGGGAGGCACAGAATCCGAAGCAGGCTCCAGGCTCCGAGCTGTCAGCACAGAACCTGTTGCAGGGCTCAAACTCATGAACTGTGAGATCATGACCCGAGCTGAAGTTGGACAGTTAACCAACTGAGCCACCCGGGTGCCCCTGCAAAAGCCCATTTCAACACCAACAACCTTAGAAAGGGCAGCAGACAAAAGCTTTTCACTACTAAAAAAGGTGCCCCAGGGCTTGGGGCACCTGCATGGCTCAGTCGGTTAAGCGTCCAACTTTGGCTCAGGTCATGATCTCACTGTTCACGGGTTCGAGCCCTGTGTCCGGCTCTGTGCTGACAGCTCGGAGCCTGGAGCCTGTTTCGGATTCTATGTCTCCCTCGCTCTCTGCCCCTCCCCCACTCACACTCTGTCTATCTCTCAAAAGTAAGTAAACATTCAAAAAAAAACTTTAAAAAAGGACAGAGCTTGCCTGAAACCAGATTTGTCTCCCTCTGGATTATTTGTTAGGAGATATCAGGACCTTCTGAGAGGTCTTTGAATGAGTTGTGTTTTAAAACGCCCTTGTTAATGCACCCCCATGTTTATAGCAGCACTATCAACAATAGCCAGGGTATGGAAAGAGCCCAAATGTCCATCGGCTGATGAATGGATAAAGAAAATGTGTTATATATACAGAACGGAATACTACTCGGCAATCACAAAGAAGGAAATCTTGCCATTGGCAACTACATGAATGGAACTGGAGGGTGTTATGCTAAGTGAAATTAGTCAGCGAAAGACAAAAATCATATGACTTCGCTCATATGAGGACTTTAAGAGACAAAACAGATGAACATAAGGAAAGGGAAACAAAAATAATATAAAAACAGGGAGGGGAACAAAACAGAAGAGACTCAAATACGGAGAACAAACTGAGGGTTACGGGAGGGGTTGTGGGAGGGGGGATGGGTCAAACGGGGGAGGGGCACTAAGGAATCTACCCCTGAAATCATTGTTGCACTAGATGCTAACTTGGACGTAAATGAATAAATAAATAAATAAATAAATAAGACATTAAAAAATATGTCCTTGTTAAGACTAATAAATTTTAATACCTAAATATTTGTGGTACTTCAATTTTTTAAATAATTTTTATCTGACATTTGTGTTGATGTCTTTCTCCTTTAATATTTTCTGTCCTCAAATATCTGAATCAGGTTCAAATGAATGTGAAATGCTATCAATTATTGAATCACATAATGTCAAAATATATTGATGTAAAGCAATGATAACCATGCATTGAAAAACAAAAAAAACTCTGAACTTTCCACATAATCCTACCACAGAATTGATCGAGGCCTCTCATTCTTTTTTAAATCACATGAAGTGCTATGGAAAATGTAGAGTAACTTACAACTCAGGAACTCTTGGCGATTTTTCAGAAATTCTGATATGCTGTTCCTGAATCCTAACCTTTATCTCTGTCGGGAATTTGGATGTCATGTCCCGAACCGAGCTGGTCAGAGAACTGGGCCAGACGAGGACAGGAGCGAGGGGGACTGAGCCGGCCAAGAGACACACACCCGAGCCGGCAGCCGAGACTTTTGGTTGCACATGTGACCACAGGAGCTCACAGAACCGGGCACAGCAGGCACGTGGGCTCCAAAGACCCACCTCATCCCTCAGGGTCGTCCTCACCTGCAGGTTCAGAGGCGCCTTGGGCAGGGGACCCGGCACATGGGGACCCGGTTTGTGCCGACCACCGTGGCACGCGGGTAGAAGCCCGTCCCTGCAGGCACGGGGACCCCTACCCGCCACCCGCACCACACGCAGCCTGTGACGGGCTAGGAGAGGTGGGTGGCTGGCTGTCCACACCTCGGCCTCCCAAGCCCCGTCTGCAGGGCCTCTGAGCTGGACACAAGGCCCTGCATAAACATGCGGTATTTTGCATTGAGGCTTGTGAGCGCTTATCCGAGTCAGACACTGTCACCTGCTTCCACTGAGGGATTCCAGGCCTGCCTTCCCGGGGAAGTCACGGCTTTCCCAGGCACAGTGACTCCCACACGGGGTCCACGGAAAGCACAAGTTCCCGGCAAGGCAGCTCATCGCACACCACCTGCTCGCCCTTGCAGCAAGCACTCCGAAACTATTCGCTGGGCCAGGCCTGAGCTCGAAGTGTTGGATGTGCAAAGCACACAGTGCAGAGGGGAAGGTGAACTCTTACCTTCCAGAGACACCTAGGAAATACGCCATGTCGGGGAGAAGCAGCCAGGCCTGTGTGAGGGGTGGGACTCACTGAGCAAGGAGTATTTCTGGGGCTCGGGGGGTGACAGGCAGGTTTATTAACCCAATCTGCCCACCTGCCAGTGGAAATTTCATAAGAAACTACCCCCTCGATAGTGATGGTCACGATGGGGCCATGCAGCCTCAGAGTTAGGGGTCCAAGGGCTCGGCCAGAAGGCCTGGCTCAGGGCCCGGCCTTGCCATTTACCAAAGGCTGTGGCCTTGGACAAACACCCTGATCTCTCTGTTCCCTGGCTTCCTCATCTGTGACATGGGGGTAACAGCACCCATCTCGTCGAGCCGGGGACAGAAAGTCATTGTGAGACAGTGAGCTCTCGCTGCTTGGGCCGGGAATCTTCTTCATTTTCTAGATGGTGACGCCGAGGGTCAGAGTGGCGGAGAGGCGAGCTCGAAGCTGCGCAGTGGAGGAAGTGGCACAGCCGGGATCGGAGCCCGGACGCGTGGGGCTCCAAAGCCCTCTCCCCTCCAACGTGGGACTCACAGAAGAGCAGAAACCCCCGTCTGCTCAGACGGCCGCGGCTGGCCAGCAGCCAGCACCCCACAGCAGGGGAAATACCTCCTTGCTCAGGGATGCCCCGCCTCCCCCGCCCCCTGAGGGGCCGTGCAGGGGCCTGGATGCCTTCGGCACCAGGAGGGTGCTGTGAGGAAGGCAGGTGGGAGGTGAGGGCAAGCCTCCAGGACCTGGCTTTGCCACTTCCCCTGTGCTGTCCGACCACACAGCCTCCGGTCCCTGCTGTCCCCCAGGGTCCTCACTGAGACCTCACCTGCCCGGGAAACTGTCCCCAGCCTGCACAGCCTGGCGTGCCTCAAAAAGCCCAACATGGAATCAGCACGGGACCCCACAATTGCACTTCTGGGTGCAGACCTGAGACAGGTGAACACAGGTTCTCCAGCAAAGCTTCCCAGCAGGTGTTCACAGTGCTACTGTCACGCACGGTAAGGAAAAACGCAGAACCAGCCCAGGCGCCCGCCCACCCGTGGGTGAATGGATAGCCACACTGTAGCACATCCACATAATAGAACAGTATTCAGCCGCCAACAGGAGTCGAGTACTGACACGTGGTTGGGTGCAGGCGAGCGAAATCGTGCTAAATGGAAGAAGCCAGTCTACTGTGTGGCTCCACTCACAAGAACGTTCCAGAATAAGCATGTCTACAGTCAGAAGAGTGGTTGCCAAGGGTGGGGAAGGGGCGAGTGGTGGCGGGCATGGGGTCTCCTCCTGGGGTGAAAGCGCTCTGCACTTAGAAGTGTGGTTTCGCTACATGTACTCCGTTGCCCGTGGACTCTTTGGCTTAAGATGGTTCGCTTTACACGATGTGGATTTAACCTCAATTTTTTAGAAAAGGCGGAATGCAGAACGGGACGCCTGGAAGTCCTGGAAAGTCCATTACTCCGCGGCTGACGTTATGTAAGCGGGAGCCGGCGCGGGCAGGGGTGGTGGGGGAGGGGGGCGGCGCGTGGGCAGGGAGGAGGCACGGGCAGGGGAGGTGGAGGGGGGTGGTGCGGGCAGAGGAGGTAGAAGGGTGGCGCGGGCAGGGGTGGTGGCGGGGGGTGGGGGGGGCGGCGTGTGGGCAGGGGGGTGGGGGGAGGGAGCGGTGCGGGCCAGAATGCAGGGTGCGGCCAGGAACGCTGAGGGTTTAAAGTAACAGGAAACCTGAGCAATACCATCAATGAGGCTTTTCTGACGGCTGCTCGTATGGAGCAGAACAAAGTGTGCTGAGCGTCGGGAGGAGGCGTGAGTCCGGCTGCCAGGCTTTGCCGGGGGGCCTCTGACCGCACACCGGCCGCAAACCTGAAAGCTGCTCGGTGAACAATCCGGACCCAAGGTTTTAACAAAACTCGGCCTAGCACCGGCCTTGAATGTGAGCCAGAGGGTTTCGGTGACAGCCAGGAAAATGCACGGGGCAAATGCCTCTCAGGGCTGGAGGGGTCGGGGGTGGGGGGGCACATCCTCTCCTGGGCTCGCTATGGAGCTCTGCAGCACAGCTACGGCAGTGACAGGGGGCCGGGGTGGGCTCAGAGGTGAGGGCGCTCGGGGGCCCCCGGTATGCCTGGGTCCTGGTCGGCCAGAGACAGGGTGCCGGTGAACCCGCAGCGTGTCTTTCCACGGCTCTCAGGGCAGGAAGCGGGGCTGGGCTCCGGGGAAGGTCCCGTGGTGCCGAGAGCCACCTTTCTGAGCCACGTTGTCCCGTCTGTGCAACGAGGAACCAAGGCCACCCCGTCCAGCTGTCTGAGAAGTAAACTGGCACGTCCCTCCTTCCCTGCTCTCAGGGCTGACCCCAGCATCCTGCAGGCCTCGCCCCAATCTCTCAAGGCTGCCTGGCCAGACCCTCGGCTGGGCTAAACCCCTTGTTCCATTCTCTGTATGACTGTGTTCCCCTGGACTGGCTCACATATGGAATTATTTATACGTGGGCCTGCCTGGCCCATCTAGGATCACTCCCCACCTCAAGAGCCTGAGCTTAATCTCAGGCAAAGTCCCTTTTGCCACGTGAGGTCACACAGTGACAGGTCCAGGACTGGGACGTGGATGTCCTGGGGGTGTCGTTCTGCTGAGCAAGGGTCAGAAGGGCCCCGTGGGAATGACCACTTAGTAGGAAAGAAAGACAATAAAACAACTCCATGAATAACTGCTCTAAGGGGGGGGGGGGGAAGGAACCTGTGTATCTCAGCGATGATAATGACAAAAAAGTACGTATTTACGAAGCACTTACTATATGCCATGAATCTTGTTAGACTCTCAGACATTTTACCACATTAAAAACGGTACTGTGAGGGCCGCCTGGGTGGCGCAGTCGGTTAAGCGTCTGACTTCAGCCAGGTCACGATCTCGCGGTCCGTGAGTTCGAGCCCCGCGTCAGGCTCTGGGCTGATGGCTCGGAGCCTGGAGCCTGTTTCCGATTCTGTGTCTCCCTCTCTCTCTGCCCCTCCCCCGTTCATGCTCTGTCTCTCTCTGTCCCAAAAATAAATAAACATTGAAAAAAAAAAATTAAAAAAAAAAAAAAAAACGGTACTGTGAGAAGATGGGTCTCAGCATTCCCACTTAACAGAAGTGAAAACTGAGGCGTCGTATGTGAGTGTCGACTCCAGAACGGGGTTCCTGGCCCGTGTCCTATAAACAGGGCACCTGAGTCCTTGGCCCACAGACCACGTGCACGACCACAGGCTGGAACAGACATCCAGGGTGACCCAGGAAGAGTCTGTCCACTTCTTAATTGCCTGGGAGAGGGAGAGAGGGGCTCGGGCTCTTTCCCTCGTGTGCAGTCCCTTCACAAACAGGCCCCCGGGAGTGGCGACAGGAGGGAAGGTGCTTTTGCGTTTTGCGCTTGGCCGGCCTGGCGCACCGCAACCTGCCATCCAGCCGAGCACGGGCGTGTGGACACTGGCCAGTGATAGAGCAAGTCCAGGCCCCCGGGCCACCTGAACCAGGCAATCCAGCGTCGCAACCGAGGGCACTGCCGGAAGGCTACAGCACGGTCCTGCCTCAGAGAAAGGAATTGTTGTCTTTGTCTGTAAACACAAGTTTCCAGTTGTCCTGACTGTGATTCCGAGGTGCAATTCTCCTCTCCACAACAGACTACGTTATTGTCCGCGTGTCCTCAGGGACGTCTAGCGTATCACCGTCCACTTACCAGGTCTGCAGTGATCCAGAACTTGAACACCCGGATCTCCTCTGCCGGTGGAACACCGATACTCAGTCTGTGCTTATTAACTCTTAGTCTACACACAGTTCTAACAGACCTGGTCATTTTGCGCACAAACAGATTCTGATGATCAGATTAGAAAGGGAACAAGGGGAGGATCGTCGAACACAATGGATTCAGGGATGACATTGGTGGCTCTAGGTAGAAGCCGTGCCCACTGCCTGAGGGCACGTGGCCTCAGACAGTGCTGGCATATGGGTGCCGAACTCTCACCGCCCCACCCGCTTCCTTCGTCCTTCTGGAAAGTACAGGACGAAGCTCACACCTCAGGCGCTTGGACAGGGAAACAAGAGGCTGGAGTGGAATCCCAGTGCGGCCTGGGACGGCCATGCCTCTCAGACGGAATAGGACGGTCTCGAGATGCTGGCCCCTCGGGGTGACCGGGTGAAGGGGCAGGTGCTCCCACACTTGCCACCCAACCTCACACCTTCTCCGGTTCTAGAGATGACGGGACAAGGGGAGTGACCCGCCCAAAGTCCCAAAGCAACGCTGGGGGAGTGGGGGTGCACCGAGGCCCACTGGCTCTGCAGCCCGCCGGCCGCTCCCCTGCACCTTCCGGCTTTGCCCCTGGACCAGAACTGGAAGATTCGGGGGAGGGTGGGGGGCTGGTCCCTTCCTGAGGGGGTTCACTCTGCCATGTTTTATTTCAGGGAAACAAGGATGAGAGGCGGCCTAGATTTGAATCTTCTCAAATTCTCAACAGCCCCCCACCCCACACAACCATGAACCCCAACAGACAGACACTCATTAACTACGTTTGAGGCTACAAGTTCTTAATGACTTAAGTGGAAAACCAATGGACTGATACGGAATCAACCTGTCATCTCGAGAACCCAGTAAACAACGAGAGAGGCTCTCCTGCCCGGAGAAGCCGTCCCTCCAGCCCCCGACTGCGCCACAGGTAACCAAATGGCAGACTAGGAGAAGCGTCTCTGTAGGAACTTCCTCCGGCCGACAGATGAGAACAAAATGACAGAACTTCGCTGTTTTGCAGCCCCCGATGAATTAATGGAAACACTTTTAAGCACTAACAGCCCCTAACATCAAAAACAGGATGGAAAGAGGGAGAGACGACATTTCAAGGAGAAAGTCAGAACTCTCTTAGAAGGGCAGGAGAAAGACAAACTCTGGAAACACCGACAGTAATTTCAACGCCCACAGGTACGTACACGCGTGGGGACGCACCTGGCCAGGTGCAGGCAGAATGGTGCCACTTCATTGGGAGACATTAACTTCCCTCATGCCTTGGAAGCAGAACGTTTAAATAACCAGAGAGGAAATACAAACCCTGACGTTAATCCAAACATCCTTCTTATTTTCATAATAGCCCCGCCAAGTAGGAACAGCAAAGTCGCGTTTAATCAATGTATTTCATGGCCAGGGCAATTCCATTGTCCTTCCCGTCTATTTTTGGGTTTGACCCTTGAGGCAACTAAGATTCATTTTCAGGAAACAAATCCATGAAAATTATACCACTTTTTGTGCTAAATGCACAGCCGGTGCGTGCAGGCTCGGCGTTTCCGAGCAGCGAGGGTACACGCCGCGTTCCTCGCCCTGAATGCCTAACATCTGTGGGTCCACAGGAGAATTAATTCTTCAGGAAAAGGCCCCTACCCTAATTAGATTCTACTTGGCTTATTAGTGAATCTCATTCACTGACTTAATGAGAAACAAAAGTCATGTGATAAAAGAGTCACGAGCAATAAAACGTTAACTAAATTTATACAGCAGAGGGCTTGAAATTTTCCCTCCATATCAGCAAAACTGAAATCCACAGTGGAAACACGAATTGCTATAAATGGCTTCAGACCTAGGCACGGGGACTATTTATATTCAGGATGTGGCCTATTCCAGAGAGAGCGCACACAATGTAGGCATTTAGAGTGCTAGACGTGTGTCCAAATCTTAACTAATTGGGGGCAGTAATAATTGCTAAGGTTTACTTCATACTTCCTATGTGCCAAGCTATTCCAATAGCTCTAAATGCATTAACTCATTTAACGTCACGAGGCAGACTCTTAGTATTCCCATTTTACAGACGGGCAAACTGAGGCTCAGGAGGTAAAGGGGCTTACCCGCAGTTACTCAGAGAGTAACTGGTGGGGACAGAGTGCAGCCTCCAAGCCAGGAGAGCCAGCCCCCATCACTCCCCATGCTTAAAAATCGAGAGAAATCTTTCATACTTTTTTAGTCAGACATTATTTTTTTGAATCATTAGAGACCAATTCAGAAACGTGATTGCACGTTGGGATCCCCACGCTGTCAGGTGCAGCTTGAAGGCAAAGACCCTCTGGGCCCCGTTTCTGATCGGAGTATCTGAATGCCAGTAAGTTTCCAAGGAGAGACTGGGGTCTTTGAGCTTCTCCAAGGGGAGCACAGGCTTTACAACTCGAGGTTGGGCTGAAAGTCCGTCATCAGAAGGACATGTTCATGCGGCACGTTAGCCTGACCCACGGTGGCCGTGGGGCCACCACGACGGGACAGGTGCTCACGAGTGGCACTCCTGCAAGTCAGACGCGGCCCTTGTCCGGAAAGGGCTGACGCATGATTTGCAGTGAGCCGGCGGAGCCTCACGCTCTCTCGGCGGCCCCACGCGCTCTGAGAGGGCAACCTTGCTACCGTCTGGTCGTTGGGAGAAAACCCAAGGTGGAGGGCACACCGCGTCCAAGCAAGGACCTGGGGAGGGCTGCATTCGCCCCAAGCCCACATCCCTTCTGCCACAGGCCAGCCCCTCTGCCAAGCCATCGAGCAAAAGCCCTCAAGGGTATTTGAATCCAGCTGGAGAGAAACTGACTCGGGGTTGTGTGCCGTTTCCCAAGCTACGGTGGCATCTGGGCATGTGACTGCTCAGCCTTCTCTGTGCCCCAGAACACCTCCCGCTGGGGGCAGTGACCACTACCTCGTCACGTGAGGGCCCAGAGGGGCCGTCCATCCAGCCCCCAGCTGCCAGTCGGGCACAGGACCCAAGCCGAGCCACGGGCATTGTTTCTTCCTGGAATACCGAGTTGGAGCGGAAATCCACAGGAGCCGGCACGTGGACGGGGGTCGCCGAGGACCTAGATCCCGGGGTTCCTGGTGCCCAGACGCCCGGGTCTGGCTGGTCCCCCCTGCTCGGTCTGAATGTCTAGCTCTCCTTTGGGTCCGCTGGCCCCCAGTGCTCTCTGAGAGCCCTTGTTCTGGGTTCTCGTTGCTTACTTGCTGCTGGAAAGTCAGCCGGACTCCTCGCTGCGAGGGCTAGAAACCTCTCTTAACCCGCCTGCACCAGAAACGCATTGGTTCTTCCCTCAACTGGAAAACTGACGGGGTGGGTCTGGCCTCGGCCGTGCCTGGGTCCGGGGATCCCATGAAGCTGCCAGGAATCTGTCTCTCTCCGTCTCCTGACGCTGCTCATCTGTGTGCTCTCAAGGGCAAACGGTCCTCAGCAGTCCCAGGTCATCCTGCTCCAGAGAACATGAGACCAGGAGAAGGGAGCCCCGGGAGCGGCCTGGGGAAGACGGGGGTCAGCTCGGGATGGCAACACGTCCACCTCTGCATCCATCACTGGGGGAGGGCGGTGGGGGGGGGGGTGTTCCGTGGAGAACTCAGAGCGGCCAGACCGGGTCACAGCCACCCACAGGCCAGGAAGCGGGGCCAGCCTTACACAGGTGACTGCGGAATACTGTGGACTCCCCAAAGGAGGTGAGGCCGAGCAAATGCTCTGCGCCCCACAGGGACAAGGTCACCCCGTCACAACCAGAGGGCCCCCTGCCAGACCAGCGGCAGCGAATCCCCTCTGAATGTGGAGAGTCTGAGAAAAATCGGACCCGAGGAAGGACGGAACACTCCAAGAGCTTCCGGGAAAACCCGTGCATGGACTCCGGATAGCTCGTGTGGAAAAAGGGCGATGTTCCAGGCAAGATGAGGGACGGCCTCAGCCCCACAGGGGTCTTGATGAGGCCCACCTTCCAGGTCTGGAGGGCTTCCAGTGGGTGAGCGGTGGAAGAGACGGCCCAGAAAGCACAGCACGTCCCGGCTGCGGTCGCCCTGAAGCAGCTGGAGGGGAGGTGAGAGAACCCTACGGAAGCCGAAGAGCCAGGACGCGCCCCCCAGGCCGGGCCTCCCCAGGGAAAGATTGGTTTCCACATCCTCCAGGCGGAAAGAAGACCCGCGAACTCGGAGGCACCGCCTGGGAACCAGGGCGTTCTGCAGAGATGGGAGGTGTGGGAGGGTCTGCAACACCGCAGCGCCCCGCGGGCCGCCCGCTCTGCTCCTACGGAATTCTGGCGGCTAACCAGTGCTATCGGCTTGCAAACATCTCCATCCACAGGCATTTACTCCCCAAACCACAGGCAGACGTCCACCCCCGGGGACAGCTCCACCGATAGCCTGGAAAAGAAGGCTGGCCACGGCGCCTGGGAGCCGGGACGCCCCTCTGTGACCAGCAACGAGGCAGGGCTCTGCCGGTGCCACGGCACAAAGTGGGTCCTCTGCGGCCCCCACAAGGCCCCCCAAGGGTGAGTCCTGCGCCCACAGCCACGGCGTGCTCGTCGGTGTGCGCCCGTACCTCCCCTGTCCTGCCTGGACTGCCCACCCCGACGGAACACCCTGGGACCCCTTCCCTGAGATCAGAACCCTCGTCTCAGGCTCCGCTTCTTCTGCAAGGGGGGGATTTGCACCCATTTTGTTCCTGCTGAATCCCTGGTACACATAGTAGGTGTTCAATACACTTGATGGGAAAACCAACACTTAACATTTATTATTTGACGTGGACAGGCCCGTGTAAATGTCAGGGAACTTTCTAGAGAGAGCGGGGATGTTTGCACCCGGCTGAGGGGGGTTGTCAGTCTGCAAGGGCAGCAGTTACACCACCTGGTGAGGGCACCTGAGATGCCAGGGCCCGCCCCCTAGCGGGTCTGACCCAGCCAGGGCAGGATGGAGCCCAGATGTCCGTATTTTTACAGATCCCTTTGATGTTTCTAGTGTGCAGCCAGGCCTGAGAGCCACCGGGTTCAAGTGTAAGTGCCACATCACTACCTTTTCCTTTCTTGTCACATTGGTTGGGACGATTTCATTTTATTTTTTAATTTTTATTTTTTTAGAGAGAGAGCACAAGTGAGGGAGATGGGGAGAAAGGGGGAGGGAGAGGGAGAGGGAGAGGGAGAGAGAGAGAGAGAGAGAGAGTGAGAGAATCCTAAGGAGGCTCCACACTCAGCACAGAGCCCAACTTGGGACTCGATCCTATCACCCTGGTATTGTGACCAGAGCTGAAATCAAGAGGGATGCTCAACCAAGTGAGCCACCCAAGCACCCCAGGACTATTTCATGTTAAAAGCAGCTCAATACAACTAGTTTATGCCAAAGGGGGACTCGGGGGGACAGTTAATGATAAAGACACAGGATGTCTGTGGAAGTCAAGTAGAGGCTGTCCCGGGACCCTTCCCTGCTGCTTCTGTATCTGGGTCATCTCTCCGTAAGCCAGCACTGCCTGTCCTCTGTCCCCAGAGCAAAACAGGACCACACCTGGGACGCAAGTGGGACATCTCCCCTGGTGAGGACCCCAGTCGGCCTGGGTCCCGGAGCGCTGATGGCCCCAGCCCAGGTCAGGGGGCCTCTGGGACCAGGCCACTGTGCCAAAGGGACAGATGCTCACAGCAAAAGCTAGGCACCCCAGGCATGGAGTGGGGGCAGGTGTTCAAGGGTCACACACACACACCCCCCCAGCTCACAGTGTTCCCTGTAAACGGCTCTTATCTATTCCCATGCATCCTCTCGAGAGAGCTACATGCCCCTCCCCACACACACGGGACAGCCTTTCCTTGTCTCTTCTAATAAACTCACTTCACCTCCACGGTGGCCATTCTCCAGGCGGTAGCATCTGCAAACGCGTGGGTTTGGGTTGTTAGAAATGTTCGCAAGATCACATATGTAAGCAGCCCCGGGGGCCTGAGGCATAAGAAAACCTCACTGAACCTCCTGCCTTCACTTCAAACTTTGATCCTTTGTTCATCATCCATGTTTTGGGGGTTTCAGTTTTTTAAATGCTGCATTCAAGTTATTATTTATCTTGATGGGTGCAGTTTGTTCCCTGCTCCCTTCCACCTGCAAGGGCCTTACCTGCCCCAGCCCGCGTGCTCCACAAAATAAAGGTTTAAAGCCTTGTGGGCGCCACCTCCGTGTGGACAGCTCTCCGTGTCCTCATGCTCTGGGACACACTCATTTCACCTGCCTAACACGCACTCAGCCATGAGCTTTTGCAAGTCTGCTGGTCCAGACCCCTTCCCGCCCCACTGAAGAAACAGAGGCCCCACACCGTCAGGCGGCCCCTGCCCCCCATCTGCAGCCGGGCGGATCATCCATCGGGAGGAAAAGAGGAAAAAAGGAGGGAAGCCAGGGCTTTCCTCAGCTTCTGCTGCTGCTGGCTTTGTCTCATTTCTGGAGGAGCAAACCGGCGCTGGCCAAGGGAATCATAAATTCCGCCGGGAGGGAGCCTGCGGCTCTGAGCAGAGCCGGCGCTGCCCCTGGGGAGCTCGAGCCTGGCCGCGGAGAGACCACGGCGAGCGCCCCTTCTGCCTCCCCTTGCCTGCGCCCTGCATTGTCAGGCAGTGACATCACAGGGCAGGGAGCAGAGACCACCCTTGAAAGGAAAAGTGAGTCACAGAAAGGGCAGAGGGTGGTGGAAGGGGATGGGGCCAGCCCCTCCTTTGCCTTGGCCGGCACGGTCATCTCGAGAATAGAAACATTCTCGAGTTATGGGAGGGGGTTGCTTTCCAAGCACATCCCTGGTGCCCGCCCCCCACACGCCGACAAGGAAGTGTGTCATCTCATGGAAGCCCTCCGAGGAAGGTGCTATTTTATTCCCATTTTACACATGAGGAGACTGAAGCTAGGAGAGGTATTAGACTTCCCCAAAGTCTCTCACTCCATAAAAAGCGGGGCCAGGATCCAAGCCCAGGCTTCTGGAATTCACAGACCCTCTGAGCCACGTTGGGGCCGACGGGCAGGAACCCCAAACAAGGGGACCCATTCTCTGCCCCCAACTCTCTGTGACAGAAGCCAAAACGTACTCCCCAAATCCCGGCTCCAAGAGCACCCACATCCCAAGCCCCCCATGGACCTCCTCTCTCTTCTCTCCCCTCCAGCACCCCACATCCCACCCACCAGCAGGCTCCCAGGCCCTTCCCTTCCCAGATTCGCTCTCTTCCACAAGATCATTTGGAATACCTGGGTGGCTGGCCTGTTCCCCGGGCTCACAGCCCTCATGCCAGAAAGAAGCTTGCCCTGTAGAGCCACCCACCCACCCATGCCCAACACTCCTGCACAGTTACGTATAGTTTTGGTGGCAGGGGGGATGGCTTAAATATTTCAGATGATACTAACGGGCTGGCTGGAGCCCTTCTCTGAACAGGCTGTCTCCCGGACGCCCCATCTCAGCACGTATCCATGAACGGTCAGGGAGGAGCCCTTGCTTCTGCTCCGCCAGGAGCCCTCCACCTCCAGAGCGAACGCCACATCCCTTTCCAGAAGTGGGAGAGCAGGCCTTCCCACTGCGAAGTTCATTTCCTGCTCAGACCAGGTGGAAAATCTGCTAAACCCCAAAGGTCAAGCCCAGTTTAATTTTATACCCTTTTGTTAAGAATGTTCCCTTAAAAAAGAAAAAAAAAAAGGAAAAAAAAAAAACCTCTTAATGTTTCTTTCCAACTTTTCAAAAGTTAATTCATGTGGAAGAAAAAAAGATTAGGATAAAATTTCAAATATTAAATTCAAATGCAGGATTAATGACTTTTATTTCTAAGCCCAAGAGGTTGTCTGGAATTCAGGACATTTTTGGAGGAGTCAAAACCAGACATAAGCAGATGCGGTTGTGTTTTGGACCAAGTCAGCACAGATTTTGGACCTTGAAAGACTATATCCACGTGCATCTTAATACAAACAGTCCTCCTTTTCCAAAACTCTCCATCCAAAATGAATTAGAGCCATCGGCTTGAACACGAAGACTAAACACCTTTTACACGTACATGAAAGGAGCTGACAAATGTAAACCTTTATTAAACGCCCCCTCGTGCACTGGAACCCTTCTACCCACCTCCCCCTTCACCCTTGTCAAACACACACGCACGTGTGCACACACACCAGAGGGACAGGTGAAAATCGCTAATCTGAGATAAGAAAGAGTAGTCTTTCCGCACCGTGTGATTTCCCCGGAGTTACTAAATACACTGTGATAACGTGCGTCAGAGTGCATCTCAAGTTCTGCTGAACCCAAGAAGCACTGAAAACTCACACGATGGCCCAGCCCAGAGTGGTTTGGACCACTTGGGTAAAGTCTGAACGGGAATCTAGATGATTTGTCCCAGTCCAGGGAACAGTATCCCGCTGTCCAACAGCATTGGCACGAACAACGGATGTGGAACAGGGAGAAGGTGCCCGATGACTGGGGGTCGAGGGCTTTGGGTGAAGGGGCTGTTCCGCGGGCCGTGAACGCTCCTTGAAAGAAGGGCACGTCCCAAAACGTTTGGGAAATACTTCATGCTCTACAGCAAACTACGGCCCATGGGCCAAGTGGTTCACCATTGTTTTTGTAAATAAAGTTTTATTGGAACAGGGCCACACCCACTCACTGCCGCTTTAGGCTGCAACCACAAAGACCACGTGACCCACAAAACCTAGAGTACTTGTCAGCAGCTCTTTGTAGACGAAGTTTGCTGACCCCCGCCTGCTCTAAGACCGCCTTAGAGGTTGACAAATCACATCAGCGCGTTCGTGGCTCCAGGAAATCCTGCCCCGAGGAAACCTACTCCACTTGTTTAACAGGGTATTTCACAACCATATTTTATTTGACTTTTTAAAAAAAAAACCTTCTTCCTCCGTGAGATACATATTGGTTCCTTTCACAGGATGGGCTTCAAACACATCTTGGGAAACGCTGGTGTGTGTGCGTGTGTGTGTGTGCGTGCGCCACCCAGGCCGTGATGCTCTGTTACAGCCGCCCAAGCTAACACAGAAAGTAAGGCTTTTCAGCAGAATGCTTATGAAAAATGCCAGATATGGGGCGCCTGGGTGGCGCAGTCGGTTAAGCCTCCGACTTCGGCTCAGGTCACAATCTTGTGGTTCATGGGTTCGAGCCCCGCGTCGGGCTCTGTGCTGACAGCTCCGAGCCTGGAGCCTGCTTCACATTCTGTGTCTCCCTCTCTGTCTGCCCCTCCCTTGCTCGTGCTCGGTCTCTCTCTCAAAAATAAATAAACGTTAAAAAAAAAAAGCACTTACAAAAGACATAGTAAAGGGGGCACCTGGGTGGCGCAGTCAGTTAAGCGTCCGACTTCAGCCAGGTCACGATCTCGCGGTCCGTGAGTTCGAGCCCTGCGTCGGGCTCTGGGCTGATGGCTCAGAGCCTGGAGCCTGCTTCCGATTCTGTGTCTCCCTCTCTCTCTCTGCCCCTCCCCCGTTCATGCTCTGTCTCTCTCTGTCCCAAAAATAAATAAACGTTGAAAAAAAAATTAAAAAAAAAAAAAAAGAAAAAAGAAAAATGCCAGATATGGGGCGCCTGGGTGGCGCAGTCGGTTGAGCGTCCGACTTCAGCCAGGTCACGATCTCGCGGTCCGTGAGTTCGAGCCCCGCGTCGGGCTCTGGGCTGATGGCTCAGAGCCTGGAGCCTGTTTCTGATTCTGTGTCTCCCTCTCTCTCTGCCCCTCCCCTGTTCATGCTCTGTCTCTCTCTGTCCCAAAAATAAATAAACGTTGAAAAAAAAAAATCTTTAAAAAATAAAAAATAAAAAATAAAAATAAAAAAAAATAAAATAAAATAAAAGCGCATTATTTCCATGGTTTAAAAAATGCACCCTAGGGGCGCCTGGGTGGCGCAGTCGGTTAAGCGTCCGACTTCAGCTCAGGTCACGATCTCGCGGTCCATGAGTTCGAGCCCCGCGTCAGGCTCTGGGCTGATGGCTCAGAGCCTGGAGCCTGTTTCCGATTCTGTGTCTCCCTCTCTCTCTGCCCCTCCCCCGTTCATGCTCTGTCTCTCTCTGTCCCAAAAATAAATAAACGTTGAAAAAAAAAATTTAAAAAAAAAAAAAAGAAAAAAAAGAAAAATGCCAGATATTTTATGGTTCTGTCTTATGAGAAATTCTTCCTAATGTGTAAGCATCCAGCCTGCTGCTGGATTGGAGTTAAATCGCCCACTGACTGGCTGTGTGAGTTTGGGCAAGCTACTTGTGGTCCCTGAGTCCGTGTCTCCTCGTCTGTGACATGGGAGCGACCCTCCCTCACTTGGGAGCCCTCACTGTGGCTGTGTCTGTGTTCGTAGAGGCGGACGCTGGGACAGCACGCAAGGGCCGCCGGTGGGCAGCTGTTCTCACGATCACCGTGTCTCCACCCTACGGCGACCGATTGTGCTCTGCCATCAGGTGGCTAAGAATCCTAAGGGAGGAAGGACACGCTAGAACACGCGTCCTGGTCAACGACTACACGGGTGCGTGGGTGTGAGGGGAGGCAGAAGTGGGGCTCTGGGCCTTAAGGAAATGGGACACTCTGCTCGGTTTCACGTGCGGACGGGCACACACCTCGCTGGGACACGGAAATGACACTGACAGGTTCTGGTGCAGGACTCGGTCACGTGGACTTGGACCCGGAGCCCCCAAGCCCACGGCACTGTGTCTCACAGCGATAGATCCTGCTACAGAGCAAGCCCCGCGTGGCCGCCCGGGAGCTCCTGGGGGGCTGTGTGTCTGGGCATGATGAAAACAGCCCCAGGCCCAAGAACACCCACCGCTCCAGCTGCAAACTGGGGCTACCCTTAGGACAAGCACAATTCCTGTCTTTATTCACTGACTTATTAAGCACCTAACAAATACAGATTACACACCCACATGTCCACAGGCGAGGGACACATCAACAGACTGGGCAGCCACGGTCCTCGTGTTCCAGGACCTTACAAATCACAGACGTGCCCAGTGCTGTGGGGCATAAAATGGGGAGACTGAACCCTACAGCGGGGGCTCTGAGGAAGGAGCACTTAAGCAATGATCCAAAGCATGAGCACTAAAGCCCCAGGGGAGGGGGAGGATTTAAGGGAGTGTGCCGAGCACAAGGAACAGTATATGCAAAGGCCCCGGGGCAGCAGAGTGCAGAGTAAGTATACAGAGTAAGTCCCAGATGAGTTGTAGAACATAAATCCACAAATGCCACCTAATCGTCTTACTAGAGGATTATCGGATTATTTTTTATTTGTTAATTTATTTAATTTTACTTGCTTTTGCCAAAGTCTAGAGGCCGGGCTCACTGGTTGCCCCAGAAAGCCCCCTGGAGAACCCGCTCCTTTCCCTTCTGAGCACCGGCCTCTAGTGATATGATTGACGGTACATTCTTGCCCCAAATATTGCTTGAATGCTGTAGACATAGTGTGTTAGTGGTTGAAAGCATGGGCTGCAGAGGGAGACTCACCAAGGAAAATTCTAGGCCTGGACACTTACTACCCGTGTGACCTTGGGCAAGTCACTTCACCTCTCTGGACCTCATTTCCTTGTTCGAAAACGGGGATGATACAACAGCACCTCCCCTGTAGGGTTACTGTTTAGGGTTTAAAGAGTCGCTCTATGCAGGCCCTGGCAGGCACATAGCGGGAGGTGTTTTCATCATTGTGATTACGCGGAGCTGTTAGGAAAAGCGTTCCAAGGGTGAGCGCTGGTGTCAGTCCTTACAGTGACAAGCGTCCTGGCTCCTGGGCTGATTTGATTTCTGAACGTGGACCGTGGGTGGGTGGAGAGCAGACACAGGTATAACGTCCGTCTTATTTTGCCGTCCCTCACACGGCAGCGATGCGGCCACTCTTCCAGAAGGACCAGTGAGGCGCCGGGCTCCAAGACACCCCTGTCGGCGCTCCTTCCTGTCCAGGTGCCGGAGGAAGAGGCCCATCCCCACACAGCTCGGCCGACCGTGGGCCGGGCTCCCCTGGGATCTACGAGGCCCCCACACGCTCTCGGGGCCTGGCTCCTGCGGGCCCGACATTCCCACAGGTGCTGCTGGCAGGACGGCCAGGGAGAGGAGGCCGGGCCAAGCGGGGAAGTCTGCAGCCTGGCCATTTGCTCCCCGGGCTCGGGGTCACAGGAGCTGGGATCATCCCGGTGACTCAAGCCACAGGCCCTCAATCTGTCATGATACCCCAGGAAAAAATACACTGAAATACTGTTTTTTCACCCCATTTATTACCCTAATGAGGCCCTTAACCTGGAAGCACTGTTGGCACCAAGTGGCAACATGCGACCGGCGGAGTGTGCCCGCTGTGCCCCGGCCTTGCCCGTGGACGCAAAAGAGGTCACCGCAGAGCCCAGGGAGGCTGGGCATTCTCAGGGCAAGACGACAGGGACAGGCAGGAAGGGGGCGACAGAGCGGGGTCCGCCCTGACAGCTTCATGGCCCTGCACCCGCTTGCATAAAAATCCCCTCCGCAATGACGTCCACGGGCCTGTCTGTGCGAGGCCCTCCTGCCGGGCGGGCCGCCCACTTTGGAACCCGGAGCCAGGAGTCAGCTGTTTCCAGTTGCAAGGGGTTGCGACCCTTGGGCCAGTCCCTGGTCAGGACTCAAGGGGAGACTGTCCCATGGGCGTGCCCCTTCCCTACACGGAGCATCTCTCAGGCACCAGGCGGACCTCCGGCACTGGAGAGCGATGTCTGGACACGGCTGCCCTTGGGTCCTGGATTGACAAGCAAAGGTTCCCAGAGCGAACGAACAACTGCTTCTCGCCAGCCATCGACCTTCGGTGTCCGAAGGGTCCTGCCAGTTCCTAAGCCTTTGCAGGTCAGGATCTGGCGTGTGTGAGAAGGTGCAGGGGCCCACGCTCAGAAGGACCGTGCACTTGGTCCAATGCTCTGCTGGGGGCAACTTGGAATTCGTCACAACGTCTCAGCAAGGCCCCCATCTCGTCTTGCCCTGGACCTCGAACCTCCAAGATCACTCAGCTGGGGCTCCCTCACCTCACCTGGTCCTGCCCCATCGCTGACCTCCCACAGGACCTCCTGTCAGCCCAGATCTCGTGAGACCCTCAAAACGACCCCAGTTTGGGAGACTAGTTTTGATCCTTGTTTTGCAAACATGGGAAGTGGGGTGCAGGGATTGTAAGCAGCGTTCCTGAGCCCTCACCGCTAGTAAGAAGCCGACTCAAGGACCAGATGCAAACTTGTCTTTTTTTGTCTCCCACGAGGGTCGAGGAGGAGCCGGAAAAGCCTGAGTGGGGTCTCAACACAGCTCAGTGTCACCAGGAGAGACGTGGAGAAGGGAGGGACTGGACCATTTCCCCAGAAGAGAAAGGGGCATCAGGGGGCAGGAGCTGAGGCAAAGAGGGCACGGGGACACCCCGGCTCCACTAGCATGGGGGGCTCTCTGGGACCCTGGGAGGGGCTGGCCTCTGCAGGATGGGGAACTGGAGCTCCCAGATCTAGCAGTGAGGGGCTGCGCCCCAATGCTCCCCGTCTGCATGACCCCAGCGATGATGAGAGACCCCCTTTGGAATGAAAAGCAACCCGATTCCGTCCCGTTCACTGCGGGTAGCATCAGAAACAGAAGAAAACGTGTCTCGTGCACAAGCAGATGGAGGCTTCTAGAAGCAAAGGCTGATGGAAGTCAGAGTCAGGAGGGTGCAGAGAAGTGAGAATCCTGACAGCAGAGGAGACGCGCAGATGGCGAACGCCCACGCCAACCCCCCAGCTGGGACACCACAGTGGCGAGCAACGGAAACCCCGACGGAAACTGGCTTCGCTGCGTCTGGGATGAGCCAGGGTCCAGGGAACGGTGGGACAGCACGGCGGTGCCTGTCAGGGCCGGTCCCTGGCCCTTGCCCACCCCCAGGCCCCAATCCAGAACTGTGACGATGTCCAGGGGAAGTCCAGAGACACACCCCCACGGCTCTAAGAAGGGGAGAAGCCTTTTTCCATGAGACCCACAGCTGCCCTGGGACCCGAGAGACTGCCCAAGCTCCCAGGGCCGGAGAAACCACAGCGGGGCTCCCCCAGGGTGCAAACTCCCCCAGGTGGCTGGTAGGATGGGGGAGAGGTTAGAGGTCTACACCTTGGCTGCAGCGTCTCTCCAGACCCACGCCATTCCTCAGCGTAGACGAGAACTCCCAGAGAGAAGGTCCGGCCCGTGCACTTGCTTCCGAGCCCTGGTCCTGAATGTCCTGCCCGTGTGACCGCAGACCAGTCCTCAAAGTGGGCTGCCTGTGGCTCTCCAGGAAAACGTCAGAGTTCGTCCCATGACCTATCAGGCTGTAGACAAGGGCATTATTCCCGCGTAACTGAAGTTCACCTGGCTGAACTCAGGGCGAGCCGCCTCAGAGGATGGCTTGCGTTATCTCCGGGAGCGCCAGCAGCAGGATTAGAGGCTGAACGCCCAGGACTGACTCCCCAGATGATGCCAGAGAGCAGCTCTGGTGGGGATTCCTGGCCACTGCTCTAGCCCCACCATGAAAGCGCCTTCCACTGCGCTTAAGAGAAACCGAGTGTCAGCGGCCGAAACGAGGTGTTGGCACATGCACTCTTCCCACACGGGGTCTTGAGATCTAGTCTCCAAAATCACCAGGGCTCCTCCTTCCTGTACGTTGTGGGTCCATCCACATGGCGACACATCCAGCCACTGGGCGGGGACAAAGGGGCAAGAGGCCGGCCTGCCCCTCACCTTACAGGCCCGTGCTGGAGACTTCACAGCTCCTGGGCCAGGGCTTGTGGAACGCACACCACAGCGGCAGGGGACGCTGGGGACACGGGCTTCCTTCTGAGTGGCAAGGGACCTGGTTTGACATTCTACTACTACGGAAGGGGGGTAATCAGCCGCCAAGACAAGGCCTCTGGCCACGATCTCACGGTCTGGGAGTCTGAGCCCCGCGTCGGGCTCTGTGCCGACGGCTCGGAGCCTGGAGCCTGCTTCCGATTCTGTTGTCTCCCTCTCTCGCTGCCCCCCGCCCCCGGCTCGTGCTCTCTCTCTCTCTCTCTCAAAAATAAAACATCAACACAAATTCTTAAAAGTGTTTTATTACAAAAGGGATAGGCATTCGGTACAGAAGGCGAAAGGGTATCCGACGCAGAGAACGTGAGACACGAGCGTTGTCCGGAACCTGGTCGGCACTCGCACCAGGCAAGGCCCACCCTGCTCTGGGATCGGACCTCAACGTCCACAGAGAAACCACATTTTGGTGACGTCACAGATTTCGTGTGTGCATCCCTCTGTGGCCTCCGGACCCTGAAAATCATGGTTTCCACACAAACAGGACGAGACAGCTGTCACAATGCCCCTCACACTGTGTGTGGGGTGAGGGCAGGTGGTGGGCACCTTGGACAGATGGTGCCCTGTCCCCTCCCACCAAGATTCCCTGAAGCCCCCTCGGTGCCCTGGGGGAGACACAGAACTGGTCATACTAGGTTTCTGTCTCCCATTCCTACCCCCACTCTTCAGCATCCTACCATCCAGGGGCAAATATATGAGACAGTTTGTTCATAACAAACGTTTTACTAGCACTGTCCACGTGCAGGTGCTTTGCAAACACTAATGTGGTTGATGATGACCCTAGGAGGTAGTTACTCTTATTAGACACATTTTACAGATGAGAAAACTGAGGCCCAGAGAGGTCAAGTGACTTGCCTCAGGTCACACAGCTACACCTAAGCTATCGAGTTGGGATTCGAACCCAGGCACTTGGCTCCAGAGATAGCGCTGGCGGTAAAGACAAGCCGGCTGACCATGGAGGAGGACCCCACATCTTCCACAGAAAAATGGGAATAAAGACAGGACGTGAGCCCCTGCTGTGCCGCTGCTTTTGACAAAGGAACTCCAGCAAGGTTAGGTGTTACCAACGGCCCTGAACCCTGGCCACACGTGAAAATCCCCCGGGGTACCTTGGAAACCGCTATCCAGGTCCAGCACCTCTCTGTCTGGGGTGGGGCCCAGGAACCCCTACTTTCTAAGACTTGCCAGGCCACTCCGCGCAGCCAGGTTTGAGAACCCCAACTCTCGGCAGCAGCTGTGTGGCCTGGGCTCCTGGCTTAGCCTCCCCAGGCCTCCGCTTCCACATGCGCGACTGGAGACGCCGTTGCCGTGTGAGTGCGCGCCTGCAGGGGTCTGGCACCGGCTGGGTCGCCCCCCACCCGTCAGCTCTCGCTCTATGGCACATGCTGCTCTCGGTGCAGAGAGATCGGGGCACCGTTTTCTCCGGCTGCCCAAACAAAGCACGCCAGGCTGGGCGGCTGAGGGACTTAGGCCCCCAGCCCAGGAGGCTGGAAGTCTGAGATCCAGGCGTGGGCAGGCTTGGCTTCTCCCGAGGCCTCTCTGCTGGGCGTGCACGTGGCCGTGCCCCTCCATCCTCCATGGCCCTCCCTCTGTGCATGTCTGTGTCCCCATCTCTTCTCTCCTAAGGGCACCAGGGCCCACACCACTGACTTGGTTTCCTTAAGCACCTTTTCAAAGGCCTTGTCTCCAAGCACAGTCCCATCCCGAGGTCCCGGGGGTTGAGACTCCAACGTGAACTTTTCAGGGACACGAATCGGTCCAGGGCAATGGGTTAAAGCAGACAGCACCCGTTCTGAGGTGTTTTCTCGGGCGCGCTGGTGGGGAATCCACAGTCACACAAATCCTGTCCCCTAACAAGGCACAGTGAGACGGCAGCTTTCAGTTAGTCACTGATAATCGCTCTACAGGCGCTCCTGCTCCGGCTTCGCCCCCACCGGCCCTGCGCGGGTTAATCGGAAGGTCTCCGGAGCTGGGGGGATTTACTGCCCCCAGACCTTTATCATCTCTCCCTGACGCTGAGGGCTCACATTTCCCACTTAATTACTCGTCCCGCAATCAGAAGAGATAGCCAGTCCTGGGCTGAGTTGGCTGCAGCTGTGAACTGTTTATTTACTTTTCCTCGGCCGGGAATGGCTGTAATTTGAAGGTTCAGGTCTCAGCTACCCTGCCTGGTGCAAAGCCTGCTAAATGCTTCCATATTGCTGGGGGTGGAGCTCTGCTGGAAGCCGCCCCCGCCTCCCTCCCCGGGCGGCCGCTGGGAAGCAGGTGCTCCTGGTTATCCCAGGGGGCCGCGGGGCAGCAGGGGAGCACGGCCAGCCGCACCCCGCCCTGCGCTCCACCGGCGGGGGAGGGGCTCGGCCGAGAACCCAGAAGCCGCAGCGCGGACGGGGACCCGCAGATGCCAGGACGGGCTCGCCCCAAAGGAAGCACCCCCTCGGAGCCAGGCCGTCCCCGCCGCAGTGCAAGCCACCACTCTCTCTAATTCCTGCGCCAAATGGTGTAATTACCGCTTAAGTTGTCAAATGGCATCCAGATGGTCTTACCTTTCACACCAGTGGTTTAATAAGCTTTTAGGCATGACCTTTGCAGCCCGTCCTCCACCTGCACAGCCCCCCGGTTTGTGAAATCCGAGCCCACAATTAGATCTGATAATGAGTGCCCGGGCGACCAGCCTTGAACTCTGTAAGCAATCTTCGAGGGGTGCCCAGTGAGTCACCCCATGCCACTGACAAATGGCATGTGTCCCCCCACACACGGAAGGGCCCCCATGCACACAGGGGAAATCACAGAGGCCCCGAGAGATCCAAGAGTGCATCTGGGGGGCTGGGCAGCCCCGAGAACTCGGGCGGACTCTTCCGGGAGCCAGGTCCCAGCAAACCAGAGGCTCAGACCTCACCGACTACCTCCAAGGCTGCTGTCCGGGGGCCGTCTGCCCCGGGGCAGCCCACCCCGGGAGGAAGTGTTTCTAGTCCTGCCTCCCCCATCAGCACCAACAGGTGGGCACCCCCAACATGGGGATCACCCTGCTGCCACAGAGCTGCCCAGGCCCTCTGCAGGTAAACAAGCCAGAGAAACTCCCCGCGAAGCTGTCGGCACAGAGAAGAAACGATCTCACACTGCAAAGGATCACATCCTACTGTCCTGAAAAAGTCAAATTGGTCTTTCCCAGCATGGGGCAAAGTCCTCTACCAGTTATGGAGCTCACACGCACACACGATGCACCTTTCCTAGGGCTTGACACAAATTCACTAATTGAATCCTCGCACAGCTTAGGTGCTGTTTTTATCTCCCATTTGTAGATTAGAGAACCACGGTGCAGAAAGGTTAAGTTATCTGCCCAAAGTCACATAGCCAACAAGTGGCAGAACTGGGATTTGAGCCTAGGCGAGAAGCAGAATGGGTACAGTTACTTAATTATTTAACTAATTAAAAACGTGATATGCACACAAGATAGCATGTTATATGTATTGAACAAAGTTGAAGGATTTGCACAAGGGTTTGGAAAATGCCAAATGTTCCCAGCACAGCCCGCACGCTGATATTCTCAGTGCCCTGGCGATCTGAAGAAAAGGGAAAGACACAGAGACCAGAACAGATCAGAAGCCTTCTCTGCAATGGATTGCAACACTGGCTGATGGAGGAAGGAACCAGACACTTGAGCTCTTGGCCAGGGAGAGAAGTTTCCATAGGAGAATCTTGTCCCTGATCTCTGCCAGGGCCTGGTTAGAGCAGACCACAAACCAGAAAACCATGGGAGAGTAAGACCCAATGGGGAAACTGGCAAGATGTCTTTGTTCCAATCTCATTATATTTGACTCTTTGGGGGACATCACTGTTCCCTCTTCTTGACCCTCATGGAGATCCTGGGTTTTAATGGTCTCACCTTAGGTTGTCACTGAAAACCTACTCTTAAGATTGTGTTGCCATTCTTACTAAGGTGTGAATGACTGACATTTAGGAAGAGGGACTGTGTTTCGGGTTGTCATCTATCACCTTAAGGCCAACTTGACTTTACAAATAAGGAGACTGTAAGAAGGCCCAAGATAAACATGAAGTATAGAAACATCATCATTTGTGCTAACATAATGGGAGGGACACAATGGCTTTCTGAAGTCCCTTTGCATATACTACGGAATGCAAAGCAATGACGGCATAGACTTTTAATGTGAAGAGATGCCCAAGAAGGCCATCCTTAGGCAGGTTTCCCTCTTGGTCCCCACTCCCGGGGAAGGAAGCCTACTCTGTAAACAATTCTGTGCTAGAACATCCTAAGGAACAAGGCCTTAAATACGCAAGTAATTCATTCCAGTGGTGACATCATCCGGCATGTGATGGCTCCATTTCAGTATGAGCTGGGGGTTCCTGGTGACAATTCCAGGACTCAGAAGCCACCTGTATTAGATGCTTACAAGAAGCCCGCCTGTCTTAGAAGCTCCAGCCGGTCGAGTGTTCAGCTGGGAGATCACTGGCTGACCCACCTTGCCGTCCACGGAGCTCCGCCAAAGCCACGGCACCTGCGGCCCCGGACGCTCAGGAAGCTCGTGCCTCTGAGCTTTAGCGTGGGCCCCTCTTTCTCCCGCGTCTGCCTGGAAGACAACAGCTCCTCACTACAGGGGTCACTCTGCACCCTCCCCGCTGGGGCGCTGGAGCCTTCCCGTTCACCCTTCTGTCCCCATGTCCAGGAGGGCACGTGGCCCACAGTGCTTGGTGACCACAGATGCTTCCCACACACCTCCTTGCTCACCGCCTCATGTCCTCATCCTCCCCATCATCACGTGGCCCTGGTGGGCGGGGCTTGGGTCTACCCAGTGCCCGGCTGCCTTCAGTGGGCTCCATCAGGTTGGGAGTGAATAAGGCACACTAGTTCCTCAAGAAGACGTTGTCTACAGACCCGCCTCTGAGAACAGGGCCCCCGTTTACCCCTAAGTTGAAACGAGACATGTAGTAACAGGTAACACATGTTAGTTGCCCCAGAAGGACATAGTGACATGCTCCCGGGAAAGGCGGACAGAATGCCAGGCTGGTGACGCCTGACCCCAGGCGTCGGAAGAGAGCTGGGCAGGGGACGGTAGTGGCCATGCAGCCTGGAAGGGCTCGTGGCTTTGCGAGCCTAGCGGCCCGCCCACGTTCCCCCAGACACCTCCCATGCCCAGTCTGCACCCAGCCTTGAGGTGGGTTCTGTTACAGTGCCCCTTCGTAGACGAGAAACTGAGGGTCAGAGACACCTGGCAACATGGCCGAGATCACACGGTGGCAGAGCTTGAATCTGAACAGGAACTGGCCTAGAGGACACCCACGATACCCCTGTCCCCAAGACGAGGAAGGAAGGAGCTTGGGACGGAGGGGTGGGAGGTGGACGCCTTGGTTTCTAAGACCCAAGTTGGTCTCCTACTGAGCGTGTGTGTGTGTGTGCATGTGTGTGAATGTCTGCATAGGTGGGTGTAAATGTGTGTGTGCACGTGTGTGTGCTTGCATGTGTGCTTGCGTGTGTAGGTATACGTGTGAACTGATCTGTGCATGCACGTGTGTGCACTCATGTGTGTTATGTGTGCATGTGAATCAACGTGTGTGAATGTGTGTAGGTGTGTGTGTGTTCCTCCCCCCAGAAAGCCTCAGGAAGACAGCACGAGGCCATTCGGTCTGGCCACCATAGTCTGCATTGGACTGTGCCCCTGCTTTGGGAAAACATAAGCCAATAAACATAAAGCCAGACCCAAGCCTGCAGTTTCCTGCCTTGGGTCAACAGAAACCCTGAATCGCACTTGGGGATTCCCTGTGACACAGTCGAAAATTCACAGAAGACAAGGACCCCAAAACTCTGAGGACCCCCCCGGGCTCCCCTTCACACCAACTCTGAGAAAGGACCGTGGGACAGGGCGCCTGGGTGGCTCAGGTCATGATCTCATGGTTCGTGGGTTCGAGCCCTGCGTCGGGCTCTGTGCTGATGGCTCAGAGCCTGGAGCCGGCTTCGGATTCTGCATCTCCCTCTCTCTCTGCCCCTCCCCTGCTTGCACTCTCTCTCCCTCTCTCTCTCAAAAATAAGTAAACATTTAAAACAATAAACAAAAAAAGGACCATGGAGCTGACAAACAGTGGACCTACCTGAGCCCCACCCCCACCCCCACCCCCACCGCCCACTCAGGTCTCTTCCACCATCTTGCAGCCACCTCCCTGCCGACTTGACAGGGGTGAGGCTCTCTTGACAGGCCCAAATTCAAAGCCAGCTGCACCCCTCAGCAGCGGTCCAGGTGCCGGTCCAGGTGAGCAGTCCCTCCCGGCCCCTCCGGCTTTCTCGCCCGGGAAAGAGGGCGCGTGTCCACCACCTCGACCGCCAGCTGACCCTCAAATAGTGCACGTCAGCCCGAGCCCTCCAGGGAGGGTAAGTAGGAGCTGTAGCACCCCACCCTACGCAGGAGGGAACTGAGGCCTGGCATGCACCGTCTCTGCAGCCCAGCCTGACGCGACCTCAGCGGGAGCTTCCGGAGGGGAGCTCAGTGTCGCGCAGCCTCCTCGTGGGACACGTGAGTGTTTGCCCCACCGCCCCCCACCTGCACCGTCCTGAGAAGAGTCGGCCCTCAGCCCTGAGAACCCCAGGTCTACGCAGTGTGTCCCAATTCAGGGCTCCTGGACCCCAGGGGACAGCAAAGAAGTTGAGTCCCTTCTTTATTGCCAACCTCTGGGAACTTGCAGTGCAAATAGCACTGGTCCCACAATGAGGCCTCAGAGGAGGCTCCGAACGCTCAAGGTCTCTGCTTTGGACTTGCTTGGGTGGGGTCTGTCCGGTGCTTGTGACAATCAGAAACTTTGCCAGGAAGGCCATGTCTTTGAACATCATTATGGACAGTAAGAATTAAGAATTAATCTTCTGTCCCAACAACCCCGTAAGAGGTGACATCACCCCCAGTCAGTAGAGGAGGAGACTGAGGTTCTGAGAGGCTCTAGGACAAGCAGAGACCAGGAGGCGCAGCGAAGCGGAGACTCAGCCTGACTCGGCCTGACTCCAGAGCCGACCAAGCTGCCAGCCAGCATTTCCCCACGAGCCTGCTCACAAGAATGACCTGGTGCCTGGTGTGAACAGTCCCTCCTGGGACCCCAGACCTAACTAGTCTGACTCTGAACCATGGGCCTGAGAATCTGCTTTTTTTTTAATTTTTAATATTTATTTCTGAGAGAGACAGAGTGCAAGTGGGGGAGGGGCAGAGAGAGAGGAAGACACAGAATCCGAAGTGGCTTCCAGGCTCTGAGCTGTCAGTACACGGCCTGACGCGGGGCTTGAACTCACAGACCGCGAGACCATGACCTGAGCCGAAGTCGGACGCTTAACCGACTGAGCCACCCACGCGCCCCTAAAGTATTTTTTTAATGTTTATTTTTGAGAGAGAGAGAGTAAGAGCATGAGCAGGGGAGGGACAGAAAGAGAGGGAGACACAGAATCCGAAGCAGGCTCCAGGCTCCGAGCTGTCAGCTCAGAACCCGACGCGGGGCAGAAACTCATGAACGGGGAGATCATGACCTGAGCTGAAGTCAGACGCTTAACCGACCGAGCCACCCGGGTGCCCCTATGATTATTTATTTTTGAAAGAGACAGAGTGCGAGCAAGGGAGAGGCAGAGAGAGAGGAAACACAGAATCCAAGGCAGGCTCCAGGCTCCGAGCTGTCAGCACAGAGACAGACGTGGGGCTCGAACTCACGGACCGTGAGATCGTGACCTGAGCCGAAGTCGGACGCGCAGCCGACGGAGCCACCCAGGCGCCCCGTGAGAATCTGCATTTTCAAACAGCCATCCCTGGAGGTGGGCTTGAGACCACCGGCCACACTGCAGCACAGAACTGCATTAATTACCGCTTTCCATCGGCTTCCAGCTGGATGACAGCGCCTCTCAGAAGTGGCACTGATGGGAAAGGAGGGACGGAAACCCAGCCCAGGCCAGGCAGGCAGGCCTGTCCTGCCCTCGCCTGCCTGCACAGCGCCCCCGAGGGCCACGCAGGGCACTGCGTCCACCACAGGCCCCCCGCCCTGGCAGGGAACCCGCAGGCTGCCTCCGCGCAAAGAATGGGCGGAAACGCTGAGGGCAGGAATTCACCCCTGCATTTCACACCGCTGTCCGCTGGGACCGGCCTGCCAGAGAATCCAAGGGCCAGGAGCAGCTGAAAAGGCCAGGGCCACGGGGAGCCCGGCCACAGGGCAGCCAAGCAATCGCCGGCAGAAATCTGCAAGCTCATCACGGAGCTTGGAAACCTTGGTGGGGCCACAACACAGGACGCATCCTGCTGGGCAGAGATAAGAGAATTCCCAGGTTCTCACCTCCCCCTGGGGACGGTGGGGCTGCCGGGGCTTGGAGGAACATGAGAAAGGTGCCCCTAAGCACCGCACCGCAGGGAAGCTGCCTCAGCCCCCCACCCTCCCCTCAAAGCTCCGGGACAGGACCTGGGGGGAGGGGCCACAGGTCCGTTGGGTCGGTCCGGTGCCCGGTGCTCCTCCCTGACACCAGGCCTCAGGCTGACTTTCAAACTGGCTCTGGGGCCCTGGGCAAGCGGTTTTGCTGCTCCGGGCCTCAGTCTCCCCACCTGTAAACTGGGCTGCTGCAGGTGGACACCACCTCCCAGCCTAGTCCTGGGGCTCGCTGCAGTCACGCATGCAGAGAAGCAGCTGGTGCGCACGGAGGGTCCCGGCGGCCACAGCACCCGCTGCTCTGCCCCATCAGCCCTCCCAGCCAGGCCCAGCAGGTGCGGCTCGTGGGCCCCTTCCGTGGCTTCCACCCAGAGACAGACACTTGTGGAGAAGACACGGGACGGAGCCGGGAGGGTGGTGGTCGTTAAGCTGGGACCCAGAGGCCACCCTCAGCGGTGTCGCGCAAGGCTCGTTCTGAGAGCCTGAGCGAAGAACGCGGCTCCAACTGACTCACCCTCCACCCCTGCTGTGTGTGGCGCCCCCGCGGGGTCAGATCCAGACACTGAGCCTTGGTGCTGCCTGCGTGCCTCGGAAAGGGTGACAAGCAGGTAAAAGCTGGCACTCGGTGTGCTGTGTGTGCCCGGACCCTCCCACGCCCCTTCCGTGCGTGATCCTCCCCGTGGCCCTCACAGGCCAGGGAACGAGATTCAGAGAGGTCAAGTCACCTGCCCAGTGCCACCCAGCCACAATCAGAGTAGTACACAGCCTGCACAGTGCAGGGGCCCGACACTTGGGAGCTGTGTCTCTGTGGAGGGCAGGGGTCTCGCCTTGTCCCTCTCTGTGGTTCCCACAAGACGCCAGCTCCCTGGGAGAACTAGCCTTTGAGGGTTCGAAAGTGTCAGTTATTTCCCAGGTATGTTGTGAGCACGCGGTATCTGGGGGAGTGCCATGCTGCTGGGGCACGCGGGCGTCGGGGGGGCAGGGGTGGCCTAGTGGGTCCTCAGGAGCTCCTGCCGCCACCAGGGACCCACGCTGCCCGTGGGATGTGTGTCCTCACCTCCAGGTTAGCTGAATGAGTTCAGGCAGAGTCAGTGTGTTTTGGGGGAGAAATCACCAGTAAAGCCCAGAACCTGCCCCACTGATCCGGGGGCAGGTCCTCAAGTTCATTTTACAGCTGCCATCACGAGCCCACGGAAAACTTTGGAGACGCGCTCTGGAAGCCACCATGTCCCGCTTCCTGCCGTGGGTCCACCAAGAGCTGCCGAAACGCATTCAGGAACTTGGGAAGGGGACTGTAGCCGTCACCACGGACGTGTGCGCTTGCCGGGGTCTTCCTACCCGCTTCTCCCTGGCCGCCTATAAATGGAATCTTTTGGAACACTCCTGGGAAACCGTTTGCTTTCCTGATTAAATGACACAGACCCAGCTGTCGCAGTCCTGGAGCCCTTCTTCCTTCCTCTTCTGAATGCCGACGTGATGTCTGGTGATGCAGCAGCTATCTTGAGACCATAACGGGACAGGTCATGGCAATGCAGTAGAAAGAACGATGGGCCCCCAGAACTGTCCACATCCTAATCCCCAGAACCTGTGAAAACGTTACCTTATGTGGCAATGGGGAAGTAGGGTGAAATGAGAGTCTCTCATCAGCTGCCCTTAACAGAGGGAGAGTACCGTGCATCATCTGAGTGGCCCAGTGTAGCCACCAGGGTCCTTACAAGTCCTTAGAGCAGAAGAAGACAGCAGGGGGCAGATGTGACCGGAAGGGAGGTGGAAAGACACCACATCGCCGGCTTGGGCAAAGGGACAGAGGGCCCCTGAGTCGAGGGGTGCCAGCGCCCCTAGAAGCTGAGAAGGGCAATGATTCACCGCCGGTGCTTCCAGAAGGACTCATCCCTGCCGACACCTTGACTTTGGGCTTCTGACCTCCGGACTGAAGACTGGAGCCACCGGGTCGGTGGTCAGCTGTCACAGCAGCCACGGGGTGTGGATGCAAGTTGCCTGAGATGCTGGCTTGTCCGCGTGGAGCAAGCGCACGAGCACCCGCAGCCAGACAACCTCGTCACGTGGCCAGAGGGACCCTGTGCGTGGTGCAGCCACTTCAGGCTGGGCCACTCGTGACTTGAAGCCCAACGTCTTCCCAATTGGCATCCGTGTCAGCCAGGCAAGCCTGCATCTCAGAACCCTTCTTGCGAGAGAGGAAGATGCCCGCCTATGACCGCACTACCGGGTCCGAAGACGAATTCTGAGTGGCTCCGGGCCTCTTCCCAGAAAGGAAGGTGCAGTAAGACCAGACCTCCTTGAGCAAGGCTCTCAAGAAAAGGCTTCCCCCCACAGAATGCCCTAAAGCCCCTCAGCACTCTAAAGAGAGAGACGGGTTGTTAACTACATGTTTACCGAACCCTGACGTGAACCGAAGACACAAAAGCTAAGTGCAACACACAGGAGTGTCAACTTGGATAGGTGTCGTGGCAGGGTCTGTGGGACACAGACATGTCCGTAACCGCCTACTTTTACTGGGTACAAGTGTTCTCTGATTTAAGGGGGGGCAGGATGTTCACCCCTGATAAGAGCCCACTGGCGGACAGCCCCCGTTTGGGGAACACAGCTTGACCGTACGTAATTTCCGCACCGTGTTTCCCCATCTCCTTTATCACTTGTCCTGCGACGAGGTTTCCAGGAATGGCCACAGGGAGATGCGGGGCTGCCTCTGCTCATTCGCGCCCTGCGACGGAAGCCACAAAACCTTCATCAGGGCCCTCCTGCTCTGTGATGGGCAGGGGAACCCGGCTCAGGGTCACCTGGCACAGGACGGGCTGGAGAAGCAGGGCATACATTTGATCCTCACTCCGAGCGCGCTCGGACACCCAGCTGCGCACCAGAAACACGGTCCCATGAGCGGATTAGCACAGGGCCTGGCCGGTGATCCGTGCTCCGTAAACACTAACTATTGAAATGTTTTTCTTTCTAAAACTCACGGCAACCCTGTGAGAGAAACCTGGGGAATGTTCCCAAAGAACGGGCCAGGAGTCCGAGGCTGAGGAGGGCTCAGTGACAGCATGAGAATGGGGCCCGTGTCCCGCTCCCCTCAAGCAGTGTCCCTGTGGCACCCAAGGGCTGGTACCCGGGTCGAGTTGCCAGGGCAACCACTGCTCCCGTGCTCTTCCCAGGCACCAGCACCACCCTGCTCACACTCTTCTCAGCAGCCCCGGCAGGGACCTAGCTGCCTACTCTCAAGAGGAACCAGCCACGAGACCAGGGGAAGGGGGTAGTGCCCCGCCCAGCACCTCAGAGCCCAGGAGGGGTGCGGGGAGCAGCGCCGTGCCCAGCGTCTCAGGGTGTGTGAACACAGGCGGCCAGCAGACTTCCTGAGCTCCCCACCAGGAACCCCAGTCCCACCAGCTGCCACGCCAGAGCCCTTTCTGGCCCCACAGTGTGCAACGAGGTCAGGAGGAGGTTGTCAGCCAGAAGCAGAGGGAGCTCACTCCCAGGGCCAGGCTCTGAGCTCAGAGAGCCCGCTGGCAGAAACCCCCGGGTCACCCAGGAGCCTGAGGGTTGTGGGGGCTACAGCAGGACCAGGGAGGCGGTGGCACCTCCCAGGGTGTGGTTGAGAAGGGGGAGCCCTCATCCCCAGCACGACCCCAACCCCAGGCCCCTGCAGGCCCCAGACTTTGTGCAGGCCCAGAGACACCCTCAGGGGCTGCGGCCGGGACCGTGGGGCCAGGCGGGGGTTTGCCACTTGAAGCCCACTCTGTCACCAACCACTGGGTGAACCCCCAACCTCTCGGTGCCCCCATTTCCTTCTCCGTGGAACAACCGTCCAAAAAGATGCCACCCACTTTAGGGGGAGTCTTGGCCAAAACCCAACCCCGTATTTTCCCAACCGGTAGAAACATGTTAATTCATTTTGTTTTTCATGAGTGAAATCTCCAGAATGCGAGGAGATAAACGTCTCGCCAGAAGGGTTTTTGCAAAGAGAAACGCGTCCCTCACCTTCGAACTGGGAGGGCGTCCATAGCAGTCACCGATGACCCACGCCGCGCTCCCAGCCCTCTGCTGGCTGCCTGACCACATCTGCTTGCCACCCCACCCCTCCTTGTTGACAGGATTCTGGTTTTATTTGGCTTGGCAGCGGACCCGACTAAAAATATGCAGTTTCCCAGACTCCTTTGCAGCGAGAGTGGTCAGGTGACGGCGTCGCAGCCAGGATGACGGAGGTGAGCAGCCCAAGAGAACCCTTCCGCCACGACAGGACAGCGCGCCTCTAGCTGGTGCAGCCCTGAGCCTCACGGGTGAGGGGTACACCTCGTGGCCGAGAGCCCACGGGCTCTGGGCCCCAAAGACGGGGGAGCCGGGCCCCCGCCCAGACTGCCCTCCTCCAGCCGCCCGGGGCCTCAGACAGCCCGATCCCGTCACTGCCCACCAACGTGGTCCCAGCTGACGCGCTTGCTGAGTGTGAAGGGCTGCGGCCCCACCACTCCTGCACGAGGGGACACCAGAACGCAGCCAGGTGGCCCCCATGGAAGCCGCCTCCCCCTCGCCCGTCTGAGACGGCCGAAAGGCACGCCATCCAGTCGCTATGTTCTTGGCTTCCTGGGGGCATGGAATGGCAGGCTCCCTCCATGCCCTAAAATAAGTGTTTTGTTTGTTTGTTTTATCTTACCTATTTCTGCAGCGAAACCAGCCTCCCAGTTCCCCGAGACATAAATATGATGCCCAGAGCTGCTTTCCCCCCACCCTGGGTGGTGAGTGACAGGGATCCCCTCCCAGGAGGGACCTCAGCGTCTGCATCTGCAAACCAGGGTGGCCACACCCCGCCTACCCGGTTGGGGACAAGTGGCATGAAGCTAGAGCAGCCCCCTGCACCCTGACCTCCGCCCGGGTCTCAGACCACACCTGCCCTCACAGTCCCCCCCCCACTGGGGCCCGCAGGAGAGCCCCGCGCCCCTCCCAGGATCCCTCACCCAGAGGCCCGGATTCCTCTGCACCCACATCAGGCTGACCTCTCACACCTCCATTCGGATGCCCATCTGGACAGCTTCCCTGAAACTCTGTGCACCTCCGGCCCCATCAAACCCTGCCTGCAAAGCCTGTGGCTGCCCACGCACGTGTCTGCCTTCCCAGTGGACTATGGGCCCCGACAGACGTGCTGTTCGCAGCCGGAGACCAGAGCTGTCCAAGCACCCCGTGCACAGTAGCTTCTCAGCTAGATGAATGAGTGAGGGCATCTGGCTAACTCAAGGGGACCCCAGAGTTGAATTGAGAATATGCTCGTGCATATGACAGCCGGGACAGGACAGGACGAAGACGGGAAATATTCAGATAACCACCCTGAGTTTTTCACTGCACTTAAGCGGGGTCTTGAAGAAAAGAGACTCGCTAGTCTCAGCACCCCAGGGGAAGGAGCAGCATGTGCAAAGGCACTGAGGCACGAGGCAGCATGGAGCCTTTGAGGAGCAGGCAGTCGTGAGCATGGCTGAAACCTCGAGGGCACGTGTCAGGGATCAGAGAGAGGACAGTGAAGGCTGGATCGTGGTTGTTGGCTTTTGTAACAATATTACCACTAATCCTGCTCAGAATAACGGCGACAGTTATTACCGGCTGTGCTCTGTGTGCCTTACACATATCACCTCAATTCCCACAAGCCCCCTGAGGTGTGTCCTACTGTCATCCCCACTCTACAGAGGACAACACCGAGGCCCAGAGAAACAAACCGACTTCCCCCAGGACGGCCATTCGGAAATGGCTGAGCCGGAATCCCAGTCTCCGTCGGCCTGGCTGCACGACCGTGTTCTCAAGGGCCATCTTAGACCACGCGAGCGGCTCGTCACCCTGGCAACTGGGTAACAGCTTTCCCCACAGCAAGCTGCACAACGAAGCCTCGCGACACACGAGCGCAGCATTTACCGGCCCTGCGCCTGGGCAGTCAGCTGGGCGTCCCCGCTGACGCTGGCTAGGCTGACTTACGTGTGCAGGGGCTCCACGGCGCTGACCGGGCGAGCGGGCTGCGCGTTCTTCGTCCTTCCTCAGGCCGGCACAGCCACGTCTCATGCTGGCAGCAGGGCCGCGAGAGTGCTGCTGGAAACAGGGACATGTGTCTCCAAGCTCCTGCTTGTGTGAAGTTTGCTAACATCCCACTGACCGAAGCAAGTCGGATGGCAAGACCTGGATCCAAGGGCGAGGAAACCCACCTGCCTCTTGGTAGACGGAGCTGCAAATCCTCGGCAGAGGGCTTGGCCACAGGGAGGGGTGAAGACCCGAGAACATTTATGCGTTTCACCTGCTGCAGGTGGGGGGGGGGGGGAGGCTGACTTTTCCAGGGCTATGGCACACGCCAGTGGGAGAGCTGCAATCCCTGCCCGGACCTTCTGACCTCAGGACCCCTGCCCCACGTGGCTGGTGCTAGATCCCACCAAGAAAAACAGAAACTTCGCGGAGCACTTCAAACGAGCGAATTCAATACCTGGAACCGGTCGCTGCGGAGACGGAAAAGGCCCGCCAGAGTGGGGCCCAGGGGACACGCAGGCACAGGGAGCCGCGAGCATCCCCGGACTGCGGGACGGGAGGGCAGGCGAGGGCCTGTCCCTGCAAGCAGCACCATGGGCTGAACGCCCCGTGGCTCCCGCCTCCCCCCAGACCAGCCGAAAGCAGGGAGGCTGTGCAGGCAGCCGCTCAGGGCCCTGCAGCACAGGACGGACAAGGACGGGAAGAGGGGAGGAACCGAGGGCCGAGGGCCCCCAGAGAGCCAGCTATGGGGCATCTGCCCCTCCGTCCCCCGTGTGCTCCAGGGCAGTGCTTCTCCAGCGGCCAGGACAGGGCACACACACCCGGAGTCCGATGTGGGAGGTCTCGGTGGGGCCTGAGACTCCACATTTCTAACCAAGCCCCAGGCGGCGCCGACACCGTTGGTCTGTGGGCCACGCTTCCCACCACAAGGCACTGGCATGGGAGGGTCACAGGGTGTGCGAATGCCTTCGGGAAGACGTGGCCTCCACTCTCCCTCCTTCTGTGAGCCTCTGAAGCAGGAACAGGAGAGAAAACCAAGATCCAGCAAGTGCAAGAGACTCACCTGGGGTGTCCGGCTGGTAGGTGGCCAAGACGCGATGCCAGGCAGCCCCCTCTGCCCATTTATTTCGGGGCTCCGGGGACTGGCCCAGAGACCTTTATCCAGCACGATCTATAGGCCCTGCCTTTGCGTTCACAGTCTCAAATCTTCACAACCTGGAAAAGGAAGATTGTCAGCTCCCTTTTATGCAGGAGGGGACCGAGGCTCAGGAAGTTTAAGGAATCCCCCACGGTCAGCAGCGAGTGAGGGCAGAGCCCCACGTGAGCCCCAATCTCCTGCTCCAGGAGTGACACCTCGCTCAACAAATACTGACTGAGCACAGCGCTCAGGCCCTGCTGCACAACGTGGGGTCTGTGATCCCCTGGCCTGGATTCGAGTCCACAGCAGCTGTGAGGCCTCGAGGGTCTCACTCGGCCTCCCCGGGACTCAGTCTCCTCAACTGTCAGACGAGGGTAACAGCAGTCCCTACCCTGGCAGGCAGCATCCAGTTGTCCCAGGCCATGCCTGGCACATGGCCACCTCTGGATTAACACCCACCCTTGTCGTAAGTCTGCAACAATCCCAATGCTTAGATTCTAGGCAGGGGAGACAGTCAACCGGCAAGCGAAAACACAGTAATTTGTTAAGTGGCTGAGTGTCCAAGATCAGGGTTCCAAGAAGGTGGGGCACCGGGGTGGTCAGCGAGAGCAGCCATCACAGAACGGCAACATGGCATTGTTGTCTGAGCCCCTGTCCAGGCCGGGTCCGTGGCCACAGGTGCTCGTGCCGCAAGGCCGGGTGATCCGAGGGCTCCCACTGGGAACGTGGCTCTGTCCGCAGCAGGGCAACCCCAACCGCAGCCTGGGGGTGCACCTGCGTGCCCAGACCCCCTCCAGGGGAATGTCAGCGTGGAACTTTGGGGCCCTGGCACGGCTCCTGCTGGGCACCTTGGAGGCGGCCGTGGCAGGGCCACTGAGAAAGGTGGCACGCAAGGCTTGTTTCCCCAAACCGCTCAGAGACACTCAGAGCATTTCTGAGAGACAGGCAGGGATTTGAGCTGCTGGCGCTTGTTTGCACAAAGGATCTCAGCCTTCTTTCTCCTGACATGCAGCTTAAACGTGTTCGCTGACCCCTGAATGGAATCCCACGATTCCCCATCTCCTTCTGAGAGAATTTCACGGGAGGGAAGGAGGAGGAGCTAAACGCATTGTGTCCTGTGGGCTTTATCCCCCCACTGACGGCTCTATCCATTCACGGTCCGAGACTGGATGCTGAATGTGTCTTCTGGTTTGTTTGGGTATCTTTTTTCTCTTTTCTTTTACCTTTTAACTAAAACACAACACAAAGTGAGAGCTCTGATTGCATTCAGCTGTTAGGAGGGAAGTAAACGCGCCTCCCCACCTCTGCTGGCAGCGATCAGACGTGACTTTCTCAAAAAACAAAAAGTGGAAAGTTTACAAACACAGGACTCAGACTCCGCAATGGCGCACCTCCGCTCCTAGCCAGGGATTTGTGCGGCCTGTCCTCCCTGCTGGCCACACAGGCCTCTGCGTCTCTGTAAACCCACAGGCAAACGTGGCACCCGGGCCACTTTCCACCCTTTCGCCAAAATAAAACAGTAAAGACTAAAGTATAAAAAAAAGTATTTAAGAAGTAAAAATTAAAACAGTAAAAGCCCAGAAGAGAGGAGACAATCACCCCTGCATCGACTCAGGTCCCAGCAGCCTGGTCGGTCGGCAAATGGAAACATAAAAATATTTTAGACTGAAATTGGGCAAATAGTCTGGTTGAGTTCATTTTCCACAAAAGTCTTGCCCCAAACAAGCTTATTCATATACATGAAGTCTGAAAGCGCTTTTCCTTGCTGGGTTTTTGAAACCTGAAATATTTTGGGCTAAATGAGAAAATGTTCGCTGTTGAATGGCCTATTAGAACTGTCACGAATGTGATTTCTGGAAATGAACAAGATGGTAAGAAGGTTGGCCGGAGCAGAAATGTAAGTCAGCATTAATATCTGGTGTCATTAAATTGTCCCTTAAGCCACGGTGCCCAGTGACACAAAAATTTTTGTGTTAATTTTAATACGATCACCTCCCTGGGTCTGCACAAATCTGAAAGGATCTCTCTCCAGAATCACTAATGTTATTTTCTTCAGTTTCTACATATCAAATAGCTCTCTCTGTTCTGCTAACAGACCAAAGTATTTGGGACATACAAGTTCATATTTTCTCCGTATCAATTTACAAAGGTTCACTTGATACAAATGTGGCTCAATAAACAATGTTTATTTTTTATGGGTTAGTATCTTGCTCAAGAAAATTAGAACTAAGTTTCGGGAAGATTTATTTTCATTTTAACTATTGTTAGCTGGTCACTGCCACTCAATACTTAAATGACTTTTCCCCCCAAAGGGCAAAATCTTTAAAGCAGAACAGAATTTATTTAAACAGCTGGGTTTCTTGCACGATCATCTTGTTAATACGCAGACTTACGAGCAGTAGGTAACTTGCACTTTGTAGATACATACAGGTAAAAAAAAAAAAAAAAAAGCCAGCACATCATTCGATTAAATTTTTAAAGAACAATATTTTATCACTACTAGACGCAATGAAGGCATTCTACTATATTACACGTACTCATATCTATGTCCTTAAATATTATTTCACATTTAGAGTCAAATTAATTCCCTTACCATCTTTTTCTTCCCCCAAAACAAACGATAACATCATTTTTAGGAAAAGAAATAAACCTTTCTCTTGGTATGCATTTCAAGTAGTTTCAACATGCATGCTTTTTTTTTTCAAATTAAAAAAACAATGTGGCAAATTATTACCTAAAACAAATTAAGGAATCCTGTTGTCCCGTGAAGAACAAAAACATTGGAATCATCCAAAATTGTCTTAATTTTAACATTAAATATATTGAGGGATGTGCTCATCATATTTTGGGATTCTCCCTGGCAAGAGACGAGGGCAAAAAATATTTGTTTACTTTTGAAATAAAGTAGACATCCGTCCCAGTGGAGGAGGAGGACACAGTCATCCTGAAAGCACTCCTGGGAGAGCAAGGGTAGAAGCCGTAAGAATCTGGCAGCTTCCATTTTAGCAGGTGCCGACAGAATAAAAAGCCAAGGTCCAGGGCGCGTATTCCCACACGCATGGAAAAGCCGTTTTTGAGAGGGTGAGACTCTGATCCCATCACTATCTGCACATGCCTGATTTTCCTTGGCCATTTGTCTGCACATAAAATTCCACGCAGTGCTATGGCCATGTAACACTCTGCGTGATTATTACAGGAGTATCGTAAGGGTATCTTTTTTCCTGTGTAATATAAACAGGCCATAGATCAGATCTTGAAATAGCTACTAAGCTTCTTCCATTTTTATCTCAAACATCTCCGGGAAATACTTCTTTGAACGCTAGCCGGGCGCCGTCTCGGACCATTCCAGGAGGGCGACACATTTGCTAATTAACGTTTGGCTTAAATACTTTAAATACTTTGACAGCTCGGCGTGTTTCAAGTGAGGCCTCAAAAACTCTTTACTTCTTACGTTTATAGCTGACTGGACGCACCCCGGGGGGAGGTGAAGGGGGACCTGATGGGGGGACCTGATGGGATTTCGGGCTGAATCTCAGTGTCTTCCCCACCCCCACCCCCACGGGCCACTCCAGAAGTCACAGCGCCATCTGCCGGGCAGCAAGGGAGCCCGCGTCAGAAGGCCAAGGTTTCTGCTCTGGCAATCCAATTAGAAAGCTTCAAAAATGTGTTTCAGTCGCCCTGTGCCGTGGTTTCATAGCCGGGAGGGCAAGGACGGGATACTCCAGGCAGACGCGCAGGAAAGTGGCCACAGCCTTTTGACGTGCCTCTGGTCTGCAGCAATTTCAAAAACACTCTAGCCCCTTGCCCTCCCCTGTCACCCCCAAAGAGGAGGTTAAAGAGAGTGAGAGCGTTGCTATGTTTAATTTCTAAGAGTTTTAGATGAGTTATGAATTTCTGGGGCGAAGATTTATTTTCCCAGTGGTCGGCACCCACCTTTTCCTCCCCACACTCCCCCCGGGCTGGGGGCAAAGGGGGTACACACACACACACACACCCATGCTCACACCCACCCTGGGGTTCTTTAACCTGACAAGGCTTCACAAACACGAGAGCACAAACTAGGATAACCCAAATATTATTCTGAATCCCCTTTCCAGGCACTTAAGCAAAACAACTACCATTTTTGAAGTTTGTGTAACTTTTCCCTAAAAATATAATCACATTCCGATTATCCATCCGAATGAGGTCAATTTCTGGATTTTCTCAGGCAAATAACTGGCTTGCTTTTCTCATTCTCCCTGCTCCTAACCGATCGCTGGATTTGCCTTGAAATTTGAGCATTAATTACTTTCTCTTCGTAATTAAGCGCAGGGTATTCTTTTCATCGGAGAACTGTGTCCTTTCAAAACTGCCCTGACTCCCTGGAATAGTTTCGTGAAAAGAAGTAAATTGTAGACTAGAACATTAACATTCTTACAATCCTCCCAATATTTCACAAAGAGGTTCAGAAGATTTTTAAGAAATAAGCAACTCATGTTAAATGAAAATTACAATTAAATTTATTAAGTATCACAAAGCATCCATTTTTAAAGAGAAACATTTTCACTGAACCTTACTTTTCTTTATTGCACATCATAAAATTTTTTTAAGCGTCCTAGGAGCCTAAAGTCAGGCTTTCTATTGCATTACCGTCAGGGATTACTTCATTTCATATATATACGTGTGTGTGCGCGCGCGTGCATGTATACCAAAGTATTTACATTTTGTAACTTAATTTCTCACTCAGTTTGAAAGATCTGGACATTATAAAGGCAAGCTCATTTTCTGCTGGAACAAAATGAGAAAATGAAAATTTTAAAATTCGTTTTATTAGGTAAACTCAGTGGGGACTCACTGCTCGCCCTGAAATAAGCCAGCCTCCTTCTGTGTACTTTCGCCATCTTTCGGAGCCTCAAAATGAGAAGTAGAGGGAGTCACGCTGCTAAGCACCCTCCCCACCCCTCCCCTCCCCATGGATGTTTGTGCAGAAACTGTAGAGGTTCCTTTCCCAAAAGCCAGAGTGGTGCCGAGGGCTGCCAGAGGGGTTCGCGGAGGAGCCCGACAGACAGTGTGCTGGTAGAGAAAGAAAGGGGAGGCAGGACGGACGGACAGACAGGGGCAGAGAGGCGCTGGAGGAAGAGTACTCACAGTTTCCAATGTCTGCTGCTGTCTGTCTCCTGGTCCCGGTTCCAAAAGGAAATGTGGCTCTTTTGTGCAGAACCAGAAATGAGCATCCAGGAAGCCAGCAAACTCACTAGCTGAACGATCAATAGAGAAACACAACAAAATAAATTACCAAATTTGGGGGGGAGAGGGTTTCTCCAATAAAGGAAAAGAAAATGCGTCAAGGGGAGAGGGGGTGGGCAAGAGCCTATTTTATTTTTTCCCGTGACCAGAGCTGGGCCCCAGGTTGGCCTCAGTGTGAAGCCGGGTATTTGCTCTCCTGTACCCACATGACATAAAGGGTCACCCGGCTGACTCAGGGCCCGGGCTCCCGGCAAACCCCGAGGCCCGCTGTGTGAGTTGTCCGAGTTCCTGCCGCAGATCTGAAACGAGTTTTCCTATGAAAATACACTGAAAACTCAGCGACCCCCGCCCCTAACGAATGCCTTCAGTGACAGGAAATGTTAACCATTTTAAGTGCTTTTTATTTGCATTTGCTCCACGGCTGAAGGAGTGAGGGAGAAACGCACTCTTAATGGCTGGGGGTGAAGGAGACGGAGGGGGCAGCCGGGCCGGCAGTTTCTGGGCACGGGGGGAGCATCCTGGGCCCTGAGTCACCCCAGACGACAGTGACCTCGCCTTGAATGCCCGCAGAAGGAGGAAAGGGTCTGCACGCTGCAGTGAGTCGTATTCCAAATTCTCTCGTGTTGTTGATAAATGAGAAGCCAGCACCTTCTACCCGCCAGCCAGCCAGCCGGGGAGGCTGCAGACAAGGGCCCATCTTGCAATGTTTGTGGTACCAAGACGTGTTTGTGTGAGTGTTTTCTCCCCGGGATCAAAAGGGGGGAAAAAAGATTTTACCCCCCAAAATCAACTAACCACCGCAGCTCAGAAACACAGGGAATGTGTACAACATTGTCCTTCAGAAATCCATCTTGAATTTTTTTTATGTCCTCTCTTTGATCAGAGGCCGACAAAGAATGACATTTTTCTCCATTCTGTTGCATTTAACATGGACTGGCACGGGGTGAGTTTAAACAAACAGATGGCCCAGGCATGAACGTTCCTTTCAGTCAGAGAGGCTGGAGGTGGGCTGGCCTGAGGGGGCGGAGCGCTGCTGTCGGGGGGACTCGGTACAGAGAGGGGGGCAAATAGGGCAGCATCCCCGGGGCAGTTAAGACAGGACTAAACCCATGATGAGAACCACGTACGCTACTTCCGTGCTCTGGGCCTGGGGTCCCCCTTCGAGCCCACAGGGGAATGGGAAATCCTTCAGCAGAAAGAGACGGCCCACTGCATTCCAAGGTGTCAAGGAGGGAAAACAAAACAAAACAAAAACCCTTCCAAGTGGATTTCAGATCATCGAGTGCCCAGGGAGTGCACAGTAAGAAGGGTAGGCGGGGAGAAGGGCCAGGTGCTTGTGGGAAATTCTGCACCAGAGCCTAGCTCTAGGCCCCTCGACAGGCAACGGGAAACTGAGAAGGGCCAGCCCTCGGTTGAGAGGCTTTAAGCGCAGGCATAAGCCGGGCCCACTCCCTCTAAGCCCCATCAGAACAGCCACTTGTGGCCTCCGTGTGTGGACTCTGAGCCACTGACACATGGCCACCAGGAACCAGGAGGACGCACACACCTAGGACACATGTTCCGGGACATGTGGACACTCTGAGGTCACTGCTGAGAGCCACACAATTGTGTCTTCCCCGCGTCGGAGAATGGAGGTGTTGAATGATGCCTGTCTCCCCATGGATGTTCCCCTTGACCTCAGAGACCCTCCAGACCCCTCCTCCTCAAGTGCACAGAGACCACAGAAGAGGGACAGACCTCCTCACCACTGCCCACGTACCAGGCGTTAAAAGAAGTCCCCAAATCCCAGCCAAGTGTTTGGATGAGGTCTGTCAGCTGGCATCGGGGCCAGTGGGTGATAATGCAGAGGGCACATCGCAAGAGAGATGGTTCAAGCCGGCTTCTCTGTTTTCCCTTGTTCTGCACCCCCCACAAGCATAACCTCCTCCCCGTGCTGCTTCCTCTTGTGGGCTCAAGGTGGGCAGCTGCAAGGAAGGGAAGAAAGTTACAGTCGGATGGAGTAATTTATTAGCAATCATGAACGCCCTCGAGAGTGCAGTCAATTAGAGGCCGTGCGTTTACTAGAAGCTCAACCAGACCAGGGGAGCTGGGGACGCTAACCACAAATACTGACAAGGCCACGCAGTGAGCACAGTCAGGGGCCCTGTGGCTGGAGGCCCCCACAGCCCCGGGGCCGCCCCGCCCTCGTACCTCCCATGGCCGTGTCTCCATTCCCCGAGCTGACCTGTCCCCAAGCTCGAGGGCTCAGATTCCAGCTCTCCACCACGTTGGGGCAGACACAGCCCCATGCCCGGAGCTGGCAGCATCCTGACTAGCTGGAGAAGGCAAGAGAGCCTACAGGGGGAGGAAGAGGAAGAATGTTCTAGAAGAGGCCAGAGTCCAGACTCTGGGCCAGAATGCAGGCAACATCCACACACTCTTCTACTGGTCTTTCTCTGAAACACAAACAATAAACCAGGGGCGGCGGGAACACGTGTAAAAACAGCGAGCGGGCTGCATACATACACACACGCACACGCACACCTTCTTGGTGTCATTTATTTAAAGCCCACACTATGTCTTCTGACTAAAGGCCTTTTTTTTTTTTTTTCACACTGTTTTAGCCCCTACTCTCACAGAGCTTCCCTCCTTAATGTAAACGTAGGGATTTCCCACAGCACTGGAGCTGGAATGTTCTAAAATGCTAGCATCGACACATTTCTACTCCATTTTATTACAGAAACGTTATTTTATGGCACGGAGAGTGTGGTGTGTGTGTGAAAAGCAGGCAAAGGAGGGGTCCTCCTGCAGAGGGGAGGCTGCCCGCGGTGCCACTGCCTCATATAAATCCCCAGAAGTGACAGTCAAGCAGGCAGGAGAATTTGGGAAACCAACAGACAAAATGTACAGTGCAGCCCGTGGGCCTCACCTTTACAAGGCAGAGAGAGCTTCTGGAATGGATGGCCCGGGACCTCCGGGGCCGCTCATTAGGCACTTGATGAATTGGACGGGGGGCCCACGGCCCTCCTGGGGTGGCGAAATGCTCAAAAACCAAGTTTTATTAACCTAATAAAATGAAAAGGAAAAGAAAAGTCAGGGAAATTTCAGCTAAAAGGATAAATGCAGGAAGCATAGTAAGTTCACCTACTTTGACTATATTTAGACCCATTCTGGCGGACAACAGCAGTTCCCACAAAGACCCCGCGTTCCTGATGCTGGATCTCGGCTGACTGGCCAGCAATGTGCCACGGCTGGTCTGGAGACATCCGGGGTGCCTTGTGCTCACGCTCTTAGGAATGAATTATAAGCCCGTACTTTTTCACCTCCTCTAATGCCAAAGCCAGGGAGTGCAAGAAGGGAAACCGGCAAAGGGCACTCCTTGGGGCAAACAGGGGTTCCGGAGAGTGACCCTGCCCGACCCTGGGCAGGAAAGGAATGCCATCAGCATCCAGGAATCTCAGAGCGCCCACCTCGCGGAAGAGAAGTGTAAGCAAGAATTACAGCAAACAAGTCAAGCGCATGCAGACGTGACAAGGTGTCCATTATTTGCAAATACCTTCAGGGGCCCTTGACTCTGGAAGTGGGGGCTAGGAGGGTCTAGTTCAGGAAGAGGCCAGCGCAAAGCGAGGCTTCCTACCTCTCCTGACTGATGCACCACGGTGGCGAGAGGCCAGGTCGGTGGGCCACGCCGTGGGGACCTGAGAACATGCTCGGCCCATGTGACACGGCCAGGCCCCCCAGCTCACTGGGCTTGAACCCCCCAAAAGCAGGAGAGCTTTATTATCTCTGGATCCCAGAGGCAAAGGCTGCTGGCAGGTGTGTGCTCACACAGGGCGGGCACACGGGAGGGAGGACACGTGTCAGCCCCACACGTGTCAGCAAGAACACGCACAGGGGAACACTGTCTCCTGTCGCATTCCCAGCTCAGAGCTGGCCTTGTGGCACCATCCCCCACGTGGCAACCTGTTGACAGCAAATGTTCTGTAAGCCAGAATCAGCAAGCCCAGCGCCCCGCAAATCACCCTCCTAAATCCAAGAGGAAGATGTAGGCCTACCCAGTGGGCTGGAGCACACTCCCCAAGGCGGTGCCTTTCTTTTTAAATTTGTTTTATGTTTATTTATTTTTGAAAGAGAGGGGGAGGGAGACAGAGACAGGGACAGAGAGTAGGGGAGGGCCAGAGAGAGAGAGGGAGACACAGAATCCGAAGCAGGCTCCAGGCTCCGAGCTGACAGCACAGAGCCCGATGCGGGGCTCCAACCCGCGGACCGCGAGATCATGACCTGAGCCCAAGTCAGACGCTCAACCGACCGAGCCCCCCAGGCGCCCCTTTGTGCCTTTCTTTTTAAACGTAAACTAAGTGCGTGCACCAACATCATGTTTGCGTTTGGGCGCCCGTATAATCCTCACTCCTCCCAGAGCCCCTCCTGGCTCTCCAGGTCCCTGCCAGTGGGGACAGCCCTGTTTCTCTAAAAGGTGCTCTCACATTTCATCCCTGCAGGGGATATTTAGGGCAGTGAGACGCCTCCATATGACTCTGAGATGGTGCATACATGACATCATACGTTTGCCAAAACCCCCAGAATGTCCACCACCAGGAATGACCCTCACGTACAGTACGGGCTTTACCTAATGATGGCGTATCCACAGTACTGGGGGTACCACTCCCACATGCTGCGTCGGTAACCCGGAAAACTGAGGAGGTGAGGCAGGACAGAGGTGGGGACGCGGGCTTTCCACTCTATTTCTGTGCAAACCTAAAACCACTCTAAAACCAGAAGTCTACTAATAAAAGAACCTCATTGCTGAAGTGACAGAAGGAATGTTCTTTGCCTGCTCTCTTCCCGTTTGGTATTTCCTGGGACAGGATTTTCAGAAAGTAGAAAAATTCAAAACAAAACAGAAAAATCCCACCAATGCACAGCCATTTCGGCCGCCCGTTTGGGGGCCGTCCTGGGCTGGGTCGGAGCCAGGCTAATTTCAACCGTGTGGCCATTTATTTTTTATTTTTACACCAACGTCTCATCGCGCTGAGTGTAATGACAGGATCACCATAAATACACCAAAATCCTGCTTTCCGTTTGCAATTGGCTGACAAACGAATGTCAGCCTGTCAGCCTGTCAACTGGGATTAGTGGAAGGATTCTGGCCCTGCCCACTGAGCCCGCCCGCGAGTCCGCAAACCTGGCACAGGTGCTGGAGGGGAAACCGCCCCGGGGTGTAGACTCCAAGGGGGTGGTTGGCCTGGGCAGCCTCCCGCCTCAACGGGGGGCCTCAACACCAGCCTCTGCCGAAGGATGGGCCCTGTCCCTCCTGAGGGAGACAAGGGAAAGAGAGAGGGGCTGGCCGTCCACCCGGCGTGCTCGCGGGGAGCTGGTATCTGCAGCCTCGGCCACAGTGACAGTGCACACAGCCCCCCCCCCCCCAACACCATCACACCCTCTGGGTCCTCCTGCAGCTGCGGGGCCGCTACCAGGCCAGATGGAACAAACTCAGGTTCTGGCCCTTTGGCTCCTCTGTGGGAGGTTTTTATGAGGGCTCCTGGGGTCTCGAATACCATGCCCAGAGGGAGACCAGGAATACAACCCTGCCACCAGCTTCAGGTCTGCGTGGTCCCACCATGCCATCTGATCTCCAGCATGGGGAACACGTCCCGTCTCTGACATCCCGAGGAAGGGGGCTCAGAGGACCCAGCAGCCCAAATCGCAGGCTGTCTCCTGCCCCTGCCGGCCCCGACAGGGGCAGACACTGTCCAAGCATCTGGCCCCAGGCGCCCTACCCTTGAAATTACACCTACCCACCCTGGGGTTGGGAGGGCAGGCGGGTAGAGGATACCCAGCAGAAAACATGAGCTCCCCCCAAAAAAGGTGAGTTAATATTCAATCTTCAGCCGGGACAGGCGCCCCGTCCGTCCATTCCCGCCCTTCCTCAGTGATTTTCTAGACTGAGCCGCAGATGTGTTTATGGCACTTCTTAACTGAAAAGTGAGCTCAGCTAGTACTGACCATAATCAAGTACTAATTGTCGGAGTCGACGCTTAGGGGCACGTCCGCCAGGCCCCGGCCCGTTTCCCAGGTCAGAGGGCGGCACGCAGTCGCCGTGCTGCTGGTAAGTGGCTGACCCGGGAGCCCGCAGCCCGGCCCGTCTCCACCAGCCACCTGTCAGCCGGCCACCGAGGGGCTGCCTCCCGCTAGGTAACCCCAGCGCCAGGACAGCGAGCACCCGTGTCCCCATCAGAACTGACTTAGGAACAGGAGTGCCACGGACAAGGGCTGGAGGAGGAGGAGACGGACATGGGTGGGCTCGCGGGCCCCGAGCCCTGTGCGGCTGCTGTCCCGCGTGGGTGCCGGTGTGGGGCCTCGCCTAGGAAGGGTCTCCCAGAGCTGCCCTCTCCCACAGAGCCCGGAGCAGGCTGTCCCGGAGGCCGCAGCCCCCCTGCACGGACGCTACCATGAGAGGACAGGAATGCCCAGCACAAGCGCTGAGAAGGTGTGCAAACAGGCGGGGTGGGCACACAGGCCCCGTGGGCAGAAACACTCCTGTTCCTCCACTCGCCTGGGGCGCACAGCCTGACCTGGGGCAGCCTTAGCTTTTACGTCTGTAAAATGGGATCCTAACTAACACCAGGGTTCTGGGGCTTGTGTGACACCAGGCAGAGAGAAACCGTCCCACCAAGGCCATGTCCTCTGCAAGAAGCACCACTCCTGCCCTGGGGTCTCGAAATCCCTCCCCTTCACCCCCTGCCTGGTCCCCCGGGGACCCCACTGGGCTTTCATCCTGACCTGACTGCATGTGGTCTCTTCAATGGGAAACCGAGCATAAGAATAAGAAAGTGTCTACAGTATAAAATGTGTGCAAATTTATGCAAAATTGGGGTTGGTGGGGGCCTCACTCCACCGGAGCATCTGACTTCAGCTGAGGTCATAATCTCACGGTTTGTGAGTTCAAGCCCCACATTGGGCTCTGTGCTGACAGCTCAGAGCCTGGAACCAGCTTCCGATTCTGCGTCTCCCTCTCTCTGCCCTCTCCCTCTCATGTTCTCTCTCTCTCTCTCTCTCTCTCTCTCTCTCTCTCTCTCTCTCTCTGCCCCTCCCCCGCTCACACTCTGTCTCTCTCAAGAATAAACATTAAAAACATTTTTTTTAATTGTGTAAAATAGACTGACACTTACATAGAGTCTGGGAAGAAATACACCAAAATGTGTAACCTTGCCTCAGTGATGCTGTTTTGGTGGTAAGATTACTGAGAACTCTTTTCCCTTCCACGGTGTTCCGTGTTCCCACTGCTTCGGTAACAAAGAAGGGAAAATTGCAAAGGAGAAAGAAATATAAATCGGAAGCAAATAGATGGTTTTCTTCTCCTGGCCCACAGTCATCTCCCAAGTACTTGGTGGTGGTGGGGCCCCACAGTCACGGCGGCACAGAGCCCCAGACACCCGTGAGCCTTGCTGGGGCCAGGACCGGGCTCCTCAGGAAGGGCCCCCTCCTGTCCCTGCAGGCCTTCCTCTGCGCGCCCAGGACAGGGGGTGCTAGGTTTGCAGAGGGCCCTGTGAGGCCCTCTGGGGGGTGTTCCAGGGCCTCATGCCAGCTCTGGTGCCAGCCAGACGATCTGCCCTGGCCAGGACCCCGTCCACCCTGCCCTGCTGTCAGAATGTCGACGTTTCTCCACACCTTCTCTTTCTTTTTCGCCATCGTCAACAGTGATGCAATGAGTATGCTCACACAGAATGCAGCCTGGCCTTGCAGATGGGCACCCAAGGGAGGACAAAATCCAAATTGCACACCCCTGCCCCCTTGACGCACGCTGGAGCCCGAGCCGGGGGGCCCTGGGAGCTCTGGTGGTTCGCTGTTTTAAGCATCTCGGGTTGTGAGGATGAAAACCAGCCCACCCTGGCAGGCGGTGCGAAGTTTCGCATTTGGTCCCTCTCCCCCAATCTCCAGAGCCCCACCAGAACCACAGGACTAAAAATAGCCCCCACCGCAAACAAACGAAAAGCACACCGAACGCTCCAGCATCGGGAGGGAATTCACAGATGGAAAACCCCAGGCCCAGAAATGGACAACATGGTACAAACAGAACCATGTCCGAACAGTGGCCGGCACATCCCAAACTTCGCCCCGCAGTGGTCAGGCAGAAGGGCAGCCACAGTCCACCCACGTAGCCAGCGAAGGCCCGGGACGCCCGCGGGTGTGAGCGGGTGGCAGGGCAGCCTGGGGCCCGGGCCGGTCGGAACGGACACGTGAGACCCGCACAGAATCCGATTCTCCCCTTGCCCAGTGAACCCTTCGCCTCCAGATTCTCAGCCACATGACTGTGATCAACAATAAACGAACTTCGCCCTGGTATAATTTGGGTGATTCTCCTTTCTTTTTCTAAGAGGAAGTACTTGTCTGCCTCTGCCCGCAACTAGCAACATTTTTGTCTGTTTCCCCAACTCCCCTTTGACCGAGAACCCCGCACACTTACCCCTGGCTGATCAGAACCCCCTGCAGGCGCACCCACGGCCTCTTGTTTCTGAAGGTCCTCCACACTTTGCCGACTGACTCACTGACTAGGGACACAGGTGCACCGCCCCCGTTGTACCAGCAGAGCCGGCCTCTGGCACCTCGGATGCGCCCTAATCCACCCGGGGCCGCCCACTGAAAAAGACTCCAGGGGTTCCAGCTGCTGTGCCCTCCACGCCCCGTGGCAGAGCCCTTCTCCAGGGGGTCCACACACCCTGCTGCTCTCCATCTGGCAGTTCGATTCCTCCAAGCTGGATGCAGGGTCGGATTTTATGTGCATTTCAAACTTCCAGAACAAGGGCCTTCTCCCTCACCAACCTGCAGCAATTGTCACAACCACAGCCATATGTGTGAGCGACCATCTCTCCCCATGTTAGCTCAAGGGCCTGCCCATCTGTTATATCTTCATCCATCTGAACCAGCCCCATCCCCACGTCATGTCTGAGCCCAAAGGAAGAATGTGTTGCCCCCTCTGATCGGTGCTGCCTCTCGTTCCCTTCCCAGTTACGTGTGGAAGGTCCCGGTGGCCAAACGGGGCTCGTGGATGAGGCGCTGCACTCCCGGGCACGTGTTCATCTGTCTCCCCACATCTCACCCGTGGAGGACGTGGCCAGAGTGCCCTTCTGAGGACACCTCTGATCAGGCCCTGTCATCTGCCTCCAAGCCCTCGAGCCAATCCGTGAGCTGACTCCCGGCACACCTGCCCACTTGTCGCCCACCAAGCAAGGCCTCTGCCACTCTCCTGTGTCGGCAGGCCACGGGGATATACACGCAGCACCACCTGCTGCACACCGGTCAGCAAAAGCGGACCCATCTCTGGCCCTCCTGGAAGCCTGTCCAGTGGCAGAAACAGACACCGCTAAACTCATCACACAGAAGAGAAGTTCTAGCTGTGATAAGTGTCAGGAAATTGGGCGGATGGGGCATTGTGAAGCCTGACACAGAGCTGACCTGGCCTGAAAAATCTAGATGGCTTCCCTGCCAAGGAAGCAACATGAGGGAAGGGGTGGGGCGCAAAGTGACACAGAAAGGACACATGGTAGGACTTAGCGACTATTCAAACCCCGGGGGCGTCACGAGCACAGAGCCCCATGCGAGCTCAGGGGGTAGGAGGGACAGAGCACGGCAGGTTTGAGGACCCAACAGAGGAAGCAAAGAAAGTCAGCACAAGTGTGGCTGCAGGTGTGGCTGGAAGAGAAACGGGGCAGAGCACAGGAACTCTTACCACCCACGTTAATCATTTTGCACATTATCACGTTCAAGCCCCAAGCCCAAGGCCATCAGAAACACAGCTGCAGGCACCCAAGTTAGGTTTATGAGCTCGCTGAGCAGGGAGGGCACATCATGAGTAACCACGGGCACATCAGGTCAGGTCACAGAAGGGTCCCTGTAGGGCCGCGTGTGGGCGAGGGTTAGCAGGATGGCCCGGGTGGGCTGGTCAGAATCTGTAAGCTGCACGGCGGACTGGAAGAGCCAGGGGTGGCCGGGGGGAGGGGGGGGACACATAATCAGATTTGCATTTGGTGGAAGAAGGCCAGGTTATAAATATATTTTTAACTGATGAGTAGACATTCTGTTTCCATTTCGCTGTGAAACAAACCACCCCAAACTTTAGTGATTTAAATCAATGAGGATTATTTTGCACGTGAATCTGCAATCTAAGCAGCTTGTCTCCACTGCATCAGGTTGGGGGGTCGGGGGGAGGGTGTGTCTGGAAGGCTGGGGGCCTGGGGCTGCTCATCAGGACACGTCCAGTGGCTTCTCCACACGTCCAAGGCCTCCTGACCAGACCGTGGTGCATTCCAGGACTTGTGTCCCAGGAGGGAGAATCCGGCAGAAGCCACCTCCCCTGGTCTACAGTCTGAAGACACCAATTCTGCCACAGTCTTTCCACTGAGCCCATCACGAGGACCGACCCGTGTTCAAAGAGAGGAAAGATTCCACCTTCTGTTTTAAATCCACCACAGTAGAAAAGCGTGAAGGAAGGATGCAGAATAGGGTGTCTCGATTCGCCTCTGGAAAGATGACTGGGTTGCGGCATGAAGGCCAGGCACAGGGAGGCCAGGGAGGCGGCTGGGACCACAGCCTGAGATGGAAATGAGGGCGTCTGGCTCAGGGATGGAACCCAAGAGACAGAGTGAGCAGAGCTTCCGGAGCCGGCAGTGAAGGACAATCCCCAGGTTTCTGGCTGCCTTGGCAATCGCCCTGCCCTCACCTCTTCCTCCTGGCCCTTGCGTGCTCCATCCTGTCATCCAACCACCCGCTCAGTGTCACCTTGACAAGGTTTCCCGATGCCTCGGGCTGATACGGCCACCCCCGCTGATGCCACCCATCAGTCTCTCCATGCCCAGCCCTCACTCCGTTCGTGGCACGTACCCTTTCCTGAAATTATGCGGTATGTTTGTTTCTTTGCTTGTTTAATATTTGTCTCCACCCCTGGAGAATCGACTCCATGATGACAGGGACCTGGTCCACTATTCATCATATCTCTGGTCTCTGACACAGAGTAGGTGCTCAACGAACGGTTTTCAAAGACAGTGAATGATGGTGGCAATGATGGTGGGAGGGCCATCTTCTGAGACAGAGAATCCTCAGAGAAGAACCAGGTTAAGAGAAGAAATGGTGACCTTTTTCTCAGACATGTTGAGATTTGAGTTGCCTTTGAGATGCACACAGGAGTGGAGAATATGGACCAAAGCTCAGAGGAGGGTTCCAGGATGGGTATGACATCATAGTCTTCTAGCTAAAGGAAACCACAGAAGTGTGGGTACAGATGGGTTTGCTTGGGGAGAAAGTGTCAAGTATGCAACAAAGTGGGCCTAGGAATGACATCTGAGGAATCCCAACATCTCGTGGCCAAACAGAGGAGAACTTAGTGTGCAAGGAGAACACGGCAGACACATCCAGAGATGCAGAAGGCAGGCCAGGAGGTGCAGGCCACGAGAGCCAAGACAGGCAGCGTTCAGGAAGGATGGGGCCGCCACATGGTAAAAGCCACCCATGGTCTGAAGTCAGGTATGAAAACTGTCTAGTTGGATATAGTGGTGTCAAGGTCACTGGCGACTTTGGCAAAGCTGTCTGAGTGGGACGGTGAAAGCGGAAGACAGATTGCAATAGTCTGCAGAGTCGAGAGGTGAACAGATGGAAACAACAGGTATCGACAACACTCTTGAGAGACACAGCGTGAAAGGAGAGAAGAGGAATCAGGTGGTAGCCAGAGGATGGAGTGGGGTGAATAATGTTTGTTTTTTCCTAACATGAGAGAATTGGCCATGTTTATACACCTTTTTAAAAAATCACTTGGGACACCTGGGTGACTCACTCAGTCAAGCATCCAACTCTTGACTTCGGTTCAAGTTGTGATCTCACGGTTCGTGAGATTGAGCCCTGAGTCAGGCTCTGTGCTAACAGTGCAGAGCCTGCTTGGGATTCTCTCTTGCCCTCTCTCTCTGCCTCTTCTCCACTCACTTGTTCTCTCTCTTGCTCAAGAATAAATAAACTTAAAAAAATCACACACAAAACATTAGTTGTTACCTGCGATTTGAAATACAGATCTCTATCTGACCACAGTCCACCTTCAAATATTATCATGTGGACTCACAGGGAGTTTAAGATTCTTACAAGACTATAATTCCAATTCCACCCTCATTTTGTTTTTGCTTTTTTTTACACTTTTCACCCTCACATGTGATATAAACGCACTACCCACTGTGACAGTCAAATATCTTTAGAGCAGTTAAATGCAAGAAAAATAAAATTCGTATTTATCTTCATTTTTGCTGTGCCCAGAACTTTTCATTTTCTTTATGTGGATTCAAGATTCTGCCTGGCTTCATAGAGCTTCTGCCTCAAGAATTTCTTCTAACATTTCTTGCAGTGCAAGTTTGCTGGCAATAAATCCTGTCACTTTTTGCTTATCTGAAAAAAAATCTTGACTTATCCTTCATTTTTGAAAGATATTTTCCACTGGGAATGGAATTCGGGGTTGATCATTTTTCCCCCCTTTTATTTCTCTGAAGATATCATTCCATTGTCTTCTGGCTTGCATAGTTTCTAAGGAGAAGTCTGCTGTCACTCTCATCGCTGTTCTGTATATAATGTGTCCTTTTTCTCTGCCTACCTTTAAGATTTTCTCTTATTCCTCAGTTCCCCGCCCCAACCCCACCCCCATATCCTAGCGAAAGCCAGAATGAGCTGATCATGTTTTCAATGATACGGATCCAGTTAAGAGGATAGAAGAGAGAGAAACGTTGACCATTAAGGTTTCTGAGAAGATAAGCTGCAAAGTCAGGTGGAAGGATGGCTGTTAGGTATGAAAACAGGCCATTCTTCACTGCAACGGGAACAACCACCAATGGAACAATGGCGTCTGTAAATTGGTCTCTGTATTAGTCGAGCTCTTCTGGGGTAATCAGTAGAACAAACAACTCCATCATCTCAGTAGCTTATACTAGCAGACTTTGATTTCTCATTTGTGAGCCTGTGGCTTGGCTGAGCTCAGTTGGGCTCAGTTTGGAGTCTTCTCCCAATGTCCCTGATTCCAAGGAGCAACACATACTTGGCTTGTTTTTCTCATGCAGATGGCAGGAGCAAAAACAAACAAACAAACAAAGAAAAAGGGTGGAGCAAGGTTTCATGACTCTCAAGGCCTCTTCTTGGAACCGTGCCATCATTTCTGCCCACATTCCTTTGGTCAAAGCAGGTCGCCTGGCCAAGTTCAAAGTCACTGGACAGGGAGGCAGGGGCTGGGGAGTGGGACACGGGCATCTGTGTCACAATAATATAATCTACCAGAACATCTTCGGGAGGACAAGTTAAGGAGCCTCTATTTCTTCTATGAAGTAGGAGACAAATCCAACTCCTGCAAATGAAGTTGTTTTTGAGCAAGTGGAGAAGGTTTGAAAGAATGTGGAAATATTTAGGTCCTGTGAAGCACAAGCTTGAGGAACGTAACTATAGGTTTGGCCTTCAGTGAGTTCTTCGGGAAGAGAGAGGCTTACCGTGCAGGACGCGGCTGGCACTACAGCTCTGGCTCTCACTTGGGCTCAAATTCACATGCAAATCCTTTTCTCTAGACTCAGTTGCTCTGGAGCAACATCATCTCGTCGCCCTGGGGGAGGAGTGGGAGAGAAGGTGAGGACACACTTTCACCACACTCTCCCTGTTTGGTTTTAGGAACACGAAGACTCCGTGAAACTGTGTTTTCGTGATTATCTTTTGGAGTAGGAGACACCCACCCCATCCAATTGCCAAGGTAATTTTTCCCCCCCGTGTCATAACGGAAAGAACTTGGCCAGGTTACACTCCAGGTGAGTGGAAGCTGGAAAATCCAGGCAGCTGAGGATTCTGTCCTCAGAGTTGCTTTGGCCCCAGTCTGGGTTTTGCTAGAATGTTCCGAAGGTCACGTCAGAATGTTTCCATCATAGCCAGATGCACTCTGGTGTTTACTCAGCCCTCTTCCTTTCAGTGTTAGGTACCATCATATACAAGAGAAATCCAACGCCAGGGTTCAATTCATTCCACTTAAATTGTTAAAACGCCTGTTTCTGGCTGCAGTAGGAGCCCTTTAAGTCCTCCCTTTTGACCCAGGAAGTACTCCGTACCAGCAACTACCCTGTCCAGCATCTGAAGGCTTGCCAAGAGACTATTTCAAAACTCACCTCTCCTGTTGATCATAACTGGACTATTTCCCAAGCCTCCTGCCCTGCTAGCATGAGGAAGGAGAAGTGACCACAGCTCCCTAAATGTCACATTCAGTTGGCCACAGGATAAGTCAGTCACAGGGTGTGCTGTGCCACAATCCCCAGGGTAGCCATGTCCTTAACATGCCGTCCTCTTGGCCGTAACTTACTGGGCTAACTCCCTGGAAGACTGAGATTCGGGGTGACAATCTGCACGTGGATGCGCTGAAGCCAGGAGCCTTTCACCACTGCCATGCGCGCACCCAACTGGCGCTCCAACACGCTAACTCAGCAGGGAAGTCCCTCCAGGCTCCAGGACCAGCCTGGAAGGTTATAAGAATGAACTGTTAATGTGTGTGTGGAAAGCCAGGAAGCGCCAGGCGTCACTGCGCAATTACTGGGGTGGATGGCTTGTTAGGGCAAAAGACCGCATTTGAACCGAGTCCACGAAATCGGCTTTCCTGGTCTGGATACGGATGTCTAATCCTTACAACTCTCTGAGACGAGGGTACATGCATTTCCATTTTGCACAGGAAGAAACTGAGACTCAGACATGGGACTTGTTCCAAGTTTCACAGCTACTGGAAAGTGACAGCTAGGATTCAAACCCAAATAGCTTCAGGACCATGACTGTTCCCATCCGAAATGCTGATAAATAATAAATTATAAGCTCCACATGTGACCAGTGTGGATTCTAAGAATGTGAGATTTAAGGGGGAAAAGGACTTTAGACATTTCTGAGTTTCACAGAGCTAATTCCACTCTCGCAAGGGTAACTCTATCTCCCAAACTTCTCAGCATGCCTGTTTCCATCAAGCCCTCATCTCGTAGGGATATGCTACAGATTGGGTGTGAATGACACATCTGCGTGGCAATTTAGCAACTGCATGAAGAGCCTCAAAGAGATTCATACCACTTGTGCTCACTAGATCAGGACAACAACTATATGGGCAAGCCCACGTGAGACCAAGCAAGTCAACATCAAGGACCCACCCTGAAGAAATGCATTCATTCATCAGTCATGAATTAATTCATAATTATCAACTGTGTACCCGCTACATGCCAAATACTCACAATGCGTATTTATTTTTAAAAATGCAAATGTTTATTTTTGAGAAGGGGGAGGAGCAGAGAGAGGATCTCAAGCAGGCTCTGCACGGACAGCAGAAAGCCCAACACAGGGCTCAAATTCACCAACTGTGAGATCACGACCTGAGACAAAGTTGGACGCTTAACTGACTGAGCCACCCAGGCGCTCCTCACAACGTGTATGTTGAAGGACCATCATAACAGTGTTGATTTTAAGAGCAATAATTATAAAACCACCTACACACCCATTGTTAGTGAGATAATTACATCCCAAAAGATCCAGATGTTGGAAGATTCTGCAGACATTAAAGTTCAAGTTTTCTCATAATCAGTCAATAGAAAAAATAAACAAAATATTAAATAAAAAGCATGAAACAACTTATATTTAGCATGACCCTAATTTTGTAAGGATATACAAATATGTGTTCGTGCGCAGACAAAAATCGCAGGCAGTGTATCAAAGGGGTGATGGTAGATTTCTTGGAATAATAACATTGAGTGATTTCTATTTTATTCTGTGTGGTTTTTCTTTCTGTATGTTTCCAGTCTTCAACTCGAGTGTAGGTTAGTTTTAGCACAAGGAACGGGACACAAAATGTCACTGGCTCACTTGAAAGAGCGACATTTTTTGGTGCATGGGGCAGGTGCTCCCACCTCCATCAGCACGGAGTCTGCAGTCCGTGTGGCCCCTCCAAGCTTCTATCCCTAACGTCCCGACTGGGAACAACAACAGTGCGTTCCCGTCCATCTGCTGAATAGAACCTGTCACCTCCCCTCCCCAGCCTGTCCTTGTCCCAGGGCTGCCATCTTGGTCACTGGCTCTTGGATCTAGGCTTTCCACCTCCCGGAAGACACTAAACTCAAGGGAGTCGATGTGTGTGGTTCCTTCCACGTGACAGTTGCAAGATGTTCTGGTAATTCCGAAAGGGGCATCTTCCTGCCAGTGACAGTGAGCCCTGGAAGCCCCAGATCTAGACCCTACCAGGCATTCACTCCCTTAGGAACAGATCTCTGTGGAGTGGACTTGTGGTTCAAATCCCAGCAGAGCAGCCCGGTACCTCTACGACCTAGGGTGGCGTATGATACTTTCTCTCTGCCTTGGGTTCCTTAGACGTAAAGCAAAAATAAAATACGAACCTCCCTTCTGGGGCAGTTGTGTGGATTAAGAGCAATAATGCTTGTGAATACTGAGAACCACACATGGGGTGTAGCAGTGCGCGTTCACTCCTGTGACCGGTGCTCCCTCTGTTCATTTGGGTGCCTGTAAGTCTAAGGAGCCCAACTGTCAACAGGATGCCCATGACAAGCAAGTCCCAATCATGCATTTGTGAACAAAAATGCTCCTGTGTGGTTCCCACTGTGATTAGAATTATTTCTTTAAAAAACATTTTAATGTGGTAAAGCACACATAGGATCCAGCAGTTGGGGCTGTTTTGCACTTTCACACTGTGCCACCATCACCACTACCAAGTTCCAGAACATTTCACCTCCCAAAAGGAGACTGTACCTGTCAGCAGCCACGCCCATCCCCTCCTCAGCCCCCAGCAACCCCTCCCCTTCTTTCTGTCCCCAGGTTTACCTGCTCTGGACACCTCCTGTACATGGAAACCTACAACATGTGGCCTCCGTGACTGGCATTTTCTACTCAGTGAAATGTTTCTAAGGGCACTCACGCTGTGCTGTGTGACAGCATTTCATCCGTTGTCATGGTGGAGTAGTACTCAGTCGTGTAGACAGACCACATATGTCTGGCCAGCGTCTGTTAATGGACATTTGGGCTCTTTCCACCTCTTGCCTGTGACGAATAATGCCGCTATGGACATCCCTGGACAAGTTTCTGTGTGAGCTCCTGTCTTCATTTCCCTTGGGCAGACACCCAGGTGTGGAATTGCTGGGTCGGAGGGTAAACTCTGTGTTTCACTTACTGAGGAACTTCCAGACTGCACCATTTTACACCCCCACCAGCAGTGTATGAGGCTTCCGATTTCTCTACATCAGGACAGTCTCTGGACAAGACCCTCGTAGGGAAGGCTCTTGTCACAACCAGTGTCCAGCCAGTGTGCCTTCCAAAGCATCTGCTGTTCCACGGAAGACCCTTGCCTCAACGGAAAGTGGCATGGCACCACTTAGAAGGGCCACAGAAGGTGCACACAGCCGCCGTGTGAGGCTCTCTCTCACAACACACGTGTGAGGAACACGGCAAATCCCACCAGCACCCAGGACAGCAAAGTCCCCAGCACCTCGGCCTCCAGGAGCAGCAAACACACAAACGGTGTGGGCACTTTGGAGACAGTCCCTGCAAACACGTGCCCTGCGCGGGGTCCTGTCTGTCTGCAATGTATCATCACCGACAAAGCATCCTCCCTTCCCATCTCAGGGAGCCCCCACCTTGCCTGGATGGAATCAGTGGGTTTGACTGAACTCAGTGTGGGGCGCCATCACAAACTCAGTAGCTCCGTTTTGCGGCAAAATGTGTGGGGTGTGTGAAAATGGCATCTCCCTCAGGCCCTGGGCCTCCCGTCTCAGAAGTGGGTTTTGCCAAACTCACAGAAACAGAAAGTGGAACAGAGGTTGCCAGGGGCTGGGGTGGGGGTTGGCGATACACCAGGAGGAGGGTACGAACTTCCAGTTATAAGAGGAGTAAGTTCTGGGGAGGGGGGTCTAGGATGTGTCATGGGGGCCGCAGCTAATGACGCTGCAGTGTGTAACTGCAAGCTGCCAACACAGTAGATATTAAGTGTTCTCACCACACACACACACACAAAACTATGCAAGGTAATGGGTGTTAACCAACCTTATCGCGGGGATCACTACACAATATATACACATACCAAATCATCACATTGTAAAATTAAACTTACACAGTGTTCTGTGTCAGTTATATCTCAATAAAACTGTAAAACAATAAAAGTGGGTTTTACAACTCCAAGGAAATCCAGGTTTGTGCTGGAAACAGGTTTCCCCATAACAGGCCAGAAGAGGGTTGCATGGCACGTAAAATGCAGGGTGGGAGCCTGTTAGAAATGCGAAACTTCAGGTCTTTTGGGATCAGAATCTGCATTTAAACTTGGTCCCCAGGTGAGCCCTGTCCGCGGTGGTTTGAGAAGCACCTCTGGAGAGCACACACAGGGCAGGAGTGGGGCTGAGCTCAAACCTGGACCCTCTGACCGTTTTGCTGTATGAGCAGGAGCAGATTCCTCAACCTCGCCAAACTCTGCTTCTCACCCACCTGGTAAAAGGCATCCAGGAGCATTCAGTTCCTGTGATAACTTTCTGCTTCAGAGTCACATCTCATGACATGTGTCCTCGTTCTCATTGCTGCAAAACTAATTACCAGCAAATTCGCAGCTTATATAGGTAAATTGTCCTGTATCCCACAGGACTTTCAGATGCACCCTGGACACTCATAAAATTTTAAATCCTATTCATAATTATCTGAGTCCATCTTATTTGGCACAAGAATAAAATGCTTCAATATGCATTTAATTTCTCAGGAATATGACTACCGTGTACATCACAGGAAGGAAGGTTGTGTTATATCTATGGCGAACTTTCTCAAGGCTGATCACCATGTCAGAAAAACACATCACCAATGACAGAGTCATCAAAAACACCTCTGTGTCCCACCCACATCTGTATGCCATAGTGCACACTGTACCTTTTGATCTAAACCTTGGAGCTGCAAATTTATGGAGCCCATTCAATTTAAGTGAAATGCTCCCACATAACCTAAGTATAAAGCTATTCCTTAATAAATCAACCATCCAAATCAGTTGTACTTTCTAACTTAAAAAAATTGTCTTCTTTTTGTCCATTCAAATGTGTTAATAGATGCTTCCAAAGACAATCACTTTATATTGAAATCCTAAGGTAGAGAGAAGACAGATGATTAGTTAAATAGGAATGAAGAAGGATGGATGGATGCATAATGGATGGGTGTTTGGATGGATAGATGGATGGATGGATGATGGATAGATGGATGGATGGATGGATGGACGGATGATGGATGGATGGATGGACGGATGGATAGATGATGGATGGATGGATGGACGGATGGATAGATGATTGATGGATGGATGGATGGATGGATGGATGATGGACAGATGGATGATGGATATTGGATAATGGATGTTGGATGATGGATGGATGGATGGATGGATGGATGGGTGAATGATGGATGGATGGTTGGATTGATGGATGGATAGATGATGGATGGATGGAAGATGGATGGATACATTGTAGATGGATAATCGATGGATAGATGGGTGGATGGATGGATGGACGATGGATACATGGATATTGGATATTGGATAATGGATGTTGGATGATGGATGGATAGATGATGGATGGACGGATGGATAGATGATAGATGGACGGATGGATAGATGATGGATGGACGGATGATGGATAGATACATCATGGATGGATAATCAATGGATAGATGGGTGGACGGATGGATGGATGGAGGGATGATGGATGGATAGATGAATAGACAGGCAAGGGATATACTTGACCTTGATTTTGTCACCTGGATAAAAAAGGCTTTAAAATATCTTAGGGAAGTTCTCTTTGGTTTTCTCTCCTGAGGATCACCCTTAAAGAACATGGACTCTCAAAGGCCCCTTTTGTCATAAACCATGAGGTAATTTATCATACTAAGATTTTATGCTTTTCTTTGATAAAATAGAAGTGCATTGTGAAGGAGGAGGTGAACAGAGGAAAGAAAAGAGGAAGAAAGGCAAAATTCAATTCCATGAAAGCTCACTCCCTTAAACTATCCATATTCAGGTAACTTCCAGAAATCCCTATGTGCCCCTGAGGAACCAGAACTTCTGTACAACATCCTACTATGTGTTTGTGACATCCTGTGCTATGACACCCCCCTTGTTCCACGGGACACACTGGATAAGCCATCAGTCCAATTCAACCCCATTTGTTCACAGAGGCCAGAGAGAGCAGGTGGCTTGTCCAAGGGCACAGAACAAATGGCTAAGCTGGAAAAACCTCAAGCCCATTCTCCTTGGCAAATACCCCTAAGAACATACCGCTCAGACTCCCAGCTTCCCCCCGAACACGCCCATCACCTGAGAAGCAGAGGTAGGGCCTGCCCAGGTGCCTAAGCACTCAGCAGGCCTGGGCACCGACGAGGGGCTGGGAAGCCAGGGCTGAGGAAAGAACAGCTGAAGGCTGGTGCAGTCAAGAGAAGGATCCAGATGCTGATCCCCCACCCTCCCAGATCTACAGCCCTGGAACCTGGGCCTCTCCCTCAGGCATCTATCTCCAAACACGCAGCCAGTTCCCGAAGCCCGCTTGCAACAAGGTGGCACTTCCTGGGCTGACAACACCCTCCAGGGACAGCCGGTCTCTCTGCTGGACTTGGGAGAAGCAAGGGCCAGCATTCGGGGGCTCTTGTTGCAGAGGATACGTGTTCAGGCTTCGACGCGAGGCCCAGGGCACAGGTTTTATTTTGCTGTGGGGCTGTCTGGCTGTCTAAGGTTGCAGGCTGGGGCCGGGGTCTCTGCCTTTCACCAGGACCCCCTTGGAAACTAAACAGACGCCTGTGGGGGCTGTTTATTCTGCACAAGAAATAACAATTAGGCAGCCGGGAGGAACAATGGGCACTTGGAGAAACCCGGACTGCAAAACAGCAAGAACCAAACAGAACTCACTAGTAAACCTCGCCAGGGGAAGGGGGCGGGGAACGAAGAAAGACTCGGTCAGATCGGTTTCTGAGTTGCAAGAGCATTTGGTGACGGAGGAAGTCAACATGTGTTTCCATGTGAGCTCTTTACGAGAGGAACGCGCACGTTTATGGGCCCCTGTACGATACTTGCCGAATCTCGTGGTTTGTTTGGTTTTCCCAGCTAAATTATCCACGTTCCTTTATCTGCTGCAGGGTATGGACACAGTTTATTCGCTGGGGGGATGGCGCCCTCAGCAGTGAAGGCGGCGGGTGGGGGGACTCCTCAGAGACGTGTTCACTCCCTTCCCGCCCCCCCCCCCACCGCCCGCCGCAGACCTCGGACTGAGGGGTGTGCGGCCACCTCACACCAGCGCGTCACACGTACGCTGAACCGCCAGGTACTTGTTTTGTCTTTAAAAAGATTTTAGTTTGGAAAATTGTTGCAAGTAAAGTGGCTTTTCACCTAGATTCCCCTTTTACCACGTTGCCCTCTTCGCATTCACACACGGCCACACACGCACACCCTGGTGCACACAACACTCACCCGCACACGGCCGCACGCTCGCTTCCGTGGCCGCCGAGACTCTTGAGAGAATGTTGTGGATGCCACGGCAGCCGCCAGGCCTGCTTTGGCACATCTCCTCACCACGGCGACAGTCTCGGACACTGCCACGGGACAAGTACCGGGCTGCCCTGCAGCGCACGAGGAAGACTCAGGTTGGCCCACAGGTCCCCTGACCTCGTTGCCGCGGCGTTCCCCAGGCTGGGGGGATGCTCTCCGCCCGCTGACCTGTCTGTTCAGCCTCTCTGAATCGGAGACATCCCCCCATCTTCCCGTTTCCCGTGACACGGGCATTCTGGGAGGGTATGAGCCAACCGTCTGGTCAAACTTCCCTCAGTTTGGGTCAGTCTGACGTTTCCCTGCCATCTGATTCAGGCTATGCGTTTGGGGTAGGAACAGCCCAGAAGTGGTGCTGTGCCCTCAGGACATCGCACCGGGGGCCCAGGGCCAGTGATGTGAGTTTTGACCACTTGGCTAAGGGGGGGGCCCCCTGAATTCTCCACCGTAAATGCACCTCTTCCTTCCCCTGTAATTAGGAGGCTGTCTGTAGTGCCAATGCCTGTTCCCCAGAGACTCACCATCAAGGCCGTTAGCCTGAGTAACTTGAGGTTTTCTCTGAATAGTCCCACTTTTTGCTTAATTAAGAGGAAATACCACACCTCTGCCATAAAGGAAACACCAACATCATTTTTCTTTAAAGCCAGATAACAGAAATAGAACTTTTCAAAGTCAGCTATGGTTGCCTTCTTATGACTCTGAGCTGAGGCTGCTCCCTGTTAAAAAGGAGACGTCACCACATGTTGGGGACTTGTTAGGGACCCACCAGCACCCAGCAGAGACGCTCTCCACGCTGCCTCACAGAACCAACCCCACACCCGGGTACACTGTATGCGGAGAGATCCCTGGGAGGACTCTGCCCTGAGACTCCCCGCAGACACCGTTCAGCGTGCCCTTCAGGGCGGGGTGACCCGCACACCCACTGGCAACCCGGAGCCGATTCCTTAGCTGGAATACCCAGCAGGGACGCAGTAAGGGTGCACCTGCCAGGCCTCCTGCATTCTGTCTCGAGTTCCCTCAGCTTCACACTCCTTTTTCCTTCCCTAACCCTAACAGGTTGATCCTGAGGAATACCCACCCCACCTCTCACTACGCACTGGACTCCCGAACTGTTCACTCCAGCGGACCCTGCTGCAAAGGCAGCATCACACGCTGAACTTCTGAAGGCCCTGCCTGCTCGCAGACAGGATGCAAACTGGACATCATGCCCACGTCCGAATACCGGATCTTCCTCCTCGGTGTGACCCAGACCCTGCACCCGGTTCACTGGCTGACCTCAGAGACTCAGCGCTCACAAAACACGTGAACTCGGCAGCCTCCGTCTAGCACCCAGGGCAGGGTCGTGTTTTCCATAAAATCTCTCCTAGGGTATGAAACCCATCTTTAAAACAGAGCTGGTCTGCTGGGAGTGAGGAGCCCTGAGCCCACAGACCCACTCCTCCATTCTCTCTCGACCCCTCCACACTGCCACGGAATGCTGAGTGCTGCGTGGAAAGAACCCCGGTGGAGAATCCCCATTCTAGAACACCACACAGGGAGCCCAGAGAGGCTGGCCCGTGGCCCCAAGTTCATTTACATTTATTCTTGCAGATTTACGAACCACTCAGAAGGGAAGGCATTTATTAAGCAAATATCCTCCTTGTGCCAACCTCCCAGGTCACCCCAGAACTCTCTTAGATGCTCCTGACAGCTGTCACGTCTAAGAGCCATTAGCGCCACGCCACGGATGACGATGCTTGGGTTCGTGGGCGCCACGAGGTTTGCCCCCCGCCAGGACGGTGGCGGAGCCAGATGCACAGTCAGGTGTCTCTGACCCACAGGGCCGCGCACGCAGGCGGGGCTGTGAGACCCGCCGACCGGGAGGAGGGGACCCCGGCGTGCTGTGCCACCTTCTGCCCCTTCTAACAGCACCTTTGGGAGGCGGGGCATCAGGGTCCCCTCCTCCTGAGTTGAACTCACAGGAAGGAACGCTGGGAAGAAACTCCATGCTTGTTTGGAGTTTGGATCTTGGTTTTGGTTTGGTTCCGTTTTGTTTTAACACACCTCTCCCTCCACACATGAGAGCCCGTGAAGATGGTCCTCCCCAGGGAAGCTCACAGAGAGCATTCCCCAGACACCCTGTGGCCCGAGGAAAAGCCCAGGTCTGCTCGGTGGTCCCAGGATGTTACCCTGCAGGCCGCCCTGGTGCTTGCTTCACCAGCACTTGGGACCCAGCCAGCGGCACAGACCTTGCTGGCCCAGCCCGACACCTCATATGTGGCCAGTCAGGGAGCGGCAGGGGGATGCAGGGTCTGGGCCCCACAGATAAAGCAGATGCAGCCAGCCCCCCCCCCTTCCCCTGGGGCTCAAGCAGGGAGCGGGGAGCACAGTGACAGCATCTCTAGCCTTCCAGCCAGAGGCGCCAAGGGCTCACAGGTCGGACAAATTTTGTTCAAGTTTCAGCTCTGCCAATGACTAGCTGTGTGACCTTAGGCAACTTACCTACCCTTTCTGAGGCTTTGAGTGCTACCAAAACAACTAAAAAGGTTTCTTGGAAAAGATTAACTGGGATAACACATGTAGAAAGCTTGGGAGAGTAACACACAGCCCTCACTGCCCACTGGTAATAAAACAGTCAGAAATTCAGGGAGACGGAAATTTGCACGAGATAACGCTATGTTTCAGTGATACACTGTATATGCCCTATGCTGTGCGGTTCACGAACACGCAGTCGCTGAACCCCTCTGCTCTCCAGATCTGGGAAGTATCTATGCAGATGCATTATGAACACATGTCCAAATACTGCAGCCCCACTGGCCTAAGGTCTAGGCAAGGAGCGTTCATACAGAAACACTGTATACACACATTCATACGCGCACGCACGTTATATTGCGGAAACCCCAGCTGTCTTTTGATGTAGGACACAGTTTTCATACATATACACTGAATTTACTTGGTCAGATACAAACCGTATCACGGAACCCCCATCTTCGTATGATTTAGGAAGCTTTCATGCACATAACACTTATATGGAATGCAAAATACAAATACATTTTAATAATATAAAATACAAAAATATAAAATTTCTGTATGTTCAGATATAACTGCACCATTGATCCGTCCAAGCTGTCGTATGACCTCAGAAGAAGTAGTTTTCATACGTACTCACTGCGTACGTATGATCAGACACACACTGTGTTGCTGAATATCCCCCACGTTATCCAACGACCTGGTGAGTCTGTTCATACGTGTTCAGGACATAAACCCAGGGTGTCATTCCATGTGTTCTGGTCCTCTTTAATATCTTTCGACAATATTCTGCAGTTTCTGTGGTACGAGGTTTGCACTCCTTAGCTCACCCGTCCTAAGTATTATATCCTTTCTGATGCTGTCATCAGTGGAATTGTTTTCTTAATTCCATTTTCAGATCCTTCATTGCTCATGTATGAACACACGGTTGATTTTTGTATACTGAACTTGTATTCTACAACCTTGCCAAACTCTTTATTATGATTATGGCTGAGCCCAAGATCAAAGGAGCCTGTGTTCCTGAACCGCCACGTGGGGAACGCCTGCTGAATCCACGGTCAAGTGCACGTGAGCAACGCACAGACACGTGCTGTGTTAGGCACCGAGGTTGGGGGCATCTGCGTAGCAGCTGCCGTCACCTTAACTAGCACAGCCTCCTACGTAAATGCCACTTCCTTTCTGGGTCGCTCCCTCCCTAAACGAGGAACCTTCCCTTGATTCTCTTTCTTATTTGTTTCCTTTTCAGCCTTACTAAAAACTGTAACTGTAGCTGCCTGTGTCATTGGTAAAACGTCTTTCTTCTAAGGCAGAGGCTCTGCTCACGTCATTCATCACTCTACTGCTTGCTCAACACAGCACATAACACACTACGCAGCAGCACAGCAACTATTCATTGAGTGCGTGAGCACACGTTTTTCTCCTTTTGTTTGGCTTCTGCGCCTGCTCGGAGCACTTCCGGTGCTGACAACAGCTGTAGGCTTCAGGGGCATGGTGAACACCACTCTGAGAGACCTACTCCTGTTCCCAAACCACCATCCGGGGAAGGAAGCATCCCCACTGGTACTTCGCTAACAAGACAGGGAGTCAGGATTCGAACCCGAGTTCGAACATACTCCTCCACTAGACATCCTCTCTGCAAATTTGACTTCCCGACCGGTTCCCCAAGACGATCCGGCTCTGCAGGGGGCCCTGAGCTATTCCAGCTCCTTCCAGGAGAAGTGCAGATCTTAGAGTCTGGGGGTCCCCAGAGCAGCCAAGATCCCAACCAGGAACCATCCAGTGGTGGCTGGAGTGGGAAGGGGGTGCCTGAGGACTGACGCCCCTGTGAGGCTTCGGTTCGGCTCACACCTGAGCACACGGGCTCACAGGTTAGATAACACACCCACGGTCACACAGCTAGTAGATGGAGGACCCCAGGTCTGACCGGACTTCCATCTCCTCCACCCACACCCCAGCGTGAACGGGGGTGCCTGGCTGCCAGCACATCACTTGGAGGTAGAGGGAGCACACTCAGAACGTCCTCAGGACTTACTGGCTGCCAGTCTGGAAAACTGCCTCTTGCAAAATACACATCTACAGTTTTGCACAAGAGTAGAATATAAAACACCCACATATAAATATCTACCTCTCTCAGTCTCCAATGCCACATTCACTTTGATTTATGGAAGCATTTCCTTGCAATACGATATGCCGGAAAGTTTGAGCCTATAGCTCAAGAAAAAAGTGAGGCATCTTAATTTCAAGGCAAATTAATTAAAATGCAATCCAAGCTCTTTGGAAATGACACAGAAATAGCATTCAAAGCTTGGTGTCCTTCCAGACAGAAACAGCCCGTCCTGCCTCCGGCCGGCATGATCCCATCGTTCAAGGAGCTCAGCTTGGGGTATCACCTAGCACTTTTGTTGTTAGTATTCCAGTCTTTCCATCCTTCCAATAAATATTAAACAGAGAGAGTGCTGAGTCAGGTGGTGTTTCACTCAGGGTCCCAGCAAGAATCAGAAGGCACATTAAAAAGAGGCAACTTGAGTAAAGTTGAACAAAGGAACTGCAGAAGGTGTAGGCAGGATCGAAGGAAGCCAGGGGGGTGGTGCGGAAGCCCCAGACAGCAGGCATGCGGGGAAGGGAGGGAGCAGGTACCAGAACCCAGGGAAGGGAGCAGCACAGTGAGGGTCCCTGACGGGAGCCAGGGCCTGGGGTAGGAGCTTCAGCAGAAGAAAACTGAGGGAAGAAATATCCCAACCTCTCTCCTCCCACCGCCCCCCCCCACCCCGCCCCTGCCATGCCTCCTGGTGGCCCAACCCAAGCCGAAGGTGGAGAGTAAGGAAGCCACTGGTACGGCCCACCCAATCAGCCTCTGATCCCCAGAGCAGGGCAGGGAGGTGGAGGCGGGTCCCAAGGGCGCACAAAAGACACTCAGCACAGACGGTCTCACCCTTGTCTCCTCCTAGATGTGTGCCCCTGACACTCCACCTACCCGTCTGTGCCTCGGTCTGCTCTTCTGGCAAATGGAGACGGCACCTTCACAGCACTGGGGACGCTGCTGTGAGGAGTCACAGCGAGCCCTCGGCCCATCACGGCTGCTGGTCATTCACAGGATGTCACAGGCTGGAGGCGTGCAAGGCTCAGCTATCGTAATAGAGCTCATGTCTCGGCCCCTTCTTCCCAGTGCTCGCCTAAAAACCCTGCGACCTCACAGCTACGTCACACTCCACCCTATCGCCATGGGGCGATAACGATGACGAGGTGATATAACCGCCTGCGAGGACTGTGGCAGGACTGAATGAGTTCAGGTGCACCACAAGCATGGAGGGCAGCAGTACACTGGAGGAGTGGCCCCGGCTTTCCACGGTGAGGAGGAGCCTGCTTCCCTGCCCTTGAATTCAGGCTGGTCGGCAACTGGCTTTGGCCCAGAGAGCAGCTGAAATAGGGGTGCTGGAGTTTTGAATGCAGCCCTCAAAGGGTCTTGCGCCCTGCCCCCAGAAGCTTCACCACCAGTGGGCCAGCCCAGCTGGCCTGCGGAAGGACAAGGGACCCCGTGCTGATGCAGCAGGCAACCAGAGACGCTGAACGAGCCCCTCCAGGACCAGAAGGACCTCCCAGCTGAGCCCAGCCCGAGCTGCCGTAGAATCACGAGTAAGTAAACGGCGGTGTTTGAAACTGTTCCGCTGGCAGAGGTCTGTTAGGCAGTCAGATCTCATTGATAAGGCACGGGATCGATCATTGGTAGCAGGTGCTGTTACTGCTACTATTTCACTGGCAGTGGTATCAGTCAGGCCTCTTGGGCCCTGGGTCATCGGTCCCACGAGTATCTGTACAGCTCTCGGGGCCACCAGGTTCCTCGCGCTTTTTCCACACGGTGCTGTGGTCTGCATTTCACAGCTGAGAATCAGCTTCGGAAAGGGGACTGGACCCTCATCCAGGGAGTGGACAGCCAGACCGGGGCCCCAGTGGGCTCTCCCACAGTCACGGCCGGGACTCCCGGGGTGGAAGCTGTCCGGATCTTCTCTGAAGGGTGGCATTATCCGAACACTTTAAATTTCATTTTAATAACTTTGTTATTACAGGGTGAAGAGCGACAGGAATGTCTGAGTGGCGTCCTTTCTACCCTCAGTTCCACCATCCAAGTCAAACTCTGGGTTGGCCAGGACTCTGTCAGTGACAGAGCCTTACATGGTGTGGAGACCCCGTCTTTTCCACTGTCTGTGGCTCTGCCCTTCTGTGCCGATGACATCCCCAATAACGCCAGCTGTGACTGATGACCTGGGTCGTGTGACCATCCCCAAGCTGACCCGTATGCTCAGGTGTAAACGGTGGTTACTGACAGGTCTTGGGCAAGTATTCAAACCTGGTACACGATGGAGGACGGCCAGCCCAACCCAACTGCAAGAAAGGGTCTCCCTGGGAAAATCGGGATGTCTTTGGCCAAATATGAACAGTGGTGGGGCCCCAACAGATCTGCACAGCCCCAGCTCTGGCCTCTGGTCTTGCCCCAGCCCAACGATAACCCAAAACTCCTAGAAGCGGAACGAGCCGACTCTGACCACGTCTAATCCTGGGAGCTTGTAGGTCGGAAAACGTCACACTACAAAAGATCTGGTTTCTAGATTTACTTGAGTAAATCATAACATATTCTAGCACCTTCTCACCGTACTAAAGTGGCTGTGGCTCCTTCAGGAAAGTCACATGACTTCTGAGCTCAGTTTCCTCATCTGTAAGTTGAAAATATTAATACTGGTACTCAAGAAGGGCCACAGATACAAAGTATTTGAGACAAACGTTCTGGCCAGATTTGTCATTTCTTTTTCACTGTTTTGTTTTTGTTTTGTTTTGTTTTGTTTTTTTAACAGCATTTCACAAAAGTGCAGCTGAAAAGACACAGTATCTTTCTCATCTGCTTAACTTCCTAAATGGGAATCCTACTCACATCTCTGTCTACACGGTGCTGACATCCACCTCCCGGCCACTTCTCAACACTTTTCCCGTCTTTGGAAATTGGTATTTCTTGGAGGGCAGTTTGACTGCTGGCCAGAGTCATAAGCAGACGGCTTTGGTTCATTTCCAAAGATCAAAAGCAGCTCAGAGAATCAGACAGAAGAATGTCAGGTCACACGTCAGCCTCACGACTAGCCGCAAAACCCGAAGACAAAGGATCAATCTGCTCCCCACAAATCCAACAGTGAAGGTGTGTAGCTTGAAAAGGCATCTGAAGAGAGGACACAGCAGGGTCCGGCCCTCCTGGGGCAAGCGCGGAGCAGGAAGGACAGCACCTGGACGGCTCACCCAGCCCTCCAACAGCCCCAGGAGATGGCTGCACTGTTACCCCCACTTTAAGGAGCGGTGGAGGCCCAAGGATGTAACCCAGAGAGAACAGGGCAGGCAGGGAAGGCAAAACAAGGGGGAAATAAGGAGGGAGGGCAGAAAGGAAAGACGCGAATTGCCTCTAAGGTTTCCACCGTCTCCTTCCTGATTTTGTCTTCCCTTTTGAAGGGTAAGGGCGAGGTCACTAAGAAGGAAAAATGGCCACTTCTGTAGCCAGAAGGGAATTGTTTCGTGTCCTTTACTATCTTTATCTCTATGATTAAAGAATGTTGGGTTCTCATGTCGCAAACTTTTCTCTTGGAAAAGTTGTCACTGGAATGGGTCTTGGGCCGGCTGCCATCCAAAATCGGCCGCTGGTTTCCTAAGATGGCAGCTTGACGCGTCCTTCCCTCCCTTCTGCGCAGTGGGAAATACAAAGACTCGTTGCCCCTCCCAGCGACGATCCCATTAAAATTCACTCTCTCCTTTCCTTGTTTCACTGTTCATTTTACAAACGGAGACACAGTGTCTGAAAAGTCCAGTAGCTCAAAGACACACTTTTCCAGTGAAACCGAACCACCTTCCACTTTTATATCTGAAAATGAAGCAAAACCTTCCTTCAAAGGAATTTTCATCCACATGGATCTACTTTCCAGTGGAGGTGGGAACCTCACCCACTCATCCAAAAGCCACAAACACAGGCCTCCTTCCCAGAGCCCCACATTATGTGGCTCTCCCTCTGAGGAAGCGAATACAGAATCCAGGAGGGAATGCGGGGCCAGGGAATAAGCAAGCTCTTCTGTCCTTCATGGATGACAGCTGAACTCACACCCTCAAGGAAAACGCAGACTGCTGCTTTAAATATCAGTGCAGAAGCCAAGACACAAAAAGCACTAACCAAAAAGGAAGACTGATAAGTTGAACTTCGTCAAAATTAAAACCTCTGTTCATGCAAAGGTAACAACTTTACAAGAAGAACCATAAGCCACAGACGGGAGGGTGTGTGTGCAACACACGTATCTGGGAAAGAACTCAATATATAAAGAAACTACAAATCAATAAAAAAAAAAAAGACAAAGTAGTCAATTAAAAAAACAAGCAAAAACCTCGAAGAGGCAACTTGCGAAGGATGTAAATGGTCAACAAGCATATGAAAAAGTGCTGAACATGACTTTCCACTGAGAAAACGTGAATACTGAGATAACACCGCACGTCCGCCAGAGTGGCTAAAATCCAAAAAGACGGATGACGTCAACTGCCATGGAAACACGGCACCATGGGAATGCATGGGGCCCCCATTCCGATTACCTGCCTGTCGATTTCTACAAAACGCAATACGCGGCCACCCGTGAACGATCCTATTCCTGGGGGTGTGCGTGAGAAACGAAGGCACCCGCGTCCCTGACCCCTGTCCTGGGTCTGCTCCTGTGGGACTCCAACGCAAGACAACCTCGTTTCTGAGACAACCAGCAGTCAGGGAAAGGGCTCCAGAGTCAGACAGACCTCAGAGTAAATGCAAGTGTTTCCAATCCTGGCTCTGTGACCTCAAGCAGGGGATTTAACTTTACTCTCCTCATCTGTAAAATGGCCATGACGTTGGAACCAACTTACACGGTTTTTGCAAGGATGCAACGCACGTCACAGAGCGAAAGCTTAAAAATGCTTAACATCCTTAGCGTCACTGAACTTTGGCATCAGGTCGTGTTCATTGTACAATACAGAAAACTCAAACTATTTCTTATGTTTTATATACATGGCTCTTTTTGTTTGTTTTCGTTTTGAGAGTTTAGAAGAAATTCATCTGTAATTCTACTTGGGACAAAAGATGTTGGGGAAGGTAGCTCTTGGGACATCTGTACCCACAGGGGAAAAAACACTAAAACGCTGTCTCTACGGAGACCACAGGCTGTGCAAAATTAGGGGATTCTCAGAAGAGCAAATCCATCTCTGCTCTGGCAAGAAGACTGATTCATTCCACAAGTTTCTCCCAGACTAAATTTGAGCAGAACCAAATTCCTTCTCACGAACACTTTTCTGCTCCTCTGATGAGCACGTTTTATGTGTGGAGGTTGGTCACCTTGTCTTTATGGTTACATTCTTGCCTCCTCTGTTTATTGGCATAAGGGAAAGACTATAAACCTGCTGAACGTGTTTTCTTTCTTATGTCTTTCATGTGTTATTTTGAGATCAAGACTGTGATGTGTCCATTTAGAAAATGCCTACCTGCAGGAAAGAAAAACTTACAACAGCTGACATCTTTAACGCAGCCCCAAATAAACAGTAAGTAGCCTGCCTGGGAGCGGGCGGCCGGCGTGTCCTTCGACGGAGGGCGAGTTAGGTCTCCTGTCTTCCTTTTTGCTCTCTTTCTCTCTTTCTCTTTCTTTTCTTTTTTTCTTTTCTTTCTTCCTTCTCTTTCTTTCCTCCCTTTCTTTCTTCTTTCCTCTTTCTTCTTTCTTTCCTCCCTTTCTTTCTTTCTTTCTTTCCTTCTCTCTGTTTCTTTTTCTTTTTCTTTCTTTCTTCTCCTTTTCTCCCTTTCTCTTTCCTTTTTTCTTTCTTTCTTTCTTTCTTTCTTTCTTTCTTTCTTTCTTTCTTCTCTTTCTTTCCTCCCTTTTTCTTTCTTCTCTTTCCTTTTTCTCTTTCTTTCTTTCTTTCTTTCTCCTTTTTCTTCCCTCCCTTTTTCTTTCCTTCTCTTTCCTCTTTTTCTCTTTCTTTCTTTCTTTCTTTCTCTCTTCCTCCTCCCTCCTTTCTCTCCCCCCACTTTCTTTCTTCTTTTCCTCCACATCCTCGCTGGTATTACCTTGAGAAATACTAGGCTGGGACTATATGCCAGCTTCATTACAAACAACAGACATACAAGAAAAGCGGGTCACAGAAGCATGATAGGACAGCTGTGGCCGTCGGGGCTCCAGCTCAGCTCCCACCACTCAATATCTGCCACGTGATCTGGACACACGGCCTTGCCCCTCAGAGCCGTGGTTCTCTCTTCTGTAAAGGTGGTTCCATGCCTACCTCACAGAGTTGTCAAGACACTTAAATGAGACACTGCTGGTCCAGTGCCACCAGGCCTGGCCTCAGGAAGCTGTAGCTGTAGGACTGTTCCGTGCTTGGTCAGTGCTTGGGAAGGTGAGACTGTCACTTTCTGTTTTATTGGAGGCGTTAATTGATACTACGTATTTTGTTTCTTGTGTGGGTTCTTTTTCTCTGTGATAATGTGGAGTCATCAGTTAGGAGGCACTCTGGTGCAAGGAAAAGAATGCTCAAAAAAGATGGTTTAAGTAATAAAAACACATAATTGTATCATATTTTTAAAAGTCCCTAAGTAGGTGGTGCTGAGGTTGTCTTGGCAACACAATAACGTCATCCTTGCCCAGGCCCTTTGCGTCTCTCTGCTCCAGCACCCTCAACTTTTCTCCCTCACGTTATCACCTCTTGGTCCCTAGATGGCTGCTGCAACACCAGTCACCCTTAACCGCATTCAGCGGCAGGGCTGGGACAGTGAAAAAAAGAATCTCTTCTCATGACCCTTCACATGACTTCTTTTCTTTTATCAAAGAATAAAATTCTTCCCTGACATTCTCTGCTGGCTTCCCTCCAGCTTCTTGACCAGAATGGAATCACTCCCCCACCCACCCACCCACCCACCACCGGCTTCAAGGGAGGCAGAGGAAGCACCTATCTGGCCCCTGCGGGCCTTCGCAGCTGGGCAAAGGCACTGGCGGGGACAGTGACACGGCTAACCAGTAGTTTCTGCTACGGGGTGTGGTGCAGTGGTGAAAATATGGGGCTCTCCTGCCCCGTGCGCTGAATGAACAGGGTGTGGGGAAGGAGGGTGGCACATTCACTGCCTCCTCCGTCGGGGTCTGGCCTCCCTGCTCACTTCCCCCGTGAGCCTGGGCAAGCACCTGGCCCTCCGAGTCTCCCCTGAACAATGAGAGACTTTGAGCAGTCTCCCCATAAACAACACAGCATGCCGATGCTTTTAAGCACGTAAGAAAAGAGAATGAAGAATACGGAGGGGTGGGTTATTGATTTGTCACGTTAATTACCGAGACAGCAAGCTTGCTAAGGCCTCCAAGGGGAGATCCTCTGTGGAGCTGGGTGGAGGACGCGGGACAAAGAATGGTTTTGACGGGAAAGAGACCAGAGCTGTGTGCTGTGTGCTGAAGGGTGGGCTGCCTCGGAGCGCCAAGGGAAGGGGGCGCTCCCAGCAGGATGGAGCCAGCCAAAGGGCGGAGGTGTGGGAGAGCCCATGTTGGCTTGGAGGTGAGTAAAGAGACAGACCTTACCTAAAACACCTTATCAGTAGCCTGTTGCGCCCAAAACTAGCCACTCCAGATGTTTTAGGAAGGACAGGGTTCCGTGGTCCATTATGTCAGGTCTGTTACCTTATACTCCAGCCAACACACCCAGTAAAAACGTAATGCAAGCCGCATAAATAATTCTGAGTTTTTACTGGACGTGTTAAAGAAATAAAGAGAAATAAATGAAATGCATGCATTTAATCCAACACTGTATACCCAAGATATTGTCATAATCAGTAGACATTATTGATGAGATAGTCTGAATTTTTCATGGAGAAGAAAGAACACGGTGAGTCTTCGAAAGCCACTGTGTGTTTATACTCGGAGTTGTGGTCAGCGGCCACGTGCTGCTGGGGGGTGGAGGCCAGGTGGGGGGAGCTCCCGCTCCTCGGGGAGACTGATAGGCAGCAACCCCCTCCTCTCGTCTCCTTCCTCCTCCCTTCTCTCTTTCCTTCCTCCCTCCCTTCCCTTCCCTTTCCTTCCTTCTTCCTTCCTTCCTTCCTCCCTCCCTCCCTTCCCTCAGCACATCCAGCTCCAGGAACCAGCACTGCAGAGCGTTCGCGCACAGCAGGAACTGCCAGCTAGCACACGGCCTCTCCTGCTTTTCCCCCAAGCCGCATCCCCCCCCCACCCCATGGCAGAGAGCAAGCAAGGACCTTGGAGGGGGTGGAAGGGAGGTATCCGTGATTTTCCCCCAAGCCAGGCTGCTGCCAGGATGGAATTTCTTTGAAGTCTTCTGTTTTATTCTAAAAAATTACAGATCCTATATTCTGCTCCAAAATATATCCATGTTTGTTTGAATATTGAAAATGTGTTACATACTTGGCATCTAGGAGAAACCGAAGCCCTATGTGTTTACATTGTAACTCTCTCTCCCATTCTGTGTACCCTCGGGGTGATGTGCACCCCGACTTAAGATGCACATGCTCACCTGATCCCCAAGCCCCCCTCAGCTCTGGGTACCCACAGCCTTCTTAAAAACTTAACTTCGATAGGGGCGCCTGGGTGGCGCAGTCGGTTAAGCGTCCGACTTCAGCCAGGTCACGATCTCGCGGTCCGTGAGTTCGAGCCCCGCGTCGGGCTCTGGGCTGATGGCTCAGAGCCTGGAGCCTGTTTCCGATTCTGTGTCTCCCTCTCTCTCTGCCCCTCCCCCGTTCATGCTCTGTCTCTCTCTGTCCCAAAAATAAATAAATGTTGAAAAAAAAAATTTTTTTAAATAAAAAAATAAAAAAATAAAAAAAAAAAATGTTGGGGCGCCTGGGTGGCGCAGTCAGTTAAGCGTCCGACTTCAGCCAGGTCACGATCTCGCGGTCCGGGAGTTCGAGCCCCGCGTCGGGCTCTGGGCTGATGGCTCAGAGCCTGGAGCCTGTTTCCGATTCTGTGTCTCCCTCTCTCTCTGCCCCTCCCCCGTTCATGCTCTGTCTCTCTCTGTCCCAAAAATAAATAAACTTTGAAAAAAAAAAAATTAAAAAAAAAAAAAACTTAACTTCGACGGTCCATTCCCTTGCATTTAGGCAACCTATGAGCCTAAACAAAAAGTTTTTGTTTTGTTTTTTTGTGTTCCTTAACCATTCTAACCTAGAATAACCCACTAGCTGGAGACTTCACTGCCAGCAACTCTTCCCACTTCTGCTGAAATATCCCCAGAAATAGCCCCTAAAATCACTCCCAGAAAATCTTTCCTCCTGGAAGAGGTGTGATTCCTCCTGAAACTATTTGTGAAAAAACAACATTTTGACAGACATTCCCAGTATGATCATAAATTTCTAGCCTTTATTAGAGGATCACCTCTAATTAAGGTTGTAAATTTTATAATCATTACCAAATGTTTATGTATAAGCAAATATATTTTATATGCATAAACGTGACTAAGTTTATTATATATAATATGGTATGTGTAGAATATAAAAACCGTTGTATGTAATTAATAAAAATACATTAATTGTGTAAAATAAATGTGTTTTAAATAAATAAAACATAAACATATAACATAGATATGGAAGTGTTGTAAGTACATAATAAACAAAGTATATAAAGTTAATATTTGTTTATAAATATAAAGTTAAATACTTTCAAGATCACCATAATAAGGATACCAGCAAGCATCTCTAGCCTCCAGGGTCCCGAGACCAGAGGTGGCCATGGGCTCCCAGGCAGCACTGCTGGTCTGTGCCCCAGAAGGAGGGGTGTCCAGACTGCAGGGACCTGAGAGACCCGGAGGGCGTCGTGTGGCAGGCACGTATTTTTCTAAGACGACCACCACAACTGATCCCACGTTCCTCTCACGGACGCGATGCTGACACTCCTCCCACCCCGTGCTGGGATGTCCCCTCCTCTTGAGCCTGGGGGGAACCCTGGGACGGTCTCCACCCATAAAGCACGGTGGAAACGGCCACCGAGACCAGGAGTCACTCACCTCCACGTCGTATGGCTAGTGTGCTGCCCCCGTGCTGGGAGGGCCAAGCAGCCACAGGGAAGGCCCAGTGCAGGGGCAGGGCCAACAGAGCCCAGTGGAGGCCCCCCGTTAACGGCCAGCTTGGCCCCCCCCCAGACACATGGGAGAGCCAGCCCGAGGGTGACCCCAGAACCCAGCCATCAATACCTGTAGCTCTCGAGCCTCCCCAGCGGTCCCCACGCCACGTGAGCGGTCCCCACAGAGCCCTCCCCGAGCTGCAGACACGCGAGCAAAAACCAGATCAAAATAACAACAAAATCAAAATGACAACACCCCCCCCCCACACACACACACACTGTGATTATGGACTGTGTGTCCCCTGTATTTGCTCTGAGCCCTTCGCACAGATAAGCCCCTCCAGGTCACAGTGGTCAGAAGCCATGGCCCAGCCCCTACCACCAGCTCCGAAATCACACAAGTCTCCTCCCCAATTTGCAGCACACCCACTCAGAAACAGGGCCGTCCCTGACAGGAGTAGGGAGGCTGGTCACAGCTGCAAACCCACACAGTGTGCTACAGAAAGTGAGGGAATTTCGTTACCCAGAATGCCCAGAGTCCCACAGGGCTGTTAATGATATACAATGTAAGCAATGATTTAACATTCTAAAATCCCACAAATCCTGAATTCTGAAACAGATACGGCCCCCAGGGTCTCAGATAAGGGACTCAGATAAGGGACCTGTGGGGCAGACGGCTCAGGCCATGAGCCCCAGTTGTGAACAACGGAAAACAACAAGCCGGCTCGCATTCAGGGGGGCCGTGCTGGCGTTTCACGTGGCCATCTCATTACTGCTCACGTCCACCCAGGGTCAGCAAACCCGGCCTGGAGGCCACCGTGAAGCTGTCCAGCCTCCAGCCATGCTCAGCTGGGGACCAGCGGGCTGGCTGCCTGGCGAGGGCCAGATGCACGCTCCAGGCTTGGCACCGATCGTGTTTCCCAAAGCCAGCGCCCTCGCTCGCCGCTGCCGACATCAGGCTCCACATTAAACGTGGGATCAGAGCTGTTTGTCACAGGATTTGCAAGGCTTTTCCCCAGCAGCTGAGAGAGAGCCTGAATTTCCCCGGAACATCGAATACAGCTGTCGGGGGCACAGCTGGGCTTGGGTGGGGACAGACAGGATGCGGAGTGAGGAGTGGGCCAGACGTCCCTCTGCCAAGGAGGAGGAGGGGGACTCTCAGCGCAGATAAATTGCCCATGCTTCACAACCCTGGACTCTGAGTCTCTGGCCGCTTTGCTCCCGAAACGCTGTGCCTTTGCAAAGAGCTTGGCTCTCCAGCACATGGGTCTGGCTGGAATCCCAACCCCGCTCCTGACTTTGGGATTTTGGACAAGGCACTAGAGTGTGTCGTGCCTCGGTTTCCCCACCCATGACACGGGGCTGTTAACAACCGTACGCATGTCATGGCACTGACACAATGAAGGACCTGAACAAGAAGGCTGGCGGAGGCTTGATTCAAAGTGTCCAAAAAAGTGGAAGTAACCCCAATGTGTGTCAGCAGGGGGACGTGCAAACACACTGGGACACGCTCTCACAACAGAATTCTGTCCGGCACAAGACAAGGGCAGACCACCACGCCCCGCCACACGGATGGATGTCGGACTTAGGACACGTGGAAGGAGCCGACGCAGAACAGGACGCACTGTGTGATTCCACGGACACGAAGTTCGCGGGCAGCAAAGCGACGGGCCTAGCAGTCGGGACGGTGGTAAGCTGGGGTAGGGGTGTGGACCAGGAAGGGGGACGAGGGCTCCCCGACCCACCGCGGGTGCTGGCAAGTTCTGTGTGTCTCAGGGGCACACCACGCGGTGACTCACCGGGCGGCACGCTTCACACAACAGCACTTGATTATATTTAAGCTGTGCCTCAGTTAAAAAAAAAAAAAAAAAAAAAAATCTGGTAAATTGTAGGTACTCAAAAGTCAGCCGCTTAAAACGTGCTTGTGTGTGGTCCTCAGCACAGGGACCGCCTTTCTTTTAACCAGCAAACAGACGAGCGCCTGTAAAGGTCCTGGTGGTCCTATGCCCTTACGGGTCTGTCATTTTTCTCGACTAAGTAGGGTTCTCTCTGGCTTTGATATTTCTTTCTTTGGAGGGAAAAGAGAAGTTGGGGAGTAGGAGGGTGGGAAGGGGGAGCCGATGGAACCAGCTGCCTTCCAGGGGCACTCTGGCGTTCCCTCGGTGAGCACTTCGGGGCTCGATTTTTCCACAACACCCTGCATTCCAGGAGGGGACCAGGGCCCCCATGGGGCCGAGCCGCCTTCCGCTGCGAGACCCGGAAACAGCAGGAAGATGCAGGGGAGTCTGTGGCTTTACTTTGTCCCAGGAGCGGGAGGGTCCTGGCTGGGCTCAGAGGGCGGCCCGAAACCTTCCCCCACTCCAGGCCCAAACACCTCCCTGCGGAGTCTTGAAACACTGCTGTGTTTATCTGGAAGGCTGGCCCAGGCGGTGCTGAGGCTGGCGGTTTGGAGTGGGCTAGGGTGTCATCTTCCGAGCACGAGGCCCGGCCCCTCTCTGCAGGTGGCCGTGGCAAGGGTAAAGCAGGGGCTGGGGACACTGGACCTGGAGCCTCCGGCCTGAGCTCACAGCAATCCCGGGAAGGGGGCAGCCACCTGGACCCGGCTGCCTGGGGCCGGCTCATCAACGTGGGGGCTCGGACACCCTGGGCTCCTCTGCTCCAGTCTGCCTGCTATAGCCCAGGCCTCTAACACGTCCGACACAACACAAACCTCCTATGCAGGGAACCCAGACCCTTCTCTGGCACTCAGCTGGTGCTAAAGACTTCAAGGGGCCCTTTCGGACCCTCTGGGACAAGGGACTCAGGCCAGGTCACCGTCCCCATGACAGGGAGGGGTTTCTGGGGCAAGCTCCAGCCACACCCACAGCATTGCGCCCTATACGGAGCTTTCCAACCGGTACTCTGAGTGTTCGTAGCCAAACCTGAAGGTTCTGGGACAGAAGGGCAGGCAGCATCCCTCCCCCGCACTCTGGACCTGACAGCCCCCACCCCCAGTCCCTGGTGCAACACCATCCTCGATCTGGAGTCACGAACGCCCTCTGTCCCTGCGCCCGGCTCCTGGCCTCCATCACGGGCTGCACTTGACTGCGCTTCATGTTATCTGCAGACATGAAGCTGTTCTTGAAATGTGCATGTCGCGGTTTTGTGCGTGTGGATTGTGAAAAAATGTGTAAACGTTTTGACTGAAGGACAACAATCGTACGGAGAAGCGCACCCACCCTGAGCACATGGTACACGGGCCGCGGCCAGGGAAGCAGCACCTGGGCTGAAGCACCGAGCGCCAGCAGCAGCCAAGCCGCAGGCCCCTGCGGGCACCACTCCACCTCCCCTCCAAGTGCACCGCCCTCATCACGGGCCGCAGTGTCGCCTTGTCCTCCTGCTCAGCACTGGGGCTCCCCCCACCACAGCGCTCCGTGCACAGCCAGTCTGCCATCTCCCAGCCCTGCCGCCTGCTCCACGCCATGCCCTCCCACCTCCGGGGTCTCACCCCTCTCCCCAGCGCCCCCTCCACCACGAGCACCCCGTTTGACCTCAGCAAACGCGGGGAAACACTCCATTCCTGCGGCGGCTGCAACACATGGTCTCACACTCAGTGACCAAGATGGCACAGCTTGACGCCTCCAACCTCCTCTGGAGCGCCCAGGTGCACAGCGGGCCTCAGGGGGCTCAAGTCAAGGTGGGGGCAGGGCTGCTTCGTTCCGGAGGCTCCAGGCTCCAGAACCTGCTTCTCGCCTCTTCCAGCTTCCAGAGACGCCACGTCCTTCGTTCCAACTCTGCCTCTGTCACCACAGTCCTTCTCCAACTCTGACCCCTGGGTGTACGTCTTACAGCGACCCTCATGATGACATGGGGCCGGGGTCATCCAGGACCAAGTCCCCACCTCGGGGTCCTTCACTCAACCACATCTGAACGGTCCCTTTTGTGTAGGGTAACACATTCATAGGTTCTGGGGACTGATGGACATGTCAGGGGAGGGGTGTGCTGAGTACAAGGATGCACAGGATTGACCCGTCCAAGCAGGAAAAACCGGCTTGAGCTCCCAAAGGTCTGTACCGGTTGATACTTTGTCCAGCAGAGCACAGAGTCCCCATCTTCCCTCCTTCCTTCCCTTCAGTGCCCCTGCCTTCCTTCAAGGAGCCCTGCTCAGCCCAAGACCTAGGAGAGACTGGCCCCCTCATCTTGGAGGATAACTGAGACAAACTGGTCTCCAAAGGGTACATCTTGTAAAACATGAACACAGAATACCCAGTGCTGGTGAGGATGTGGTAAAAACAGCAGCCTCCTGCCCTCCCCATGAAAACAGAAAGCAAATTGGCCACCAGTCTCAAGAACCTTGACAACACTTGGACATTCTGGACCCCTAATTTGTTCTGGCAAACTCTCCCAGGGAAATAGTCCCAAATACTTCACGTGGAAAGGGCTGAATAAACAGTCACTCAGCTGAACTGAGCTGGACCTCCAGGCAGCAGGGGGCCGGCAGAGGAGGGGGCAATGGTGAGCTTCGAGCATGACTCACACACCCTTCAGGAAAATAACCAAATGTACGCGCATCACATCGCAGGAGAGAGAGCAAGTCCGGGGCTGAGGAGGGACATTCCTTCCTGTCTGGTGGGTGGTCACCTCTCCTCCCTCTACCAGGGCCCTCCCCCCAACCCCTGCCGATCTCTCCTCTTCCCTGTGGGGAAGGGTCAGGGCCACTACTTTCCAGCAGAGCAAATCATAAACACCAGAGAGAGAGGGAGAAGGTGAGGGAGAGAAGAGCCTGAGTCACAGAGAGGGAGAGGGAGGCCGGGCAGGAGCGTGGGAACGACGGAGACAGCTCTGTGCTGGCCGAGGGCGCTGGCTGGCGCCAGAAGTGAGGGGATCAGAGTCACCTGCGTCCCAGGATGAAGCACTCCCGCAGACCCTGGGCCCCACAGAGTGGACCTGACCGAGGTGAACTGGCCTTCTAATTAAGAGCCATGGGGAGGGTGCCCCTCTGGCAGAGGAACTAAAGAGCACCCCCCTCCACCCCAGGGCCTGGAACTCGGACATGATGGCCACCATCCTGGTCCACAGGGGCCACGTCCCGGGAGGGCAGAGAGGTAAGCCGGAAGGGCCTGGATCCCCAAGACTGTGCGGTGGCCGTGCCCACCAGCCCCCCACAGACCATGCCAGGACTCCTGAGACGCAGAAGAGAAATCAACGTCCATTGTCGTTAGGCACTATTTTTCCAGTCTGTACCACTCTTGGCTGACTCCACTCCCAACTGGTACCATGCCCAATAAATAACAAGAATATTACTTACTGTCATAAACATCAGAGTTCTAATTAAAACTGTTATAGTTGTATAACTGATATAACATCTTATCACTTAGACCTGGACGAGCGGGGCCCTTACCCCAGGGCCCAACCTCAGGGGGCCCCTTCCCCCAAATCTTCCAAATTCCCTCCAGCAGCTGGGACAAGCCAGGTAGGCAGTGCCATCCAAGCGGGCCACCACAAGCCAGGAGGGGGTCCATTTGAGCCTCGGACCTCATTCCCCCCTCCCTCCACCCTCCACATCGGAGGTCGGCCAGACACTCTCAGGAGCGCGGGGACTTGCCCCTGTGGGCCGTCCCAGGGTTCTACGGCCAAGCCTGTACCACTGATGTTGCCAGTACATTTCACGCAGGACTGCATGTGACTGGGCCACCAGGATGGTGTTGACAGTCTGACTTGGGGTCATTCGGATGGCTTACTAAGACCCCAGCCCTGCAGAAATATCCGCCTGGAGCCCGGCACATCCCACAAGCAGCCCTGTCGTCGTCACTATTAAATGCTAGTAATTCCTGCTAATCACAAATGGAGCGTACCAGTCTAAAACTCCACAGCAGAAAAGCTGATTTCTCTTCTGAAAAGTGAGGGACCTGGGAACCAACTTCCTACAGCGACGGGGGGCCACCCCATCCGTGTCCCAGAGGGTCCCACTCCTGAGGAAGCAGACACCCATGCGTTCCCCTCTCTGCCTCCATCGTGCCCACCTTGCCACCCTACAGGCTTCTCAAAGCGAGGAGCCGGTGCTCCAGGACCTGTCTCTCTGAATCTGTCTTTACATCTCTGTTAAAATGTCTGCCCAGGGGCGCCTGGGTGGCGCAGTCGGTTAAGCGTCCAACTTCAGCCAGGTCACGATCTCGCGGTCCGTGAGTTCGAGCCCCGCATCGGGCTCTGGGCTGATGGCTCGGAGCCTGGAGCCTGTTTCCGATTCTGTGTCTCCCTCTCTCTCTGCCCCTCGCCCGTTCGTGCTCTGTCTCTCTCTGTCCCAAAAATAAATAAACATTGAAAAAAAAAATTTAAAAAAAAAAATAAAATAAAATAAAATAAAATAAAATAAAATAAAATAAAATAAAATAAAATAAAATAAAATAAAATAAAATAAAATAAAATGTCTGCCCAGAGCTTCTGAGCCCAGCAGACACCAAGGAAGGACAGCAGCACCAGGAAAACCATGGGGGGGTGTGATGCACAGGGCTGTACATATTCACTCCTCAGTCACAGAGCCAGCCCGTAAGCAAGGCTGCTAACTCCCCTGGGTGACAGGTGAAGAGTCTGAGGCAGGGAGGCCAATGTAGGATGTGGGTCATCTGTAAGACATGGCGGTCACCTGTAGGACAGGGGTCACTGGTAGCACTGAGGTCACCTGTAGGATGGGGGTCACCTGTAGGATGGGGGCACCTGTAGGACAGGGGTCACTGGTAGCACTGAGGTCACCTGTAGGATGGGGGTCACCTGTAGGATGGGGGCACCTGTAGGACAGGGGTCACTGGTAGCACTGAGGTCACCTGTAGGATGGGGGTCACCTGTAGGATGGGGGCACCTGTAGGACAGGGGTCACTGGTAGCACTGAGGTCACCTGTAGGATGGGGGTCACCTGTAGGATGGGGGCACCTGTAGGACAGGGGTCACTGGTAGCACTGAGGTCACCTGTAGGATGGGGGTCACCTGTAGGATGGGGGCACCTGTAGGACAGGGGTCACTGGTAGCACTGAGGTCACCTGTAGGATGGGGGTCACCTACAGGATGGGGGCACCTGTAGGACAGGGGTCACTGGTAGCACTGAGGTCACCTGTAGGACGGGAGTCACCTGCAGGATGGGGTCCTACTCAGCATGAGGCTGTAGTCACACCCGACATAGACAGCCAAGAGGAAGGAGGGAAGGGGACAGTGCAGGGAGCGCCCAGAGAAAACACAATCGTGCTGACACCGTTACAACAGTTCAGCTCTGCAGCGAAAGGCCGATCCGGCCCCTCAAACTCACTCTGCCTCAGGTATCACCAAGGGAGGGTGTCTGCGTTCCATCCTCAGCCCCCGGCCCCCCGCCAGTCTGAGCGGCCCTCAGGGAGCCCGGGAAGTGGTACTTGAACTCCTGGGTGACTGAGCTGTGCAGCGGCTACCGGACCACAGTTGCTCTGAATTTGTTCCCTTCGAGCACCCCGCCCCCTGCCTCCTCTCGGGAGACAGCCCCGCACTATCTCTGCAACGCAGCACAAGGCAGCCTCCATGCCTCATTCCAAATCGCAGATAAGGACCTAAGACCCGGGCCAAAGCACATCGTGGGTCAACGACGAGGCTCACTGCCCCCCGACCCCTACCTGTTGGCCCCTGGCTCCAAGCTGAACCCTGTGCCACGGGAAGCAGCCTCTGGTACATGAGCATCGGAACATGGAAGCGGATGAGAGGAAAAGGACGCCACGCTGGCGGTGCCCACGCCCGCCCGGGTGAGACCACCTGACCCCCGCAGGCCTTGCCGGCCTGGCAGCGGGGACGTGGGAGGGCGACGGCAGGGTGCCTGTCCGGGGCCCGTCCCGCAATCTGTTTCCAATTCCCTGACACAGGGGGCCATTGATCCTCCCCACTTGGCGGCCGTGCCGCGGGCTCCGCGTGCCTCAAGGATTGCACGCTGAGTGAACTCTGCCGGGCGGCAGGACAACGCGTTCCATTGTTCCCCACCCGCCTTCCCAACGCCCTGATTGGCAAGCAATGTCTCCGAGAGACGGATGGAAGGAAACGCTCCCCGGGCCGAGGCCTCCCCACCAGGCTGAAGAGCCCCTGTCACTGAGGCGGTTTTGCGGGGACTGGCGGGCTGGGCTCACTTCCGTCACTTCCTCCTCATCGGTCCCTGCTCCCCAGGAATTAACCTCAAAATGGGGGTGAGCCACGGGACCATCCACCCAGACTTCCCAGGGCAGGCCAAACTGCAAATACTCCATCTATCACCGGTAATTAATATAATTGTTACTACTGCAATTTACTGGGCATTCACCACACGTGAAGCACAAGCACCACGTAACCGCCAGGCGCAGCGGGTATGTAAGGCACCTGCTCCGTGCCTGGCACTGTGACGCCAGCCCTCCTTCTCCTTCAGTCCTGCAGACACAGAGGAAGGTGCTGCTGTTAGCCCCCTTTCGTAGATGGGAAGACAGACAGACGGACAGAATCTGAACCCAGGCACGTCTGCTCCCAAGCCCCTGCTGCCTCTTCCTTAGAAAAACTCACAAACCCCTTCCACTCCTCAGCTCAAAGCCCTCACGCTGTGCCCCTCTCCTCGGCCTCCCCTCCTCGGGGGTCAGGCACCGCGGTTGTCCCCGAGGTCGCACCAGCACACGACGGGCGAGCTCTGGGTCTCCCTTTGGTGGGCAGAGGGGTGCGGAACCCGAGAGGATGTGATGCACCTGCACGCGTCGAGGTGCAGCATCGCCGAGTGAAGGACATCACAGGCGAGACGGGCACGTGGGAGTGAGTCCCGGCACCACGCACGAATGGCCTCTTTGCACGAGGGAAGGCTCCAGAGCAGTCAGCAAAGGCAACCAGCACGGGTGTCAAGGAGGAGGCAGGACTGACCGTGACACAGGCAACAGGCAGCAAGGGACACAAGCGTCCGGGGAGGATATGCCAGAGCCAAGAGCGGAGCTAAACGGGGCGGCCAAAGACCAAAGCAGGAGGCTGGGGCATGGGGCGGTTTCTGGTGTCTTTGTCACCCGGTAGTCAAAGCTCTCCTGTGAAACCAGCCTGGCCGCCATTCCAGCCCCAGAAGAGGCCGGGAGGAGCTCACTGGGGAGGGATAAAACCCCTCTGAGGAGTGGTGACCGCTGGCCCTCCGCTCTCCTCCCGCATCACAGTCCGTCTCCACAGGGCTACCAATCCATCCGCGTTCGTGCGTGAGGAGAAACCCATTTGCTACGTCTGCTCTGCTCGGGTGACCTGTTTTCCCCTCCTAATTCCCTCCGACGTTACTTTTGGTCACGATCTTCCATCCTCTGGGCTGCCACGCACGGCTCCGTGGCCTCCTGCACAGCCCCAAACCGGGCCGCGGGCGCTATAGTAACACTTTCCGAGGATCACGTTGTCTTCTCTGAATTACATGGTCGGAACCCTGGACGTGCCAACTGTGTCTGAGGGTTTCCAGCCTTGGGCTTTTGGGCCAAAAGCTGCCTTCGCTGTGAGCCACTTCCTTCCATCAGAAAGGCATGTGTAAGCCTCGCTCAAACCCAGGAACCGAGATGTAGCCGTGCGGAGGCGGGACGGCCGGCGCCAGGACAGGCAGACTCTCCCGCCAAACAGAGCTGGTGGAGGAGGGCGGTTCACCGACACCCACCCCTTGAGCTGGACCTTCTTGAGGGTTCTGCCATCAGGGTGACCCGGCGTCACCCCCAAGCAGCGCTAACGACACGGAAGCAACCTGCCCGGGAGAGGGCCCTCCGAACCCAGGGCACCTGCCTCGTCAGCGCTTCTGGGGGCACCTGACAAAAACCACAAAGGAACTCCCTTAGGCTAAGAAGAATGAAAATAAAAATAAGCAGAACAGTGAAAACAAACAAGAAAGCAGAACTGCTATATGAAAAGATGGAGGGGATCCCAGTGCATCCTGCATGGTTGCCCGGACGGTACGCGGTTTAATGCTCTGCTGCTGCATCTTGAAATCCTGTTTTGTCTTTGAGCGGCTCAGTCCTGCCGGGGGCCTCGGGGACACGGCTCAGAACCAGCCTGGGCCCACCCCCGAGCCGGGCGGAGGAGTCTAGGCTATCTATCCTCTAGTCCCATCCCTCGCCCACTAAGGACCCCAGCATCTCCGGTGTGCCCTGGCGGGCTGAGAGGGGCTGTGGGTGGGAAACGGGGGGTCCTTGCAGACGGTCACCAGCACACGCCCTGGGAAGGTGAGCATCAAGGGTATGAAGGCTGGCGGGCTACCCAGCCAGCGGGCGCGGCAGAATGAGAGCACGGATGGTGGGCGGTTCCACCCAGCGTAATTCCAGGCAAAACCGGGCCTGGCGGCATCTCTCTCTCGGCAGGCCTGGTGCCGGCACCACCAAGAATCCCGAAGCTCAGGCCGTGCCAACATGGCAGCACGCCTTGCGCTTATGCCACAACCCTGCTCGGAACTTAGCCGAGAAATGCAAACTCGGCCCCGGCCTCCAAAGCCCAGCTCCTGTGACCTTGGGCCCCTGACCCCGGCCCACCTCCCTCATTGCACTGCAGCTGTGCTGGCCTTTCCCCACACAGAGTCCCTTTCTCACCTCCGGGCCCTTCTAGAAGCTTTGCCCTCTGTCTGCAATGTTCACCCCTCCTTCTCCCCTTCGTGTCTGGGTCCTTGTCACCCTCCCGTACAGCTCAGATGTCACCTGCTCAGAGGGGTTTTCCAGGCTGTGCCAGCTCCTTTCCAGTAATTTCCAGCATGGTGCCCTGTCCTCTGGGGCCTCGTCTCCTCTGATGGCGACGTTTCTTTTCCAATAGTCTATCTTCCCACTCACTTTACATTCTTCCAGACAGGCGCCTCCCCTGCTTCTCTCACCCACACATTCCTGGCGCTGGACACCATGTCCTGAGGCTCAGTATTTGGCAAATGAATAAACAAATTTGGCTTCCTTAAGTCTCTGCCTTCAAAGGGAGCCTTTTGCACATCAACAGTCATGCTGTAACAGAAAAAACGTGGACTGGGGGCCCGTGGCAGGAGGCCTGGGGGAGAGCTTTCACCAGTACCAACTTGCATGTGCCCTTGGCTATGCTGCTGAGACCCCATGGGGGACACATTGGAGGCAGACACAGGAAGTGGACACAGGACGCGGACACAGGATGCGGACACGGGAGGCGGACATGGGAGGTGGACACAGGACGCAGACACGGGAGGCGGACACAGGAGGCGGACACGGGACGCAGACACGGGAGGCGGACACGGGACGCGGACACGGGAGGCGGACACGGGAGGTGGACACAGGGCACGGACACAGGACGCGGGAGGCGGACACAGGATGCAGACACAGGAGGTGGACATGGGACGCGGACACGGGACGCGGGAGGCGGACACGGGATGCAGACACAGGAGGCGGACACGGGACGCGGACACGGGACACAGACACGGGAGGCAGACACGGGAGGCGGACACTGGAGGCGGACACAGGACGCGGACACAGGAGGCGGAGACAGGACGCAGACACAGGAGGCAGACACAGGATGCGGACACAGGACACGGACAAGGGAGGCGGACACAGGAGGCAGAGACAGGACGTGGACATGGGAGGCGGACACAGGAGGCGGACACGGGAGGTGGACACAGGATGCGGACACGGGAGGCGGACATGGGAGGTGGACACAGGACGCAGACACGGGAGGCAGACACGGGAGGCGGACACAGGAGGTGGACACGGGACACGGACACAGGACGCAGACACGGGAGGCGGACACGAGAGGCGGACACGGGACGCAGACACGGGAGGTGGACACGGGACACGGACATGGGAGGCGGACACGGGAGGCGGACACGGGACGCGGACATGGGACGCGGACACGGGAGGTGGACATGGGACGCGGACACGGGACGCGGACATGGGAGGCGGACACGGGATGCGGACACGGGACGCGGACACAGGATGCGGGAGGCGGACACGGGACGCAGACACGGGACGCGGACACGGGACGCGGACACGGGACGCGGACGTGGGACATGGACACGGGAGGCGGACACGGGACGCGGGAGGCGGACACGGGACGCAGACACGGGAGGCAGACACGGGAGGCGGACATAGGAGGCGGACACAGGAGGTGGACACGGGACACGGACACAGGACGCAGACACGGGAGGCGGACACGGGACGCAGACACGGGAGGTGGACACGGGACACGGACACGGGAGGCGGACACGGGAGGCGGACACGGGACGTGGACACGGGATGCGGACACGGGACGCGGACACAGGATGCGGGAGGCGGACACGGGACGCAGACACAGGAGGCGGACACGGGACGCAGACACGGGACGCGGACGTGGGACGTGGACATGGGAGGCGGACACGGGACGCGGGAGGCGGACACGGGACGCGGGAGGCGGACACGGGACGCAGACACGGGAGGCAGACACGGGATGCGGACACGGGAGGCGGACACGGGACGCGGGAGGCGGACACGGGACGCGGACACGGGAGGCAGACACGGGACGCGGACACGGGAGGCGGACACGGGACACGGACACGGGAGGCGGACACAGACGTGGGACATGGACACGGGAGGCGGACACGGGACGCAGACACGGGAGGTGGACACAGGACACGGACACGGGAGGCGGACACGGGACGTGGACACGGGAGGCGGACACGGGAGGCGGACACGGGACGCGGGAGGCGGACACGGGAGGCGGACACGGGAGGCAGACACCGCACCACCTCTGTCCCTCTGTGCTGAACTGACCTGCTGCCCTAGAAGCCCCCAGCACCCACAGGGCCTCCTGCCCAGCAGCAAAGAGGTGGGCAAATCACTTCCAGAACATGGGGGAGCCGGGGCCTCCTCCGTCCCATCCGGGGGCTGCGCCCCCCTCAATCCAGCCCACCTCCGAGGACACCAGGGCACGTGGACGGGGAGACAGACCGTCTCCTGAAACCACCCCTCTGGGAGGGCGGGCTCGGCACTGGGAGAGGCAGCTGCATATGCATCTGAGGGAAGGGCAGGCAGCCACTGAAAACAGCCCTGCCCGGCTCCCCGCACGACAGAGACATCCCAGTATCTGTCTTCCCGCTGCCTCTCTCCCCCGGACCCTGGCGCCGGGTTCACGTTTGGCCCTGAAAAATGAGAACAGGCTTGGCTGGGAAGCAGGAGGCAACTGAGGTCTGTAAAGGGGTCCTGAATTTTTAAAAATCAAAACTTGAGAGTAAATCATCAGTGACTCAAAAAAAATTTCTTTCCAATCTGGAGGTTCTTAACCTTTGGGGGAACTCAGACCCCTTTGGAAGTCTTACAAAACCAATGAGCCCCTTCTCAGAATGTTTTTAAATACATCAAGTGTGCAGGATTACAAAGGAAACAATTATGTTGAAATACAGGGATTAAACTATTTTCAATTGTGATATAGTCACATACGTGCTTTGTCAGGAACACAGATCTCACAGCCTAACGGCTCCTTTAACTCCGAGTAGCCCTGAGCTCAGATTATAGTTGAGCAGCCAAGACCGTCCCACGAGGAGGAAATGTCTGTGATTTTGCTCATGACCAAGTCTCAGACTCTGTCAGTGCTACTGGCTTGTTCCCTTTATCCACAATGGAAGGAAATGCTAAATTTCAGTTAGCAGTTGGGGAAAATAAAGACGCGATATTTTTCCATCCAGTCTGCGGGTCCCCTGAGCTCTCTCCACGGACACCTTGGCTGGGGACCCCAGGGACCTCATAAGGTTCCTGGATGCCATTTGGGCCCTGCTCACAGAGCTAGCAAAGAGCATTCGGCAATGAGTCTTCAGCCATTTTGGAGCTAGCGTTTGCGAAGTGCAAAATATTCAAAATTTCATACTTTTTTTTTTTTTTAATGAAAAGAATACCTCTGGGAATGGGGAAGAATTTGAACTAGATTTGGTGGTCTGGCCTAGATGCAGGGTACAGGATAAACGTTTCCTCCTCTTTGGCCTCTGTCTTCTGCACGTGTCTTATTTTTAATTGTTGCTAAACTAACATAACAAAAGGAGGGATTCACTGGAGAAAGGTGGCTCAAAGCTTTCATGTCAACACTGTACAAGCTGGCACTGTCTGCATTTTCCACAATGGGTGGAGATCCTATCACATCTTAAATTAAGAGCTACGTAAACAGTCACTGAATTGTACACTTTAAATAGGTGAATCATGTGGTATGACAATTATATCTCAATAAAAGCTGTTAACTTTTTCAATTCATTAATTAACTAGACACTGGGGGCAGACTGGATGTACGTGACAAGCTTGGACAACTAGCTAACTAAAGTTAACCAATCAAACACTTAAAAAGAGAGATGCTAGGCCGTTCAGGAGATGTAAACATTGTGTGCATACTGGATGAAATCGAGTAGTGACTGCTAAACATTTTGGGTATGATGACACCAAGGCTGTGTCTAACAGAAGAGATCACGAGTGTGTAAGGCATCTCTTCGTTTTATATCTTGCAAGGTGTGCAAATCTACAACTATCTCAACATAAAATTTTTATTTAAAAAATACATAGATATGTATCTTTTAGAGACACATACTGACCAAGTGAGAGATGAAAAGATACAGTATCAGGAATTTGTTTCAAAATAAGCCTGGCACAGGTGCCTGGGTGGCTCATAGTTAAGCATCTGACTTCAGCTCAGATCACGATCTCACAGTTTGTGAGTCCGAGTCCCACATCTGGTGATCTCGAGCCCCACTTCGGCTGAGCCCCGCTTCTCTCTCTCTCCACCTCTCTCTCTCTCTCTGCTCCTCACTCGCTTGCGCCCTCTTTCTCAAAAATAAATAAATAAGCAAGCAAGCAAGCAAACAAGCAAACAAACAAAAACACAAAGAAACAGACAGCCCCGGCTGGCGGAGTGAGTGTGAGGGCAGAGGAAGTAACGCCAATGCTGGTTGTGGCCACGGTTGGGTAGCAGAGGCTCCCAGAACATCCTCCTACTTTTGTAGACGTGTGGAATTGTCTGTAATAAAACATTTTGAAATGCTGACCTTTTTTTAATTAACAAAACATTTTAAGTAGCTCATCTTTTCCTTTAAACTGTCTACTGGCCAAGCCAGAACAATGAAAATCACACAAGGTAATCACGTTTCTAGAAGAATCAAGTTTTGTGTTTTAAAGACTCTAGAAGGAAAAAAGTGCTGTGTTTTCCTTTCCTAAGCTGAGGGAATTCTGAGCAACACAACTCTTGTCCTTCCTGCCCCCAACAACATAAATCACCCCACGGGCATAAGGAGGCTGTGGTTCCTGGTACTCTGCTCCCAGGGGGGTGGGCTTCTGGAGCACCCTCGGGGCAGGCAAGGGAGTCCCGGAATCAAGGCCCAGACCCAGGGTCCCAGAACTATCTCGGCTGCCAGAGACCCCTTCCCCACTCTGAGCCTCAGTTTCCCCACTGTCCAACCGAGGAAGTTGGTGCTAGAAGCATTCTCTAGGCTTCTTTCAAGCTAGTTTGCTCTGGGATCACTGGAGCCATGTTTACTTGGGCTCTGGCTGAGCAGGGACTGGGGCCTGCAGGCCGCCCTTCATCACACAGGCTCTGACATGCCCCTCGCCGGGACCCTGGGGAAGTCACAGGCCCCTGCTGCTTCCCAAAACACGCACGTTCCATGCCCCGCCGCGGGCCCAGCATGGAGGGCTGGGTGGAGGCGTCCACACAGTACTCATCCTGACTGCAAAGGGCCAGGCCCAAAGGTGTTTACAGGGTCCCTGCCAGCGAGGACGGAGGGTGTGAGCAGTGAGCCTCTCTCTGGCCTGGCCTCTGGACTTTCCAGCTTCCTTTGGGCCTCACCCCGCTCCACCTCGGGCAGCCCAGAGCATACACTCATCTCCCAGCTGTTCCCTCGCTAGGACTTAGGCAGACACAGACACAGGACCTGGAGGTAACTGGGAGTGACGAGCGCTTCACAGCATCACTGGCCGGCCATATGAGGCACGGACCAGGCATGGCTCCCCTTGGGAGGCCCTCGACTCTCTCGTGTGGCCCCAATTCACACCCAAGCCCTGTAGCCACTTGGTGACACGGATTCCCTTCTCAAAATCCCCACAAGGCTCCCACCCTACATTCAGGCGTCTCAACCCACCCCGCCTTTGGGGCTCTGGACACCCTGGCCCCAAACCACCATTTCAACTGGGTCCACACCTCTCGTCAAAGACTCCTCCCTACGGATAGGCATTCTCCAGAGTGGGTTCCATAGGAAAGTGTCCTACAGCACGTCTGTGGGCATCACACCTACTGAAGGACTCCAAGGTCAAATCATTTGGCAAACATGGGGCTGAACAAATCTACCAGTGTTTTCTGTGGGACTTCTCAGTGACTTTACCGTGCCAACAAGCACCATGGGTTTGAACCACCAAGAGGGGCACAGGGATGTCATATTTTCTCTGCTGATTTAACCTTGGGACTTGTATCACGAGCACCTTGGGGACCAAATACACACTTTGGAGAATGATGCTCTAGACAGAGTGGTCTCCACCATTACCGGTGTGATCAGGGCTGTTGCAATATTCCAGCAACTTGCTGTTGATTCGTTTGGAGTTTGCAGCTTGTTCCACAATTGAGCCCACTCACCCTGATCTAATACTGTGGCAACTGGTCCTTTCAACTTAAATACAGGACTTTCTACTTATTTGCAATGACATGTCTGAACCCTTATCCTGGTGATCCTGTAATGGTCATAGCTGGGGCCACACTTATTCTTGAAGTTTACATTTTCTGGCCTTCCGAACTTTCAAGCATTCAAGAAAATGCTATCAAGCACCCAGTATGTGCAGGACAGGGGCAGAGGCGTCCGGTGGAGAAAGCCTCCCGTGTGTGTTCTGCCCAAATGGAGGGGGCCTCTCCCACAGGGTTCCCACCCCACAGCTATCCTAGCCAGCGGGGCCACGGCAGCGAGTTGGAAAACCGGAAGATGGCTCACCAAAGTTAAGAGTCGTTCGTACAAGTGCAAAATCAGGGCAAGCAAACAGAGGCGACAGTGAGAGGCTACTAGTGTTCTCAGCTACGATGAGCGACCATCGCAGCACAGAGACACAGCGGAGAAAATCTGACCCCCCGAGCCAGCTCTGCTGGAAGCCTCCGGTCTGTGGCCGCCTGCCACGACAGCCCCAGGGCACTCGTATGCACTCTAAGGCAGGTTCAGTCTTCAACGTCCCCCCAACGCTTGACGGGCAAGGCGTGTGGCTTTGGAAACCAGGCAGCACACCCAATTTGGGGGTGGGGTCAGCTAATGGCCGTGAGCCACAAACCTGCAGGGGAGCCCTGGCTCCAGTGGCCGGGGGCTGTGGTCTCAGCGGGGGGATGAGCAGCTCCGTGGCCAGAAGCTGAATGGGGATTCTGGAAACGAGAGTGGCGCAGAAGGTTAGGATTTCCCCTCGTCCCTGCCTGTCCAGGAAATAGAACCACGAAGCCCAGAGGATGGTGAAAGCAAACGCATCTTGAGGCCTGCGCTGTGCACATGCTGCCACAGAGACACCCCCCACACACACACAATTCGTGCACACCCTCGGCCACGTGCACCAGCTGCCCACCAGCTGTGCAGACAGACACCAGGGGTCACGGGAGGCCAGGCTGCAAATTCAAACAAGAACTGAGTAGGTCTGAGCAGAGACAGCCGCACATAGCTGGGAAGGACAGGTTTCAGAACTGAAGTCCAAGCAAACTACTAAAGTAAAATACTAAAGTCCAACAAAACTACTAAAACAAAATAAAATAAACCATTATCTGAAATGTAATTCCAAATCTGCATTCGCTCTAATATAGTATCTAAAAAGCCCAGTGCCGTGGAGGGGCCCGCACTCACGTGGCAGACACGAGAAGCTGTCTCAGAAGCAGACTCCAGCCCTGGTTGGGCCTTCACGTGACACAGACACCCTGACGACCATCCCGATTGCCATCTCCTGAGAGACCCTGAACCGGAGGCACCAGAGGAGGAGCTGAGCTGCCCTGAATGCCCTTGGAAACTGTGGGACACGGGAAATGTTTGGGGTTGTATTAAGTGGCTATGCTTTAGGGATAATTTGTTACACAGCAATAGATAACCAACACATCTGGCTGCTGCAATGGGGATGGGGGGGGAGAGGGAGGGCAGTTTTCCCCTTCAGTGCCGGAGATGTGGAATCTCTAGAAAAATCTCAGTTCCACAGACATGCCTGGGGCTCCTTGACCCACGGAAATAGTATGTTGGTGAACGTAATATTCTAAACATTAAAAAAAAAAGTCACCAAGAAACAACAAGTGTTGGCGAAGATGAGGAGAAAGGGGAACCTTCTTGTGCTGTTAGTGGGAATGCAAACTGGGACAGCTGCTCTGTAGAACAGTGTGGAGGTTCCTCAAACATTTAAAAATAGAACTACCTATGATCCAGTAATCATACTACTGGGTATTTACCCAAAGAATACAAAGATACTCATTTGAAGGGATACATGTATCCTTCAATTGGATACAATTGGATACAAAATGGATACAATACATGTATCCAACAATCCCCAATTGTTTACAGCAGCATTATCGACAACAGCCACATTACGGAAGCAGCCTGTGTGCACTGACTGATGAATGGATAAAGAAGATGTGGTGTATAAAGAATGGAATATGACTCAGTCATAAAAAAGAATGAAATCTTGCCATTTGCAACAACACGGATGGAACTAGAGTATATTATACTAAGTGAAATAAGTCAGAGAAAGACCAATACCATATGGTCTCACTCACACATGGAATTTAAGAAACAAATGAGCAAAGGGGGAAAAAAAAGAGAGAGACAAACCAAGAAGCAGACTCCTAACTCCAGAGAACACACTGATGGTCACCAGAGGGGAGGTGGGGTGGGGGGACAGGGAACACAGTTGATGGGGACAAAGGAGGGCATCTGTCACGGTGAGCACCTAGTGTCATTTGGACGTGTTGAATCACTATATTGTAGGCCTGAAACTAATATTACGTTATATGTTAACTAGCCGGAATTTAAGTGAAAAAAATAAATGAATAAAAACTAAAAAAATCACCCACTGTTAACCTCAATTTGCTCTTTCAAGTTTGAAGATTTTTTTTTTCGTTTCTACACAAAACATTCGCAGCGGGATCCCCTAGAACTCCCTCCGTGTGGATGGAAACAGTGGGGCTGCAGATGTAAAGTGAACCAGGGATCGATTCTGGTGTCCATCAGTGAAGTGAACACAGCCCAGCCCCAAAAGGATTCCATGCTCGGGTGGGCCCATGTTCAAGGAGGAGGCTACCATTAAATGTGGTGCTAATTAGCTCCCTTGTGCGATCGTCCAGGAGTAAGCAGGGATGGAGGGCAAGAGAATTTGGGCTCCACCAGGCAAATATTTAGAACGTGTGCACAAGCATAGCTGTGAAGAACCCAGAGGGAAGCCAACAAGGTGCTAAGTGAGCTGAGGGCCAGGGAAAGGGCCGTCGTTCTGGACAGGACTGTGTGTGCACAACAGGAGGCCACCAGCAAGCACTGAGCTCCCAACGAGAGCCTCAAGGCCAGAGTGTCCCTTCTCACACTGTGTCCCAGGGGCACTGGGTGCAGGTGCAGAAGCGCACTTGCAGGGACACGGAGTGAGCACCGCGGTGGGTCTGATGAGAGCATCAGCGTCAGCATCGGCGGCCGCACGCCCTCTGCAACCCCGAGAACGGTACTATTATTCTTCCCATTGCCAATGAAGAGACAGGGCACCAGGACCGTTGGGCGACTGGTCTAAGGTCACACGGCTGGTGAGTCTATTGGAACCAGCATCCACAGCCCCGTGTCTCAGCTACCACGGTGTACCTTCTGCCACGGTTAGTGAAGAACGCGCCCGCAGGGATTCCCTCTGTATTTCTGTCATACCAGTGCTCACGATTCTGGCACCAAGTCTCTCGCTGTTAAATGTCATGTTACAGCCCATTAAAAAGTCCTCAGGAAAACAGAGGGCTGGAGACTTATGTGCCGTATGGAGTGCACGAAGGATGTTCTGCCTCTCTCCTTCTTCCTCTCTTCTTCTCTGTCTCTCTCTCTGTCTCTGTGTGTGTCTTTCTCCTTCCTTTTAAAACATCAGCTAATCCCACTCAAGGGAAAACAGTCTGCCTGGATGGGAAAGTGGCTGCTGGGCTCACAGCTTCCTGAGCTGCTTCTCACGTGGTTCCCTCCAAGGCAATAGTGCATTCAAAGGTCCTTACTCGATTTCTTTCTTTTAACTAGTTTTGAGCAGGTGCAAGTCTTACTTACATGATAGAAAATGCAAAAAGAGCCAGGCACCCAGCAGCAAACTCTCTCCCCACCGGTCCCCAATCACCCCAGTTGTTCCCACCTCCATTCTGGAAAGTGCTTTTCTACCAAAAGGTAGCTGGTCATCCAGGAATAATTCCACATCGAGGTTTTTCCACTTTACAACGAATCTCAGAGAAGTGAGTCTCCACAAGTGAAGAGGGTAGCATGTGGCGGGGATGCCACGTTTGTCGCCACCACGACCAGCGTCACCCAGCCCTCCCGAGTCAGGACACAAGGGATGCCCTCTCTCGTCCCAAGCTGCACGTTCCTCCGCTGTGCGGACAGATCATGATTCAAATGACAGATCATTAACTGACACCCTGGCTGCTTCCCATCCTGTAAGGCTGCAGACGACCACGTGACACCCATGACGTGCACAAATCCAGTCCCGGGATAACAGTCCAAGGGGGATGGCTGAGAATAGGGTGTGCCAGCTGTCATTTCCAGAAAAATCTCCCCAGAGAGGCTGGCCCAAGTGTCACCCGCCGCAGCACAGCATGACGTGAGGGTCCCTGCACTCAGATGTATCGCAGGCACTCTCACGCGTGCCTCACCCAGCACCTGCCTCCTCCGTCCGGCGCCCGCCTCCTCCGTCCAGCACCGCGCAAGCCAAGGGGCTGGCTCTGCCCCATCGCTGCACCTGCGCCAGGTCCTCCCAGCCCCCACTCTGTCCTCAGCACCACCATCGTGCCATGCTGAAGCCTGCGGGCACCAGATGTCTGCAGACCCTCCTCCGCGGTCCTCTCTCCTTCCCCTCCACCTCCCATTGACCTATCCCGGTCCAGCCTCCCTCCCTCTTGACTGGACCGCGCCAGTACTCAGCACTCCCTCAACAGCGCAGGGCCATGCGGAAGCCTAAAGGGAGAACGGCCGGAGGATCTGTGCAGAAGCAGGCTCAGAACGGGGGCGACCCAGTCCACTGACAGGACCCAAAGAGTCTGCTCACACCCAGTGGGACTGGCTGCAGGGGGGAGCAGCCAACTGGGCCGACGAGGTGAGGGGAGCGAGGCCGCTGCCACCCTCGGGGCCACGCAATGTGAGTCAGCACCTGTGAGTGGGCCCACGTTCGATTTGTGTTCTGGGTGCCTCTCTGGCCTCACTCCAGGCCCCACCCTGGGACCCACGGCCCAGTGAGGTTTGCAGATGGGTGTCAGGGTGTGACGTGGCCCAGCTGCTCTGGGGCGAGCAGTGACAGAGTCTCTTTCTCCTTTTCTGCATCCCCGAGGCTGTGAACTCTGGAAGCCGGACCCTGTTCTTGAGGATCCGAGAAGGACACTGGGGAAGATTCTAGACAAAGAGCCCCTCACAGACTGTCGCATGTGTTTTCTTTAGGGGGTAGAGGAAACATAGGGTCGGGCACTAACAAGGAAATGTGGGGCTGGTCCCCAAGCAGGTGTGTGATCTTGGGCAAGCTGCTTCTCCCCAGGCCCGTTTCCCCAGATGGAGAAGGGTGGCCACACCAGCTCAGAGGGTCTCCCTGAGCACCCTGTGTGTCTCCTCAGCCCTGCTCTTCCCTGCTCCCACCCACGAAGGCCGCCTGTCCCCTGGGGCTCGCCTCCCATGGCTGCTATGACAAATCACCACAGACCGAATGGCTTCACAACACCCTGCGGTTCTGCAAGCCAGGACTTCAAACCAAGTCTCCCTGGGTCAGAGTCAAGGTGTTGATGGGGCTGGTTCCTTCCAGAGGCTCCGGGCAGATCCATTTCCTGCCCCTTCGAGCCCCTCAGCTGGCGGCCACAACCTTCAGTCTCCGCCCCCCCTCCAAATCATTGTCCCTCTCCCTCCATCCATGACACCCATGATTGCATCTGGGTCCTCCGGGATCAGCCCCGTCTCAAGATCCTGAACTTAATCACATCTGCCAAGTCCTATCGCCAGATGAGGTCACCTCTGGGGGGTCCTCACACACCGTCCCTCACCGTGGGCTTCAGCGAGCTGTCCTGGAGAAAGGGACCCAAAAGATCTTCCCTAAAACAACCTCCCGGGCCGGGATCCACGCTGCCACAAATGGGCTCGTGCCCTGGGGCCACCACCAGGACCCACGTCGGTTGAGGTGCAGTCTGGTCATTGCAGTGTGGAGAGAGACGCTGGGCCCCTCTCAACCACAGCAGGAATGGGGCTGCTTATTTTCATTATCAGAGAAGCTTGTTCAGCCTCTGTGTCTCAGAGGGAACCCTCGGGGCAGCTAGAGCTCAGGCCTTCCCAAACCCCATGTCCAGGCCCACTCAGCCCCCACAACAGCCCTCCTTTTCTAGAGGCAGAAACTGGTCTCAGAAGATCTGACACCTTTGGCCTCTTGATTCCCACCAGGGATCCTGGGGACCAAGGCAGACAGGAGTCTGCAAGACTGGGCTGCACCAGGGGGTCAAGGGGGACAGCCAGAGAGGACAGCCCTCCCTTCCTGGGTGGGAGCTCAGGTCACTCAGGGGTCAGAACCACCCCCATCACGGCCTTGCTTCACGGCTACTCCCAGTGGGCCGGCCTCCAGGACAGAGGTGGGCCAAGGCTGAGTTCCAGACCCCACAGGGAGGTCTGCTCTCCCCAACCACCACCCCCAACCCCCCGTGACACGGAAAGTTCACACCCAGCAGGGACCTGGCCCTGAGGCCAGCCACAGGGACATCTGAGAGCAGGCCAGGGGCTTTCATGCACCCAGGGCCCTCCCGCCAGCCTCGGTCAGCTGTCCCTCCCAGATTCCAGGTCCCCTGACCACCAGGACAGCTGCGGGTCAGGAGGTGGCCTCTGAATGCCTGCCTCAGTTTGCCTTTTCGGCCAGTGCCCTTTGTGGCGGTCTTGCTGAACATGCCTCCGAGCATTTTGAGGCCAGAACCAGCTGCACCCCCTGGAAATCCTCTCCCAAGGGTAGGCAAGGACTGCCCTCTCTGCCCTCTGGGGCACCAGCAGCTGACTGTTTACACGCGAGCTGTTGGGGCCTTTGCCTCAACTCCAGCACCCTGCCCGGGAACACGGACAGGGAACGCGGACCAAGTGTGTGACATGGATGAGACACCAAGGCTGGGGCAAGGTGCCGGTGGAAGCTTCTGGATGCCACACGGTTGCTCCTCCATCTCCCGGACACAGAGGCCACTCCTCCTCAGCATCCAGCCCATCGGCTCCTCCCGGGCTTAGAGAGCCACAGCCACATCTCTCCAGCCACCTGGGGAGACACAGCAGTGCCATCACCCCCGGCCGGGAAAATCCACCCAGCACCCCAGCCAACAGTTGCTTCTGGGAGCCTGGGCTTCTGAACTTCCATCTCAGAGGGCAGCGCGAGCTGGTCCACGCCACCTCGGGACCAGAGCGCCGGATCCCTCCCAGGCGGACGCATCATCACCATCTCAACTTCCCCGAACAGGGTAACCGACAAACATACGGAAGCACTAAAGCTGGGGCTTCATGCCCGTGCGCCCTGCTTCAAACGCCCTGTCCGCCATCGGGTTTGGTGAAGAAAAGCGGCAGCAGAGGAGAGCGTTTTCACCGCGGAGTCCCAGGTCACCAAAAACAGAACCCAAACCCAATTAAAACACGTGTTGAGATTCTATTTGTTTCTAATGAGTCATCTTGAGACTGGGAAGGAAGAATTCCTCTGGATTCCTCGGTTAGGGACAAGAAGAAACAGACAAGAACTCCTGGCGAGTATCACCAATGAAAGAGAAGGGAACACAGAAATAAAAAGTGTTGAGGACAGAAAAGGAAAATCACATCCACAGGGAGATTTTAAGTCTTTACAGAGTCCTACATACAACTTTTACGGTTTTTTCCCCTTCATACAACTTTCTCACTCAAGTTCGAAAGGTAGATGAAATTGGGAAGTTTACTTAGAAGTATAAATGGCCCACTCTGGCCGAAGGAGACTTCCTGAGGACCAGACCCAGGACACGCCCTGTGTGCTTTCGTCACACGGCTGCCACCCCACTGAGCCCCGTGCCGCTGAAGGCAAAGGAGGGTGCGTGTCATATGCCGCAGGCTGCAGGGCCACACGCTGCCCTCCGTGTGCGGTTCCCACCCTGGGATCCCCTAATGGGCATTTCAGGAAGGCTTCCGGAAGCCTGGGCATGTACTGTGCAGACTTAGGAGCCTATGCGGCTCCCGCAGCTGCTGTAAGAAATGACCACAAACTGTGTGGCTTAAAACAGATTTGTCACCCCACAGCCCTGGGGGTCACAGGTCCTAAAGTCACCCCCCCAGGTCTGGGGGCCACAGGTCCTAAAGTCACCCACAGCTCTGGGGGTCACAAGTCCTAAAGTCACTCTCCACCTCTGGGGTCACAGGTCCTAAAGTCACCCCCCAGGTCTGGGGGCCAAATGTCCTAAAGTCACCCCCCAGCTCTGGGGGCCACAGGTCCTAAAGTCACTCTCCACCTGTGGGGTCACAAGTCCTAAAGTCACCCCCCAGGTCTGGGGGTCACAGGTCCTAAAGTCACCCACAGCTCTGGGGGTCACAAGTCCTAAAGTCACTCTCCACCTCTGGGGTCACAGGTCCTAAAGTCACTCCCCAGCTCTGGGGGCCACAGGTCCTAAAGTCACCCCCCAGCTCTGGGGGTCACAAGACCTAAAGTCACTCTCCACCTGTTGGGTCACAAGTCCTAAAGTCACCTCCCAGGTCTGGGGGGCCACAGGTCCTAAAGTCACCCACAGCTCTGGGGGTCACAAGTCCTAAAGTCACTCTCCACCTCTGGGATCACAGGTCCTAAAGTCACCCCCCAGGTCTGGGAGCCAAATGTCCTAAAGTCACCCCCCAGCTCTTGGGGCCACAGGTCCTAAAGTCACCCCCCAGCTCTGGGGGCCACAGGTCCTAAAGTCACCCCCCTGGTCTGGGGGCCAAATGTCCTAAAGTCACCCACAGCTCTGGGGGGTCACAGGTCCTAAAGTCACCCCCAGCTCTGGGGGTCACAGGTCCTAAAGTCACTCTCTAGCTCTGGGGGTCACAGGTCCTAAAGTCACCCCCCAGTTCTGGGGGTCACAGGTCCTAAAGTCACCCCCCAGTTCTGGGGGTCACAGGTCCTAAAGTCACCCACAGCCCTGGGGGTCACAGGTCCTAAAGTCACCCACAGCTCTGGGGGTCACAGGTCCTAAAGTCACTCTCCACCTGTTGGGTCACAAGTCCTAAAGTCACCCCCCAGCTCTGGGGGCCACAGGTCCTAAAGTCACCCACAGCTCTGGGGGTCACAAGTCCTAAAGTCACTCTCCACCTCTGGGGTCACAGGTCCTAAAGTCACCCCCCAGGTCTGGGGGCCACAGGTCCTAAAGTCACCCCCCAGCTCTGGGGGCCACAGGTCCTAAAGTCACTCTCCACCTGTTGGGTCACAAGTCCTAAAGTCACCTCCCAGGTCTGGGGGGTCACAGGTCCTAAAGTCACCCCCCAGGTCTGGGGGCCACAGGTCCTAAAGTCACCCCCAGCTCTGGGGGCCACAGGTCCTAAAGTCACTCTCCACCTGTGGGGTCACAAGTCCTAAAGTCACCCCCCAGGTCTGGGGGTCACAGGTCCTGAAGTCTGGGTGTCAACAGCACTGTGCTCCTTCTGGAGCTTGCCCTGCTAGCCTCTAGAGGCGCCCAGGTCCCTCATTGGCGGTTTCTCCAGCAAGGGCGGCACTCTGACCTGTGCTTCCAGACCCCATCCCCTTCTTTCCTCACCCCCTCCCTCCTTGCAAGGACCCTGTGATCACATTGGTCCCGCCTGGATCATCCAGGATCGTCCCCCATCCCAAGATCCAAAGGATCACATTTGAGAAGTGCCTTTTACCACGTTAAGTCACACTTTCACAGGCTTCGGGCTTAGGACAGAGACGAGTTCAGGGGCCTTATTGTGTCTATAGCTCAAAGACAACCACACGATTCTTTGGCAGACACACCACAGTCTGCCCAGCTCACTGAAGTGGTCTGGGACAGAGACACGGAAAACCTTCGGGGTAATGACCGGGTGAGCAAAGTGTGGTCTCTACACACAGTGGAGTATCTTTCGGCCTGAAGAAAGGAAATTCTGACACCAGCCACAACATGGATGAACCCTGAGGACATCATCATGCTCAGTGAAATAAGTCCGTCAGAAACAACAAATACTACACGACTCCGCTTACTGGAAGAGTCAAGTTCAGCAGGACAGACAGTAGATGGTGGATGCCAGGGGCTGGGGACAGCGGCTGGGCGGCCGAGAGGGACGGAGCTCCAGTTTGGGAAGGTGGAAGCCTTCTGGAGGCATATGGCGGGAATGGCCGCACAACACGAGTGTACTTCATGCCCCTGAGCTGCACACTTCAAAATGGCTATCATGGAAAATTGCGTGTTATGTGTGTTTTACCCCCATTTTTTAAAAAATTAGAACAAAAGGTATTTGGGGAGCAGAGGAACATGGGAGCCCTCCCCGCCTACGCCTCCCTGAACCCTCAAGTGCACGAGTTCCTGGCCAGGGCCGGGAGCCCGACTGCAGGGAGCCTGCAGGAGAATGCGTTAGTCAGAAGCTGGCGTGTGGGCCAGCAGCCTGAGCTCTCAGCTACCCTCTGCCACCAACTGTGTGACCTCCAGCAGGTCACTTAAGCGCTCTCGTCTCCACTCTCCCTGTGTGAGAAGATGTAGAACCACCTGGCAGCCAGTGGTGCTGTTACTTCAGCCAGGTTGGTTCCTCTGTGTTCACAAGCTACATCCACACACAGGAGACCCGGGCCCTCCTCCTCTCCAGCCCAGGTTCTCGGTCCCCACACACAGGGGACACCCGGGCCCTCCTCCTCTCCAGCCCAGGTTCTCCGTCCCCACACATAGGAGACCCGGGCCCTCCTTCTCTCCAGCCCGCGTTCTCGGTCCCTTCTCCACCTTGGGTTGCCGCTTCTACATCTGCTACTGCCCCTGGCAGCATCTCGACAGCATCTCGGAGATTCTCTTTTGCTGAACCAGCAGCAAAAGGGCCACATTGTCCTCAACTCCTAAGACAGGCAAACAAACCCACGATGACCCTTGGGAGCACCCCCCCCCCAAAGCCCGTAATGAGCAGGGTGACTTTTCCAGAAACAGCCTGCCTGGCCACCCCCGCTGCTGAGCACAGCAAGCCCCGCCGGCGACACGGGTCACAGTGGCGACATGGGTCCCTAATTCCCATTCACCACAGACTCCAAGAACACACAGATCCCGTGTGGAGGCCAGAGCCCCTCTGGGACACCGGCCGCCAATTCCAGCTCAACCTCAAGACCCAGGGTACCGGGTCAGGCTCCCCACCAGGGCCCCTCTCTCTGGGATCATTGGTCCCGGCAGGCACTAACGTCTCTTTGGGGTGGGAGGGAATGTCTTCTCCCCTCTCCCAACCCATCCAGGACCTTCTGCCGCTCAGGTGCTCAGAACTCACAGGGAACCAGAGCTCTTGTCTTGTGGTCCGTGTCACCGCACAGTATCACTTAGGACCTGTCCCTTGTGGCAAGAGCACTGCACCTCCAAGTTGGGTTTCCTGGAGGAGGAGAGGGCTGTGACATCTATTTTTATTGCTTCTGAGCTCCCCCCTCCTCCCCCTCCTGGACGGAGTAATGACTTCAGCTGAACTGAGGCTGCCCTGGCCATCTGGCTCCAGGGGCCCAGCCGCGCCCCTCTCTGGCCTGAACCTAACTTGCAGGTTGGGGAAGCGACTGTCATCGGCCTGTCTGCGAAGGCAGGAGCAGCCCAGGCTCCCTGCCATCCGGGTTGCCCTTACTCGAAGCCACCAACCCACTAGAAGGGCGCAGGGAAGTCTTTCCAGAAAGGCAGAGCTATGCACCCTAGACAAAAGGTGAAAACAGCCCAGATGTCCATCCGCTGAGAAACGGATAAACAAAACGTGGAAATCCGCACAACGGAATACTATTCGTCCACAAAAGGAATGAAGAGCTATTCGGGCCACAACATAGATGGGCCTTGCAAACATCATGTTCGGGGACAGACGCCAGACACAGAGACCATGCATGGCCTGACGTGAAGGGTCCGGAACAGGCAAATCCATGGAGTCAGAACGCCGATTAGTCACGCTTAAGGCTGGGGGTGGGGAGGAAGAAAGGGAAAAGAGGGAGAAAGGGCTTCCTCTGAGGTGATGAAAATGTTCTAAAAGTGGCCATGGTTATGGTTGCACCCATCCGTGAGTATGCCAAAAACACTAACTCATACCCGTCGAATGAGTGACTGCGTGGTATGTGAATTACAGCTCAAAAGGCTGTTAAAAAAAAAAAAAAAAAAAGGAAAAGAAACAGAAAAGAAGAAGAAGAAAGAAAGGCAGAGCTGGGGAAACCCAACTTCACCAGGTACCGGCTGTGTGATCGAGGGCAGGTGACTCACCTCTCTGTGCATTAGCTTTATCCCTGAAAAGAAAGGCTATTTAATGCCAACCGTTCTGTTACCCAAGGATTAATTAGAGAAGGTGTGTGAAGACTTAGCAAGGTGTCCAGGGGTCAGGACACAAGCCCCTGTCTCCAGACCCCACGCATGGACCATACAGAGATCGGCATGTGTGGACAGACCATTTTACTATTGATAAAGCTCACTGGGGAACATGTTCTAGCTCGGCTGGTTTATGGAGAGGCTAATTGCACAGATTCACCCAATGAGCAAAACCACAGGTCCCCTTGGGGTGGGGGTGGGGGTATCTGTCCTAATATGGGTCCTGGCATGGAGGGCCAGGAAGGGGTGCTTCCTGCTCTGTCGGGTCCCTCAGAGGAGGAGGGGACGTGCCGAGCCTGACCACGAGGAAGATCCGGTGATACATGTCCCCACGGTCTATCAGTGTTTTTATGATTGTTATAAAAAAATGAAGAACACGGCCAGTGCCTCGCAGGCGTCAGGTGACCAGTTACTGGTTATTAATGCATTAACATAACCCCACATTTATATACGTGTGAGTACTGGGGAAATGCAGAGGTGTGGCCACCAAAGTGCCAGCAGCACATTACTCTGGGAGGTGGGGTTACGGAAGATTTTGGGTTCTTTGTGCTTCCCTGTCCTTCCCGTGTTTTCTGGTAAACGCCTATTCCTCATGTTATGTTAAAGAAACGTCTCTTTGTGGGGTCTGAAGATTTGAGGACATGTTGCTTGCCTACCCTCAAAAGCTAAAAACTCTATCTAGGAAAAAGATACTTCAGGGGCGCCTGGGTGGCTCAGTCGGTTAAGCGTCCGACTTTGGCTCAGGTCATGATCTCCCGGTTTGTGGGTTTGAGCCCCGCATCGGGCTCTGTGCTGACAGCTCAGAGCCTGGAGCTGCTTCGGATTCTGTGTCTCCCCCTCTCTCTGTCCCTTCCCTGCTCATGCTCTGTCTCTGTCTCTCAAAAATTAATAAACGTTAATTTTTTTTTTTTATGAAAAAGATACTTTATAGGGTAAACCATCAGCAAAGGAGCTCGTGGTTCAAAGTGTGGAAAGGGAACTTGGAGGAGGAAGGGGATCCAGGGCGGGGCTCTGCTGAGCAGGGTCAGGGGGGCGTCTGAGCCCCAGATGAGACAGGTCCTCTTTCCGCGAGCCCACCGCAGCTCCCGCACTTTCCTGGTCCCAAAGCTGGCCTCGAAGCCCGACTGCCAACGTCTCTGACCGCCAACAGCACTGTGACATTTGATGTCAAAGCCTCTGAAGCCCATTTCCAGCCATTCGGAGTCTCCACTGTGGTCCTGCTCGTGTGGCTCTATGGTTTGTTTTCAAATGCCAGTGGTCAAGCTAATTGCTCAGGACCACAGGTGATGGCCACTCAGCGCCCAGCCCTCACCCTGCAGGGGCTGGAGGGCTGGGAACAACTTTTCTACTAATGAGAGACCCCCACGCACCCACCCCCTACAGGACAGCCTGGGGGCACTGCTCCCTGGGCACTAGTGGGCAGACACGTGGGATTCGGCACTGACAAGCTTCTGCAGCCGCTGCCTGGGGTTCCTGCCAAACACCCACCTTGGGGCTGCGTGGGCTGAGGCCACCCGTGGCAATTCCCCGAGGTTCCTGCGACCTCTTGGTTTGCCACACATCGGTGGCAAATGTGGACATGAGCGACAATGTGACCCTTGCTCCTCTAGTTCTCCGACAGCTTTGGGTGCCCCCGACCCTCTGAATTAAATCTCTGCCTTTTCTGAGTGATACGAAAACGTTTCCACCTGATTCACAGATAACAGAAGATACAGGATGACAGCTCTGATTATTGTCACTGTCCCTCTTTGTGCTGCATCCCAGCTCACAGAGATAATAAGAGGCACAGCTGGGACTCCGACTGGGGGCCACCTTCCTCCCCAGCCAGGGCCGGCCTCGTCACTTTGCTGAAACCTCTGTCCAAGCTCTGCATGCACTGGGGCTTCTGCACACAAACCCAGACAACACAGATGATGCAAGACGCCCAGGAGACACAGCATCACAAGTCGGGTCTTGGGGGACCTGGGAAGAGACTGTGCATCTTCTGCCTGTTTAACTGGCATCTCCCTGGAGACCTAAAGGCAGGTCAGTCAGCAAAGGACAGTGTCCAGCCTCACCTGGGTTTAAGACAAGCCCGATGGGGCTCATGGAGGCTTGTGTCAATAAGGGGAGCTTGAGAATACTAGGACTGGCAAGTCCTTAGCCCATTCCCAGACTGTAATCCCAAAGGTCCCAAGCCAAGCCTTCGGGACTGTCTCACTACTTACGTCATCTTGGGGCGGGGGGGGGGGGGGGCGCGGATAAGACACTGTCAGGTTTGTACATTTCCAGAGGATGTTGGTGACTTAACTGGTTTCTAAAGCAGCTAAACCTTTGTTTAGAATCCACCTCAAGTGGAAGGTCAAAGGGCCTGGCTCAAGTGCGGAGCTGGGGCTGTTTTCTGTCCTCTGACCTGCTTCTTTAAATCTACTCGGATTTGGTAAGGAAGCAAACCAACTCAAGAAACGAGACTAACGGAGTTCCGGGTTTAGGATTATTATGTTTTAAATTGGTGGAAAATATGTATGTATTTATTTTAGGCCCATTAGAGCCTTGAGACTTTAATGTCTAAATTGCCAGGGTTATATGAATTCTCTTTCAAAATCACCGTTAAGACATCTGTAACACGGTTTGGAACCGCCCCCACCACTCCGTCCCTGAGTCTTTTCCTAGTTCATCAGAGCAGATGTGCCTGTTTGGTTCCGCTGACTTTGGGAAGCCCCAGGCAAGACCTTCTCCGCGAGCCACCACGGCAGCCCGGTGCTTCTGCCGACAGTGGGTACTGATCCAAAGACTGGCGAAGGAGCCCCTTTTCGTGGAAACGGTTCAGGGAATGCTGGAACCGCATGATTTATTATGCTAAACATTTCCCCTCCGTAAAAAAATAAATTGTGGTGGAGTAAGGTTTGGAGGGCCAGGCAGGTGGTTCCGAGCGGGGAGGAGGCACACCCTGGGGCCAGCCAGGGGGCAGAGCCGAGTGGTCCTGGTTTCAAACGTCTTCAGATTTTTCCAAAATGAGAACACGGCAAAGTTTTGAAGGTTCCCTGAAGAGTCCAGAGAGTGGCTGGATCACGTCACGACTGTGGGCTATGCAGGCCACCAACGCCCTGCACACGCGGTCCGCAGGCCCCAGAAGGTCCAGGCGGGGCCACGAGCACAAGAGTGAGCACCTCCACGTCCCGTCTGTAGCTGTTTTATTCTGACACCAGGTTCTATGATGGACTTCAGCTGAAAAAAGTTACGTGGGACCAAGAAAAGTTCAAACACCTTGTATCTTTTCCAACTATTTCCTTGAAGAAGATGAGATCCAGAGAGGAGAAATGACTCACCTCAGGCCACGGTATTAGAGTCACAGACCCTGAGGCCAAGAAGGACAGTCATGCTATTTGTGCGTCGCCTGCAGCAGACCCCGGTAAGTCGGTCACCAGGTTTTCCCCTTGAGACCGTTTCCTGGCCGTGGTTAGGCGTGGCCTTGTGATCGGGTCCGGGCCCAGAAGCACACCCTCCATCAGCTCTGCCCTCGGGTGTGGCCGGACCCAGAGGACGCAGAGAAGGACAGAGCCTGCAGGAAGGGGTCCGAGTCCCTGGGTGACCGTGTGGAGCAGGGACCGGGACAGCCACCCCTCCAGCCACATCTAACAGTTACCTGTGCATCATTCCGGAACTGTCCTACGTACATACCAGCATAAATATTATAGTTTTCCAAAAATCTAGACAAATGGGTTTATTCTAACACAGCCTTCTGTGTCTCACTTCTCAACCTTGTACCTTCAGGGTCACACTGAGCCCGCGCTCAGACCACCCTTGTTGTTTAGCGGTGACCTAGTCTCACTTTACAGACACACACCGTTACTTATCTCTAATTATCTACCGATAGACATTTCAGTGGTTTACGGCATTTCAGTGTTTCCACATTCAATGCTGACTTCACATATGCATTTGGACATTTCAGTGAAATACATTCATTTCAGTATTCGGGGGCCTCAAGCACACGTGTGAGTGCATCCACAGGGCCCATTCCTGGATAAGAAACTGCTGGGTCCCAAAAGGTGCATGACTTTTATATTCTGATACGTGTAGCCAACTTGTGACTTTTATAGTCTGATACATGTAGCCAACTTGCTCTCCCAAGCAGCAGTCCTAACTCATGCCCCACACATGCACATCGCATCTCGGGGAAGCTGACAAGTGGCCTCAGAATGTGAGATGGTGTCATGGACAATCGAAGGGACGCTGTTGGTTCAGAGTTGCTGGGTCCCATGGCCCATGTGGAGAATCCCTGCCTTTTGCCCACAAAACACCAGGATTGCAGCTTTTGACCTTTTGGGTAACAGCCAAAAGACATTTGCCCTGAATCAATAAAACACACGAATCCAAACAAACGAGGCTCCCTCCACCCCCGTCATGAGAGGTAGGGTTTGATGTGCACCCCCCTCACCACAGCTGAACATGTAAGAGCTTCAGAGAATGCTGCTGGTTTGGATTACCACAAAAATAATGTGGCACCGTAAATAGGCCTTATGACTTTTTATGAGGAAGCCATGTGATGCTTTTACTGCCTTCACAGCAATAAATGTCGACATCAATTTAATTATTTGCTGCCTGCCCCCTTCCCACAGAGGGAAAACGATCACAGTGTTTTCACCAGACCCGGGCCCCATGGAGGACCACTAAGGGAGTGGACTGGAGCTGAGGTCTGAACCATGGGACCTCCAGCTCGAGCAAGAGTTGGGGGATAGGTCGCTGACCCCATGGTTCCCAGGATCCACCCCTCAACCACCTCGGTATTCAGTACGCGTCACCGTAAAGTGGCACTGCGGTCCCCAACACACACTCCACCCACCTTCTCATTTTCCTTTTAGAAATGATTCCGGGAAACGGGATTCCTGGACCTGGGGCCAGCAGCCAGTGGTGGAGCCAGGAGGTAGACACGACAGGCCGGGTTCAAGGGCAGCAATCATGTGAACCGCTGTGGTCTCAGACTAAAAGTCTTGAGAACAGTCCTCGGTCTTCTTGGCAACTGGCCCTTTGGTGGCTCCCTGACCCCCCCCTCCCACCCCCCAGCCACCCTCAGTCACACTGGTGTCCTTGCAGTTCATCAAACAGTCCAGGAGCATTCTACCTCAGGGCCTTTGCACTGACCGTGTGCCCTGGCTGAGATTCACTTACTCCAGTTTCTACGTGGCTCCCTGTCAAACTTCTCTCAAAGTACTTCTTGGATGCCCCCTGCTCAGAGAGGGTTGTAGACCAAGCACCGTATTTAAAGGCAATGCTGCCCCACCCCCAACACCATCTCCCACCTGTTCTCTTTTTGCTCCACAACACATGTCCCCAGCAGACATCTGTTACAGTAGCTTACTTATTTGCAGATTGCCTATCTATCCCCTAGAATGTGCCCCCATGAAAGTAGGGCTCATTTCTGTCATTGAGCTTGGGGTTCACTCTTCTCTGCCACACCCCCACATCCTAGAACAAAGCCCAGAATAAAATGTCACTGAAAAGGTGAGTGAAGGGAGGGGCAGGGGGAGACAACCCAAGTGCGTATTCTGCAAATTCTGTTCCCCTCCTGGGACACACAGGAAGGCTGCACTCAAAGCCTCCCCTGCAGCTGGCAGGGGCCCCAGGATGGATTTCCGCCTGGCAGGGCGTGAGCAGTAGAGTTCTAAGTCACCCCCACACCTTGCTTAGGAAACACCCGCCAGGACCCCAGCTCTCTCTTTCACCCTGTCAGTGATGATGGGGCCACATGACAAGGGGCGGAGCCACCAGATGACAGCAGCCAGTATCCCCGAGTCACAGCAGAGACAGCCTAAAATTCCAGGGTGTGTTTGTTACTGCAGCAAAGCCTGGCCCATCCTAACTGATACGGTAATAACCCGTGGAAAGCTACCAGACTAGAACTCAGGAGGCCTGGGGTATAAAACAGTTCTATAACACGGCACGTGGATTCCTTAATATCACTGCAGTGTGCAAAACTGCACGGCGACAACCCGATGAGACAAGGACGTTGGGAGCATAACACCCCAAAACTTCATCAGGGACACAATGAAAAACAAACAGCATGAACCTAACAAAAACGGTATCTCAATTTCTCAGCTTCTGAGTTAAATAGTTAAAAAAAATACCCAAGTGCTACGGTAAATATGACCCTTGACCTTCAGAAAGACCTGAGGTTTGCAGGGGCAGGGGACTCTGGAGGGCTGGGCTCAGCGAACTACTGCCCCCAGGACAGGTCTGGCCCACTGCCTCTTTCGGTAAATAAAATGCCAACGTCACACGGCCACGCCCGTTCTCTCGCATGTTATCCGTGTCTGCTTTCACGCCAGGCCAGCAAAGCCTAAAATATTAACAAGCTGGCCCTCTACAGCGAGGTAGCCAACCCCTGTATGAGGCGGTCTCATACCTTGATTTGCTAAGAGCGGTGACCAAGCCCCTCATTCTGAGGGCCTCCTCTGTGAACAAGCAGGGCGGGGACCCACTATGGCCAGACCTTATCTGAGTGGCCCGGCCCCACCCCGGGCACCGTGCCCCTATCTGGGGGCAGCCGTCCTCCCCAACCCCACCCACACGCACTGCGGGCTGGGAGCGCTTGAGTGAAACCTTCCATTTCCCCTTCCTCTCAGGGGACGCCTCGGAAAGCCTGTCTGTCTGGGCCTCTGACGGGCTGGAGGGAAGGCTATGAGCTTGACCCTAATGAGTGCAGCGCAGCATGCCAGACTAAACATCCTTAATTAAGCGCCCACAGAGGTTAAATGGGCAATTAGACCGCCCCAGGGAGGGCAGAATTAGACAGATTGGCCCATTACCCCCACAGGACCCTTGAGGACTTCCCTTTGGAAGGGACACCCTCTAACCCAAGAAGGGAGGGGCACAAACCCCCACCAGGCATAAACCCTGCTTTGCCACACTTGGCCCAACACAGTGTCTCAACAAAGAGCCGAGTCCTCGGCCTGTGGGAGCCTCACAGGTAAGAGTCATCACAGGGACATCTGCTGACCTTCCAGGCCACCAGCCCTGAGCCCTGACAGTGACACGAGGTACCGTGCGTTAAGCCTCTTCTCCCCCCGCACTCACACCCGGCCCCTCTGCCGGTCGGGACAGATGCTGTGTCTCCTCCTCCTCCACCCGGGACCAGCTCTCAACCACCTGCCGGCGGGGCCTCTGCAGCAGCCCGGAGGGCCCCTCCCCGTGGGCCCCATGTCCCGAGGGACCCTTTATGCTGTCGAGGGTCCCCCAGCACCCCCTGCCCAGCACCCTCCAACGGCACGTCGTCTCTCAGGATGCGTCCAAGCACCAGAGCGAGGCCCGCCACCCCCACCCCGCATCCAGCATGTGCCACACAACGGCCTCAGGGCGCAACCCCCCGCCCCTCCAGCCTCTGGGCCTTTATAGTTACTCCTTGCTCTGCCCGGACGCCATTCCCCAAGATGTCAGCCAGCTCGGGCTCTCTCTTCTTCTGGGTCCTAAGCCATCTTACCCCAGAGGCCTTCCCTCACCCAAGTGCCAAAGCAGCCGCACCGCACCCCCCACCCTCTCCCTGGCCCTGCTTGAATGCCCCCACAGCAGATGCCAGCTGACATCACGTGACGTGCTCACTCCGTCCGTCCCTGCCTGCCATGATGAAATGCCCCCTCTGTTCACAGGTGTCTCCCGGCACCTGGAGGCTGTGTGCCAGATCAGTAAGTACGTTCACCAACCGTGTGCTTCCCGGTGCCAGGAAGCCAACATGCCTTCTCTGCCTCGCCCATTTTACAGAAGGGGAAACGGAGTCTCGAGGCCAGTAAATGACTTGCCCCAGCAATTTAAGTGGCAGAATTCAAACCCAGGACTGGCTAGCTCTCAGACCCAGGCTCTTAATCACCACAAAATGCAGGGATTGCATATGGAAGCAGAGGACAGGTTCCCCCACATGCCTCCGTGCCCATCCACACATGGGGCAGGGTCAGCTCTGGATGACAGATAATCAGTGGTACCACCTTTCTCAAGAGCCGACCAACGGAAGAGAAAGGGTGGCCTCCTTCCCTTCGGTGGGTGGCGATCTCATCAAGAGGAAAGGAGAGGGCTCCTGGGTCAAGTCAGGTGGGTGAGCGGAGACTGGGCACATCGAGGACAGCCCCAGGGACCAGCCTCAGGCTCCTCGTCACCCAGCTTCAAACCCTGAAGTCCCTCCCACACAGATGCCAGGCGGTACCTCTGCCCCCGCCCGCCCCGCCCAGCGCACCTGTCCCACCCACCTGTCCACTTTCATGGCACACGCACGATACAGTAACATCCACGCTGCCCACAGGGACTGTCTCCAGGTGTTGGAGGCATCTCTTTAGAACACGGTAGAAAAAAGCATATCTGCTTTATATTTTCTTTTTATGCTAAGAAAAAAATAAAATCAAAGTGGGGAAAATGTTTAAATACTGAAAGTGTATAAAACTTTCAGGGAAAATAACTTTTTTTTTTTTTTTAAGTAAGCTCTCTTGATCTTGCTTTTCTGGATGTCATTTTTTAGAATTAGGTTTTATGCATGAAATTGTTGCACATCAGCCTGGTTTCTCCGAGTTCTTGCTGCTCCCAAAGCCAGTTGGATGTGAGGACGTGAGAGGAAGCAGTTTGTTGGGGTGGGGGTGGGGGGTGAGTCCAGCACCCACAAGTAAGGAAACAGGCAAAGAAAGGATGCAAACCAATTAGGGGCACCCTAAAGAATGGGGGGGGGGCACTGTGGGCCGACGCCCCTGATGAATGCAGAAGTCCTCAACAGAATGCCAGCAGCTAGGATCCAAGAGCACAGTGAAAGCCTCACACACCATGAGCAAGTGCGGTTTATCCCAGAATGCAGGGATGGCTCAACACCTAGAACTCTGTCCGTGTAATCACCACAGGGACAGAGCAGGGCAGGGGGACTACGCGGTCATCTCAGCGGACACAGAAAGGCATCTGACAAAACCCAACCCTTTCATGATTAAAAAACAAAAGGAAAAAACACCCAGAAACTCGGAACAGAAGGGAACTTCCTCAACATGATAAATGACATTTATGACAAATGCACAGCCCACACGAGACTCAGAGAGAAGACCGAAAGCCTTCCCCTAAGACCAAGACGAAGATGCCCACCTTCACTACGGCTACTCAACATCGTACTGGAAGTCCTGGCCAAGCGACAAGAATAAGGAATAAGAGGCATGTAAACCGGGGGCACCTGGGAGGCTCAGTCGGTTAAGTGTCCAATTTCGGCTCAGGTTGTCTTCTCACAGTTTGTGGGTTCGAGCCCCACGTCAGGCTCTGTGCTGCCTGCGCAGAGCCTGCCTGGGAGTATCTCTCTCTCTCTCTCTCTCTCTGTCTCTCTCTCTCCCTTTCCCTCTCCCTCTCTCTCTCTCTCTGAAAATAAAATAAATTAACTGAAAAAACTTGTAAAAAGAGGCACCTATATTGGGGTGCCTGAGTGTCTCAGTCGGTAAGCACCTGACTTCCAGGTCATGATCTCACGGCTTGTGAGCTCGAGCCCCGCATCGGGCTCTGTGCTGACAGCTCAGAGCCTGGAGCCTGGTTCGGATTCTGTGTCTCCCTCTCTCTCTGCTCCTCCCCCGCTCACACTCTGTCTCTCTCTCACAAATAAATAAACATTAAAAAAAAAAAAAAAATATATATATATATATATATATGTATATATATATAAAAGAGGCACCTACATTGGAAAGGAAGAAGTAAAGGGGCCTCTCCCTGCAGATGACGTGACCCTGTGCACAGAACTGCCCCCTGGAGAGCAGTTAGCTGCCCACCCTTCCACTTACAAGGACGCTCCCGTCTCCTCACTTCCAGGCTGCCCTCAGGGGACAGTGAAGCAAGCCCCCAGGTGCCAAAGAATGTTCTCAAGCAGAAAAGAAGAGAAACGCAGCTGTCTGAGGTGGGGGCTGCCCGCTGCCTGGACCTGGGCTGCCAGGGCCGTAGGTGAACTGAGGGGCCAGGGGCACGGACGAGGCATTCGCAGCATCCACCACTGGCCACACATTTTAGAAACGACCCGGAGACTGTCCTCATACTGCTGCACACCGCAAGGCCTGGGAAGACCGCCTCTTCCTGGTCGCCTCTGGCCCCTCAGCCGCTCACCCCCCAGCCTTGATCAGCCATGTTTCACTACCAACTCCAGTCCTGAGAGCTTGTCTCAGTCCCACAAGCACAGAAGGCTCTGGCTCACCCCAGAGTCTCTGCACATGCCAGTCCCGCCACGCGGGCTGCTTCCCTCTCTTATTTCTCAACCCCTCTTCATTTAACAAACCTCACCACAAAGGCCTAGAGCTCAGGGAAGACCTGGCTCACCCCCGGGGCCAGGTCAGACAGGCTCACGGTGCTGTGCCAACATTTAGGTTTGTTCCCTGTGCGATGATGTGGTAAGTCTGTGCCCCGCTGGACTGAAGGGGCTGGAGGGTACACAGCAGAGCCACCCCAGTCACCCTGGTGCCCATGGGGTCTGGCACACTGCCCAAAAATGTACCACCACTCGGGACATATTGGGTGAGACCATAAACAAATAAACAAACTCATGATGGCAGACTCTGGACAAGTTACTCAACCTCTTTGAGCCTGACCTCTTACTCCTGAAAGTGCCACCTCGTCCACACTAGGGCTGTTGGGACAGTCCCCTGAGCTAATGTGCGTGGGCACAGCCAGCCCTGAGCCCAGCAAACGCGTCATAGGGACCGTCCACTGAACGGGGCGCCAACACGACACTGTTCCCATCTGGCAGACAAAGAAACTGAGGCCTCATGGTGCTAAGCGGGCTGGCCCCGGTCTGATCATCAGGCGCCGTGCTCCCGTTGCCAAGTGAGGAAAGCAGGGAAGAAATCAGCCAGCAAGCCTCCCGCGGGCCTGTACCTAATACTCCACGGCCCCTCAGAGAGGAGGGGCAAGTGCCTCGCTCCCACAAGGCACACAAATACTGTGTTAAAGGTACATGGAAAGTGAGGGGAGGAGCTGCCCACAGACCCCTGGGTCCCTCGAGGTCCGAGACCCTCACGTGGAGAACACCCAGGGAGACGCCCTCAAAGACCCCGGGCCCTCCTCCAGCAGCCGCGACCTTTCACCCAGCTGACCACGGGGAAGACCACCGGGGAAGCAGAGGTCAGCCAGGGAGGGGGGCTGGTGGGGGCCGAGGGCATCTCCAGGAGGGGAGCTTCTGGGGGGTCTCCGGGAGGGAGGGGCGGGGGCACGGTTCCAAGGGGGACGCCGCTCCATTGCTGTCAGGAGTCTCTGATGTGAAAGAAGCTGGGGGGCAGGGAGAAGGCAAGGAACACGGGGGGAACAGAGGTGACAGGATGACAGGGGGACACGGACGGGCGAGGGCAGGCACAGAGGCTCAAGGACACCCGGCGACGCAGCACAGAGCAGAGACGGGGGGGACAGGCAAGGGGCCGCAGGGTCTTGCTAGGCCCCCTTCCTCCACAGCCAGAGACCTCCATGGAAAACCCGCAGATGGGCTCCAGAGAGCGCAAGACCCTCGCCAAGTCCACAGCAAGCCAGGCATCCGAGGAATTCGAGTTGTGTCGAAAACAAAGCAAAACCGATGTGCACAAAGGGCCCCCCATGTCCCTCCCTCTGGTCCTGGGTCTGTCCTGCCATCTGCCCAGCCCTCTGCCCCTGAGGAGCGGGGGGAGGAGAGGAGGGACGGGGCACGGCCGGCAGGTTTGGCTGCAGAGGCCTGCTCCTCATTAAGGCCCCGCTCGGCCTCACGCTACAGCGCTAATTACGGTGCAGTATGTCATGTTATTTTGATTCATGTTTCCTGTCTGGAAAGCAGACTGCAGTGTTGGGCCCTGGGCCAGGACAGAGGCCAGGAGGGCAGGGGCAGGAACCTGCCCCTTCGCTGACCAGAGCCCCGTGCAGGAACCGGAGCTTTCCAGGGGGCTGTGCTGCCCCCCACCCCCGCGGCCCAGTGTTCACGGGGCACTGCTGACCTCTAGCCGGTGCCAAGCGCGCGTGTCCTCCGCCGCTCCTCCTGGCCCGGCCTCGCTCATGCCGCCCATGAAATGGGAGCGCACGGCTCTGCGGGGTCGGCACAAAGCGCTCAGAGTACCAGACAGGCACATGCATGGCCTCGCTCGTGCCGCCCATGAAATGGGAGCGCACGGCTCTGCGGGGTCGGCACAAAGCGCTCAGAGCACCAGACAGGCACATGCATGGCCTCTCTGCGCACTGTCCTCCTCTCTAGTCTAATTATGACCTCAGGGGCCTGGAGCCCCCTCTCTGGAGAAAGCATAGTGGGCAGGAGCCTGGAGCTCTGGGCACAGCCGAGTGCCCTGTTTTCCTCCCTGAACGACAGGTTCACCCCAACATCCTCCTCACTGGTCCCTACACAGGAGAGCCAGCTTGGCCCACACACGACACTTACAGAAGCACCCGGCACAAGGCCAGTGCTTGCAAACAGAGCTACTGTCATGGCCCTCGTCCCTACCATGGTGATGACCCAGCCTAAGGCACGCCTGGCAAAGGGGCTGTTTCTGTCGTGTGCCCCACAGAGAGTTTCTAGCGCCCCCCGGGCCCCAAAGTCAAACCAACGGAAAGCGCAGCATCTCAAAGCCATGTCCACGGAGGTCTGACGGCCCATGAGTCGACTCTCAGGGAGCCCCACGAGGCTGCAGCACAGCCAGCCTAAGAGGCTGAGAGCAGGGTGGAGGGCCCGCCAATTGGAAGACAGCCCCCACCCCCTTCACCTGCCGGAAAAGCCAAGAGCCAGTGGCAGGGAAAGCTTTCGAGGACACGCTTGGGAGCGAGGGGGCATTTTCCTCAATTCAGAATAGACAAGCCCCCTGAGCTCCGTCCACGGGCCAGACAGAGTCCTGCTCCTTCCTCCGGGGCTCACCATCTACTCGGAGCGTGGGGTCAAGACAGGACTACCCGGCGTGGTGCTCACAACCAGCGAGTGGGACGGAGGCTGTGCGGCCTCCCCCCAGGAATCAGGACAGGGGCTGGCTCGCCAAGGGGCCGTGCAGAGAGGTGGGAGACGTGGCACAAAATCAACACTGAACAGTGATTTAGAGAACAGTCACATGTGTATTAGATACAGCATGCAAGGTGCAAGACTATAGATATGCATGTGTACACACACACGTGCACACATACACACATGGGTATACACAGTCCAGACTGCACACATAACGCATGTGTACACATGCACATATACACGTGTGTGTACACGTGTGTGCGCTGTGCATGTGTGTACGCACGTCTACACATGCGCTTATACACATATAAGCACATACACACCTGCATGTGAATGTACAGGTATACGCACACATATACACATGTGTACACACATAGACACCTGTGTGGGAGTGTATAGGTATACGCACACATATACACGTGTGTGCACACACGTGCGTGTGTACGCACGCGTGTGTGCACATGCACTTATAAGAGTGCACACGTGTGTGCAGGTATGCACGTGCATATACACACATATACACGCGTGTGGTCACATACGATCACATGTGAATACAAATTAACACTATCTTTGGTAGAAGAAAGAGAAGAAAACACGAACCCATTGTCTGGAACAACCCAGTGTCCGCCGGCAGATAACCACGCACGGTCCATCCACACAGCCGAGCGTCAGTCATGCCGGGAATGAGGCGCAGACACAGGCTGCAGTGTGGATGCATCCTGACAGCCTTACAGGATGCCAGACAGACACGAAAGACCACAGATCGTATGATTCTCTTCATATGAAATGTCCAGAAAAGGCAAATTAGGAGAGAGAAAGTGGATATTAGCAGCTGCCAGGGCGGGAGCATTAACTGAATGTGAACAGTGTGAGGGATCACACTGGGCAGTGAAAATGTCCTAAAACTGATTTCAGGTTATGTACCTCATCGATATAGCTCGACGCAGCTGTTTACGCAAAGCTGCTTCCTCACACGCCGTGTCGTGCAGCCACCTGCATGACCTTCTCGGGACGGGAGGATCAGCTACTGAGCGTGGATGGCAGTGAGGCTCCTGCCCGCTCACTTCCCCTGGACCGTGGAACTGTGGGAGTGCACGCCCACCCCAGTATGTTAATCTGATATGAAAACTGGAGGGCGTCCCTCTGTAAGCCCCACCGTCACCAGACACCAGGGCAGCCTGTCTCCACCACGCTCGCTCGGGCAGGACAGCACAGGGGTGGATGCCGGGTCTCCTGGCCCCAGTTCTAAGCCCTTCCGGAGCTTATGGCTGAGTGATCAGAAGGCAATGAAATTATGGCAACCCAGAGGCATCCAACTGACCGCCATCCCAGGGAGACAAGGATCTGCACTCAGCCCCTGCTCTCTGTTCTTTAATTTCTTTTTAATGTTTATTTAGTTTTGAGAGAGAGAGAAGGAGCATGAGCAGAAGAGGGGCAGAGGGAGAGGGAGACACAGAATCTGAAGCAGGCTCCAGACTCTGAGCTGTCAGCACAGAGCCCGATGCGGGGCTCGAACCCACGGACTGTGATATCACGACCTGAGTCCAAGTCAGACGCTTAACTGACTGAGCCACCCAGGCACCGCCTCTGTTCTCTGATTGTCCAAGGGCCTTTACGTGGGAATACTGTCACAGCCCCTATGGCCAGAGAGCACCATCAGAAGGGCTCAACGCACCTTAACTCATAACACAGTGCAGGGCAGCCCCATTTGGAAGAAGGCAAACTGGGGCGGGGGGGATTTCTTTAAGCTCCTAAAGGGTGGAACTGAGGATCTGAACGAGACAGGCAGGGGCGCCTGGGGGGGTTCAGTCAGTTAAGCATCTGACTTCAGCTCAGGTCATGATCTCGCGTTTTGTGAGTTCGAGCCCTGCGTCGAGCTCTGTGCTGACAGCTCGGAGCCTGGAGCCTGCTTCGGATTCTGTGTCTCCCTCTCTCTCTGCCCCTCCCCTGCGCACACTCTGCCTCTCTCTCTCTCAAAAATAAACATTAAAAAAAAAAAAAAAAAGACTGTCAACATGACTCCCTATTTACATTTTCCACTGCTTCTGAAGGGAGTCCAGGGTGTCACGGGCCTTCTGCAGAGGTGAGAGGCGCAGGTGACTCTGGACCCAGATCCCACCTATGCGCTGCTCCCCTCTGCAGAAGCAGCCTGAAGGCCCCTTCTCTTAGCCATGCTGGAGGGACCAGCAGGGTACTAGGTGTAGGCGGTGGGAAGAATTTCCCTTCCCTGGGCTGTCCACCTGCCCGCCCACTGGTGGGAGACCGTGGGCAGGGCCGCCTGCAGCAGCAGCACCTGCTGTAAAAGCCTGCCCCCTGTCATGACATTCACAGCGCTCTCCTGGGCGGGGACTTGGACTTACAGAATTCGGTTTGAACCTCTGTGGCAGCCTTGAGCAAACACTTAGGGCACATTTCATTCGCAAAAACAAAAGTCTTACAGTCCAGGGGCACCTGGGTGGCTCAGTTGGTTAAGCGTCCAACTCTCAGTTTCAGCTCAGGTCACGATCTCAGGGTTTTAGGAGTTCGAGTCCCACGTCAGGCTGTGCACTGATGGTGCAGAGCCTGCTTGGGATTGTCTCTCTCTCTCCCTCTCTCTCTGCCCCTCCCCTATTCACACTGTCTCTGTCTCTCTCAGAATAAATAAATAAACTTAAAATTTTTTTTTTAAAATAAAGAACAAAAGGGGTGCCTGGGTGGCTCAGTCAGTTGGGTGTCCAACTTCAGCTCAGGTCACGATCTCACGGTTCATGAGTTCGAGCCCCGCGTCGGGCTCTGTGCTGACAGCTCAGAGCCTGGAGCCTGCTTCATATTCTGTGTCCTCCTCTCTCTCTGCCCCTCCCAGCTTGCACTCTGTCTCTCTCTCAAAAATAAATAAAACGTTTTTAAAAAAATAAAAATAGGGGCGCCTGGGTGGCGCAGTCGATTAAGCGCCCGACTTCAGCCAGGTCACGATCTCGCGGTCCGTGAGTTCGAGCCCCGCGTCGGGCTCTGGGCTGATGGCTCAGAGCCTGGAGCCTGTTTCTGATTCTGTGTCTCCCTCTCTCTCTGCCCCTCCCCCGTTCATGCTCTGTCTCTCTCTGTCCCAAAAGTAAATAAACGTTGAAAAAAATAAATAAATAAAAATAAAAATAAAAAATAAAGAACAAAAGTCTTACAGTCCAAACAGTGCCCAGCAAAGACCAGGGAAGGGGGAGGGGGTAGGAATGAGACTAAAATAAGGAAAAATTGGATTCTTCTTTAAAATTAAGATCAAATTCATACACCTTAAAATCCTTTAAAGTGTGCAATTCAGTGGTTTTGAGTATCTTCACAAAATTGTGCAGCCGTCACCACTATTAACTCCAGAACGTTTTCATCACCCCAGACAGATACCCCGTACCCATTAAGAGTCTCGCCCGGGTTCCCTCCCCCAGCCTGGAGTGACCACTAAGCTACTTTCTGTCTCTACGAATCTGCCTCTTCCCAACATTCCTATTAACAGGATTCGTACAGCGAGTGGCATTTGTGTCTGCCTCTCTCACTCCACACATCCTGGAGGCACGTCCACGCTGTGCACGCAGCAGGACTCCACTCCCTTTCAGGACTGAATAATATTCCACTGTCTGACCAGATGCCAGTACCCACTCACCATCAATGGATATACAGACAATGCTGTTAGAACATCGGCCTACAGGCTTGTGGGCCTGTTTTCCCTTCTCTTGGGCAGACCCCGGAGTGCAACCGCTATGAGAAATGACGTCTCGTCCAAAGGCTGGTGTTCACTTTGCAGAAAGACACGTGTCCACTGGCGTCCCAAGCACAGGAAGGGCTGGGACTGCCCACCACCGAGATGGGCAAGACGTGGGCGTGGAGGGTTCTGGGAGTGGCGGGTCCAGGCGGTGTTCCGGAGTGCTGGGCTTCAGCTGAGCCTGGCAAGGCGGGGGACACTGGGAGAGCAGAGTTTGAGAAGTCCGGGGGGCTTTCTAGGAAGGAGGCACGGCATGAGCCCAAACCCCATGGTGGGGGTACACACAGCCCCCAGACCACTGGTGCCATGTGATCAGGCATGGCTGTGCCCTAACCCTTCCCACACGTACTGCCTGACTCCACGTCCGTGGAGTCTGCTGGCGGAGTCCCGCAACAGGTCCAGGTAAACTCACTGTAGGTAAGAGGTTAGGGCCAGGATGTGTGCTGGCGGGGACACCCGACACACATGAGGACCTTTTTCTTGAGTATCCGTAAGAACGCCTCCACAAGAATGCCAGGGCAGCAAAAATCCAATCCAAAGATCGGCCCGAAAGGAGGGCAACCTCCAGACAATATTCTTTCCTTCTTTCCCTCCCTCCCTTCCTCCCTCCTTCCTCCCTTCCTTCCTTTTCCTTCCTACCTCCTTTTCCACTCATTCATTCACTCAACAAGTATTCACCAAGTCATGTGCTAGCTGTTGAAGATGCTTCGGTAGACCAAACCCAAGTCCCCACCTTTCCAGGGCTCACAGTCTGATGAGAGCCAGATATCAGAGAAACAAATTGCAACAACACAAAGCATGATTGGTGCCGATTAGAAACCGAGCCAGAGGTAGCAGCAGAGGAAAACACAGAGAAAGGGGAGGGTGTGCCTGGATAGGGCGTCACAAAAGGTGTCCCTGAAGCCGAAGCATGAAGCTGAACCAAGACCATCATGAGAGGAGCCAGGAACAGTGCGCCAGGCAGAGGAGACAGGTGTGTGTGGAGGGTCCCAGGACCAGAGCACTGGGGAGGCTGGCAGTCCAGGCCAGGGCACAGGGATGGGGCTGGGGAAACCGAAGGGATCTGGACCTTCTCATAAGGGCAAGAGGAAGCCATGGAGAGATTCTGACCAGGGTGATACGTTCTGGGCTCATAAATCCCTCTCTTGGCTTCTCTGGCTGGCTGGCTGTGGGTCCAGGCTAGAATCACTGGTGGCTGGGGCCAGCATGGTGGTAGTGGAGGTAGAGACACAGGGACAGGTCTGAGACCGATTTTGGAGCTGGAAGGTTAGGACTATTTCAGAGGTGAAAGGAAGATGCCCTGGTGACTGAGCGTATGATTCAAATCCTTGCACGTCACCAAAAGTACGGGCGTGGAAAAGCATGTTGCCCACGTGGAAAGGCAGAAAGCCAAGGTGAGGGAACAGAGCTGACTGCTGGGGAAGGAGGTGGGAGCCAGGACCCTGGGAGCCTGCCCAAGAGCCGCCAGTTCAGCAAGCATCTGGCCCAAACTCTAGCATCCAGAGGGCACGGCCATGCAGAGGGCACCCTACCCTCTGCTCGCTGTCCCCTAGGAGTTTTCCACCTGGAAACTTCCTAATAAATAGTATGCACAAATATGAGAACGCAGATTCCCCCGGCTCTGGACAGAGGATCACAGATTTCAAAAAGTCATTCGTTGGAAAACACTGGTTTCTGTTTTCACAAAACCCTGGGAGAGGGAGTTATGGATGCTCGAGGCCTGGGAAAGGCTGCGGAACAGGCCGGGGAGGGGCCTTGGCCACAGGGGGCATGGAGTGTGGCCGAGCTAAGGGTCTGGTAGGGACATCACAGCGAGAGCTGGGCACTCCCTGTGATGTCTGCATTTTGAATTACCTATTCAAAAAATGAAACTTGGGGCATCTTTCTTTCCTGAAAATTGATTTTGAACCCATACTGGGAAGGAATCACGTACAACCAACGCTAAAGAGTAATACAGCCGGAGAATAACATCACTACTAAATAACAGCATGAGTCAGTGTGACTCTTAGCGACATGAATGCTGAGAGGTCATCTGTACTAACTAACGAGGAGCTGTTGCTTCACCACGATAGCTGTTCTACGTGTCTACAGCAACCCTAGGAGGTAGACACGACTGTCATCCCCAATTTACAGATGAGGAAGCAGAGGCTCAGGGAGGGTACGTGACTTGCTCAAGGTCACGCAAGGTCACACAGCTACTGAACAGCAGAGCCAAGATTCAAATCCGGGCTTTCTGCCTTCAGAGAACTGGTTTTCTAGTGAGCTGAGAGTTGATCAGAGAGCTTCTTTGCTCCTGTCCTCACTAATTTATCCCCAAATACAAACACAACTCTCTGATTATAGGACATAAAGGACTGGGGTAAGTCCGTGCACAGAGCAGAGACAGGATCCTGCACACAGGATCTCAGGCCGGAGGGGATGGGGTGCTGTGGGAGGGTTTCTCATGCTCCCCCAGGCAGTGGTAGGGACAGCCAGCAGGACAGGACGAGGTTACCCTGGAGGAGCAGACAGGCAGGGCCAGTCTCCCTGACCGGGGGGTGTGGAAGGGACTCTCTAGACAGAGGGCTTCCCCCAAGATGAGCACCCCTTTGCTGTCCAGCTGTCAAAGGCCAGAGGCAGCGATAAGTCCCCGCCGTGGTTCCCTGCAGAGGCCGGCTTGGAGCTCCCGCTCATGCACCCTCATGGACACCCACCTGTCTGTCCACCTGTGAAGCCTCAGGGACAAATTCACATAGCACCTACATAACTAGGTGCCAGACCAACCTAGACAAGCCAGGGATTTAAGGACTCAGCAGGTGTGACGACAGGTGACCTGGGCTCACAGCCAACTTCAGGGCATGCTCCCTACACTACTCTGAGCAGCTGCCCAGAGCTCCAGGAAACAGTCCTTAGAAACAATCCCGCACAGTGCCCTTCCCACTGCTAAGGAGCCAGCGTCACATGGACAGTCAGCACAGTCCCGTGTGTGCAGACAGTAGCAGTCCACACGGCCATCAAGGCTGTGAAATAAGGGTATCTCCGCTTAAAACAGAATGCAAGCAAGCAAACCAAAATGCTAAAAGAACTAAGTGTATGGGTCACGCAGGATCTTTGTTTTCTTAGACAACGTTGCGAAGTGTCCAGATTTTCTACTACAAATGTGTAGTTTTCATGGGAGAGAAAGAAGCGACTTTCACTGTTATTTAAAGTTCAGCACACCTGGCCACCCTCATAATCCTTGGTTGGGCTGCAAAGGGTGCAAAGACCATCAGAGCGGGTGGCCATCCCTCCCAGGCCCCCAAGAAATCCAACACATGTGCATTGCCAACACCTTAAGTGAAAAGTCTTTGTTCCCGTAACTCCTTAAAACCTGCCCTAGTGAACCACATGGGGTCTGCTGGGGAAGCCTGAGGGTCAGGGCAAAAACCCAGGTAAAAAGAAAGCCTGGCTTCAGCTGGCACCTGGCGGGCCCACCTAGGACAGACGGCCAATCCCGAGGCCACGCGGCCAGCCCCGGGAGCCGATGGCAGGGCAGCGAGGACCATTCTGCCAGCAGGTCCGCAATGGTGACCGGCCCGGGAGGAGTGGGCACCCCAGTCTCAGACAGTGTGGCTCTTGTTAAAAATGTCCGGGAGCACCTGGGCGGCTCAGTCGGTTAAGCGTTGGACTTCGGCTCAGGTCATGATCTCGTGGTTCATGAGTTCAAGCCTCACGTTGGCTTCTGTACTGACCGCTCAGAGCCTGGAGCCTGCTTCGAATTCCGTGTCTCCCTCTCTCTCTGCCCCTCCCCCACTTGCGCTCTGTCTCTCTCAAAAATAAAATAGTGAAACATTTTCTAAAAATGTCTTGAAGTGCACAGGAAATGCCTGGAACCTCCCAGGATCGTCCAGCAGGTCAAGGTCGCTGCCATAGTTACAACCGCAGTGGAGTGCTAAAAGCACTGTCTCTCTGCACCATGAGCATCCCCTCTGCCCTTTAAGTCGGTGCAAAAATCCTTATTTAAACTATAAATTGAATTAAAAACTCACATTTAATATTTAGTTACGGTGTGGTTAACGGTTTTACGGCCCGGCTGTGGCCCTCCTATTTGCTTACAATGTTGTCCTTTATGTCCGCCAAAACCAGGCGGCTCGAATGACTCGGCGGACGCCAAGCTATTAACAATTATTACCTTTTACAGTCATTTTTGGCCCCGGTATGCTTTTTTGGTGGTCTCATAATTTCAAAACAGGGACCTTTGAAATCATACCCCGAGACCAAATGGGCCTGCAGAGGACACTTCCTCTCTCCCGGCCGAGTCCGGCCCGTTTCCCATTGTGAGATGTTTTTCCACCCCACATGCTCACAGAGGGAGCCGAAGCCCCAGGCCTGCGGTACAAATCGTCTTCCCGGAAAAGGAGGCCCCTCTGTGAGGCCAGGGCCCTTCCAAGGGCGTTGCTGAGGCAGGACTCATCACGCTGCTCACTGGGACAGGAGATGGCAGCGGAGCCATGAGTGACAGACTCGGGCAATGGTGTGGGTGGCCTTCACTGTTGTCACCCTCGCCATGAGCTGAGAGCACACAGAGGCCCCACACAAAATCAGCCACAGGCCCTGTGACCCTACTGCCAACAACATCCCTCACAGAGCCTCTCTGAGCCTTGCAAGTCTGGCCTAGATTGTTAGCTGCATAATTGTATGTATGCGTGGGCTGGACAGTGCGTAGGGGCTGTGTGTGTGTGTGTGTGTGCACGTGTGTGTCTTTCATGCACACAGAGCCTATATGTGTGCATGACTGTGCGTGTGTAAAAAAGAAAGGGGATAGAGAGATGTCACAGGACCTCCCAGTCCTCAGAATAACTTCTATGGGGGCACCTTGGGGGCTCAGTCGGTTAAGCGTCCGACTTTGGCTCAGGTCACGATCCCACGGTTCGTGAGTTTGAGCCCTGCGTCAGGCTCTGTGCTGACAGCTTGGAGCCTGGAGCCTGCTTGGGATTCTGTGTCTCCCTCTCTCTGCCCCTCCCCTGCTCATGCTCGCTCACTCTCTCTCTCTCTTTCTCTCAAAAATAAACATCAAAATTTTTTTTTAAAAAAAAGAGCAACTTGTATGAAATACACCCTCCTTAGTGTTCTACTTGCTTTAAAACATATTGAAAACCAACGGGGGCGGGGGGGAATGAAATCTCGCCAAATTCTTCCTTTTGTCCCACATCCTCTAAAATCAAACACTTTGTTCTGAATTTCAAACAGAGGGGAGAGGGGGGTAGACACAGGCTTTCCTAAGCAGAGACCGGGCAGTAAATAATGAGGATTTCGTTTGGATGTTGGTCTTTAGCCCTCCCCCAACAGCTCAGAGGAAGATGTGGGTGTTTCGAAGGCCGGGGGCACAGGGAAGGATCCACCTAGACCAGACGCTCGCTCCACCCGCCTCAGCGGTGAAGTTCTGACTACAACGGGGACACCCTCGAGGACATGCTCGGTGACAGTGGCAGGCGTCGTGCAACGCTATTTACATGAAACATCCAGAACATGAGAATCCTGAGATCGAAAGCAGATTCCTGGCTGCTGGGGGCCCGGGGAGGGACTGTTCGTGGATATAGGGCTTCATTTTGGGGTGGGGAGAATGTGCCAGAATGAGACAGAGGTGATGGGGGACAAAACCCTGTGAATCTGCCGCAAAACCCGTCGACTCATGCACTTTCGGTGGGTAAGTCGTATGGTAGGTGAGTTTTATCTCAAAAAAGCTGTTTAGAAAGCAAAACATCTCCTGTGCACCCCAAGCCTCTCCAGCCCCTGCTGGAGCCTCCCGGTTCTGACGCCTGGGTGGCCACTGCCCTACCACAGACACATCTGATTTCTGAGAGAGGAAACCCACGTGGGATGGGTTTCTGCAGCATGACGTGGGCCGGACACATTCTCTGTCTACCTGGCTGGACCCCGTGCAGCTTTCAGTGTGCACCAAGGCCTTCACTGGGCACCAGGCCGGCCCCCCAGCACGGCTGCAGGGTACAGCAGGCCAGAGCTGCCGGCTCGTAACAGAGCAGCGTGCATGCAGGCTTCTGGGCTGTGTTTGACAAGCACGCATGTGAGCAACTGTGCTTCTATTACAGAGAACTAGCCAGTCTCTTCATTCTGCAGTGACCCTGCTCCTGAATGGCCATACTGAGCAAAGTCAGCCACGTTCCACAGACAAAGGCCTAAAGGAAAGAGCCGTGAATGGTCAAGGATGAATGTGGTCTTCCCTCCTCTGCCTCCTGAGAGGCAGTCTGATCCCTGCCTCCTGAATCCTGGCCAGTCCTAGGGACCTGGTTGGAAAACAGAGAATTCGGGGTACCAAAAGCAAGATGTAAGAAGCCCTTCCTGCCTGTGTTTTCTCTACGGACACTCGCTCCAGGATCCCTAAGCTCGTCTGATCACTGGAAATGCCACGCTGGGGAGACCACCCGCTGGTGACGGTTCCAGCTGTGCCAGCTTTCCAGCCACCCCCACGAAGGCACCGGACATGTGAGTGCAGGTGCCTTGGACCAACAGAGCGGCCCTCCCACTAGCTGAATGTCACCAGGTGACCTCCTTGGATGTGACGCAGGGCAGAAGAACCAACCAGCTAAGCACCGCCCCCAATTCCTGACCCACAAAATCATGAGATAAATTGAGTGTTTTCATCTTAATTCCTACAACATAAATGCCTGGCACGGTGTGATTCTGCACCTGGGGATTCTCCACACGACAACTCCCACCTGGTGGGCACGGGAACCCGGGCCCGATGTGGCCGACACCCTGACGGGGCACTCCTGGCATTATGGGAGATGGTGTCCAGGCCGGGATGGCTGGCATCGTGCAATGGCCGACATGGCCTCGTGCAATCAGGAAATGCCCCACATCCTGTGCAAATCCTGACACCGATGGAGCTCAAATTCCATTTTCTAATTTTCTGAGCCTGGAATGTGACTCTTTTCTGTCTATACCTATATATAGATATAAAGCATTTCTTTAATGATTTTAACATATCATCAATTTCCCAAAGACGCATGTACCATGTAGCCCCACTAAAAGTTGCCCATCCAAACACGGCGAGGGCTGGTGAGCCTCGTGGTGTCCCAGCCACCCACACGGCACTCTCAGCGGCCCCTGCTAAGGCTGCCGCCCTCCCGGGAAGTCTCTGTGCTGTAAGCAAGTACATTTAGTCCTTATTTCAAAATCTAAGGCATGAAAAGAAGGGCTCAACAATCCACCACGAAGTATCTTCTGTAAAAGCCTATTTTAGTCACGAGAGGAGGCTAGAACATTTGACTACTGGGCCACGACTTCTGGCACAGGTGAGCACTCACATATCAAAACACGCATTTTGAATAAATAGCCTCCCTTTCATTTCTTCTTTATATAAGGGTGACGGCCTTGCCCTTGGAATTGTGTTTGCAGGCAGGTCGCGTGACATGAATCCTGTTCCAGGACCCCGGGCAGGTGTGGTGAAACAGCTGCTATAAAAAGGAAGCGCCTGGGGCGCCTGGGTGGCGCAGTCGGTTAAGCGTCCGACTTCAGCCAGGTCACGATCTCGCGGTCCGTGAGTTCGAGCCCCGCGTCGGGCTCTGGGCTGATGGCTCAGAGCCTGGAGCCTGTTTCCGATTCTGTGTCTCCCTCTCTCTCTGCCCCTCCCCCGTTCATGCTCTGTCTCTCTCTGTCCCAAAAATAAACAAACGTTGAAAAAAAAAAAAATTAAAAAAAAAAAAAAAAAAAAAAAGGAAGCGCCTGGTGTGACAAGGGGGAGGACACCATGCCACGCAGACTGGGGTCCCCGGTGCCACCAGGATGGGCAGCAGTGTCCTGGAAGAGCCGCGGAGCCCTGCAGATGCTGTGACCCTGCTCTGCCCGCTCCTCTCAGCAAAGGATCGCAAGGACGGCAAGGACTGCGTGAACAAATCGTTGGAAGAGAGAGAACAGCACTGAGGACAAGCAACATGAGCAAAGATCTCTACGTGCAGGTCAACCTTCGCTGGCACGATGTCACTTTGACCCCCCCTCCCCAGAGCACACCTGGCTCTCCTCCCCACTGCCTGGCTCCCGTGAGACCCAGGGCCGAGTCAGGCCCCCTCTCTGAATGAGCCGATCTGAAAACACACCCGGGGGTGGCGGGGGGGGGGGGGGGGGGGGGGGGGGGGCTGGAACCTGGGCGGCTCAGTCATTTAAACATCTGACTTCTGATTTCGGCTCAGGTCATGATCTCACAGTTTGTGAGTTTGAGCCCTGCATCAGGCTCTGTGCTCTCTCTTCATCTCTGCCCCTCCCCTGCTCACTCTCTCTCTCTCAAAATAAATAAAATAAACATTAAAAAAAATATAAACAAATAAATACATACACCTCCAAGGGGACAGAGTCCCGGGCAAGATGTAAGCACACCCCTTTGCTTTGGGAACCCCTGAGAGGTGGCCCGTCTGCCACGACCTTCCTCAGTGGCCCACTGGCCCTTCTGTAGGGGGGCTGAGTGAAGCACACTCCGGGGACCAGGAGGGAAAGGAAGCAACGTCCATCTTCAACCTCAAAATCAAAAAGCACCATTTCAAACTGACCAATATTAATGACAAAAAAGAAAAAAATTCCCACAACATATTAATGGTTCAAAACACACATGGCAAGGTCATTTCTGGAGAGAAAAAGTAAAAAAAAAAAAAAAAAAAAATAGGGCTTTTCAGCCTGCGAATAAAAAGTGTCCTTTAACAGGCGATAATTATATACAGGAAGGCAATTAAAGTTTTAATAATTTAATTACCTTCCTGCAAACCCATCAAGGGAAAATATGGAGTGAAAACATTTTTGAGGGCCCGCAGCCACGACGAGGCGCGATCAAAGGCCCCTGAGATAGCTCAGCTCTGAGGCAGTTGACACATTAATTTTTACGGGCTGACCGCCGTTATTAATAGAAGGAACTAGAAGGAAGTATTTTTCCACGGTGGGGGGGCCACATCACCATTTGATGCCTGATGTTACAGCAAACATAGTTTTGGCTTCTCTCTGCAAATAAGTCTTGTTTTCTTTGACCTTCATTTGGCTCGAGGCAGGGCCAACCTTCAAGACCAGGCTTCACAGGGAGGGCTCCCCACTCGGGCTGCCATCTGGGAACATCAACAAGACCGTGAAAGGAGATCAAAGGGGGTCGGGCTAGGAACCGCAGGGCGGTGTGAGGTGTGCTGGGCGGTGCGCCCGCCAGGGATGGGCTGCCGGTCCGGCCACTACCCGCTCGCCTCACAGGGATCACACTGCCGGTTTGCTGGTGTTGTTTTGATTGCGGAATAAAGGTAAAATGAACCCTGTTTACCATTCTAAAGCATACGCTTCGGTGGCATCGGGGGCATTCGCGATGCTGCGTAACCATCACCTGGACCTAGTTCCCAAGCTTCCCCCTGAAAGGAAACCCCAGGCCGTGAGCTGTCACTCCTGTTCTCCCCTCCCAGCCCCCCACCCCCAGCTCTGCCCTCTGGCTCTGCGGGCTCCCTGTTCCGGACATTTCATATACACGGAAGCACACACTACGTGGCCCTTTGCGCCTAGCTGCTTTCGCCCGTTACCTTTCACACTGAAGTGAGTGTATCTTAAAAGGAAGCTCTGTATTCTTATCCCCAGTGGCAGGCCTGCATCACTGGCCGTAAACAGAAAACGATCGTGAAACATATGCCGAAAACAAGCTCCCGTGGCCACACTGCTCCGTGCAGCAACACCAGCAGAGCCTCTCCCTCGAGCTGAGCACTGCACTGACTCTCTGGGGGCAGCTGCAACTGACGCCCACCAGGGGCTCCTGAGGACATTTTTGAGTTTCTTGAATTTTCCTCCAGGTGACAGGTGGCAGGGTCTGCCCCCCACCCAACCCCTGGGTTGAGGGATATCTCCTGGGGCGGGGGGGGGGGGGGTCAATCCTGCCCACCCCTCCGGGCCGCACCTTTGGAGGAGTCCCCGAGGCAGGGTGTGAGGTTGTGTGGGGTCCTGACGAGGGACGCAGCAGGCATGCATGGGAAGTGTCCACCCAAATCAGAAGTGTGCCCGTGGGACAGAGCACAGTGCCCTCAAAGGGTCTGCTGCCAGGAAATCATTTTAGAGCTGCATGTGAAGTCCCGCCCCTTCTACTGTACAGCCACATGATACTCCACCGTGTGACAGAACCATCAACGACCCAACACGTGTCCCATTGACAGATACCTATCACGTTTCCATTTGTTTGCTACTATAAACGCTAAAATTGACATCTTTGTAATCATCCCATCTATGTGTGAGTATGCTGTTAAGATAAATTTCTAGGACTTGAATTGCTGGATTGAGGGACATGTGTGTTTTACATTTCAATTGGTATTTGCAAAGCGCTTTGTGAGACAAGGTCTCAATTCACCCTCTAAGCAGCAGTGTATGAAAATGTCCACTTTCGCACCTGATCACCACTATGGGGAGGGTTCTGATTTCTGGACCGATTTCTGGATCTTGACTAAGCTGATAGGTGAGAGTTGCATACACCTCACTGTGGTTTTAATTTGCCTGTGAGACAAGTAGCCCTGTTTCTATTTTACAGATGAGGAAACAGACTCAAAGGGGTTAGGTCACTTGCAAGGTTACACAGCAAGTAAGTGCAAAACCAGAATTTGGACTGTTTCCTGGGCCCGTCCCCCTACTCTCCTGCCGCCTCTCATAGCTGTGACAGGTTCTGTCCCTTGTACATGGGGCTTGTTCACAAACAGAACGGAAGCCCCTACTTGGCAGGTTCTCTATCCCTTCCATATATGCACTGGGCCTGGTTCAATGCGCAGGACAAGCACACCCCCTAAGCATATCTGCTGGATCCGGTCTCACACCTGCACACCCACGGTGCAGCCTGGCAGCCGGGAAGCCATACAAGAAAAAGGGAAACCACGGGGACAAAACCTCCAAAGCGTGGCCAAGGGGATACCTCTGAGACCTCCTGGTTATTGAGCAGGGTGGGTCCAGCTTGGCTGAAGGATGCTCCCAGGCATCCCCAGGGAAGGGACGGCCAGGGATGGGGGTATGAATGCCTACATACACAGAACTGGGAACAACAACCAGAAGTCCCTTCCACTGGCTGCACGCCCAGGGCTGCTGGGTTTCATATCCCACGGGTTCTGCCAAAGTGAGACTGGATTTCTTTCAGGGTGTCAGGTGCCTATGACAACTGACGTATGTAAGTGCCAGTAGAGCCCCCGTGATCCAAGAGCTCCACAGCCCCAAGGACACAGAGGAGGGCAGGGAGAGCCGTCACTGCACCGCACGTTTGAAGGGCTCCTCGCAAATCCTTCTTCGGCACTCACACTTTTCCATTTTGTGCTTTACGGCCACTTTCACAGGTGAGTGTTACAGATGAGAAAACAGAGTTTCAAAGTGATGCTAGTTTGCCTGAGGTCCCACAGCTGCTACTGGCAGTACGGAAGTGGCTCTGAACGGAGTCAGTGCTCAACAAATGCTCCCAAAAGGCCCCCTTCCCAAACCCCACCCCCGGGGACTCGGGGTCCCCCAGGCCTTGCGCTTCAGTGACGGCCCCAGGGCCTGACCCCCATTTCCACTAAACCTCCTCCGGCCACTTCTCATGCTGGAGAGAACATCTCTCATGTCCTGGAATGCAATTTGGCGGCAGGGGGCTCGGAGGCTGCCAGGACCTCCCCCAGCACCCCTACCCGCTCCCAGCACGGAGGTCTGACCCACACCACGGGGCTGGGCGTTGGCGGGCAGGCGGGACTGCACACACTTCCTCCCCTCCTGGGCTCAGCAGGGGCTGGGTGTGGGCCTGACAGCATGGATTCTGAGAGACACTCCATCGGCCCCAGCCCTGACTGCAGGCACAGCTGGGTGGGTCTGGGATGAGGGGCCACAGCACCAAGCCTAGGCCCCACGTGGTCTCACCCCTGGGCGACCTCACACATCACTGTGAATGTCTGTGCTGGGCTCCAACCACCCCCTTCACAGTCTCAGCGGCAGGCCGCACTTTGAATCTACGTGTGGGAGGCGTGGACAGAGAGGAGATGACCAATGGGAGGTGGGCCCGTGAGTGGAGCAAAACCCACAGAGTCTGGTCCCCTTATCAGTCACACACCCCTCTCCAGCTCACCACCCGCCCTTCGGGGAACAGTCCTCCCCAACAGGGGGCATGGCTGCTGTCAATCCCCCACCCCAGCCATCGTGGGGTTTCTCTACGAGTCCAGAGAAGGGACTCTGAGGTCACAAGGCTGTGTCACATGCTGAGCCCCGAGACAGTACCCCAGTCCCCAGGGGCAGACATGGGTGAGAGGCTGGGGCCTCTCAGCCAGCTCCCTACCCACCCTTCCTAACAGCCAACAAATTCCCTTCGTTCTGTCTTCACCGGCTCAATAGAAATGCTAAGGGCTCACACACTTCGTAACTCAGCCCCACCAGAGCCCTCCCATGAGGAACCGAGGTGCAGTTAACAACACGAAACCCGCACGTGGGGGAGGGCCCACACTGAACCCGGGCCTCTGGTCGGCAGGGCCCTGCAGTGGCCATCACTACTGCCAACCAGCCAGCACCGCCTTGATTGAACGTGGCCCCGAGGCCTGCGCTGGCCAATAAAACAGAGTGGAGGCACATCACGTTGGCTCCTTCATGCTCCCCTGCCAAGCCCCGGGCACGGACACCCGTGCGGATTCGCCAGTGATGCCAGACCAAGGCAGCCTGGACGCTGAGCAAACTCACAAGGGGCAGCTGTCCTGGGGAGCCACCTCCACCGACAGTCACCTTTGCATCAGCAAGAAACCGACACTTAGTGGGGCACCTGGGGGGCTCAGACAGTTGAGCGTCTGACTCGATTTCAGCTCAGCTCAGGTCATGGTACTGTTTGTGGGTTCAAGCCCCGTACTGGGCTCTGCACTGACAGCACAGAGCCTGATTAGCATTCTCTCTCCCTCTCTCTCTCTGCCTCTCCCCTGCTTATGGGAGGTCTCTCTCTCTCTCTCTCTTTCTCTTTCTCTCTCCCTCCCACAAAAAAAAAAAAAAAAAACATTAAAAATAAAAAAGACAGGGGCTCCTGGGTGGCTCAGTCGGTGAAGTGTCCGACTTCAGCTCAGGTCATGATCTTGCGGTCTGTGAGTTCGAGCCCCACGTCAGGCTCTGTGCTGACAGCTCGGAGCCTGGAGCCCGCTTCAGATTCTGTGTCTCCCTCTCTCTCTGTTCTTCCCAACTTGCGCACTCTCTCTCACTCTCGCTCTCTCTCAAAAATAAATAAAGATTTTTTAAAACTTAAAAAAAAAAAAAGAAATTGACACTTGTCATCCTCAGCCACCAGCAGTGCAGGATGTTTCCAACTACAGGAGAGCCTGGGCCATGCTAACCGGTAGAGACTGTCCAACTTGCAAACCACGAGTCCTGTGTAACCGCTGGGGGACAGCACTAGCTCCTGCCCCTCCTCAATAGACAGAATGCCCGTCCTCTTTGTTTCTGTCGGTTACATAGGTCTTGTAAAGGGAGCCCCCATCCCCACCATTCGGGGTGGAGACAAGGCCTCTTTGGTACATGGCAGTATCCCTGTGCTGGCGGCTGCCTTTCAGGACCCAGATGAGGCGAGCCTCCAGGTTATTACCTCTCCGAGATCCCTACAACTGAGATAGTGACTGAGGAAGATGTGCTGGAAATGGGGCCCCAGTTACGGCGCAATTACTACAGACAATGGCCCCCTTTGAGGCCTAGCAGCCTTCAGTTAGCAGGATTTCTGCCAGAAAATTACTTCTCACCCTACAACCCAGCAATTGCACTACTAGGCATTTATCCATGGGATACAGGTGTGCTGTTTCGAAGGGGCACATGCATCCCAATGTTTACAGCAGTGTTATCGACAACAGCCAAAGTATGGAAAGAGCCCAAGTGTCCATCGATGGATGAATGGATAAAGAAGATGTGGTTTACATATACAATGGAGTATTACTCGGTAATCAAAAAGAATGAAATCTTGCCATTTGCAACTACGTGGATGGAACTGGAGGGTATTATGCTAAACGAAGTAAGTCAGAGAAAGACAAATATATGAATTCACTCATATGAGGACTTTAAGAGACAAAACAGATGAACATAAGGGAAGGGAAACAAAAATAAGATAAAAACAGGGAAGGGGACAAAACAGAAGAGACTCATAAAATATGGAGAACAAACTGAGGGCTACGGGAGGGGTTGTGGGAGGGGGGATGGGCTAAATGGGCAAGGGGCACTAAGGAATCTACTCCTGAAATCATTGTTGCACTATATGCTAATTAATTTGGATGTAAATTTTAAAAAATAAAATTGAAAAAAAAATGTGAAAAAAAAGAAAAAGAAACTGACAGAGTAAAAAAAAAAAAAAAGAAAGAAAGAAAGAAAGAAAAAGAAAATTACTTCCCAAAACCTTGAGAAGACCAGAGGCCAGAGGGGACCATGGCAGGGGGCACCCAAAAATACAAGAGAGAGTTAAAATGCAGGTACTGACCACGTGGACACACAAACACTGTGCCACAAACAGTTCCGGCAAGGGAGATCCATCCAAACAAAAATGCACACACCATTCTGCATGTGAAGTGAGGGGTCCCCGGGCACCCGCACAGCACTGTCAGACTCCCTTAACCGCAGGTCCGTCCTCAGGACCATCCTCAGCAGTAAGCCCTCTCGGAGTCCCAGAGCAGCTCGACCCAGGCTTCCCGACGTGGGAACTCATCTCTCCAACTACTGTGTTGGTCAGTAATTAAACACATATTAAGCACTTACTGTGTGCAGGCACTGCACTAAGCACCAGGAGCACACCAGTGAATGGACAGCCAGTTGTCAAAGAACTCAGGGTCTAGAGGGGAGACAAAGGCATGTGCACAATGACCAGGACGGGTGGATCAGCACTGTGGGCACAATCAAAACAGCGTCCACATTTTACATGCGTGGGGGGTCCCTGAGACAGAATGATCAAGAGGGCACCACACAGGTTCCAGCTCAGGAGGATGGGGGGAGCACCAGCCCACCACACCAGAGAAGGGGGAGCACCAGCACTCCATCTCAGAAAGAGGGGAGCATCGGAACTCCATTACAGAGAGGGAGGAGCACCAGCACTCCAGTGGGGGAGGGAGACAGTAGAAGAATCCCACTGTTCTTTGTGTTTTCTTCTGTTGTCTTACACTCAGTTCTCAGACTGCCCCATGGCTTAGGAGCGACAGCAGCCACCGCAGTGACCCATGGGCCCCTCAAACTTCAGAGGGAGCAGAACCTTCCTCACTGATCAGAAAAGCTGTGGTCCCGGAGATGGGGTGAATCCCAGGCACTTCTCCTCTCTCCGTCCTCTGCCTCCCGGCCCAGCCCTGGGCACAGTGATGAACAGTGTGTTGCACAGCACAGGCACTAAAGCACCAGCCTTCTGAATGGCGGCCCAGAGGGAGCCTAGGGAACTGGAAAATACCATGGGAGTCAGAAAGCCGGGGGGATGGGGTGGGAAGGGGACTGTGAGTTCACCCCTACAAGTTGCTCATGATCTCCTGGGCCTGTCTCTAAGCTGCGTGCACGTGAATGTATCTGACCCTAAACAGCCTGCCTAAGACTTTGAGAATTGAACCCAGTGTGATTGCTGCCCTGGGTCCAGACTGGCCACTGGGTGGTTCACACACAGGGCAGCTCTGACCTGCATGGCAGAGGCTTTGGAAACTGACCTGCCATTAGGATCACAGCTCATGGGAGGCTGGTGGGAACTTGCTGCCTAAACCCAACCAGGTCAATCACCTGATAAAACAAAACTAGCAAAGTTTTCCATGCCACTTAAACAAGACCTGACACCTCACAATACAATATTCAGAACGTCCAGGAGGATACAGATGGAAATTACTCAGAAATTACGAAGGAACAGGAAAATCTCAACCAGCACCAGCAAAGACAAGGGTCAGGCCCCCACATCAATATAGACAGAGGTTGGACTGGTCAGAAAAAGGCTTTGGAGCAGCTATTATAAAGATGCTCCATGGGTGCCTGGGGGGCTCAGTGGGTTGAGCGTCTGACTGTTGATTTCAGTTCAGGTCCTAATCCCAGAGTCATGGGATCAAGCCCCACGTCAGGCTCCACATGGAGCGTGGAACCTGCTTAAGATTCTCTCATGGGGCGCCTGGGTGGCTCAGCTGGTTAAGCATCTGACTCTTGATTTTGGCTCAGGTTGTGATGTCACGGTTCATGAGTTCGAGCCCCATGTCAGGCTGACAGTGCAGAGCCTGCTTGGGATTCTCTCCCTCACTCTCTCTCTCTGCCCCCCTCCCCTGCTCGCATACCCTTGCTAAAAAAAATGTTCTACGAGGTAAAGGCAAACACTCTTAAAGTTAATGAAAAGACAGGAAGTCTCAGAAAAGAAAGAAAACATATAGAAGAGCCGAACTGACGTTTTAGAACTCAAAGGTACAATAACCAAAGTGTTAAAGCTCCCTGATGGGCTCAATAATAGAACTGAGACACCCGAGGAATGAGTCCTCGAATGTGAACATAGATGAATAGAGATCATCCAATCCGAACACCAAAAAGAAAAGGAGGCAAAAATTTTAAAACAGAATAAAAAAAAATCCAAATGAATAGGAACCCAGGGACCCGACCCAGACCGTGTGACACACATGCCCTAGGAGCCCCAGGAGGGGAGGGGAAGGAACGCAGCACAGGAAAACTTCTGAGGCACAACTGCTAACAAGTCTCATCTGTTAGCAAACCGTACAGATCCAAGAAGCTTAGTGAATCCCAAAAAGGATAAATTCAAAGAAACCCATGACTCACTATATTGTTATCAAAGGCTCAAAGCGTGGGGCAAAAATAATATAAAAACAGGGAGAGGGACAAAACACAAAAGACTTAAATGCAGAGAACAAACTGAGGGCTGCTGGAGGGAGTGTGGGGTGGGGGGATAGGCTAAACGGGTGACGGGCATTGAGGAGGGCACTTGATGGGATGAGCACCGGGCGTTACATGTAGGGGATGAATCACTGGAGTCTACTCCTGAATCATTATTCCACTATTTATTTATCTAATTTGTTATTTAATTTATTAATAAATAAATTAATAAGCTAAATGTAAATAATAAAATAATTAATTATTATAAGTTATTTGATTTATGTAACTTATATATATATACACACTATGATTATATATAATCATATATATTATATTATATTATATTCATTTATGTAATTATTATTATAAATTATTTACTTCATTATTTAAACAAATAAGTTTAAATAAATAAATTTAAATTTAAATAAATAAAATAATGTCAGTTCAGGTATAAATAAACATAAGTGCATCCAAAAAAAAAGGCAAAGAAGAGATCTTGAAAGCAGCGGCAGTGGGGGGGGGGGTGGAGGAGGGAGGGGGGGGGAGGGAAAGAGCGTATCACCTGCAGGACAACAATGAAGCCTGACAGTGCTGCAGGAAGAAACAGCTACATCCACATGATGGGAGAGGACTTCGGCGCCGCTCTCCTTGTGACGGGGGTGACACACAGACTGCCACCAGCAAGGACGCAAAGTGGAGGAACACCAGCCCACAGTTGCATCTGATTTATAAACCCACCAACAGCAACACGAACTTTCTTTTTCAGTGCACGTGGAACACAGAGATTGACGACCGTTTCCCAGCTCCTAAAACAAGCCTTAACAAATTTAAGAGTTGAGATCATACAGAGCATGTCCTCTGATAATAATAAAATTAAACTGGAAATCAATTACAGAATGATAACAGGAATATACCCAAAAACTTGGAAACTAACACACATCTAAATAACCCATGGGTCAGAGAAGAACTCTCCAGGGAAATTAGAAAGCAGTTTTAATTGGATGGAAGGACAGGATGACGTGATGTCTGTGGAATCCGCTACAGCGGTATTGGCAGAAAAGTGCGCACCATCCGATGCCTGGAGGACAGAAGAAAGCCAATGATCTAGACTCTCACCGCAAGGAACCAGAAAAACAAGAACAAAATTAACCAGAGAAAGTGAAGAAAATAAATTAATAAGAAACAGAAATCAATGGAGTTGAAGAGAAAAATAATAGGGAAAATCAATAAAATGAAAAGCTGGTTCTTCACACTAATAAAATTTATAAAACTCTACCGAGAGCCACAAGAAAACGCAGAGAGAAGTCACGAATTATTAATGCCAGGAACTCAAGAAAGCACATCACTACAGATACTCGACATCAAAGCTATAATAACGGAATACCATGAAAAACTCTATGCCCAACAAATTTGACAATTTCAATAAAAGTGAAGATTTTCACAAAGACTATTAACTACCAAAATTCACCCAGGAGGAAATATTTAACATGAATGGTTTTATAACTATTTTAAAAATTTCATTCATGGCTTAAGACTTTCAAGAAAGAAGTCTCCCTGATGAACTCTTCATGGCATTTAGAGGTGGCACTCTTCAACACCATTTCTTCCAGAAAACAGAGGAGGAGAAAACAATTACCAATTAATTTTATGAGGCCAGCATTACCCTGATACCAAACCAAAGACAGTGTAAATTTAAAAAGGAGAAACAAAAAGCTACAGACCAATATCCTTCACCAGAGACACAAAAATCCTTAACAAAACGCTAGGAAATTGTATCTATCAATACACAGAAGGGCCAACACACCACAGCCTTGCGGAGTTTACCCTGGGAACACAAGGCCAATTCACTGTTCAAAAATCAACTAATCTGGGGCGCCTGGGTGGCGCAGTCGGTTAAGCGTCCGACTTCAGCCAGGTCACGATCTCGCGGTCCGTGAGTTCGAGCCCCGCGTCGGGCTCTGGGCTGATGGCTCGGAGCCTGGAGCCTGTTTCCGATTCTGTGTCTCCCTCTCTCTCTGCCCCTCCCCCGTTCATGCTCTGTCTCTCTCTGTCCCAAAAATAAAATAAATAAACGTTGAAAAAAAAATTAAAAAAAAAAAATCAACTAATCTATCATATTACGAGTCTGAAGCAGAAATGCCCTGCGATCACATGAATCGACACAACATATCACTTGACAAAAGTCAACACCTATTCCCAATTAAAAAATAAAAATAAAAAAACTCTTGGGGCTCCTGGCTGGCTCAGTCAGAAGAGCATGGGACTCTTGATCCTGGGGTTGTGAGTTCGAGCCCCACACTGGGTGTAGAGATTACTTAAATAAATAAACTTAAGAAAATAATAAAAAATTTTAAAAACTCTCTGCAAACCAGAAATACAAGGGAACTTCCTTAATCTGAAAAAAAAAAGGAATCTAAAAAAAAAAAAAAACAAAACCCTACAGTTAGCATCATAGTTATGAAAGCCTGGACCCTTTCCTCCTATAACTGAAAATAAGGCAAAAACGTCTACTCTCAACACTGGTACTAAACGTCATCCTGGAAATGTCAGCCAGTGCGGTCAAATAAGACAAAGCAATAAAAGGCAATACAAATTGTAAAGAAAGAAAGAAAACTTTTCCGATGCACGTCATGGCTAAAACATAAAGTTTGACCACACCAAGTATTATGAGGATGTGGAGAAACCGGAACCCTCTGCACGGTTGGTGGGGGTCACAGCGACGCACGTTCTGTGAGACACAGCTTGGCAGTTTCTTAAAGATATAAACATTAATTTACTGTATGGTCCAACCACTCCTAGGTATTGGCCTGAGAGAAAGGAAAACAAACGTCCATGCAGAGACAACGCCAAGAGCGGCTCTGCTTGTAACAGCCCGCAGCTGAAAACGACCCAAACATTTGTCAGCAGAGGAACCACGCATCAGAACCCACCTGCTGGATCAGCACTCAATGACCCAGACACGCTATGGCACGCACCGATCTTGAAATACTCGTGCTGAGCAAAGGACACCAGTTGAAGGAAATGAGCCCATTAACAGCAAGTAGGAAGTGCATCCCGAGATGTGACAAGAGGCAGGGCGGCAGTTGCCTAAGAACAGGGTAAAGGCAGAGTGCGAGGCATCGCAGAGGACACTGGGAAGCCAGGGCAAGGGCGCGGGTGTCATTGTCTTTGTTTCATTTCTTTTAATTTTCTTTTTCTTTTGAGAGAGAGAGAACGTGTGAGCATGAGCAGGGGAAGGGCCCAGGGAGAGGGAATCTTAAGCAGGCTTCCATGCCCAGCAGGAAGGCAGGACCTGGTCACACGACTGTGACATCATGTGATGTCACTTTCTTTGATGGTGGGGACAGTTTCATAGATGATGCATTATGTCAAGACATCAGATTGTGTGATTTAAATGTATGCAATTCATTGTAAGTCAATTATACTCAGAGATTTTTTTTAAGTTCCTATTTAATTTCCAGTTAGCTAACATACAAGGTATTATTAGTTCCAGAGGTACAATATAAGGATTTCACACTTGCATACAACCCGGTGCCCACCAGGACAGGGGCCCTCCTTTATCCCCATCACCTATTTCCCCCACCCCACCCCACCTCCCCTCTGGTGACCATCCATGTGTTCTCTGGAATTAGGAGTCTGCTTCTTGGTTTGTCTCTCTCTTTTTCCACCGCTGCTCATTTGTTTTGTTTCATAAATCCCACACAGGCCTCGTGAGATCATAGAGTATTCGTCTTTCTCTGCCTGACTTATTTCACTTAGCATCATACTCTCTAACCCCATCCATGTTGTTGCAAATGGTCAGAGTTGTTTTTTTTTTTTTTTTTAACTCAATGGGAAGAAAACAAATAACCCAATTAAAAATGGACAAAAAGACTTCAACAGACACTTCACCGCAGCGGGTACGTGGATGACAAATAAACACCTGATAATATGTCCAGCACCATTAGCCATTAGGAACACGCAAATCAGGACCAGGGGGAGACGCGTCTGCACACTCAGTGGACGGTTAAAGCCTGACACACTGACGGTGCCCGGTGCCGGTGCGGGTGTGGGGAAGCGGGAGCTCTCGCCCGTCACCGGCGGGCGTGTGAAGTGATGCAGCCACTCTGGAAAACAGTTGGGCAGTTTCTTAACAACTTGAACATTCACCCACCACGGGAACTGGCAACGTCGCTCCTGTCTTTTACCCAAGAGAAACAAAGGCACGTGTTCACACAGATAACAATGTTACACACAAATGTTTACAGATGGTTTATCTATAATCAACATAAACCGGAAACAGCTCCTGGCAGAATGGACAAACAGAATGTGCTCCATCTGGGGTACCTGGGTGGCTCAGGAGGTTGAATAGCCTACTCTTGATTTGGGGCTCAGGTCATGATCTCACGGTTCATGAGATCGAGCCCCGCATCGGGCTCTGTGCTGAGAGCTCAGAGCCTGCTTGGTCTCTGTCTCCCTCTCTGTCTCCCTCTCTCTGCCCCTCCCCAGCTCATGCTTGCTCTCGCTCTCGCTCTCTCGCCCTCTCTCTCTCTCAAAAACAATAAACATTAAAATTTTTTTTTAAAAAAATGCGCTCCACCCAAATAAGGAATACTACTCAGAAAGGAAAAAGAATAAACCGCTGATATACACAGCAAACTTGATTTGATCTCCAAGGCAGGACGTTGAGGAGAAAGAAGTCATGCTCTAAAGGTCACATCCTCTATGACACCACCGGCCTAAGAGCCTGGAGGAGACAAAGTTCTCATGAGGGGCTAGCGATAAGGAAAGGGGTGACTACAAGGGGCAGCGTGAGGGAGACTGGAAGTGGCATGGCTCTTCCGGGCCTGATGGATACACAAAGCTACACGGGTGCTAACATTCATGGAACCACACAACTGAAAGAAACCCACTTTAGCGTATGTTAATGTTTTATTAATTTATTAATTAAATTATTACTTATTTTAAGTAATAAGGGAAAAGTGATCTGTGTTCGAGCTCTGTGGCCCTCCACCCTGGACCCTGTGCTGAGGAAGAAAACGTACCCCAGCCCATGTGACTCCAGCTCAGAGCAGTATGACCGTGACTCTGCCCCAGTCCAGGGAAGGGGGAGACATCCTCCCTGCGCAAAATGAAGAAAATTCACATTTGCTGGAAACTGCAGGACCACAATTCTACTGCTCAGCCAGTTTAGTCCCGAACCTAGAGTGAGGTAATAATTATGGAGCCTGAGGAATCTTAACAGCATGGAAGAGAAACCCAAGCAGACCCGGCAAAGGAGAAGTCCTCCCAGAAATGGGAAATCGGAGCCTGACCACAGGGCTCGTGGTTGCCCTCCCTCTGGAGAGTTCTCGGCCAGGGCGCTGGCAAACCCCGGGGCAGGCTCTGAGCCTCCAAGTGTGCAGCAAACGTGTGCTGCAGAGGCAGACGTTGTGGGTAAAACCCCCAACGCACTGCCTCTCATCGGGACCCTGCTGTCGTGGATGGGACGGTCCCCAACTGCAGAGCTGCCCCAACTGCGGGACACTGTGCATTCGTGGCCCCAGCCTGTAAACGCAGCGGCCCCTCCCAGTCACTGTGGCAGCCGAAGGTCCCCCCCCCCCTTCCTGGTGCCCTTTGCGGAGTGGTCTGGTTAACTGGATGCCTATCAGGCTACACCATGTGGGCCCAGCCCATAGGAGGGCTGCATGTGGGCCTTAAAACCTGCAGGTCGCACCATCAGCAAGGCATGCTAAGGTCACACAGATGCCCCAGACGTGGAATCACAAAACCTAAGTCTGAGCTTGGACCTCACTGCCTCACCTCTCTGAGCCTCAGTTTCCTCATGTGTGAAACAGGGCTAACAGGTCAAGCCTCTTTCCCATGTCACAGTGTTTTACACATTCTGTTCCCTCTTCTGGGACTTCCCCTTCCAGGCTGTCCTATGGCTGGCTCCTTCCTGAGGCAGAAGTTTTCTAGCAAGTGCCGTCTGCTCAGAGACGCCTTTCCCATCCAAAGCAAGTGTGCATCCCGGTCATCTGTATCGCTGTGCCCTGTTGGCTCCCACCAGGCATCCATCGCTCCCAAACCGGCTCTGTCTCCTTCCTGACTGTCCTGCTCCAGACAAGAACGCAAGCACCATGAGCGTGGAACCCTGACTCACCTGCACCCCACACCCCAGGCCTAATCCCTAACTTCCGGGCTGCTTCAAGGGCCAGGGGAGGGCCGGTGTGAGCAATCCCTGTAGCTCTGAGTTGGCCTCACTAAGTGGACCTCAGAGATACCCACCCACACCCTCCCTTGGAAACCAAGAGCAGGGATTTGCTGTAAAAAGCCTCAGATCATAGAGTGCTGCAGAGTATAATCTTCCAGTAATAAAAAAGGAAAAATAAAGTAAAAACAGAGAAGGAAGCAAACCAGAAGACAGTCACAAAGACAGAGAACAAACTGAGGGTTAATGGAGAGAGGTGGGTGGGGGATGGGCTAGATGGGTGATAGGCATTGAGGAGGGCACTTGGTGGGATGAGCACTGGTGTTGTATGTAAGTGATGAATCATGCAAATCTACTCTGGAAACCAACACTACACTGTAGGTTAACTAACTTGAATTGAAATAAATAAATTTTTTTAATTTTTTTTTAATGTTTTCATTTATTTTTGAGACAGAGAGAGACAGAGCATGAGCAGGGGAGGGGCAGAGAGAGAGGGAGACACAGAATCCGAAGCAGGCTCCGAGCTGTCAGCACAGAGCCCAACGCGGGGCTTGAACCCACGAACCAGGAGGTCATGACCTGAGCCAGAGTCAGACGCTCAACCGACTGAGCCACCCAGGCGCCCCGCGAATAAAGAGTTTTAAAAAAGAAAAAAAGAAAAGGACAATGTTGCCACAAAATTCAGAACCAGTAAGAATCCCGGTTCATTAGCCAGACCAGATGCATCCTTCCCTCCGTGTCGGCGACATCCATCAAACGCTTGTGGAATCAACAGCCACCGTCCTTCCAATACGGGCACCAAGCCCAGGCTCCACGCTTGAACTTGAATGACATTGGACACCAAGCTTAGCCTCCAAAATGATGCTCTCCGTGGTGTCTCAACGTCCCACCCTCCCAAGAGCCATCCACCAGCTCCGATACTACGAGAACAGGGCCCTCCGCTCCACCGCACTGGGACCCCAGGCCTACCTCCTCAGTGCCCTAACATTCCCCACAGGTAGGGTGGAGACGATACTCACCACAGAAAAAGGGAAGGGGAGACCGAGGCTTACAACAGCATCTAGCATACAGCAGGCGCTCAGAAAATGTTACTTAGGACCAGCATTCCTCACTGGGAGGCTTTGAGCAAACCAGTTCACCTTGTGAGCCTCACTTCCTGGTCTGCAAAGGGAACATAAAAGTCCCTTCCTGCCTGCAGGGCTGCTGAGACAGTCCAATTAGATCATGCCCGAGAATGTGCTGGTTCCCCAGGGATTTGTGTCTGGCTCTCCCCTTGCAGCCCTGAGGGCGATTAGACAGAGACTAATGAAATTTCAAAAGCACTTCTTCTTTAAGCAAAGGCTATTAAGATGGAACTTGTCTCAAACTTTTAACCAGGTCTATGAACCAAGCGCTAAAGGAAATATGCGGGAAGCACAACACGACAATCATTGTCATGGGAGTACTGGAACGGCAAGATGAAGTGGTGGCTAAGGGTGTGGGCTCCAGGCCAGCTGGAGTGGGTGGAGGTGGGGCTGAGGCTCTAGGGAATCTGACACCACGGCTCACCCACATGGCACCCCTGTGCAAATCTGAAAAAGATACCTTATTCCCCAAGACGCTTTGCCGCCACTTTATAGAATATATAAACATTATTGTATTTACATAATATACAAATATCCCTTTATTATTATGTGAATGGTGCCTAGGATTGTGCAATATACAACCTGTAAAACTGCACTCAGCAACCCAAGGAGCTCACACACCCAGTAAGGCTTAAGGAAATCAACTGAACACAGATACGTGGATTTGAAATGACTACAAAATAGAGCATGCATAAAGACCTCAGGAGATACAGAGAAATTGGAACCCTCGTACATTGCTGATGGGAATGTAAAATGACTGAGTTACTATGGAAAATTTTAGCAGTCCATCAAAAAGTTAAACATAGAAGTACCACATAAGCCAGCAATTCACTCATAGGAATATACCGAAAAAGAACTGAAACAAAAAGTTGTACAAGAATGTTCATGGGAGCATTATCCACAGTAGCTCCAAGGTGGAAACATTAGCAAACAAATAGATACACAAAATGTGGCTTATCCACACAATGGACCATTAGTCAGCCATAAAAAGGAATGAAGTACTGACCCATGCTACAATGCAGATGAGCCTAAGAAACATTATGCTAAGTGACAAAAGCTGGTCACAAACAACCACATGATTCCATTTATATAAAACATCCAGAATCAATAAATCCACAGAGACAGAAAGCAGACTAGTGGTTGCCAGAGCCTGGGGAGAAAGGAGGCTATCAGGAGTGACTGCTGAAAGGGTCTCCTTTGGGGTGACAATAATGTTTTGGGACTAGATAGAGGTGACAGTTGCAAAACACTGAACATACTAGATTCCACTGAATTGAACATTTTGAAGTGGTTAATTTTGTGTTATGTGAATGTTAACTCAATTTTTAAAATACATCAGCAGCTACATTTAGGAAAAAAAACAATGACGACAGAGAATGACACATGGACCGGGTGCCCACCACTTACGCTGGAAGGACACGTAAGCTCTGGCAGGAACTTAGACTCCTGGGGGTAAGAGAAGGAGACGGGACGCAGAGGAAACTGACCCTCCAAGCCCACAGTCTTTAACCAGATGTGACTGAGTCCCTTAGAATAGGCAGACTGGATCTCCCCACACTCAGTGGAAATGGAATCTCAAGAAAGAAGTTTGATTATAGTGAAGAAATAAGGAAAGGCACAGGTGTGCACGCCTGACCTCGTAATTGTGGAAGTCAACATCTGCACCTGGACTAGGATCCTATTATCATTCCCACCGTATGGACAAGGACACCAAGGCCTAGGGAAGCCCAACCACCTGTCCAGGGGACACAGCTAATACCCAATACATGAACCTGGGCAGCCTAACCCCAGTGCCCCAACCCATTCCTGCTACCCCCTCTAATGTGAAGAGACATCACTGGGCTAAAGATGCCACCAGAGGGGTGAAATAGAATGTGTGTTTATGGGAACATGCAAAACTTAACTCATGAAGATGATGATGGTAGGGATGATTGTGATGATGATGGTAATGGTAATGATGGTGGTGATGGTGATGGTGATGATTGTGATGATGATGGTAATGGTAATGATGGCGGTGATGGTGATGGTGATGATGATGATGATAGTGGTGATGATGGGGTAGTGATGGTGATGGTCATGATGGCGAGGATGGTGGTGATGGTGATGATGACGACGGTGATGGTCATGATGGTGGTGGAGATGGGATGATGGTGAGGATAATGACAATGATGGTGGTGGTGATGATGATGATGGTGGTGATGGTGATGATGATGGTGATGGTCATGATGGTGGTGGAGATGAGATGATGGTGAGGATAATGGCAATGACAGTGGTGGTGATGATGATGATGGTGGTGATGGTGATAGTGGTGATGATGGGGTAGTGATGGTGATGGTCATGCTGGTGAGGATGGTGGTGATGGTGATGATGACGGTGATGGTCATGATGGTGGTGGAGATGAGATGATGGTGAGGATAATGACAATGATGGTGGTGGTGATGATGATGATGGTGGTGATGGTGATGATGATGGTGATGGTCATGATGGTGGTGGAGATGAGATGATGGTGAGGATAATGGCAACGACAGTGGTGGTGATGATGATGATGGTGGTGATGGTGATAGTGGTGATGATGGGGTAGTGATGGTGATGGTCATGATGGCGAGGATGGTGGTGATGGTGATGATGACGACGGTGATGGTCATGATGGTGGTGGAGATGGGATGATGGTGAGGATAATGACAATGACGGTGGTGGTGATGAGGGCAGTGATAATGGTGATGAGGCTGCTGGTGATGGTGGTGATGATGATTTTAATAATGATGGTGACGGTGACAGTCTTAGCCAGTTTGGACTGCTACAACAAAATACCACAGACTCAGTGGCTTAAACATCAGACATTTATTCTTCATGGTTCTGGAGGCTGGGAAGTCCAAGATCCGAGTGCCAATATAGTTAGGATGTTGGTAAGGGCCCTCTTCCTGGCCTGCAGATGGCTGCCTTCTTGTGTGTCCTCACTTGGTGTAGGGAGAGACAATTTCAATCTGTTTTCATCTTCTTCTAAGGATACTGATCCCATTACAGGGGTCTCACCCTCATAACCTCATCCAACCCTAATTAATCCCCCTCCTAACATCAGCACATTGCAGATTTGGGCTTCAGTGGATGGATTTGGGGTAGGACACAAACATTCAGCCCATAGCAGTGATGATGATGGTGATCATGACGATGATGACGACGAAGATGGGAACAGGGTGGTTTTAATGACTTATTCCAGAAAAAATGTTTAAAACCCTTTGTATAATTTCCGGCCATAAAAGCCCTCCATGAATGCCAGCTATAGTGACTGTTGTCACTATCATTATAAAGCTCTGGGTTTAAATCTGACTTTCCAAGCAATTTTAAGCAGATTTGTAAGCATCCCTAAATCCGCACCCTGTGTTAAAACACTTCAGGTTACAGACCACAGAGGCCCACGTCAAGCTGGCGCACACCCATCGGGGCAGGAACTGTTTCTCCATGCTGCAGTTAACGTGGACCAAAGGCTCAGACAGCGTCTCCATGCTTCTTCTCTCTCCTTCCCTCTGCTGCCCGTCTTCGCACCCATTTCATTTCAGGTAAGGTCTTGCACGAGAGTGTCCCAATCCTCGTGTTCAGATCCTCACAGTTTGGCAAACCCAGGACAGCAGGGCATCTCTTTTGCTGTGTTCCCAAAGACCGTCATCAAGGGCTCTCACTGGACTTGTCTGGTCACAGGACACCTCCGAATCAACTGCTGTGGGCAGAAAGGACAGGGAGCTCTTTCTGCTGAGTCTGGGTCTCGTACCCACCAGGACCAAGTGATTTCTTCAAGGAATGAAGGAAAGTTGGACACAGACTGGGCAAAATCAGCGGACGAGCCCTTCGTGCCCGAGAATTTGGGAGGTCCAGGTATGGACAAGCCCACTCAGTTGGGAAAAACATCTACTCAGCCGCATTTATTGAGGGCTTGCAATACAGCAAGCAAGCTGACTGCGCTCCCAGGCTGAGCACTGCCTGCAGGAGACCAGTCAGAGCTGGCTTACCCAGCCCCCAAGAGAGAGGCTGGGGTCCTCTGCAGCCTTGGGTGAGAGAAGACATCCCCCCCACCGCCTGGCTCTCCCATCACAAGAAAGGGGTCCCAGTGACAGGGAGGACCGCCTGTGGGGCAGCCCACTGGGAGGGAGCCCACCCACGGGCTTCCTGCAGGGGAGGGAAACGCTGGGTGGCCTGCAGGCAAGGTATGCTGGGTGGGTCTGCTTACTCAGAAGGGCCCAGAGCCAGCAGACCATCGGGTCAGAGTCTGGCCCCCAAGAGCCACTGGGTTGAGCTCACTCTCCTCAACTGATATCATGAGGCATCTTCTGGAGGAGAAGAGAGGATTCCCCAGATGACACGTATGGATGGTCCGGATGCAGGGATCAGGCAGAGGGGAGGAGGTGTAGGTTTGCAGTGGTGTGTGAGAGAGAGAGTGTGCGAGTGTGTGTGTGAGAGTGAGTTGTGAGAGTGTGTGTGTGCTGGTATGTGTGAGTGTGTAAGAGAGGGAGTGTGGGGGGTACGTGTGTGGGTGTGGGTGCGTGAGTGTGCAGGAGAGCGCTGCGGGTGGCTAACGTGGGAGTGTGGGCGTGCATGAGTGTGTGAGAGTGAGTGTGAGGGTTGGTGTGTAAGCTTGTGTTGGTGTGTGGTGTGTGAGGCATGAGCAGGAGGAGAAAGACGGCTGACACTTCACTTCCTCTCAGCAGCTCACCCTCTGAAACCACCTGGGAGCACCGCGCACCTGCAGTGAACGAGTCCTACCTGCACGGCGCCTCCCCATTGGCCGCGGTGGGGGGGGGGGAGGGAGGGCCGGGGGGGGGGGGTCAGGGAGGCAGGAGGGACCAGCGCCTGCTGTTTTCAGAGGACAGGACTGGAGCTTGGAAAAGTTGACCGACGTGGCCATTGGTGCACATATGCCGCTCAAACCTAAACGTGTCTGATTCCAAAACCGCAGCCTTCCCACAAGAGCCCATGGCCGCCTCGCTGCTGACAAATGGCCACTCTGTGTCTTCCTGTCTAAGAATAGGAAGAAATCTTATTTCCTGAATCTGAAGAAAACAAGCCTCCAGGCCACACTGGGGGCCCTGGAGCTGGATGTGCCCCTCACGTTGGCCATCATCTCGTTTTACCAAAATCTGGATTTGGTTATGTTCAGGAAGTTCATCACAGACTCACGTGCCCTATTTCCTTATGCTCCAGATTCCAATTATTCATGCCACCTGCCCAGCAACTACAGGGCTTCCAAGGTGAGACAGCTCCTGTCAGAGGGAGCTGGGACGTCCCCTCCCCGCGATCACTCCACCCTCCGCACACAGAGGTGGTCTAATCCATCTTCCTGTGACCATGAGGGCAGTGACGAAGCTGGTGATGATGAGGGTGGTGGCGACGGTGACGAGGACAGGGAGGAGGATGTCAAGGAAAAGGCGCCCACGCCCCTGGTTAAAATGGTAAGGTGGACTCTTCAGGACCGTCGCAACAGGGGTACCCTCACCACAATGGGATTAATGGGGGGGGTGGGCAGAGACTGGACTGCACTCTGAATTCAGCAAGGAAAAGGGAGAATTTATAGCCAGGGAGCAGGTGCAGTCAGCAGATGGAAAAGTAATAGGGGGGGACATCAGGGTGGGGGACTCTGGCTAAGCTGACCTGACAGATTCTTACAGAAGGCAGGCCAGGAGGTTAGGCCCCCTAGGGGACAGTGGAGCTGAGACATCTGGCCATCTATCAGGGGCAATCACATACCCATGGTGGGGGATACTGGCTTGACTGACTTAGCAGGGTTCTTGCTAAAACTAGGCTCTTGAGGACATGCCCAAGGACGGGTCCTCAGTGGAAAAGAGCTCAGAGTTTGGTCAAGGAGAAAGTGACTCAGTGATGGCCCCAAGTCCCATGGCTGGGGAACATCTACAGCCTACCCTGGACATGCCCACCATTGGGCAACCCATTGAGTCTAATCCCAGACAGACAACTTTGGGTTGTTCCTCGATCTCAGTTATAAAGACACAGCTTTGACGTTTGAAACCATGCACATGCCCTTCTTTAGCAGAAATCCTGGGGTCCTGGGCAGCACCGGGAAGTGCTAGTCTAGAAGGTTCTGGGCGCCAATGGTGGGGAGTGCGTCAGCTGGCTGTCGGCCCCCTCGGGGCCCATCCCAGCCGCAGAGAGCTGCCTGGCCCATGCCACCAGGGCCTGGGCACTTAGGCCAACACGGACACTCTGATTAGCCATCTCCACTGCCAGCGGCCCACAGCCCAGCCTCGGCTTTGTGAGGCTGCATTCAATTTTTTTTTTTAATTTTTTTTTAACGTTTATTTATTTTTGAGACAGAGAGAGACAGAGCATGAACGGGGGAGGGGCAGAGAGAGAGGGAGACACAGAATCAGAAGCAGGCTCCAGGCTCTGAGCCATCAGCCCAGAGCCTGACGCGGGGCTCGAACTCACAGACCACGAGATCGTGACCTGGCTGAAGTCGGACGCTCAACCGACTGAGCCACCCAGGCGCCCGAGGCTGCATTCAATTTGACTTCTTCTGCCCAACCCTCCTCAAGCTTGGTCTCGGTATCTAGTTTCAGAGAGCCCAACCTGTGACAGATGCAGTGGAAATTGTGACCTTGCTTCCCCCATCACAGGCACCTGCGCTGGAGCCCTCGGAGCCTTTGTGTGAAGCCTTCAGCCCTCTGAGTCCGGGCGGGGGGCCGACGAGGGAGGCAGGAGGGAGAGAGGGAACACCTCTGACTCCTCACTATTCTCCCGGCTGAACACACTGCGGGGAAGCAGCGTTGACCATTCCTTTCCTCAGCAGAAAAAAAAAAAAGCCTTAAAGACCAGAAAGAGACATTAACGCGGAGGTCTCCAGCCTGTGCCCCTCAGCCCGTCAGCTTGCAGCACGTGTCAGCTCTGTGTGTCCCTCAGGAGGAACTCTTCAGACCTACTTCTGTGGCTCAACAAAAACAAATCGGACTCGAGCCTCATACCTACAAAGTTCCACTGAGAATGGCTGTTTTCTCTCACAGACAGCTCTTTCTGCAGGCTTGGGGGCGGGGAGCCCAGTCCTCTGTTGCGGGACTCGATTTCCGAGTCCAGGCTGATGCTGTATCAACAAACCCAACTTTGTTCGGCAGTGACGAGACCCTCGGCCTTCCTATTTTATTCATCTGCTCACTGGAGGCTTGGCACAAAGGGCCTTTAGACCGGACGCTCTGTGAAGGAGGAAAACACCCTAAGTCCCTGATGGCTTTCAAGCCCCGTGTCCTTCACAGAGGTTGAATGGCAGACATTGTCAGCCCCAAACAGGAGTTTCAGACGAATACCTCCAAGCCCCCTGGGGACAGGGGGACAGGGCAGAAAGATAGGCAGAGCCCCATGACAGGTAAGGGCCTCCCAGGAGGTGAGATACAATCCTGTGGATGGACACTGGACCATGTTCCCCACACTCCAAGGAGAGAACCATCCGCACCAACATCGCATGCATAACCCAGACGCCCCACGGCCTCTCCTTGGGTGTCTCCTCGGCAAGTGTGACGGCTGTTCGGGGGGCACTTCAGCTCACAGAAATGGAAATTTATCAAGGGTCCACACAGGCAGGCGGGTGCACGGGCACATACACCCACGTGCACACACACACCCACACGTCCAGTTCACGCCTACCCTTCCCCTTTGTGTCCGCCAGAGAGGGTGGGTGGAACGGTGACGTTCAAGGTCGGAGGGTAATCGACCCGGGAATGTAATGAGCAAACATCTTAAAACACCGCGGAGAGCCTCTGCAAACTGATTGGAACCATTTGTGTGGTCAACAAGAATGAGGGCCGCAGAGACCTGGAAGGCCAGGACAATATCTGCTCTGTTCTGAGGCACGGAACACATGCCAGTGTTCCTTCTGACTTTACAGCTTTTTCTTGGCCTGTGCGGGTGAGAGAGGCTGATTAAGCAGGGCCCGCACTGGATGTCAAGCAGCCTGCCAGAATGTGGCACACAACACTGAGGCTGGAACCCTCCGGAGGGCCGCCTCCAAGGCCCAGCAGCCCCCTGGGACCTTCTTCCCACCCCCACACCAGAAGCCAGGCCCAGGCCGGGGAGCAGAGCAGCACCAACACCCCTCAGCCTTCCTCCAGCTAATGAACCCCCTCGGAGAAGGATGGAAAGACACTCGGCCCCTCCAAACCCATTTCTTCCTACACTGGTGTTGTAGGTAAAACCGAGTAAGCCCCGGGCATTGAGTTTCACTGGGCAAGTCACTGTGTGGTCTGTTCTGAGAGCCAAGACTTTCCAACCATACATTTCAACGGCGGTTACTCAAGTTTGGGTAAGAAAACACTTACCCAATTTCCGAGCAGACGGTGAACCGCGGGGCCTGTAACAGATACGGAGCAGCCGAGTGCGCGTTTCCCGGCAGCGCTCGGCTCCCCGGCCCAGAGCGCACGTCTACGGGGCTGATACAGGATGCGGAGTGCCTGCCAGTTAGCCTCTGGCCCCTTCGGTGGGAGATGAGACAAGGTTCCCCGTGAGCGTTTCAGAGAGTTTCACACGGTGCCCACTCCCCTGCTACAGGGGTCGGGGCCCACGGGAGGAGGCTGGAATGCAGACTGGAGAAGGAAAATACTCTGTTAATGAGGAGCCAGAAAAGACTGGAAATGCCAGACCTGGAAGGGGCTTGGAGAGGGGCGGACTCGGGTCTTGGGGCCTCAGTGGCCTTGCCCATAAAATGAGGGAGCGGGGGTGGAGGGAGGGTGACTGAGGCCAGCAGTTCAAGGCCACCCAAGGTGTTAGTGGCTCAGCTGGGCCCAGACCCCTGACCCCAATCCAGGGCTCTTTCTGCCATGGTGTGCCCCGGTCCAGGATGGAGCCCAGGGAGAACACTCAGCAGGAGGCAGCATGCTGGCAAGCATTTGTTCTGCTACACCCAGGAGGGAGTTCTCCAGACCAGAGGATCATCCAACCTTCTTTTCACACAAATCCCAAGATGGGTATGATCCCCTGGGCCACATCTGACTGAGGCTCCTCCACTGGTTCCACAGTGTTCTGAGTTGGTCCGTGTTGTGGGGGTGGGTCCATGTCGTGCACAACATTTAGCAAGCACCCCCGCCCTCCATGCCAGCCAGCAATGTGCTGCCCCTGCACTGGGCTCTAGGGGCACAAGGAGGACCCAGGCTCCGTCCCCACCCTAGACATGTTCCAGTCCAAAAGAGGAGGCAGATGCTAAACAAATACTTAGAATGTGGTATGAGAAGCGGGACAGGGTCCTCACTTTCCCATAGACCAGCAGGCCCCTGAGGATGGAACAGTATGCTGTCTCCCTGCAGGTGACTGACAGCAATGCACACTATTGGTTAGTTGGAGGCTGGTTGTTGAGTAGCTGGTTGGTTGGTTGGTTGGTTGGTTGACTCACTAATTACTGATTGATTGTTATTGGCTGGATGGATGATTGCTCACTAGGTGGTTGTTTAGTTGTTTGTTTGGATGGATGGTTAGTTGATCGCCTATTTATTGGTTGGTTGATATTGGTTGGGTGAGTAGTTGTTAATAATGGTTGGTTGGTTGGTTGGTTGGTTAGATGGATGGGTGAATGGTTAGTTGATTAGTTAATTACTGGTTGGTTGTTATTTGTTGGGTGAGTAGTTGTTAATAATGGTTGGTTGGTTGGTTAGATGGATGGGTGGACAGTTGATTAACTAATTTCTGGTTGGTTGCTATCGGTTGGGTGGGAAGTTGTTCATCAGTTGGTTGGTTTGCTGATTACCTGACTGGCTGAAAACAGAAACCAGCTCTGAACCACCAGGATGCCCTAAAGGGAACGTGGACTTCAGGGTCAAAGAGCATGGATCTCACTCCTGATTCTGCCACTTCCAAACTGCATAACCTACAAAAAGTCCCTTGTCATTGATATCTCCAACGTAATGGTATCCACTTTGCAGCTAACATATGTAAAGTGACTAGCACTCAAGGACACTCAGCAAATGGCAGCTAATATCATTATAACTATTCAACATGGAACTGAAGGATTCGATCATGTAACTTGTAGGGCACCTCGAGATCTTGCCCGCTCTCACACAGGCCCAGCCTGTGTGATGGATGAGAAGCCTAGCCTGTGTGGAGAGCCCAAGAAGAAACAGAGCTCACTGCAGCCAATGCATAGTAAAAGACAACCTATCACTGACAAAGTACACGGAACCTTGACGGAGTTTCAAATCCTACCAGCATTCGACACTTCCCTCCACTGGCCATTTGGGACAAAAAGCCAGCAACAACACAAGCATCTGACGGAAAGAAAGGTCCCCACAGTTCACCTACACATGACTTATAAGCATCTAAGACCTCTTACAGTTTGTAACACACATTCATGTCTATTATATCATGTGACTCTCAGTAGACTCCTGGAAGGTAGTCAAAGCTCAATTAGTCTCCCCATTCTACAGATGAGGAAACTGAGGCTCAGAGAGTTGGACCTACCCAAACAAGTCACACATCAGAGCCCACAAGTCCTGTGCCTTTTCCACATTAGGGCACACATGTAAGGTCTTAGAGCACAAATGCATACTGAGCAGGAATCCTTGGTCCCAACACATCCCTGATGCTAACATTCCACAGTTTGGAATACAAGCCAGGTGCTTTCATCAACACGTTTTCCAAGAACAACCCACTACTGAAACACAGAAATGTTCTAAACCAGCACTTTTTAAAATTTTCCATGAAAATCCCGAAGAGCTGGAAATAAAAAAATAAACACCTGAATATTAACATGATGTCAAACATCATACGAGCCTGTAAAACGCCAGGGTAACCGGATGCCAGCTCAAGTGGGACTGGCTCAGCTCCGATCACATGTGTGACAGGGGACCCCGGGCAATCTTCTCTCCAGGATTCCAAGAAGTGGGTGCGGCTTCCCTCTCTTTCCTATCTGGCGCCAAGCTCTTGTTTGCACTGAAGTTTTTCATTTATGCATCATCTCATCAGCCCACACTAGCCCAGCCCCGTTCTGCTGGCCTAGTAGATTAAGCCCAGTGAAGAAGAAACTAGCAAATTACAAGAAAGGGCTGCACAGTCGCATAGAATGCAAGACAGGGAAACTAAGAAGTGGAAGCCAGGAAGGGGAGCTCCGAGACACAGAAGACAGAATGAGAAGCTCCATCAAATATTTAATAATGTTTCTAAAGAAGAAAAAAGAGAATGAGAGAGAAGTACTTTTAGATAAAGTAATACCAAAAATTTTTCCAAAATCAAACACGGACATGAATATCCAGACTGAGAAAGCATACCAACTTACAAGCAGCTTAGAACGAATAGATGAGTGGCTGGAGGAAAGGTTGGATGGATGGATGGATGGATGGATGGATGGATGGATGGATGGAAGGAAGGAAGGAAGGGTATTCTAATGGTGAATTTGAATACTGACATATCTATGAAAACACTCCTTTAGCTTAAAATAAAATAATAAATTCCTAACTCACCTGCTGTCAAGTACATCTCCCAGCGGGTGGAAAGAGACCCAATACCCTGAAAATCACTCTGACAAAGAGGAACTAAAGAACTTCTTGGACGTACAGCAATGTAAGAATTCCCCTACTTTACAAAGTAACAAAGATGAAAACCCTACTTCATCTCATAGGCAAAAGTAAACTCCAGATGTGCTAAATAGATAAATATGAAAATATGAAAAGTAAAGTATTACAATATTTAGAATAAAATATAGAATAGCTTTTCGAATTTTGGGAAGGATTTCTTAAATAACAGGTAAAGACACAACTTATAAAGGAAAAATTATAAATTAGGGGATGCTGGAGGTGTATGGCTGAGTCACAATGGACAACTCACCGATGGTGGGATTTCAGTGATAAGTAAACATGTGGGAGTTGCTGAGTTCCTTCAAATCATCCTAGAAGACAATCATCTATTCAAAGTGTCCAGACCAGCAAAGAATGTTTATCATAATCACCATCACCGTCACCATCCATATCGCCATCATCACCATCAGTATCATCATCACCATCACCATTGTCATCACAATCATCACCCTCATCACCACCATTATCACCATTACCATCATCATCACCATCATCATCATCATCACATCATCTTCACCATCACTGCCCTCATCACCATCACCACCATCAGCAGCAGCAGCACCATCACAATCATCACCACCACCACCATCACAATCATCGTCATCATCAGCATCAGCCACCATCATCACCGCCATATCATCATCATTATCAACAACTGACACATACTGACAGCACTGATCATGCACATTTAATCTTACACGTTCTATCTGCATTTGCTCGTTTAATTCTTACGGAAACCTTCAGAGGCATAGGTAAGATCATTGTTCCCATTTTGTAGATGAGAAAGCTGGGGCTCAGAGAGCTTATGAGACCTGTTCACTTTCCCGCAGCTGGGAAATCCTGGGACTTATGCCAGGACTGGCCCATGTCCGTGTCCATGTCCTCCGCCCTGCCTCTTTAGGTCCTGGCCCATGCCTGCCACGCTGTGGCCTCTACCAAGTGTCTTCAATCTGCTACCTAGAAGTCCACCCTCTACACGCACCAGCCAAAATATATTCATCTGTACCTTTCACAGAGTTTGCTAAGTCCTACCAGGTCCCGGACATTCTGCAAGACCCCAAATATGTTGAGTTCAATTCCACATGGCTCATTTCATCAGACTGATGGGAAATACCACGGCAAACACTTTTTTAAGTTTAGGAACACAAATAATCATGCTGAATATTTTCCAAGGGTTCCATCATAAAAGCATTGATGTGAAGGCATTGAGCCTAATGGAAAGTGAAAGATCCATGCCGGAGAGGGTGGGAGTGAACCAACCCTCTCCCCGTCCCCAGGTTTGCTGGAGAAAACTGTTTTTGCAGGTGGAAAAATGACTACATTTCAATCAGGATCAAATTCCAAAGGCTCTGCCAGTGCTCACAAGTGCCCACATGGTACAGAGCCATGGCCTGGCCAACTTCCTACTCAATAACCTATTTCTCCAGCTCTTTGGATATTAAAAAAAAAAAAAAATTAAAACACAAGATAAACTCAGCTGAAACCCAAATGAATGGATTCATTCCCATTTTAATGCCCTTTGTGGGTGTTTTATAGCCTGTACTGTGTATCTTTTACACATCTATTTTTAAATACTGCAAACTTAATGATCACTATAGAATACATAAAACCCGTTATGAAATTCCATCTACAAAATTACAGCAAAATCTCGGCAATAAAAATGTGCCGTCAACACCGTTAGGCAGTCGTGGCAGGACCCGAACTGGACTGAATCAATCCTCTTTTGCAAAAAGGGTGCCAGCTAAATACCGTGGTCTTTTCCTAAAGGCGGCCCCCCGTTGTAGGCCCACCTCCTCCGTGAAAATGCAGGAACTCACATGTGATCAGGTGGCAGGTGAGGGGTGGTCAGTCTGTGAAGACGGGGGTCAGCTCGTGTTCTCAAAACCATCCTTCTGTAAGAAAGGCCTTCGGCCATTTCAATACGATCAGCTAACGCTTACCGCTTACTGCAGGCCGGGGGCTGCTCTAGATACTTTCTGTGCACTAACTCACGTTAAGACTCGCCACAGCCCTGAGAGATGGCTACCGTCACCGTCACCACCTTATAGGTATGGAAGCTAAGGCGCAGAGAGTTTAAGCAAGTGGCCCAAAGACACACAGCTAGTAGGTGGCAGAGCTAGGACTGGAACCCAGGCCAACTGGCTGCGAGCCCTGTTCTTAATCACCACACTTCCTGCCTTTTGTGGATGCCCGCCAACAAGGTCAAACTTGATTGTAGGTACTTTGCTACCAGATGTAGAGAAAATATAACGATCCCAGTTCCCCCATTGGAATGTGGCCTCCCTCCCTGCAGGTGAAGCAGGCGGTGACTCCAGCCAATAAATGTGCCACTACTAGCCCATACCGAACTTTGGTGTGAATTAGAAAATTATGCCCCTTCTTCAATCTGTCAGAAAATGGTCATAATATACTTTTTGTTGGAACAAGTCACTTTACTAGCATCTGCCAGAAAAGTATCGTAGCAAACATCCATTTCTATGATATCTGTGATGTGGGCCCCTAGGGTTGTGCAGTGCACAACCTGAGCAATTGTATATGATGGCCCTACTATCTGTCCTCAGCCAAGTCAAACCAAATGCAGTTTGGACAGTGTTCCTGCAAAACCAGATGGCAACAAAGCACAGAGGAAGAGCGTAGTCCCTGGGGTCACACCTCATCTGGTCACTGTTAGGATTCTGTGAGGTAACAGAATTCAAGTGTTTCTAAAAACTGCCCAGCAGATGTTAGTCATTGCTCGCATCCACCCATTCAAAACACCTCCTCCTGCTCCTCCTCTCCAGTTGTAGCCCCAGACAGCATTAGAGAGGATGCAAATTTCTCCTCCGGGGGAGTTTTTCCACCCAGGCTATCAATGCTGGAAAGTTCTTGCTGCTCAAGGAGGCTCTCATCCAAGTTTCCTTCCACGTTTTGTTACAAGTTCACCAAGATGTTTCTTCTCATTTCCCCTTCATGGAGATGCTGGGTTGTTGACGGTAAAATGACCTAGCAGCTGCCTTGATTCCCTACCTCCCTAAGTACAGTGCGCACATGGTTCCACTAATCCTCCAGGGAACCCTCTGAGGGAGGGACTTTTATCCCCATTTCACAGATAAGGAAACGGAGGCTCAGACTGGGGAGGTGCCCTGCCCAGAGTCACCGGCGTGTAAGGAGCAGAGCCGACGAGTCCAACCTGATGTGTGTGGACTTCACAGCTACTGTTTTTACCAAAGCAGCAATTCAGCCAGAATGAAGCCATTTTGTGCCTTTTCAGACCACGCTGACAGCGGTCACCTCATGGTCCTGAAGCGTGCACCTGTGGACGAAGACAGGAGCCCTGTCTGGACACAAACCACTTCTCCTTCCCACTGAAAGAAATAATGAGGAGCAGGACAGCTGCCTAACGCTCATGGCATTTGGTTTCTCGTGGAGACAGAGCCCAGGACTCAAGGTGCTCTGTGCACCTGATCACCTGGTCAACTCAAAGTGCTGACAGAGGGGTCGTGGTGTATAAGGGGAACGCGCTCTCTCACCAGGAGTTTGCCCTTTCAGCAGAACCCCCGCCTCCCCTTCCTGTCAGCTCGCCCAGGCCACATCATCATCCCACCGCAGACTGGGAAACCGAGGCCTGCAGAGGTAACTGCCCCGCGGCAGAAGCGGGACTTGAACCTGGGTCCGCCCGAGTCTGATTTCAAAGCCCCTCCGTACATGGGACGAAGCTGAGGGGGCCGCAGACAGCACGGCCTTGTCATCACTGCACTGCGGAGCACTCCAGAGACAGTGACAACACTGCACTTTTGTCTGGTTTACACAAACTCAAACGCATGCAATTTATCACTTCACTCACGCGTGTCCTGGAGTTGGAGGTGTGCCCACATCGAGGGAACCCCAGGATACAGGCATCACACAAATAAACTTTCTTCCCCTAAACTTCACTCTGATTCTCAAAGCTACTGCGACAGCACGCCAGTATTTCTATAATGTTTTAAATACCACACACGAGTTAGTGCACAACACAAGCCCCTGTGCTTCCCAGCTACATCCTAGCCCTCTTCTCGCCAAATTTCTGAATAGACCGGCCCAGCCCTGAAGCCCAGGAGGGGGCAGTCTGCCTGAGAACAGCAGTTAGGATGGTTCACTCTAAAATCGGAGGCAGGTCAGCGACAAGGAGGCGAAGGTAAGAGACACGGGAGATCTCCACAAGCATCCTTCCACCGTGCACCTGGGGCCTGCCCAAGGGGTGGTAACGGACAAACCATTATTAAAACCAATCAGTTAAACCAGTAAAATACTGCCATTTTACAATAAGTTAACTTAGTGCTTCAAAGCCAATTAATTTGTTTTATAACAAATTAAAGCCAAGAAATACCACGAAAACAAAAACAACTCAGCACCTTTGGCATAATCACAGAACAACTGGAATGTGGTCCAGACAGTGCTCTTAAGTGACAAGGTCCTGGATTAGGATGGTGGGGACCCCGGGTCCCCACCCCAGAGCCACACGCTGGCGGAGATAGCGTTCCCGTAGGTAAGGGGGGAACACGCGGTGTGGGCGAGGCCTGTGAGCGGCGCCACCCCCTCAGACAGGCGTCGTCATGGGAGGACACCGCGATGCTTAAGATGTTCCTCCGCAGGGCGCCTGGGGGGCTCGGATGGTTAAGCGTTCGTCCGGCTCTTGCTTTCGGCCCAGGTCATGATCTCAGGTCTCACGGCTTTGTGGGCTCAAGCCCCACCTGGGGCTCTGTGCTGACAGTGTGGAACCTGCTTGGGATTCTCTCTCCCCCCATCTCCGCCCCTCCCCTGCTCGCTCACTCTCCTCGAAACGAATAAACTGTACTGAACGTGGGACTGAAGAGTCCGAGATGGCACGAGGGTTTCCACACAAGCTGACTGACCAGAAACAGAGGCTGTGTTAAGGACTGAGGCCAAGTCAAGGCCTGTGGGACCGTGGCAGACACTGCCACGGTTGGGGTGGGGCACGTGGATCAAACAAATGTTGTAAAGTCCCATAAAGAACAAGACATAAGCATCCTCCCCAAATCGTGAGGTTATTTTCCTTATAAAAACCTCCCAAGAGTGAGGCCTTGGGGAACGTATTATAGGCATTAGCTGTTGCCCACAGGACATGCTCTCTCAACCAGTGTCATTCTTGTGGACTTCCCAAGGAAGGCCCGGATGCCTCTCCTCCTCTGCTCCAGACCTGGCGCCCTCACGGAGCAGGCGGCTGGCATCTCTCAGGCCTCCTACCTTTCCAAACAGGACACAGAGATGAGCTGTTTTCCAAGAATTATTCATGTTCACACGGAGAGCAGATTTTCACGTTCACACAAAGAGAGCAGATTTTCACATCTGCCCAGAGGTTGCTTTTGGGCCGCAGCCACGGGAATGACAGGGAGCCCCGCGACATTCCGGGAGTCCCCCACCATCACAGCTTCACCCCAGCCGGAGAGGAGGGACCCTCCCGCTCCGCCTCCGCAGAGGCCACTGCCCCCAGACGGCCCGGCTCCGCGCTCGGCCCCCAGCCCTGCGGCCCCCGGCGGGCCGGCCGCTCCCCAGGCTGCCTTCTCCTGCTGGCGGGGCTGGCGCTGCTCGGAAGGCCCACATCTGCTCCTGCCGCCAAGGCCTGTGGTGCCAGCCCCACGTCGGATTGTGGTGGTCTGTCTGTGTTTGTTGAAGTTGGGCCGGGAGAAAGGCCTCCCAGTCAAGGCCGCCTGGAATGCGGGCCCGGGCACTACAGACAGCTCTGTCAGCAAGCTCAGGAAGCAGGCTGCGAGGGCTGGGACGAGGCCCAGGTCTGGAGCAGCGCGGCCTGCCCAGGAACACGCTGTCGCAGAGGGGAAAACGAGGGCCTGCCGTCAGGACAGAGGTCCCTTCTGTGTGGAGGCCGGCCTGCCCTCTCCCCGTCTGCAGCGTGGGGCCCTAATCCCCTTGACCAAGGACAGAGTCAAGTAGGAAGCACTGATTTTCTTACTAGGCCACTAGGGCTTGTTCCAAAAGGAAAGCTGAATCATGTTGACTTTCTGGAGACTGACGGCAAACCCTCTTTTTCTCAAAGGCACAATCCCTGCACCCTGCCCCTCTTAAAATAATAGCAAAAAAAAGAAAAATTAGTAATAATGAAAGAAGTTCCCACTTATTGAACACTTACTACAGAGAGAGATTACCGTGCAGAGTGAGGTTCAAAATATTTAGCAACCAGCAAGCCACGGGCACCAGTAGCTAAGAATGGATGGGACAGGTCCCAGAGCCTCTGCTCTGCCAAACGTCACCCCTTGGTTGCTTCTTCACGAGAAGGTCGGGTGGCCCTGGGGACACGGCAGGAACAATGGGAGGGTGCCTGGGACCTCCGGGAAGCAATCATTCATGAACAAGTGTGGCAAATTCCAGTCCTGCTGCTCTGCACCTGCTTGTCAGCCTGGCACAAAGCACCTGCACAAGGAGAGCTAAACATTCCGCCCCAGCCTGTGCACACGACAGCTGGAGCTTGGGCCCATTTCTGTGACTCAGATGGGCCTGTGACCGCCCGGCCAACAGTGTGCAGGAGGTGACACGTGGCTTGTCCAGACCCAGGTGTTAGGAAGACCTGGTTCCAGGAGCCCTGAGTCTCCTGCACGACAGAGGGCTGTGGGAAGCGACCCCGGAGAAGGAGAGAGCCAGGCCGGGGAGTCACAGTGCTACTCGGCCCCAGTCCAGCCACCACCACAGAGCACGACCGTGAGACACAGAAGAGCCCCGCCAGCTGAGCCCCAGCCCGCCCCCGGCCCACAGAATCATGGGCCTCAATACAAGACCGCTGTCTTGGGGCACCTGGGTGGCTCAGCTGGTTGGGTGTCCAACTTTGGTTCAGGTCACGATCTCAGAGTTCGTGGGTTCGAGCCCTGTGCCAGGCTCTGTGTTGACAGCTCAGAGCCTGGAGCCTGCTTCAGATTCTGTCTCCCTCTCTCTCTGCACCCCCTCATCCCGCCGACTCGCACATGTGCTCATGCACCCTCTCTCTCTCTCTCAAATATAAACAAACATTTAAAAAATTAAATTAAAACAATGCTGCTGTCCTAAGTCTCGTGTTTGAGGACGGTGTGCTATGCATCCCTAGACACCCAGAATGGCACATTCTCGTAGTGACTTACTATCACTGTGAGTGGGCATTACTATACCCATTTTACAGACTCGGAGAGGTTAAGGAGTTTGTCCAGAACCACATTAAATACCGGAGACCGGCTCAGCTGGCCCTCTCACCCCCGCACCGTCCTAACTGAGGGGCGTGCCCACAGCCCCTCGCTCCCAGACGCCGACCCTCAGTGAGCCTCCAGAGCGTCTGTGGGTCTGGTGGTGGATATGCTCAGGACCCATCAGGCCACCCGCTCTGCCCACGGGGCCGTCTAGGCCCCTGTGCCGTGAGAACCAGCGGGTCTGCCCCCGCCCTCCCCCTCAGAGCGCTGCGTGGCCTCTGCCCGTACCTTCTGGGAAGGCCACCGGCCGCAGGACGATCTCCGTGGTGGGTCTAGCTGCCAGGAGACTCCCCGGGACGGCACGTCGGTCCTGGACCCCGACCCTGCCGCTAACAGTGCCACCACGTGGCTTTCCCACTGCCCACTCTTCATGATTTACGCTCACGAGCTTCCCTGAGAAACACACACGTGTAACATTCACGAGTCTTATTTCTGTCAGTGTTAAAGGAACTGGAAAAACAGAAAATTCTCACCTCCGCCCCCCTCACTGGAAAGTACTTTCCCACAATTTTCTATTACGAACCTTCCCCAGCTGTGCTAATTACTCAAAATGAAATGGCCCCGTGAGACACAGCTCACTCTGCTGCACAGCGGTCCCTGTCTCAGCCCTGCACTACCCACCCCCCCCCCCCCAGTGACAGCCATCACGGGCTTGGTGCTCCCGCCTGGCCCCGCTCTCCTGCTGCCCTGGGCTGCCCCTTCCAGGCTCTGCTCCACCGCTGCTGCTGCTGCCAGGAAGGCCTCGGGGAGCACTCCCTGGAGGGAGAGGACCTCACCCACCACCATCAGCACCTCACAGGCAACCCTAAGTTCAAACATCGAATCTAATCTCCCGTTAGGCTGCGCCCTCTCCCCGCGTCCCCTGCTCCGTGGCTCCAGTCTCATGTTCCCTCCCACAAGGCGTCACGGTCGTCACAGCTCAGCACCCACCCCGTGCTCAGAGCTGGGCCCTGCGCTTCCCGTGGACTACCTCATTTCATAGCAGACACAACGACAACCCCACTTTGCAGAGGACAAACCAGAGCTCTGGAAAGGTGAGCCATAATGCGTACCTGGGATGTGAGCCCAGGCAGCCTGAAGTCAGGCCGTGTGTCACTGGCCACACTGGTAATTAATTCACAGCCCTGACTGAGCATCAGCAACAAAAGGAGAAACAGTGAAAGGGCACAATCCAATCTGTTCCCGCAAATGAGCAACAGAGAAAAAGTTCTTTAATGGTAATACACGATCCTGGCCGAGATGTGTCAAGACAGGAACCACCATGACACTGCCTGCAGTGGTCGAAACGCACACGCAGTCTCCTATTTGTTACGGTGGTACAGAGCAAGAATCCTAAAATCAGCCAGAAGCTTTCTCTCAATCACTCCCACTGCCTATCTCCTAAGGAACTGAGCAAGACATGGCTGGAGGTTTACGCACAGCAATGGTCATGGTCACGGCCGCTGCAGCATGACTTCCAATTGCGAAGACCTGGAAACAACGTAAATAAACAGCAAGAGGGACGGACTCTGGAAATCTGGTTTACTTTCTTCTTTCAGTATTTTCCAAATTCCCTCAAGTTGCAGGTACATGCTTCCGTGAGCCGGGGGAAGAGGGAGTCAAGAGCACTTAAAAGGCAAAAGCAGAGACATAAGCCACCGCCTTTCTGTGGGCAGAGGACAACCTTTGGGGGACATTTTGGCAGCCCGGGTCCCACGATTCTCCTGCTAGAAATTCATCCTGCACAAATCCTCACATGAACACGTGGAGACACGTGTGCAAGCATAGTCATTGGAACACAGGACTCACAGGGCAACCTACCCAAAGGGGATTGTTAAATAGGTAATGGGACGGCCATACAAAAAGCAATTCTGTGTGATTACAGGGAAAGAAATGGGGCTGGAGCACGAAGCACGGGCCATGATACACTGCTGAGCAGAAAAAAAGCAGGTTGCAGACCTGTGTGTATGGCATTATCCAATTCGTGTAGAAAAGTATAAATACGTGGGACTGTTTGTGCAGGCACTGAGTCTAGAGGAATACACGATACACTTGGAGCCAGTGGTTACCTGGACAGGGCACAATTGGAAGAATGAGGAACCTTTATGTTTCACTTAGCTTTTATATTGCTTGAATTGTTTTCAAAAGCAGTATTGCTCTAGGCAAGTAAACATATTCTTTCCTTTACTTTCTGTTATGGAAAAATTCAAACGCACGCAAAAACAGAAAGAACGGTACGATTAACCCTGAAGTACCCGTCACTCGGCTTCCAGCTTCCGAAATGATCAAGTCCTGCCCCATCTCGTTTCCCCGCGACCCTGTTCATCCAGAGTCGAGCACCATTGTCCCACCTAGAAAACGTCAATTGTTCTATCTCATCAAAGAGCCAGTCAGCGTTCACGTTTCTAATTCCTCGTGATGTTATGTCATTTTTTTAACAGTTCGTATCAGAATCCAAATAAGGGCCACAAAGTACACTCATCTGATGTGACATCTCAGTATTTTCTCTCTCACACACAGATATGTATACGTGCGTATACGTGTGTGCACGTATCTGCAGATACACGTGTAGAGAAACAGAGGCACAGACAGGCAAGGTAACTTGCCCTGGAAGCACACGTCTGCATGGAGACTACGAGTGGCGGACAGAGAGGCTGCCCGAACAACCCAGGAGGCTCGTCACTGACGTTTCCCACCGTCTGGGTCCGGTCAGCCACACCCCCCGGGGTGTCATTTCATCTGTTCTTCTGTCCCCTGGGTTTCCCGTAAACAGGTGGTTGAATCAGGAGGCCTGACCCAGCTCAGGTTGGAGGTTTGGGGCAAGACTGCTTACGAGCAACGGTGTGTTCTGTCACTGAGGGTCCTCTTGGCTCATTTTGTGATGTGAGCTGCAGTGAGGTTTGGCGCTAGCAAACCCTGGCTTGTGTGAGACACCCGCCCGTGGTCGGCCAAGCGCGAGACCAGCCTCTCTCCACCAAGCACACACATACGGTCATTGCAATCACAGGAGGCATTCTTTGCTTCCAGCTCCCCTAAATTTGATTACATGACCCCCAGAAGTGTGGGGAGACAGCACCCCCCCCCACTATCAGTGTGTCCTTTTGCCTACCTCGACCTGTCTGAGCCACCGTGACACCGGATAACGCCTTCCCATTGTGTTTACCTCGTGAGGGTGCTTTGGAGGCTGAAATGCTGTGGGGAAACGTGGCGGGGGGGCTTGTCTACACAGGTGTTTCGTTCCACACTCTGAGGCAATTCAGTAAAAGAGATGAGCTTACAGACCCTGAGGCAAAACCGAAGACCTCTAATCAAGGCTTCCTCACCTCCTGGCCGTGTGACCCCAGGCAAGTCACCTAACCTCTCTGTGCCTCAGTTGCCTGCTGTTGAATGGGAGTAACGTGATCACCCACTTCCTAGGATGGCAGGGGGAAGTGGATTAGGGAACATGTACAAATTCCCGAGCACCACACTGGCACATGAAATGCCAGCACGATTCCATGACCCTTGAAGGGGTTCGGGTGAAGCCCAGCGAGCATGTGATGAACGAGCAGACCCTGGGGCACGGCTCAGCAGGTGGCATGGCGACCAGAGGTGCTTTGTTGCTTGGTTGCTCATGGCAATGCTGCTTCCCCACCACCTCCCCAGCCCCAGCTTTTTATCTGTGAGGTGAGGCTATGACGGAGCCCAGGCATCAGAGGGGGCGGCAAACATCTGACCCCCTAGACCAGGTAATGCTAAGAGCTAATGTAAGTGGGAGGATTCCTTGGCCCTAGGCTTCCTCCGTCTTACTGCAGTGTCCCAGCCGCCCTGGGAGAACTGGCCAACCTCTACCCCGTGTGATGTTTCCGGCTCTATGCAGATGACACAGGCTAGCACCAGCCTCTGGGGCGGATGTGTTTCAGAGCTCAGAGTGCTGAAGATTTTAGGAAGGCAGGGAGTTATACACCAGGTATTGTCTTAACACTCGGGCCCGTCTGGGACAGCACCGCTGATCGAGAACACTGATACTTGTTCAGCAAGACATACAAACCACTAAGTGGAATCAATAAAGACACGAATAGACTCACAACATTCGTGTCAAGGCTCCCACCCAATTAGTCAGCAGCAATCTTAGGAAAAATGTCTCGGTGGCCCAATCTTTTGGGATTTTGGCATTGCAGATAAAAGCATGTGGGTCATGGAGCATCTGGGTGGCTTAGTGGTTAAGCAACCAACTTGGCTTTGGCTCAGGTCATGATCTCATGGTCGTGGGATGGAGCCCTGCGTTGGGCTCCGCACCGAGTGTGGAGCCTACTTGGGACTCTCACTCTCTCTCTCTCTCTCTCTCTCTCTCTCTCTCTCCCTCTCTCTCTGCCCCTCCCCTGCTCTCAAAAAGAAATAAACCAACTTTAAAAAAACAAAAGCATGCAGGCTGGCAGTGTGCGTATCAGAGAGACCACACACGGGGTGCAGTGGGGGACAAGGACAACTCCTACAGCAGGGCTCAGAGATGAACACATCAGGCCAATACGAGGCCGTATGGACCCCTGGGCACCTTCACAGATAATCCTAGGAGCCCATCCTCTGCACTATGGGCAGGGCTGGCAGTAATGGGGTCCAGGAAGGCAGAGAGGAGGGTATGGAAAGTTCTTTACCACCTTTGGGCTCTTGGTCCCTGCCCTCATGTCCAGGGGGCGCTGGGGTCCCTGAGCTGCTGAGGGGTCAGCCAGACATGCTGTGGGTTCGTCTCCTGGAGGCCCCAGGGCCCAGGTCACCGCAGGACCATGTCAGGGGCACATGGTGGGGTCTCTAGGCCTGCCTCCAGGGCATCCTTCCTCTGTTCCAGGACTCCGCCTCCACGGCCATGGCTGATTGGCCCAGGGGAGATCCCGAGACCCAGTCAGTGTGCTTCCTTGACAGACACTGCATTCGGCAGGGAGAAGGAGCAGAGGTCCCTCTCGTGCATGAATGGCCATGGCCTCTGGGAGCCTGAGATGAACGAGCAGGTGCTGTCTCTTGTGCCCCCGTGTGGAGGAAGCGGTTTGAGGGAGAGGAGAGGAGAGGAGAGGGGAGGGGAGGGGAAGGGAGGAGAGGGGAGGGGAGGGGAGGGGAGGGGAGGGGAGGGGAGGGGAGGGGAGGAGAGGAGAGGAGAGGAGAGGAGAGGAGAGGAGAGGAGAGGAGAGGAGAGGAGAGGAGAGAGAAAAGGATGTGAGGGAAAGACATTTCTCCTGCTCCCCTGGCTGAGCTGACACAGAGGCCCAGGTCACTCCTGCCCTCTCCATGGCTTGGATTTCATCCTTTCCACAAACCCCCATTTTTACCTAATTTCAGTCGAGCTGGGGCAGGAACAGCATGTGCGGGAAGAAAGGGTCCAAGCAGCCGGCCGTGAAGCCACCTGGCTGGGAAACGAGCGCCGTGTTGGAAAGCACGCTCCCACGTCTGTACTTGTTCAGGAGGCCGGGGACGGAGGGGTGGGCACGTCTTCCCCTGAACCCACCCAGCACCTGCTGGGCAACACTGACCCCACTGCAGGGTTTGGATTTACACAGACTCTGTATAACACCTTGTAAAGAAAGCCACTGGAGCAGAAGATTAAAGAGCACCATTAACTTAGTTGTTTCATTTCTTCTGAGACCAAACAAAAGCTGGAAACGTGCGAGGAAACATTGCCGAGTTATTTACTCTCCGTTACCAGGGGCCGTGCACCGCCCCACGTGAGCAGCTCCAGGCGGGTCACAGCGCTGGTTTATAAGGTGTAAGTGTTGAGGGGCGGCCAGCGCCATCCTGCAGGGAAGCTGGGAGCAGTCGAGAGGGTCCGAATGGAAAGTCAGCCCCAATAAAAGCTCAAGGGGCCAGCCTGGCATCCTGGCTCTGGCGGGACCGGGAAGGAGGTCTGTGCAGTTCCACGGGGGTCCCTACCATTCCTGGGTGGAATGTGTGCGGAGGCCCTGCCCTTCTGGGCTGGTCTGCCTCTTTATGGAGTTCTGCAAACCCCTGTCTGGAGCCCTGGGCGTGCATTTCAGGGAGAAAGCCGACTCTCACGTCGCTGGCTGCCGTGCAGAAGAGGAAAGCAGTACTGCACTCCAGGGAGTTGCAGGGGACAGAAGCGGACTGAGCCAAAGAGAGAGATTTGTTTCAGGTGACAGGCAGCTCACTAGACACTCAGGGCTCAGAGGACCGGGACCAGGAACATGAGCCTTCAGAACTGAGGGCACATGCCCTCAGGCCCAGTCTGTGTCCGTCTCTTGCCTCTCTGCCCCCCAACTAAGTTACTCGTACATGCTTCTCACATCCTTGTGCGGGGTCTTCTACGTCTCCCACTCCAGGCCCTCCTTCTCTGGGTCTCTGTGTGCACAGCAGGATATGAAGGCCCCGTGGCTCGCAAGGCACCATTCAAGCCACCCCCAGACGGCAGCGTCTCCAAAGCCCAAGTTGCTAAGTGAGAGAATCCGGCCAGCCTGCAGCCCAGTGTCCATCCCCCGGCGCAAGTAATCATGGCCAGGGAGGGTCACACAAAAAGGCTCCACCCTGGTCCTTGTTCCCTTCCTGGAAGGCATCCCCACATGTGGTCGGTCAACAGAAACACACTGAGAAACCGCTGTGTGCCAGGCATGGTGCTAGGTGGTGGCGGGCGGGCGGGGGGGAGTGGGGGATACCACGATCAATAAAAGAGACCTGGTCTCTGCCCACGAGACACCATTATCCCAACGAGAGAGGGAGATGGGAGTTTAACAAGCACACCGAGGGAATTTCAACTCCAGCAGCGCCGACAGAAAGGGCCGGGGTGAAAACAGAACTCCGTAACGTGAGGGGAACCGACCTGGGATCTAAAAATGAGTTTAGATCATGTGAGTTAAAATCTAGACACTGCAGAAGTTAACCTGGCAAATGATGGAGAAAAAGCCCTCAGGCAGAGGAAAGAGCTCAAGCAAAGGTCCCAGGATGGGAGGGACAAGGCTGCTGGGGAGTGAGGAGGGGGCCTCGAGCGAGCCAGAAGAGGGCAAGGGCGCGGTAGTGAGGGGAGGGTGCTGGGCAATGCTGCGAAGACACAGGAGGAATCTCAGTTCTCGGTTCTCACAGTAGCGGCGATAGGTGCCACTGAAAGGCTTTAGGCCGAGGAGCCAGTGGTGTGGATGGGGGCTCAGGGTGCAGCGAGGTTTCAGGGGAGCCGCTGGAAGGGTGTGAGTGTCCACCTGAGTCCTGTCTCCGCGAGCTGAACCCCCAGAGCCTCCGTTCTCAAGCCTGGCTCTTGCCCAGGGCACCTCCACCGTCCTCCCAAAGCTCTATGCTCCAGAATCCAAAACTCGCCATGGCTTCAGCACCACCCATGGTGTCCTGTCCTGGGGCCTGGGAAACTCAGCAGCACGGAGAACAATATTTATCTTATATTTAGCCACATCCCCACCAGATGACTAATATCCGGTCCCCACACCACAGCTGAAACACAAGACTCAGCACACAGACTGTGGGATGCAGGAGGCAGCAACCACAGAGACGGGTGGAGGAGGGGTGCCGAGCAGTTATCACGATAAATCAGTGGGCCCCCCACACACACGCTCTGCCTGTTAAGACACAACTTCAAACCTGCTTCTTGAGCCCTTGTGAGGAAAGCTGTGTGGTAAGACGGGGCGACAGCCCATGCAGGGGGCACCACGGGTAGGAAGGGGCTCGGGGAACTTGGCAAGGCTAACTCACAGCCACACATTCCAACGTGGCCGCTCCTGTTACACTGCCAACGTACTGATGGGGAATCAAAGACACAGAGAGGTCACACAGTCAGTAGGCGATGCGGCCAGTCTGAACCCACGATGGGCCTCCAGAGTTCCCGCTTTTCGCCACTACCGTCTATCGCCTCTCATACGACACCCGGCAAACACAGCCCAGATAGGCGACGTTGCTACTTTGTTAATTATGCTCCTGTTGAACATCCAATCAAATCCGTACCTGTGATGGTGGCCGCCGGGGCCTGCATGACCTCCCCAGCCTGCCCTCACTGTCTCCTTGCCGCCATGTGGCCAGGTGACCACTCCTCCCCCGCTCACCCTCTAAATCTCCTACTGAAGCTACTGACAAAGACAGGTGCCCCCCCACCGTTAAAGCCCTGCTACTGCCCCCCCCCCCCAGCACTCTGTGCTTCGCCTTTGGGACACTGCTCTCCACCTGCAATGTTACATTTATACGCGTCCTTTTCATGTGACCCAGAAGTGCCAACAGGCAGAGACTGTCTCTGCTCTACTCACCGCTGACCTCTCGGCACCTGTTGGAAGGCCAGTGGCACAGAGTTATTTACGGACAGAAGTTGGGGAGAGGAAGGGAAAGCGGACGGGGACAGAAACCCTGTGTCCCAGGAGCACATGGTGTATATGAGCACGTACACAGCATTCACTTCTTACCATCTCCTTGACTAACGAGTTGTCAACAGATACTTGACATGGTTTTAACTCTTTGAAAATCATCCTTTGACAGCTGTCACCAAGCACGGCTTTCCAAGACAATCCAAACTGACCTGGACCTTAAAGGATGGCATAGGGACATATGGACGGGACTGGCGGACTGGCAGAGGCCAGGCAGCGTGCACCCGTACAGGGACAGCCACCCCACGCGAGGCACCCTCCTCTGCCTGGGTGGTGCCTAATTTTCCACACTAGTACACCAAATGGGAAGATACGTCAGCAGGGGTGGTTTAGATGTTTATAAGGAAAGACACTGGATTGATCCGGCTCTGGTGGGGGAATTCGCATAGCAGGAGAGCAGACCAGAACAACGTGTGGTAGTTAAACAAATCACAGTGCATCTGGTCAGTGACTGCTTGGTGGGACAAGGAGGTGAGCAGATACGCCTGGTCTGATGCAGACACAGCTGTACGATGCCTCAGATATAGTCCACACCTAACAATGGCTGGGACGCATATTTTAGATGGGAAAAAAAAAAACAGCATTGCAAAAGCAGCACGGGTAGAAAATGGTACCATTTACGCTTAAAACTACACGGATGTAGGTATAAACATAAATGTGATTTTACACGTCAAGAAAATTTCTAGAGAAATGATCATGAAAAATTTCCCCAAACCTGGTTTTGGACAGAACCTTCTTAATACGATGTCATTCACAAACCTCCTTCTGAGAAGAAATGGGCATTTCTGGTCGTGACATGCTTACACAATTTTCCAGTAAACTTCAGACTGACCCTCAGGCAAGAGTTGACGGCCGTCCACCAGTTATGCCTTTTTGTGTCTGCGCTAAAGGTCTGGGAGAAGGAAGCTGAGGGCCTTCACTTTCTGTGCTTCTGTAATCTCTGAATTTTTTGCCGTTGCCTTATATTATTTTAACAAATGTTTTTGAAGATTTAAACATGTATCATGGCCAGGTTGTGGAAAAGCTTAAATGTCACATGGGACTATCTGGAAATTATCACACAAACGATAGGGAAGCCACGGAAGAACTCTGAGCCAAGAATTTCCTGGACTGAAGTGTCATTTTTGGAAGATTTACGTTGAACTAGTGAGACTCCCCTCCTCTGCTGCCCATGCTCGCCTCGGCTTCTCCTGAAACGAGGTTTGGAAAGTGCAACTATTCCATGTGGATAGTCGGAGTAGATTTAAACAAAACGTGTGTAGAAAAGCTGTGGGACACCTTGAAATAGGCCAAAAGGATTAGCGGGTGTCACTGGAACCAATGACAGTGAAACAGGCACTGGGCCGGGAGGCAGGAAGCAGGCAGGGTGGCCAGTCCCCCGTCGCCTGTGCCCCGAGGAGGCGACAGCCCTGCCCATTGGAGAACACGGGGGTCACTGCAGATCCTCGCCCGAGGACGTGCAAACAAACTGTGTCCCGGGGGCCACAGCTCGCTCGCCCTGTTGGGAAGATGGCTCCAAACACACATGCTCTTCCCTGTAGACGTAAAGAGGCACGTGCCTGCGGGTGCTCCGCATCAGTCTCCTGATCGCCGACATGCACATCTGTCCCGCACATTCTCCTCCCAACAGGCTTCACTGTCCTACTAGCTTATCAGTGACCTAAATAAAATCTCGTGCATGGGTTCACTTTATCTGCACAGGAGGGGCGTGATTCTGCCTTCTGCTAGCTGTACTCTGACACGACCAAATCTGAATGGATGGAATGAGACAATGGCTCAGCTCCACGCCTGCCATCTGAACCAAGAGGAATCAGAGAGGACCAGAAGTTGGGAGCTGAGTATTTTATGGCCGAGCATGTCAGGCGGCCAGGACCGGAAAGGGGAGATGTGATTTGGAAATAGTTCAGCAGTCAGTTGGGCATGGAGTGGCCGGGGACCGTTCCAGATGTGGCAGAGTTGGCGGGGGGGGTTGGGGGGGGTGGGAAAGCAGATGGAGGGAGAGTTGGGGACAAGGGAAAATCTGATTATCAGATGTGCAAGGCGCTTACAGACATGCTTCTGTAATTAGACGATGCTAAACAGGACAGAAAGAGGGAAGGAAAATGAAGGGTTTGTGGGGACTGGATGTGGGCAAACTTGTTATTCTTGAATCTGAACAATGAGGTGCTTTCTTAAAAGGTAATCAGATAAGAGAGCAAAAGGGAGGCTTGTTCCAAACTGCACCCGAGCCCATGATCACACAATATTTACATTAAATTTAGAGCTAATGAAATTCCAGGTCAGTGATCAGCAGAGCAGTGTTGGCCTGCCAGGGCGCCCTCCTCACCCAGAGACAAACTGGCAGGCTGTGTTTTGAATAATAATAGTCCCAGATTGGGGGGGGGGAGGGGGGAGCCTCTGGGAGGAGATCCAGTCTCTGGGGGTCCTTTCAGGGCTTAAGTGACTTCAGAGGAAGAAAGGGAGAGCACTCTGGAGTCCTCTTCCTGGGCCAAGGCCAGGATTCCCTGAGATGTCACACACTGTCACACACACCCCGGTGAGGGCGGGCTCCTATGCATCCCTCCCTGCCTCTGTGCAGCCAGAGAGACTGTCCAGGTGGACTAGGGACTGGACCTCCCTGGGTTCACCTGCGGGGAAGGCAGAGCACAATGGCGCTCCAGAAGGAAACCTCTTCCTCCTCCTTCACACAGTGCACCTCTCTTGGCTTGAAACCCACACACGAGGAACAGAAAGACAGCATGCTGAGCGAGCCCAGAGGACTTAAGTCAAGGCTCCGGTTCCTGCAGCTCTGCTCGCTGGCCTCGGGTGGGCTCCCCTGGCCGTCGCCCAGATCGCCCTGGCGGGCCGACACCCGCCTGGAGAGGGGTACGGCGCTCACGGAACTGTCGCTCAGATGCGGTTGGTCACTGGTGGTGGTCACAGAGAAGTAAAACGTGCCAGCTGTACATAACGGCTGCGTTAGGATAGTGGGAGGTTACTAGTAATCGCTTCCTTAAACGTGTCCTGAGTTCTGTCACGCTGTGGTATCTTCATTTGCAAAACGAAGTGAGACTCGGACTTGGCAGCAGGGGTGGAAGGTGGGATTAAGAATTTCTATAGCATGTAAGTGGTAACACGCAGTCCTTCCTGTGTGCCTGGCACTGTTCTATTCGACCCTCACAACAAATCCACACGGCTGGTCCTGGCCCTGCCCCGTCCGACACAGGCAGGAGCCAAGGCCCAGAAGGTGTGCCGAGCCTGCCTGGCAGACACAGCGGGCAAGTGGGGTAGGAATCCGGCGGTCAGGCTCCGGGAATGGGATTTCCCTTCCACGGAGAGGGCACACCCACACATGGGCCAGGAAGGCGGAACCCCACACACACAGACATGTCTTGGCCGTAAACCTGCCCTTCGGCACACGGGGTCTGGATGCCCCCCTCGGAGCTGGGTGAAGGGTCCCCTAAAGATCCCCCCGGAGGCCTCGCTTTCCTGCACCTTCCAACCGGCTTTAAGACCAACTCTGTTCTGGTGGCCAGAAACCAAGTGCCTCTTGGTGGCACCGGAGAATTCCCCAGCTGCCTTTGCTAAGGAAAACTAAATGCCGTGTGAAGGTAGCAGCACCCTGGCCTGGCTGGCGGTGTGTCCGTTGTGGGCAGAGGGAAAGGCGGGTTTCACCTGGGACAGACAGCTTGTCTCCTGCCCAGGAACAGCCCATGCCAGCCACCAGGTGGGGGACCAATTAACTTATGAGGTCAGCTTTTGAGCTCCCCACAGGCAAAGGCAACATCGACGCACACGGTTTTCCGTTTGTGCAGGAAGTGGCAGCAACGCAGAAAGAGCCAGGAAGTCAAGTCAGGTTCAGTGATTTAATTGAGCACCGGGGAGCACTCAGCTGCCTCGCGAGCACCAGGGCCCTCTGGGGACCTGGGAAGACTCGGGGAGTGTCTGGACATCCGAGCATGAAGACATCCCCAAAAGGCAATGCTTGGGCACAAAAAAATTACTCTTCTGTGTGCAGCTTCGGAAGGCCAGCACTCGGCTCAGCCAAGCAAACAGAAAGACCTTTCATGAGGCTCTCAGGAGATATTTCAAAAACAGAAAAGTAAAGTAGAGCCTTTCAAAGAAGAAAGTTCAGCCCTCAGCAAAAAACTGGGCTTTAAAAAAAAAAAAATTAATCAATTTTTGTGGTTTCAATAAAAGCAAAGGGTTTTGTGGTTTTCCCTCAAACTTTTCACCATTTTCCATAAAAACAAAAGCCAATATTTGAAACCATTTTCCCCCAGTGAAAGTGGCAACGTTTTTTCTCAGGGACAATTTCTTGGAAAAACATCTTTGCAGTGTGTCCGCCTCGCGACACCTCGGTGTGAGCCCAAGAAAGCTGCCGGCCCGCCTGTCCGCACCAGGCACGTTTCACCTGCAGCCAAACATTCAGCCTCAGGTCACAGAAATGTGTTTTGCTGGAAAAACCCTACACGATGAGAAAAGGTCTTTTCTCTTTCAAGAGGTTAGATTAGAGGGGGGTCATTTTGCTCTCCAAGGACTTGAACGTGAAGGTCTCAAGGTGAATTCTGATACGCAAGGGTTGTATCTTAAGCAGGTCTGATTGCAGAAGACAAAGCCGTCCCCTCCTGATAACCTATTATAGTCACACAAGTAGAACAAGAGATCTTGTGTGTGACAAGAGTCACATAAGAGATCTCAAAGGAAACGAGTTTTAACCCTCTTATTTTACAGGTGAAGACACGGAGGCCCAGAGAGACTATGGCGCCTCCCCTAAGACACATAGAGCTGTGATTCAAACCCAGGTTCTCTTGATGTCCACCCAATGGTTTTTTTGTTTTGGGTTCCCGCCCCCCACCATCACACACTCTCTCTTGGTAAAATTTACTTATTTTTATCAGTTCTTAATTCCTGAAATAAATATTATCTACGTGTTAGCCAGCAAACTTTAGTATTTCTTTACCACCTGGAAGGGAAGGTAACTTTCAGCCTCCTGGATGTGAACGTCAGCAAAAGATTCCCAACTCACAAAATCTTTCTTTCAGGGAGGGATAAAGTATGTTCCAGGAACTTTTAAGGGCTCATCTTGGTCAAAGAACCTAGGGCTATCAACCCCTACTGGATTTCTGCTTCCCTATGTTTAATATTGATAATAATGTTCTCCTAATTTTGGTTTTGTCTTGGCTGCTAGAAGCTCAGAGCTAATTTGTATGCTTAGCTGCTAGAGCATACCTCGGTCTAGATTTTTTATGTATTTTTTAAGTTTCTTTATTTTGAGAGAGAGAGAGAGTGCACACGAGCAGGGGAGGGGCAGAGAGAGAGACAAAATCCCAAGCAGGCTCCGAACTGTCAGCCCAGAGGCCCAATGCAGGGCTTGAACTCACTAATCATGAGACCACGACCTGAGCCAGAATCAAGAGTTGGTCGCTTAACCAACTAAGCCACCCAGGAGCCCTTAGATTTTTTATTCATTTTTTTTAATTTTCTTTTACATTTATTTATTTTTTAGAGACAGAGAGAGACAGAGCACAAGCGGGGGATGGGCAGAGAGACAGAGAGACACAGAATCCAAAGCAGGCTCCAGGCTCTGAGTTGTCAGCACAGAGCCCGACGCGGGGCTTGAACTCACAAACCACGAGATCACGACCTGAGCTGAAGTCGGACACTCAACCGACTGAGCCGCCCAGGCACCCCCAACCCTTAGATTTTTTTAAATACAATTTGTATCTCTACATCTTTATTCTCCGCCCTTTTGCCTTTTATTCTGAATTAGTCGTTTTTATGCTTTGTATTTTCAGTTTAAGTCAGTCAAAATTTTTTCTGAAAATAGGTAAATAGTAAAGTAAATATTTCCTCTCTCAGATCTTAAACCAAAATAAGTAACAAAATTATTCAACAGACAGAGGGTTGCAAGGGAAACAGAAAAGTAAATATAAAAAGAACTTTCCCAAAAAAGCCAGCAAAAGAAAGCCAATAGTTACTGGCCACTCTTTCAGATCGCTGCGAACCCTCCTGTCCTGCTTTCGTTGTCACCAGCCACGCAGAGACGGGGGAGCCCACATGCGGTTCTGAGCCTCAAACCTGAGGAGCCATCCTCCCTGCGGCGGCCCAAGTGTGAGACATTCTGGGACTGCTGAAGGCATCAAGGCCGATCCCACCATCTCACAAACGGGGACTGAGGGCCAGAGAGGGTGAGTGACTTTCCCAAGGCCGCACCGCTCGGCAGTGCTGAGGTCACGCCCTTCCTCACAAACATGTATTCAAGAATTTGATTCACCAACATGAGCTTTTCTGCTTTTGTTTTTTCAGGCCAACCTAAAAGCTACATCGAAAGTAAACAGGCTAAGTTTCTGCTTACTGATCTATGACAATCCATAGGCTGGGGGTGGGGGGGGAGTGGGGCTGTGGGGCTGTGGGGGTGTGGGGGGTATGGGGGTGGGTGTGCCTCTAGGAAGAACAGATGATCAAAAATTCTGAGAACCTTTATAGCTAAAATCTAGGAAACTGTGGCTAAAGCAAGCTATCATATGTATTCAACAAATACCATTTCATTCAACAAACGCTTGGCAAGAGCTTCACAGGCACCCAGCCCCACGGAGGGGAGGGAACAGTAAAACAAAGCAGCGCTGAGGCCCCCCCCCAGGAAGCACCCCCCCCCCAGGAGCACAGAGGTCTGGCCCCGGACCTCGAAGTGAGCTCAGCAGTGCTGGACGCTGGACGGGAGGCAAGGGAGACCCACGGCCTCTTTGTGAACACAGAAAAGGAAAGCTTTACTCTCCATAAGGAGTTGCGTCTGTGAAGTGAAGTGAAACAACGGAACAGAAAGCGTGGAGTCCTAGACGTGTGTGTGCCGCACGGAAAACCCGGGCCGGCTGCGCCCACGTGGCCAGCCTGCCTGCCGTCTTTGCAGGGTCCCTGCTTTAGCGTCTGCTAAAAACTTAATGTTGAATTAAACAGCCTCCCTGAAATCTGGGGCCCACAAAGCATGCTTGGGATCTAGAACATTAGTTTTCTGTGTGTTCATGGAGAGGGATTGATTTAAATATGTTGAGAACGTCTTAGTGGTAAAAGCGAGTGGATTTTTTTAAGGGAAATTTTATTGGGAATATTTTTCCCCCTAGGTGTGAAATCTGGCAGGTAACTGCATTCTCTGATGGACTGTTGAAGACTTGGTTAATTAGAAATAAGATTCAGGTCCAAGGTAAACAATCTGAGCCTCCTAAGTCTTCTTAGGATGTTTGTCTGAAATGCTTCTGAAAATAGTATAGCTTTCTATAAAGAAATATTAACTGGTGTTCATAAATGGAGGTGACTACATTCTAACCCAGCCCTTACTAAATTGGTATTAGACGAGGGATTAGTCTCTGATTTTATTTGAAAATCCCAAGAGGAAAAGCAACTCCAACCACTGCTTTCTTCTCCGTTTTCCAGAAACAAGGCAAGGGAGCCTGCAGACCAGCCCCAATGGCTTGGTGCAGAAAACGAGCAAGCTAATTGCCCACTGTTTATTGATACAATCCACCACACAGACAGAAGGCAAACAGCAGCCCGTCCTCGTCCTCCTCAGAGTTTCACTTAGGTGGGACACTTAATCCTCATTTGTGCCTCCGTGCATCTCACGGCGGGGGACTACCCTCTCCTGGGGAGGGTCCCATCTTCCCCGCTGGGTTTCACCCAGCTTGTCTTTCAGCCTTCACACCACAAAGTGCTAAGAAGGAAGGTCAAGCCTCCCTGAACTCCCCTGAGGGACCCACAGTGGGGACGGCGCCCCAAGGCAGCCCTTCCTCGCGTGTCCAGCCCTGCTTGGAGGCTGAGCCTCCGCTGGGCGCCCTCTAGGGGCCGCACGCCAATAAGCACCATCATCCCTGCATTTGCAGATGAGGAAGCCCAGGGCGCAGGAGGTGCTGCTAAGTGCCCTCCCAAACATGGTGCAGCGGGGATTCGAACCCAGACATTTGGAGAAACAGTAATGAGGAGGGCGAGGGGGTGCTGGTGGACACAGTGAGCAGACCCTGAGCTGAGCACTGCGGGGAGGCCTGGAGGTGCTGGGGAGCCCAGCTGCTCGCCCACTTCCTCCCCAGCTTGCACTCAAAGTCCCCTCCTTCCTCTGAAGGATGCCACTCTCCTCCCATCCCCTTTCCCCAACATTTGCCAAACTGTGTGTGGAGATAAATGAGTGAATACACACAGGAGCCCATCTCCGTGTAAGCCATCATCAATCACCAGACTCCACCCCACACAGGCGGGGATCTGGGTGCATTCATGGTCCACACACAGTAGGTGCTCGATAAACGTACGTTGGACAAATGTATTATGCAAAAACCATTCAATAATAAGTCTGTGCTGGATGACAGATTAACGACCCAAGTCTCCTGGGCCTCAGTGCCAATTCCATGGGTTCTGTCATCTCTCTGGGCCCCGAAGGGACCACACTCCTGCATTTCAGCCTCCTGACCGTCTCTGCCTCCTTCCCGTTCCACTCGGGGCTGCAGGACAGAGACGACAAGCAGGGGCTGCTCCCTGTCTGTCCCAAACCCCACACTTGGCAGGAACTCCTGCGAGAGGCCACCAAGCCTGGTGGGCAAAGACTGGAGGGCACAGCCTCCCGGCAGACGAGGCCCAGCACTGTGCCCAGTGACCAAGACCCCTGGCGCCAATCTTCTCAACCCTTCCCTGTGCCCAGGGCCTTTGTCTGGCTCTGCAGAATAGGGTTCTTTCCAGTGCGGGCTTCAGGCGAGAAGTTGACACATCTCCACTAAAGCTGCCTCATAAAAGCTGGAAATATATTGAGCAAAGGATTCCATTTCCTGTCCTCGGCCGGCAGGCGCATGTACCAGGCTTTCATTCTCAGCCAAGTTCTCCAGGGAGGTAACACTGCAAACCATTTTTCTGAGTAAATGTTTACACTGTATAATTTTCCTTTGGTGCAAAGCATTTCACGCACACAGGGGGAAAAAAAGAAACCAGCGTAGCCGAGATTCCCGAAGACAAGGTCTCTGGATCTGAGGGGCGGGAGACAGGACAGACACCTACAATCAGGTGAACAAGGCCCTGCGTCTCCTGACACCCCTGGGCCTGCTTCCTCGTGCGGGAGCCGCGAGCAGACTGCACCGCCACGAGTTTGGGGAGAGCGGAGAGTTCCACACACTCGTCCAGCTTCCCCTGGGCCAAAGGGTTGCAAACACCTTAGATAAGCTGCCCTCCCATTAATGCCCCCTTTGTTTGAGATCTGAACTGGCTCGTTTCTGTCTAAAATACTGCACAGACTAGGAAAAATAATTTTTTTAATTAAGAGACTTTGTTCTTTCGAGCAGTCTGAGATTTACGGAAAACTGAGCAGTTTCCACACGGCTGGAGGTGGGCTCCTGCCCAGGACAGGAGATAGCTGGCCGAGGGCACCCCAAAGGTCTGGGTCCACAGGACCTGCTCCCCAGCAGCTCCACTCTAGAGGGGGACACACAGTAAGCAAGAGAAGCTATGGTTAATGAGTGTACCAGAAAGGAGACGACCGGGACAGTCTACTGTCCTAAGAGGTGAACTAGGAAACTAAGAGGTGGCGCCTGCTCTGACTGGGTGTTCAGGGGCAAGATGTTTACTCATTGCTGTTCATGGCCGTGTTTCATTAGTAATACTGAAAAGTCCAGAACAGCCTCAAGGTGCAAGTATAGCAGTGTGGTTCGTTAACCTCAGTAGCCAATGGACGAAATACTATGTGGCCACCAAAAATAACATAAGGACTGTGTAATACCTGGGGAAACACTTACCATACAATTTCAGGCAAAAAAAAAAAAAAAAGGCAGAATATAAAATTGCATTTGCATGCATTAACTTGGAGCACATAAAAATATACATACATTAGAAAGAAACACATCACACCTTAATGGGGTTGTATTTGGCAGCTCAAGGCTGGAAGCTTTCATGAATACACACCCTTATATAAGAGGTGGAGGGAAAGTTTTAAACAAAGAAATGACCTGAAAGTTCAAATCAGTCCTGATGTCAGTTGGAGGCTGTGACTGAAGAGTATTAAACCAGTATTACTGTCCTTGACATTCAGCGATTTCTAAACACAGTACAAACTAGCTTAGAAACGACCTCAGGGGCACCTGACTGGCTCACTCGGTTAACGTCAGACTTTAGCTCAGGTCATAATCTCATGGTTTGTGAGTTTGAGCCCCACATCAGGCTCTGTGCTGACAGCTCAGAGCCTGGAACCTGCTTTGGATTCTGTGTCTCCCTCCCTCTCTGCCCCTTCCCTGCTCACATTCTGTCTCTGTCTCTCTCTCTCAAAAATAAATAAACATTTAAAAAAAATGTTTTAAGAAACTTCAAGATAATTTGCATACATATTTATACATATACATTTATATATACATACATGTATATTCACACATCTCCTATGTGTGTACACATATATACACACACAAGGACACACATATATGGAGAGATAAACGTATATGTAAAATATATATGTATATTTCCCCAAGGGAAAGTTACAAATCTTAATTTGTGCGCCCAAAAAAAAAAAAAAAAACAAAACCTGAAGGTGGACCCCACGTGGTCTTATGAAAACAGATGGCCAGTTGGGATGTTCAAAATTATTTTTTAATTAATTTCAATAGTAAAAAAAGAAAAGAAAAAAAGTTCATTGAGTAAACTCCCTGCCTCTAAGTATTTTCACTTAAACGGATGCACTGATTTTTTAACTGGCTCAATAGAAACTCATAGGCCAAAAAAATGAGGTCTGAGCGAGTAGCCTTGGCCTCAGACCATAAAGCTGGCTGTTCAGAGCACGAATGCAGGCCCCGTTTTAAACTCTCCCTGTGGTCCCGGGCAAGCTGCTCAGGCCTAGCCTTCCAACTCTCTGCAGAGTCACAGTCACGGTCCACGGCTGGGGCTGCACAGAGAACGAGTAAGGGCTCCACGGACTTGCTCGCCAGCTGGGGGCTATGGGGGGCGGGGTGTGGGGAGCTGGACAGGGTTCCTCTCCCAGCCTCACTCTCCCCATCAGCAAGACGGGGATAACAAAGCGCCTCTCATCAAGACTGAACCAGATAAAGCCCTCACGTGCGTGCCAAGGGTCTGCCCCCAGACTGGATTCCATACAGTGGTGTTTACTTCTTCCTCCTGGTTCCTTTCTAATAACTGACTCACCGAATGGCTGAGTTTATGCCTGTTTTCCCTTGGGCAAAGGCTGGTTTTGAGTGATCACAGCTAGTTCTATTGAGCATCTATTATGTGCCCAGCACTTCCCCCTATTATCAGTTACTATGCTATTTTCCCCTTAGACGGGGAGGCTGGGGCTCAGTCAGCAGTGAAACTGGGATTTCAGTGCCGGCAGGTGGACACCAGTCCACAAGCTCAGCCCCTCCTTCCTGCTTCATGTGAAGGGGCAGGAATAGGGGCCTAGATGCCAATTAGGATCTGAGATCTGAAGGAATCCATTCCTTCCCCCTGCCCTCTCCCACCAGGCCCAGACTCAGGAGCCATCAAGCTGTGTGATCCCAGGTGGGTTACTGGACCTCTCTGTTCTTCCTTTTCCTCAGGAGCTCCTACTTCAGGGGCTGCTGTGACTATTCGGTGAAACAAACGTACATAAAATGTTTACAGGTCAGAGAAGCTGCAATGATTTGTTCGACCTTCCACAACCTAGGCCCCCCCACCAGCTGCAGTGGAAACTGGGGAATGAAGACACAGGGGCATCAGGACTGACCTGGACTTGGGGCTGGTGAACTTTTGCCACAAAGGACCAGGTAGTAAACATCTTTGGCTCTGCGAACCATGTGGTCGCTTCCATAACTACTCAAGTCTGACACAGACAATCCCATCAGTGAATGTGTGCGGCTGTGTTCCAATAAAACTTTATTCGAACAGGGGCGCCTGGCTGGCTCCATCGGTTGAGCGTCCGACTTCAGCTCAGGTCATGATCTCATGGTTCCTGAGTTCAAGACCCGCATCAGGCTCTCTGCTGTCAGCTCAGAGCCCACTCTGGATCCCTCCTCTCCCTCTCTTCCTGTCCCTCCCCCACTGGTGCTCTTTCTCTCTCAAAAATAAATAAACATTAAAAAAAAATTTATTTCACAAAGAGGCACTGGCCCTCAGTTGCAATTCGCTGACCCCTGACGCCAACGGTCTGGCGCTGGGCGCTCTGGACTAAGTCAGTCCTGGTAGGAGGGATGCTGGGTGGAACAGATACAGAGTGTGCCACAATCACTGAGCTAAATCTACAGCAGCAGAAGCTGCCAAGTGCAACAGAAACAAGGAGCTGGGACCCTGCCACATGGGGAAAGAGCTGTGCCCCATCCCATGTACTTGGCGTTCAGAGAAAAGGCCCTCCCTCCCTGCAACTCTCAGGAGCGTCCTGCAGACCCCAGCTCCAGGTCCACTTTCTGGGATGGGAACAGACAACAGGCCATCGTGGGCGGCCCAGTGGGGACGATGCTCCTTTCTACCTGGGATCGCCCACAGAGGGTGTCCCCGGCCAGTTCACACCCAGGGCACGGACCTGGGTCCAAGTCCTCATGCTCCTTCTGGCCCCAGGGCCTTTGCACATGCTGTTCCCTCTGCCTGCAACATTCTTGCCCGCCTATTTTCCACCTGGCCAACTCCTTCCCACACCAGGCCTTCGCAAAAGCAAAATTCCCAGGGACGACCTCCCTCAGCCAGACACCACCCGCTCCTGGCTCAGGCCCCCCTTTTTGCAAACTCCCATGCACCTGCACTTCCCCTTGTAATTCTAACCACACTGTGGTTCTACAATATTTATTTGTCTCCCCCACTGGAGCCGGAGCCCTGTGCGAGCAGGGACCACATTGGTTTTATTCTCCGTGGTTTCCCCGGTTCCTAGCTCAGGATCTGACTCAAATATTTGTTGAACAAATTAATAAATAAACAGAAAGAAAACTCAATGTACAAGGAGAAATCTCTCATTCCAAAGAAGATGTTATAACTCAGTGGCATTACATCACTGGAATAAGTATGTTTTAACTTTTTCCCTCTTCTTATATTTTCCCACTTTCTTGCTTTCCAAATTTATAAACTGGGGTAAAGTGAGTTCACATAAAGGACTAAGCTCTTTTTTTTAAAAAAAGTGCTTCAGTGGCTGATGTATTTCATTAGCATCGAAAACAATGCAGTTACATTATACATTTTATACAAACTACTAATCCACGTGTGCGCAAATGTGCCTCTGAGGACAAGTTAGTAGTTTTATGATATGCTTTCAATATTTCCCTGTTGTTCCAATGTAATATTTTTTGCTATTAAAATACATAATAAACTTCTAGAGGGAAAAAAAAAAAAAACAAGGTCACTCTGAGCAAGTAGAAGAGACTAAGGACTTATACAACCACTGTTTCTTTCTCTCTGATGAGGGAAGTTTCTGAAACTAACTTCACCTCCTCAGGTATGAAAATACATTGAAATAGTCACAGGCCTCAAGATTAGCTTGAACTCATCACACTGCTTGAGGTTTCTGTCCTCGGCCTGCTCTGCAAAGACACAGTGGTGTGTGGGACGTGTCTAAAAACCAAGGAACCCTGACTAGTGGTGTTTCCTGACTGCTTGCTGTGTCCTCGGGTGGTAGGGAGGACTCTTTTAAGTATAATTAAGATTCAGTGTCATATTAGTTTCAGGGGTACGATAAAATGATCCCACACAGGTCTCTCCCTCTTCTCATAAGGTCACTGATCCCATCACGGGGGTCCTGACGAATGACCTCATCTAATCACCTCCCCAAAGACCCGATCATCTCCAAACACCATCATACTGGGAGGGAGGGCTTCAATGCAGGGATTTGGGGGACACACACATTCAGTCCATGACACTCATAATATCTTAAATGTTGATTACTTGTTGAAAGGATGCTATTTTGGATAGCATGTGGTTATTAAAGAAAAATGCTTGAAAACAAACAAGAAAAGAAGGACGTAGTCATGAGAAATCACTCTCAAGGTGTCCTCAGAGCTCACTGCAAGCCCCAGCCAGGCGCGGGCAGGGCTGAGGACACGCAGGGCAGGAGACAGCCAGCGGAGCACCCAAGTCTGGCGGGAGGAGGAAGCCGACAGGCGGTCAGGTGAGGGAGGAAGGAGGGCCCCACATGTGGAAGTAATTATGGAGGCATTCTGCACCTTTCCAAGTGGCAGACAGCCCCTCTAGCTCCAAACGTCTTTGCCTCCTCCGGGGCAGAGCCCCCTGAACCCAGCTGGCCAAGGGGCACCTTGAGCATCAGCTCCGCACCCCAGCTCTGGCCCTGGCCCTTCCGCGTGCTGCCCTGGGCTGGGGCCACGGAACAAAAATGCAAGGAAAGTTTGTCTGCTGCCAGTGGGATGGAACCAGCTGGAACCTGCTCACATCCTGCAGCAGCTGGCAGTCACACGGTGATGGATGAGGGTCTAGAACCTGCCCCTGACCTGGGTCCCGGGGGTGGGGGCAGGGCTTACTTAGTGCTCCTGGGCCCTCATGGGGAGATGATGAAACCGGCTGGGCCACACAACAGATCCTGAGCCATCGGGAGGGCTCTGTCCGTGGCATTCGTGGATATTACAGTGAGCAGGTGAGGGCCACTGGTTTTGCAGAAAAAGAGGCCCACGTCCTACAAGTTCCAGCAGGGACCCCAGCCCCATTCACCACCTAGACACACTAAGCCACTGAGTGACCAGGCCCAGTGGAACCACTCACGTGGCCTGCTTTTTTGAGAGGTTCTGATAAAGAGCTTGCCCAGGCCAAGCTAACCAAGTACAGGCTGCTCTCTGCCTCTGCTCTGCCCACTCTCTCAGTCCCCCACACTGACCAGAGAGTTTCCCAGAAGGCGCTGCATGTGCACTCTCTTGACCCTGAGAGCACCCCATCATCGCCTCTTCCTGGCACCACCATGTCCTCCCGCTGCCGACCCCCCGGAGAAAACTTCCCTGATGTCTTCCTCCTCCCGGCACTCCCCTGGCCCTAGTGCAGCTACTGTTACCCCCCACCGCGCACCGTCATTAGTTCTAGATGGACTGGTTCCCGTGTCCGGCTGCCAACTCCTCAGAAGCACCTCCATCTATGTCACCTTGGCATGCTCTGACCAGGCAGACAGTCCAGAGCCACTCTGGGCCCTTCCCTTGGAACGGGGAAGACAGGGGAACCGCTGGCCTGGGTCTGAGTCCCAGCCTGACCCTCCTCCTCACTGGGAGCCTGAGCAAGTTACTTAACATCTCGGTGCATAATAATGGCACCCCCCTCCTAGGGTAGGAGCAAGGCTAGTGGGTAAAGGGCTCAGAGCACACACAGCAGGACTAGGGACACTGCCACATCAGCTGCCCTGCCTCTGCTGGCACGGAGCACTTATAAAAGCAGACACTTTTGGGGCGCCTGGGTGGCGCAGTCGGTTAAGCGTCCGACTTCAGCCAGGTCACGATCTCGCGGTCCGGGAGTTCGAGCCCCGCGTCGGGCTCTGGGCTGATGGCTCGGAGCCTGGAGCCTGCTTCCGATTCTGTGTCTCCCTCTCTCTCTGCCCCTCCCCCGTTCATACTCTGTCTCTCTCTGTCCCAAAAATAAATAAACGTTGAAAAATTAAAAAAAAAAAAAAAAAAAAAAAAGCAGACACTTTTATAACACTCTGATGTCAACCCCAACAGCCTAGTGGGGCTCACTGCCTCAAAACAGAGGCCGGCACTAAAGGCTCCAGCCTCAGGACAGAGAGGCCGGCAGCACTGTGTCTGCTTAGTCACTCAGCTCATGCCTCTCCAGAGGACGACCCCTCTGAAAGACAGCTCATGTAGTGCCGAGGAGAGCTCAGGGCTCGGGCGAATTTCCCGCCTCTGGTCCGGGCCAGCTTTCTTGGAGGCCCAAGGATGAAACAAACAGCCTTTCCTGTGCCCCAGGGATTACAGTGTGAAAACACATTTTAAACCTTACCTTAAGAAGCTGAAAGGCCACGTCCATGTAGGACACGCCATGTACTTAAATTTTAAAACATCAACGTGCCAAGAGCTCTCACAGCTGATGGACCCCTGCTTTGTGCTATTGAAACATGTGCACCTTCCAGAAAGATGATTCAAGCAGAGTGACATGTGCCTGATGAAATCACTCAAAGGATGCCTTCCCTCCTCTGGAACAGTGTTCCCTTCCCCAGGTGTCAGGGCCATGTGAGATGCCGGCGAGGGAGGTTTGGAAATTGTTCATACCGTGATATCGTAACGTTTCAAAGGAGTGGACTTAGCACCCCGGGACAAAAAAAAAGGTCCTTGTTCAAGGTATGAAACCACCCACCGGATGTAAGGAGAAAAGGCCCCACTTCTGGTCAAAGTTTGGAGCTGTGCCTGTACTTGTCCTTCATGGGACTCAGGTGGGGCAGAGAGCAAACCTTGAGCACAGAAGCCAAATGCCAGACGTTGTTGAAATGTAAAGTTCTTGGGGCGCCTGGGTGGCTCAGTCGGTTGGGTGGCCGACTTCAGCTCAGGTCATGATCTCACGGCTTGTGAGTTTGAGCCCCGCGTCGGGCTCTGTGCTGACAGCTCAGAGCCTGGAGCCTGCTTCAGATCCTGTGTCTCCCTCTCTCTGCCCCTCCCCCACTCATGTTTGTCTGTCTCTGTCTCTCTCTGTCTCTCAAAAACAATTAAACATAGGGAGGGAGGGAGGGAGGGAGGAAGGAAGGAATAGAGAAGGAAAAGTTCTCAGATAAGCATCACAAAGCCTGAATTCAAAGCTTGGCCCCTACTACTTCTGAGCTGTGTGACCCTGGGCCACTTTCTTGACCTCTCTGGGCCTTGGTCTTCTCATCAGCAATATGGTAGAAATATCAGTACCTGCTTTCCAGGTTGCAAGTGAAGACTCAGGAAGACCCTTGCCTGAAGGCTCTGCTTTGGAAATTGTACACAGGATTCAAATGTGAGTTTCACCTATCGAAGGTCACTGTGTTGTGTCTTGCCATCCAAAGAACCCAAATCTTATGAAACACCCAGGTGTTCAATGAGATGTAAACAAAAGACCTTTGTTGTTTTTTTCGTAATGGCAAATCCACTGGAACTCAATTCATGTCCATCAAAATTCAGTGTGACCTGTAGCCGTTGAAGAGCACAGGGCAGACTAAGGCCGGCCTTGGAGAGAACACCTACATGTTTTGTTAAGCGGGAGGGACTGAAGGCCCAGCACAACGTGCCCACAGCACACGAGTGGTGTGATGACAGGGAACCATTTCTGCTCATCAGTGAATCTGCAGCTCCTAATAGCACACCTGGCACACAGCAGGCACTCAGAAACGCCAGGTGAACCAATGAATACGCGTCGCAGTATTCAATACACTCAGTGCAGATTGCCGGCGGCGACTGTCCCTGCCAGGGAAGGAACTGGGAAGGAGATGTCAACCCCCTGAGGGTGTTTCCTGGGGGGAGGGGGGCAAGGAACAGCACCGTGTGCTCTGAACTTCAGAATCATTTGAATCTTTACAACGGACCCTTGAGCAAGGGGTTGGGGGCACCGACTCCCCATGCAGTCAAAAATCTGCGTATAACTTTTGACTCCCCAAAACTTACCTACTAATAGCCTACTGTTGGCCAGAAGCCTTACAGATGACATAAACAGTTGATTAACACATATTCCGTATGTTATATGCATTATATGCTGCGTTCTTACAGTACAGCCAGCTAGAGGAAAGAAAAAGTTAAGAAAGTCATAAGATGGAGAAAATACAGTTACTGTACTGTATTTACTGAAACAATCTGCATATAAGTGGACCCACAGCTCAAACCCATGTTGTTCAAGGGCTGACTGTATATTCTTGCATGGTTTGTAAAATCTACAAAATAATCTATAAAGTAATGATTCCCCCCCCCCCAAATAAAAAGCAAGACAAAAAAGAACGTCATGGATGACTAATGCCCCTAATTAGATGACAAGAATTCAGGAGTCATTAGAAAAAGAATATTTGGTGACCCAGAACTTAAAATTAATGAAGTCAGAGAAGAAAGCCGCACCGCTCTGACCGCCCACCCCCAGAAGCAGGAACCTGGTGGAACATTCGGAACGGGGAGATACCGCATCCAGACGATAAACGGACTGGAACTGGAATCGGGGGCTCCCAGCTTTTGCCTCTGTATCTTTATTAACCAAGATCCCTTTGGTTGACAAGAGAGCACCCCCCGCACACAGCTGAGGACAACCCTGGCACGGAGCCACTGCAGGAACAGGGCGGGTGGGGGGTCTGGTTCCCTTGCGTTCTTTCAAAGCCTGCTTCAAAGGAGATGCAGAGGTGGGAGAGGTGCCCTCACCACGGCTGTCCTCACAGCGAAGACACGAGATGGTCGCTAACAGGAGTCAGAAGAACGAGACACTTTCTTCTTAGTGTTTTTTTCCTCACACACACACACACACACTCGAACAGCAGCCAAGGAACTTCTAAAACAAATTAATCCCAAAATTAAGGCTGGGAAAGAAATGTCCCCGAGGACAGCAATCATGTTTGAAGTTGGGTTTTCTGTTTGTTTGTTTTAGAGCTCTCTCAATCTCTCTCCTCAACAGTAGGTAAAACTATCTTCGGGGATCAGGCAAGATCTCCTGCTGGCTCTCGGTCAAAACCTGAACAGACGTTCCCACAGCCGGAAAGCCCACCAGGTCCCATCATGTAGCGGGGTCTTACGGACTTGCACACCCACCTAGCACTCTCCGCACACCTGTGTATCCCATTGCCTCAGACAAGCACGAACACAGGTCCACGCGGCCCCCATCCATCTGCAAATTGCCCAAGTCTCTGAAGGACGCGCCGGGCCATCGGGATCGTGCTGTGGAGACCTGCCGCCTTGCCCCAGCATGAAGCACCTCCACTCTCCCCATCCCAAACTCCACCACGCGTGACGACTTTCCCAGATGAGCCATGTCCTACGTGCCTCTCCACCCCCCAAACGCAGTCCCATGTGGGGCTCCTGTGTCTTTGGTGACCTCTGCCAGCTGGTGCGGGCTTTTGTAAGCATCCCGGAGGCTTCAAGGGGAGGAGAGAATAGTTGCTCTGAATAAGTCTGAAGAAGACACAGATGGACGGGTCCCATGGAAAGCTGTGACACTGCTAAAGACATTTACTGCAAAAGACAGTGGAGACCTGGCACCCAGGCACCTGCTGACCAATGATGTGGGGCGTGTGGCTCTGAAACGCTGCCCGCCCCCCCCCATCCCAGCTACACTCCGCTGTCTTCTTCTGGGAGCTGCTCCTCCCCCAAACCAAGCAGGTGGTCCCGTTAGAAGCTTCCAGAGCCATATGTCCCACCAGGTGGCAGCTGGTGGTGGTGACGGATGAAAAAGAGAAGCAGAAATAAAGGTCGAGTGGGTTCATGACAGTGCGTGAGCCCCTTGCTATAGTTTGGTTGTTCGACCCCACCTTCAGCCCCACGAGCTGACGGCCTGACCTCCTGCCTGAACCTCGTTTCTGTCGCACACTCCCAGGCCTGCCACACCCGGTGTCCGTGCACACAAGTGTGGTAAAATACACATAACATGCAAGTTACCATTTTTGCCATGTTTCAAGCGTATGACTGAGTGGCGTTCAGCACGTTCTCGGGACTGTGCGACTCTCACCTCACCTACTTCCAAGACACGTCCATCCCCCAAAGGAAGCCGCCGCACACTGCCGTCACCACCCATCCCCCTTCCCTCCTGCCCCGGCAGCCCCCAGCTTTCCGTCCCTGTAGACCTACCTATTCCGGACATTCCATATAAATGGAGCCATTCCATATGTGACCTTTGGTCCAGATCTGGTCTCAGGGCGACCCTGAGCAGCACTCGGCCTCCCAACAAGGCTCCCCGTTCCAAGGGGACACAGAAAGCTTCGCAGCCTCTCCTCCCAGTGTGCCGTTGGTGCCGGCAGCTTCCATCATGTTAACTGTGTGCCTCCTGCTCGCCCTCACTCAGTCCACATTTGTGAGCATTTATGTAGCACTTCCTGGGTTCCAGGTGCCATGTGCAACTGCATGAGATGAATAGGGGCGGCCACTGCCTTCCAAGAACTCACACAACCGGGAGCACCTGGGCAAGCTGCAATCTCTGTGATATGGACTGAGTCCCGCAGTTGGCAAACTGGAATGACACTCACGGTAAAGTGACGGCCAGGAAGAGCGTGAAGGAGCAAGGAGCCCTGGGTACCTGGTGGCGGGCGGCACTCACTCTCGGGGCCAGGCAAGTGTTGCTCAGGTGGGCACCACCTTCAATTCTGCACACCAGGCACCTGACTCTGTCCTCACCCAGGCTGGGCCCTAACAGTGCCCAGCAGGGCAGGCAAACTGACTTGGGGGGTGCTTCCTACGGGCTGGGCAGAGCATACGGACAGTTTTCTATCTTTTAACTTACCCATTACTGCAAGCCGAGGAGACAGCATGGGCTCCTCCCCTCCCTTCTGCACACTGGGCTCAGAGAGGTGAAGGAGCTGGCCTAAAGCCACAGAGCTTTTGCATGACACAGCTGGAGCTTGACCCTAACTCCAAACAGTCACAGGCAGGAACCTGTCATCTTAATAATGAAAATGTGTGACTTTACATGGTGTCTCAAAGTGAGGGAGCTTTCCTGAGGGCCTCACCAGCATTGACACGTCCATTCCCTAGAACCACAGAGTAGGCATTGATCTGGCCCCCCTCCTACACCTGCAGCCTGGAAGGGCTAACCAGCTCACTCGGGTAGGAGCCGGAGGGGGAGGTGGGGAGTAGCAAGTCCGCACGAACGTCTGTGTTTCATCGTGGCACAATGCTACCTGCCTCTAATTTATATTTCGTGCTCACCAATACTTATTTGGCCTTTGTCCATCCGAAATTCTGGGGTCTACCCAGAAGTCCACTGGCCAGGGTGCCATTTCCCAGGCCCTTCTGTCCATGGCCAGGAACACAGGTGTGGTACCTGGTATCCGCTGAGGTGGCCATGCCTGCCGAAGGAGCACACATGCAGTGACACCTGTCTTGCACGCCTGTGTTGTGCATCACCACCCCCACGCCAGCCCCCCAGCACAAACACACAGGCTTGTTGGAAGACAACTCAAGATTCCCAGATGGTGCTAGAGAGGCACAGAGCAGCTCATCTCTGGTTTTCACAGACCCTTGGCAGCCTGAGACTGCTGTTCTCCTACAAGGTTCGAGCCTGAAGCCCTGCCCACCTCAGCCAGGGTCAGTCGGGCAGCTCTCCAAAGTCACAGGACTGACAGGAGATACATACAGTTGACCCTCAGCACAAATTCAAACCACATGCATCCACTGACACGTATATTTTTTCCAAAAAATATGGCACAGAACTGTAAATGTATTTTCCTTACGATTTTCTTAATAACACTTTTGTTTCTCTAGCTGACTATAAGAATACAGCACGTAATACACGTAACAGACAAAAGACACGTTACCTGTTGCGTGTTCTCGGTGAGGATTCAGGCCAACGATACGCGATTGCAGTAAAGTTTTAGGGGAGTCAGAAACTATACACTACACGGGGGTCCACATCTCTACCCCCTGCTGTTCGAGGGTGGACTGGATACATAAAGAGATTTGCCTCAAGCAATTGGCTCACAGGATGATGGGGCCCAGCAAGGCTGAAAACTCAGGCAGGAGCTGATGTTTCAGTCTTGAGGCAGAATTTCTTCATCTCAAGGAAACCTCAGATTTTGCTTTTCAGCCCCTCACCTGATCAGAGGAGGCCCACCCAGATCATCCAGGTTATGCAAAGCCTCCTGACTCAGAGGTTGACTGCACCTGCCAAAAAGCCTTCTCAGCAACAGATAGGTTAGTGTTGGACCAAAGCCCAGCCATCTCACAGCCCGAGGGGTCTCCCCAGGCTTCAGAACCCACTTAGGTGTGAGACCCCCTTCAGGGCTACATAAACCAAGAAGCCAGAGTTGAAACACAAGCAGGTGTCACCCGTGGAAGGAAGGGTGGAAGGGTTTTGCTTTCTTTCTACAAAATGTTACGTGGGATGCTCTTGCGCACTGAGAAAAACACAACGGTGGACATATGTGGACGTGCATCCTCAGAAAGCGCGGACATGAAGCCGTGGGGGCCTTCTAGGGTTTGCCATGCCACAAAGGTAATCTTGCTAAGCAGCTGCTTCCACAAAGTCACTAGGCAACAAAAAAAAGCCGTGAGTTTTAAATTCTGGTGGTGAATTCTCTCATCTAGGACGAATCATTCTGTAATACAATGAAAACTCCCCAAATGCACAGAAAAACCACCTGACTCAAAACATCGGCAGGGTGACCCCACCTCACAGCAGCACAACAGCACATCATGGAGTCGTCCCCACGAGACCCTAGCCCTGGCGATAAAATGTGTGTGACTCTCGTTGAAGACATGAGAGGTTGGGATGGAAGGTCAGCAAAGATACCTGCACAGTGAAGGAAACAATCAGCAAAACTAATAGGCAACTGACGGAATGGGAGAAAATATTTGCAAACAACATACCTGATAAAGGGTTAGTGTCCAAAATCTATAAAGAACTTACCAAATTCCACACCCAGAAAACAAATAATCCAGTGAAGAAATGGACGAAAGAAATGAATAGACCCTTTTCCCAAGAAGACATCCAGATGGAGAACAGACACGTGAAAAGATGCTCAACATCACTCATCATCAGGGAAATACAAATCAAAACCACACTGAGATACCACCTCACACCTGTCAGAGTGGCTCACATTAACAACACAGGAAACAACAGATGTTGGCGAGAATGTGGAGAAACGGGAACCCTCTTGCTTTGCTGGTGGGAATGCAAACTGGTGCAGCCGCTCTGGAAAACAGTATGGAGGTTCCTCAAAAAATTAAAAATAGAACTACCCTACGACCCAGCAATTGCACTACTAGGAATTTATCCAAGGGATATAGGTGTGCTGTTTCGAAGGGGCACATGCACCCCAACGTTTATAGCAGGACTATCGATGATAGCCAAAGTATGTAAAGAGCCCAAATGTCTCTCGATGGATGAATGGATAAAGAAGATGTGGTATATATATACAATGGAGTATTACTCGGCAATCAAAAAGAATGAAATCTTGCCATTTGCAACTACGCGGATGGAAGTGGACGGTCTTATGCTAAGCAAAATAAGTCATTCAGAGAAAGACAGATATCCTATGTTTTCACTCATATGTGGAATTTGAGAAACTTAACAGAAGACCATGGGGGAAGGGAGGGAAAGATAAGTTACAGAGAGGGAGGGAGGCAAACCATAGAGACTCTTAATACAGAGTACAAACTGAGGGTTGATGGGGGTGGAGTAGAGGGGAAAATGGGTGATGGCATTGAGGAGGGCACTTGTTGGGATGAGCACTGGGTGTTGTATGGAAGTGATGAATCATGGGAATCTACTCTCGAAGCCAAGAGCGCACTACACACACTGTATGTTAGCCAACTTGACAATAAACAATAAATATTACAACACTTTAGTAAATACTTGCACACACACAAAAATATATACCTGCATTAAACGAAAACCCAGGCAGCCAAATCCTCCTAGGCTCGGCCCCTGGACACGTTCAGGAGGCCTTTGTGTGACTGCACACGCGGGAGAGAGAAATCATAAACACACTTTTCACTACGGCCGGAGGGGTGGAAGTGAGTCGGCTTCACAAGTGGGGTGGGGGCAGGGGAAGGGAAGGAAACGCCGCGGATTACATACTGTCATCTTAGTGGCACAGCTGACGAAAGGCAGGAAATTTGAAATGTGCGCCGACAACCCGCCGGCCCGGCTCTACGCTCCGGGCCCCGAACAAAAGCCGCACTGTGCGGTGCCCGGGGACGCGGCTGGCGTGGCCGCCGAGGGAAGGGGCTCAGGCTTCCTTTCCACTTAATGGCTTTTCAGTGCCGGGCGTAGAAACCAAAATGTTTTCTGCGGGCTGACACTCCAACAAGACGGTTCCGCGAGGAGAGATGGCCCCTCTCTTCGCCTAAGAACGGTCCACTTGCTTTCACCAGCAGGGATGCTGCCTGTCCCCATCTGCACAGAGCCAGGCGGCCGGGACTTCCCCACCCAGAGCCCAAACACCCTCAGCGCTGTCCTTGCCACAGTAAATCACACGCAGCCCCAGCTGCCACCCACCCCTCAAAAGAAAGCTGAACACCAGCGTGCAAAGAATCCCCTCGGGAGGGACTCCAGGTCTGGACCGAGTGTGCACATGAGAGTGTGCACGTGCGGGTGTGCACGTGTGATGTGCACAGAGAAGGAAAGAGCCCCTCAAAGTGGCAACCACCACTGGCTGACCCGAGTTCTGGGGGAAATCACAGAGTTCCCGTGTCTGTTTACCGAGTTTAGGGGACAGTCTTGGAAACGCTAGAAGCCCTCCAGGTAGAAGCCTGGGAGGGTCGGGATGGGCTCTGACAACTCCAACCTCACTGGCGAGGCCAGGAGGGGGAAGAAGGGGAGGCCGGGAGGGGGACACCAGGTCGGGAGAGGCAGGCCGGCCAGACTTGTGCCTGAGTGAGGGGCCGGATGGCATGCTGGAAGAAAAGGAAGACGTGAAAGATGGCAGGGGGCAGGGGGCAGGGGGCAGGGGCAGGGGAGACGTGAACAGTAGATCCTCCGCATTGGATTGTGCCTTCCCTTTCATACAACTGAAGGCTGGAACTCCCAGGCTTGGAGGAAAATCACTAGGAACCTCCACTTCTCACCATGTTTCAGGAGCTCAAATGCTGAAGCAATGTGGTTTTGTCCCCCAGCTCTGAGGGATTTCTTTGTCACGGTTTAGAAGTCACTCCTGGAGGTCCCACCCAGAGCCAGGGTCACGTGGACTCACCCTGCACCCCTGTCCCTCCCTCCAAACTGCCCCCAGCTCAATCGGTGCCAGGCCTGAAGCCTCCCTGTCTCCACACAGCTCGTCCATGATGCCTATGCCAACGACACAGGAGGAACAGATTCCTCTCCCTCCGTGTCCCCCCAGTACCCCGGCCAGATCCAGAAGGGCCATCACACACCTCCTCTCAGGTCTGGGAGGGGGGACTGGGCCTTGCATCCTTGGGAGCCCTGTAAGCGCCGGCTCCTTCTCCCTCCCGATAAGGAGGGTCTGCGTTCTCCAGCAAAGGCCCTGGGTGAAGGGAGCGGGTCAGAGGCGTCCACCATCTCTTGGGATGCCACAACCAGGACAGCCACCCAGCCACGGCGAGCGCTCCCTACCTCACGGGCATGGGGCTAAAGGCTTCAAATTCATCATCTCACAACTTCTCAACCACCCACTGGCATCTGGACTTTAATCTCCACTTCTCGGGTGAGGAAACTGAGCCCAGAGGGCTCTTGTAACCTGCCCAGGGACGCAGAGCAAGGGGCACGGGCCAGAGCCCACCTTCTCAACCACTCAGAAAAACAGAATCAGGTCCTCATTCCACCAGCCTTTCCTGAGGGATTTCCAGGCAGAACTAAAAACAAGAACAAACAAACAAACAACCAACTCTTGTAATCTGCAAGACAAGTTCTCCTATGAGCAGAACTCAAAACTCAGATACAAAATCTGAAAGGAAGCTCTAACTCATTTTACTTTCAAGATTCTTTTCTTCTTCCCCATAACCAACCCAAATGCCCATAATTTCCCCCTCATCTTAAAGCAGCATTTTGGGGAGGAAACGTGGATTGCTCTCTGCTCCGCCCCCGCTGCAGGGCCATAAAGGTGGGACAGCGCCACCTCCTGGGCAGCAGGCACGAGACAGCAAGTGTCCAGCTTGGAGGTGCCCACGAGCAGGCTGTTCCTGAGACCTGCTAAGCACCTTAGCCCCTCAGTCCCACGTGGGAGAGAAAATAATGTGGGCGCGGGTGCTCACAAGAAGAGGAGGCTGCACTGGCCTCCCCGGGCTCACTCACCTGCTTCGGGGCTGCACTAATACAGGGGCTTCCAGGGACGCCTACCAGCGTATTTTGAAGGTCGGCTACCAAACGGGCCCATGAGCCAGAGGACGCAGAGCCTCCTGGGGCCGGGAGACAGCCAACACCAGGGAGGACAGCCTGAGGCAGCCCGTCCGTGGGGGCCCCAGGGAAAGAATCAGGGGCACGGGGCAGGTGCTCAGCGTTCACCACAGGACCCGGCAGGAGGGAGAGGCCGCAATAAATGTGTGATGAAGCAAAACGAGGTAAGTCAAGCAGCAAGCAGGCCTGCCTGCCCTGAACCACAGCTGTGGGCATGCTGGGGGTCCAGCCTAACTGAGGACGCAGGGCCCCCACCTGCCCAGCGCTTACAGGACAGTGGGGGACCCCAGAAACACACAAATGAAAACATGGCTAATTTAGTCCCACAAAGTTTATTACAGTAAGTTAAGGTTTTCAGGTAAGATCTCTCCACAGAGGAGGAGCTGGGGTTCCCCAGAGACACAGGCCACTTGAAACCTTCATTATTCATTCAATATGGACTGAGCGACTATGCAGTGCCATCAATATGGACTTGATGTGTATTGTTGCATCAGCTCTTCACCACCGCCCCCCGGGGTAAGAACAGAATCTGCATTCTGTAGATCTGGAAGCTGTGTTCCAGAGGGACCGATTAGCTTGTCCAAGGTCAGCAGAACCAGAACTGGAGCCCACATTCAAACCCAAAGCCCATGTATGGAGTGTGCTAAGCCCCACGACGGTCCTTCATCCAGAAGGTATTTGGTGAGTTCCCGTCACGGGGCAGGCACTGAGTCAGGTCCTCGGGACGTGTCAGGGAAGAGAGCGGGATGAGGGCCCTGCCCACAAAGACCAGTGACCATCAAGTGAACGAGACAGCAAGACACAGGGAGAAAGGCAGACTGTTCATGCGCAAAGCTGGACAGACCCGCTGTCAAGCCCTGGCTCTCCTCTCACCTCTCTGAGCCCATCTTCTCGTCTGTACAACAGAAAGAGGAGCCGGTCGACGTGAAGACGGAACTATCTGACACCCAGGACAGACCCCCACAGCAGTGGCTGTTTTGGGGAGCAGCTAGGAAGGCAGCACACCCCCAGGGGGCCGACGGGAGGCCCACAGGCAGGGGATGTCGAGAGGGAAGGCAGTCGCCTGGTGCTGAATTAAGAGTCATCTGATGGCCGTGCCGGGGATGCTGGGGCCAGAGGACGGGAGCGGGCCGTGCCACGAGGCCACAGGGTGGCACCGATGCATCAAATGCCCTGTCGGTGACACTTACTGACAGTCTCAGGTATGCTGTGTGTTTTTCAAGGTGGGAAAGATTCTGTCTTCCTGTTTTCGACTTCTTAGTTTGATGCAATTTCAGACTTGCAGTAAATTCAGAAAAGTATAAAAAAATCCCCACATGCCCTTAACCCGGATGCCACCAATGTTCACATTTTCCCACGTTTGTCTTATGCTTTTGTCTCTGTGTTTGTTTTTAGAGCCATTTAGGAGCAAGCTGTCATGCAGACACGATGGCCCCCCGACCCCTCAGTGGGGTGTGTATGTCCTTGAAACAAGGACACTCTCTTTCTCAGCTCTGGTACTCAGCACAGCACCTCACAACCAGAAATCCACTGCAACACACGTCACTAACCTACAAGTGCCGTGTCCTGACAGCGTCCTTCATACCCAAGACAGTCCCAGACCGTGCCCTGTGTCTCCAGCCCTCCCCTCATCAGCAGCATTCCTCAGTCTTCCTGATCTTTGTCAGCCCTGGTCTTGCGTAGCATGCCCTTTGGTTTGGGTTTGTCTGACACTTTGTCCTAATGAGACCAAGGGTAAGCATTCCAGGCAGGAGCTCTGGAAAGTGAGAGGTGTTCCTGCCCAGGGCACAGTGTCAGGAGGCCCACTGCGTGTACCTGTCTGTTAACGGTGACATTCCCACCAAGATGGCATTGACCAGGTTTCTTCATTATAAAGTCCTTTATCCTTTGTGATCAGTTTCTAGTGGGTAGGTTCTTTGAGACCACGTAAATATTCTGTTACTCAAGAAAACTTCCACCCACCCGGCGACAGCTTCAGCATACTAACAACCTCGCCTGAATCAGTGATGGTAAGACGCTTGCCACACGGTGGCCCTCCAATCATTTCCTCCAACTCTATTAGTTGGTACCTGGCGTGCCTTTTCCTAGACAGATGATCACATAACAGCGGGAAATTCGTCTGCCCGCTTCCTTCTCGCCCCTACAGTCTATTTCCCATATGAGAAGCAGAGAGACCCTTTGAACAAGGAAATCAAAGCCTGTTCACATGAAAAAGGATGAATCTGGACCCCTATCTTACCTCTTACACAGAAGTTAACTCAAAATGGAGAAAGAGGCTCGATATAAGAGCTAAAAATTTCAGTCCCTAAAAGAGAACAGAGGGGTGAGTCTTCCCAACACTGAACTTTCCAACAGATTCCGAGACACGATAACAAAAACAGAAAAACTGATCAGCTGGGCTTGACCTGACATTTCAAAGTACACTATCAGAAAGTGAACACACAACCCCGTACAGGGAGTGTATATGGATCACAGCCCTGATGGGCACGGAGGTGTCCCCAGCTCAGGCCACCTTTCCACAGGCCCCACAAGCCTTCTGTCCCTTCCACCTGACAGCTCTGAGCTACATCGAATGACACAAACCTGCCGCCTTTGTTGCCCCAACTGCTCCTCACTGACCCTGCAGACAGTGCCTCTCAGAGACTTCCACGTGCACACGCATCACCTGGGGTCTTTTAAGTTGCAGGTTCTGATCCAGTGGGTCTGGGGGCAGGCTGTTTCTGTGCTTCAGGGAAGCACCCAGGCAGGCTGCTGTTCTGGCCCATGGACCACTGTCTAAGTCACAGGTAACAAAAGACCTATTTACTGCACCAAGTAACGGGGACAGGAGGTCCCTTCCCCAGCCACTGCCTTCCCGGAGCGTTGCAAAGGGCTACCGCCCTCTGCAGCCAGTGCCGGGCAGCTGGCATTTGTCCTCTTGATGTGGATTAGACTCTCATAACTTGGAGACGAGGGACAGGAGAGGCTCAGGGACCACAGGTAGTCGCTTCCCCATAATCTTGCAATTCTTGTGGGTTCCAAAGTAGATAATCCACTCTCTTTTCAGGACAATGAGGTAAATAGAGAAAGTGACTTAAAAGCTTACCTGGGTATGAAAGAAGAGATCCAAGTAATAGCTAATGTGGAGCGGAGAGCCAGAAAAAGCTGTGTGTGCTCCCTTTCCTCCCTGCTGGCACTTGAGGGCTGGCTGCAGCCCCTGCCCACATCCACGGGACCGCGGTGAGGGGAAGGGATGAAAGACAAGACAGAGCGGAGGATAAAGGGTATCTGCGAGCCAACTCCATGTCTGGCTTGAGTAATGAGGTCACTTGTCCATTTTTTACAGACAAAGACACTGAGGCTCAGGGAAGGTAAAAGGGTTGTCCAAGGGCACACGGCAATCAAGCTGGCAAGAAACAGTTGTCTCCCTGACTCCTAACAGGTCTCCTAAACGGAATGTTTATATCAAGAGGAGAAGAAAGGTGCGAATGGCATTTGGGGGGATGGCAACTGCATAAATCAATGTGTTCCAATTAACTTGGAAAAACTCACTGAGAAAACAAACACTATACTAAATGAGGAGAGGAGTAAAATCTATAGGCAGACCAAGAATAGTTTTCCAGATATAGGATCTTAAGGAATGGAATGAATGGTTTAGGACGATCTATTTGTTATTCGTTTATCTCAATAAGCAATCAGGAGTCTAGAAAGCATTAAATAAGCAGCTACTGTGTGCCAGGCCTTTCAGTAAAGGCAAGCGGGTGAAAGGGATCGTGAATTTAAGCCTTGCGACAATCACCTGTCATTCCCTTTTTATATATGAGGAAACCAGGGTTCAGAGAAGCCACTACTCAGCCCGGCCAGAATGAGAAGCCAAGTCTGCATGCACCTGTGTCCCCAACAGGGCACCAGGCAAGTATCACCCCCTTTCCATCTCAGAAACACCAAGTCCTGCGGCTCCGACTACATGGCCAAAGGATGTATCTGATACTGTTCTCAATGTTGACCTAGAGTCAGGAAAACCACAGTCTTCTGATCCAAGTAAGTAGGAAACTAGTGACGTGCTGTCTACAGGAAATAACCTTTAAGTAAAAAGATGCTTCTGGCAATAACAGAGTAATAAGTACCAGATTTTTCCCTTCCCATCTTATACAACAGAAGGGGAAGGAGGGGGAGGGGAAGTAGAAACAGTAGTAGTGATATGTGAATGGTCATTAGTTCAGGACAGTTGTGCCCGAGACAGTGGAAACAGAGGAGGTGAGTTTCATGAAGGAAAATACATGGCACCCAAGACGGAGAGTGTCTTCATTGAGATCAGCACTAGGCTCTTGCAGCTGGAAAAAGAACTGGTGAAGACAGGTTGATAGAAGTTTTCCAAACTCTTAACACAAAGAGGAAGCGAAGCAGGAAGGGGGTGGGAGGGGGACAATGACCATGACGACAATGAGCAGTTTTAAATGCACCTGGGACAATATAAATAATTTAACATACTTGTAACTGAAACCCCAGAAGAGAGTCACAATGATGTAAAAGATATATGTGAAGAGGTGACAGCTGAGCATTTTACAAAAATAATGAAAGATATCAAGTCACAAATCCAAAAAGGTCAGAGAACTCCAAGCAGGATTATTTACTAGGGAAAAAAAAAAAAAAAAAAAACAGACAGACATATCATAGTCAAAATCCTGAAAGAGAAAGAGAAAATCATTAAGGCAGCCCAGGGAAATTAAGGAAATATAAGAACAACAACAGACTTGTCATCAGGAACTATGTGGTCCAGAGGACAATGAAGCACTGAGACAGAAAACAACAGGTGACACAGAATTCTACCTCCAGCAAAAAACACCTCTTATAAATGAAAGCAAAATTTAAGTTTTTTTCCAGAAAAATAAAATCTGAGATAATTAATTACAGAAGATCCCTGCTACAAGATGTTAAAGCTAAGCTTTTCAGGAACAAGGAATATAAAACAAGACGGAAACTTGGATCTACACAGAGAAATGAAGAGCTCTGGAAACTGTTCACACAAAAGGAAGACCTTCTTAATCATTCCAAAATACTGAGTGTCTAAAGCAAAGGCCGGTGGATTTATAGCCTATGTAAAAGAAACATACGAAACCAACAGCACAGAAGGTGGGAGTCCTTATTTGCAAGGAGACTGAAAATGGAGGATGCATATCTAAACCCTAGGACAGCCAACCAAAGTGTCATTAGCTGCTTAATAAAAATATAGTAACAACGTATTATCGATTTGTAACATATGTACTCAATAAGACGTACAAGAAAAAGGTAGGGGCTGGAAGAAACGGTTAGTCACATCACTCTGACAATCCAAGCACGGTGGACCGTCCCCCACACAGGGTCAGGGAGAGAACTAAGTGAGATCGCACGTGCGCAATATGGAGCCCAGTCCTGACGTGTGCTAACGCTGCGAGATACCCGTTGAAGGAATGAGTCAGCAGCACACAACTCATTCTTTGTACGACAGTTAGGGGTTCTTCCAAAGCACAGAATCCCAAAAAGCTGAATGTAGACTTTCCATGTGGTGCTCACGAAGAAGAGGGTTAACTGCCAGCTAGCTTTGTGTCTTTAAGGCCTGGTCTGGAATATAATCTATAAATGATTCCACCTCCAGGAACTCCGTCTCCCTCCCAGGGCTTGTAAGTGAGACAGTCTCGTTAGCAATGGCAGTCAGGAAAAGTAAGCCAACCACAGCTTATGTTGAGAAAAGGACATTTTTATCCCCCCCCCCACATCTGTAATGCACATTATTTCCTGTGATGAACATTTGTACTGCTGTGTCTAACCCTGGGAAGATCCTAAGAGGAATGTATAAACCACCCGCAAACTCTACAGCAAACTAGCCCACAAATACTCTCCAACCTGCCTTGACACCTGAAGATTACTATGAATCTAGTAAATCTAATATTAAATAATATCACTATGAATCTAACAAGGCTAACAGAATAACAAACTCTAGGCTAAAGGCAGTAAATAAAGCCCAAGGAAAGATCTTTAACTGAGACGTTGATCAAAAGAACTACCCGTTTTTCATCTTGCACCCAGGAAACATGACCCAACTTAAGAGAAAACACCTGCAGAAAGAGGATGAGGGGGAGACTGGGGCATGACTGGGGAAAGGCCGGGGGGTCTCTGAGGCTGGCGTGCTGGGCACTGCATGCCCTGCCTGCTGTCCCCTGCCCCACTGCCCTCCGGTTGGCTCCCACAGTTTCTGGGGCAGCCAGCTGCAGAGCCCCCGGACTGTGTGCATCCTGCTTTCTGCTCGGCTTCTCCGCCACTGCCTGCAGAGGCCCATCCGCCAGAGAAGCACCAAAGGCGCTTGTGCCTCTGTGTCTCAATTTTACGTCCTTGAGAACATGGTCGCGGTCTGTGCAGCCTCAGTGCCTGTTAGCTCTGAGATCCTGCCCCTTCCATAGCTGTTCAATCTGTTATTCGTCCCCCTTGCCAAGAGACATACCGGGGCTGAGCCCACACTTGCTCGCTGCCTGGCTATGTGACCTTGGGCAGGTCACTGCAGCTCTGGGACCCTCAGTTACCTCACCTGGTCAAGTCAGGATGAATTAAGATCATGCATGTTTAGAAGTCTGTGGAGCAGGCAGAGGGAGTTACTATTATTACCGTTGGTGCTCAGAAACTGTCAGTCCACTTCCCTTCCCCTTTTCCATTGTAGAAGAGCAAAACATTCTGTTAGTCATCAACAAACTGCAGCAAAGGCGGCCCGGCCCGCCAGCTCATCTCTTTTTTTATTTTTTTAATGTTTATTTATTTTTGAGAGACAGAGCATGAGCGGGGGCGGGGCACAGAATCCGAAGCAGGCTCCAGGCTCTGAGCTGTCAGCACAGACCCCGACACAGGGCTCGAACCCACAAACCGCAAGATTGTGACCTGAGCTGAAGTCGGACGCTCAACCGACTGAGCCACCCAGGCGCCCCTCCAGCTCATTTGTTATGTGCATGTTCTCACAGTCCTGAGCATGCATTTCATCGTTTTCCCATGCGGGGTGAGTGGTAAGTGAGAGAACATCTCTGGCTCTCACTACATACAAGGCACTGTCCTGCAGAAACAGGACAGGTGTATTAGTTACCTAGTGCTGCGTAACAAACTCCCTAAAACTTAGCAGTTTAAAACAGCAAGTGTTGGAGCCCCTGGGTGGCTCAGTCGCTTAAGCATCCAACTCTGTTTCAGCTCAGGTCATGATCTCCCAGTTCAGGAGTTCGAGCCCCACATCAGGCTCTGTGCTGCCAGCAGGAAGTCTGCATGGGATCTTCTCCCTCCCTCCCTCTCTGCCCCTCCCCCGCTTGTGTGTGCTCTCTCCCTTTCTCTAAAATAAACAAAACAGGGGCACCTGGGTGGCTCAGTCGGTTAAGCGTCTGACTTCAGTTCAGGTCATGATCTCTCAGTGTGTGAGTTCGAGCCCCGTGTCAGGCTCTTTGCCGACAGCTCAGAGCCTGGAGCCTGCTTCCGATTCCGTGTCTCCCTCTCTCTCTGCCCCTCCCCTGCTCATGCTCTGTCTCTCCCTCTCTCTCAAAAATAAATAAACATTAAAAAGAAATTTAAAAAAATAAATAATAAATAAAAAAATAAAATAAATAAAACATTAAAAAACAAAAACAAAACAGCAAGTGTCTATTATCTCACAGTTTCTGAGAGTCAGGAGTCCAGGGACAGCTCACCTGAGACAAGGTGAAGAAGGAGGGAGAGAGGGAGGGAGAGGCACCCAAATAGAAGCCACAGTATCTTTTATGACCTAATCTTGGAAGTGACACAGCAAAGTCCAATAGTCACACACACCAAGCCTAGTGCAATGAGGGAGAGGACCACACAAGGGTGTGAATTCCAGGAGGTAGGACCACCGGACGCCACGAAGGCTGGCTGCCATGACCCACAGAGGTCTGCTCCCAAGGACACCGTCTGGAAGCACAGGCGGGGGCACCCACATATTCCTGTGATGCACTACCACGTGTCTGCCATCAATCAGGGTGGACAGCAGGGGCCGGCAGTCCCGGGAAGGCTGGCACCTGATGGTGAGTGTTCCCGCTGGCCGGGTAATCATCTCGGCGCATTCACAGATGCAGGCCGTGTGTGCATTTCAGAAATTCGACCAAGAATCAAAGCAGCCCCACGTTCGTTTCAGGTGGTCTTCGATTTTACTTAGGAAGGGAGAATCTGAGATTGCACAAACAAAGGTCTGTGCTGGACCGGGCTTTACTCAGCTCCCGTCTCACCTGGGATGACAGAAACAAGAGAGGAGCCCAAGAACCCCAAGCACACTCTGTTAGGATGATTTGAGGAGACAGGTAAGGAAAGCACCTATTTTACTAGGAAAATACATGAAGTGATAATCGTCTTGTTGTTAATCTTTTCACTGTTTCCGGAAGCGGAAAATCACAGCATCTGGCTTCCTGCCAGGCCAGCCCATGGAACCTGGCCCCCAGGGACCCCCATGGATCTAAAAGAAGTCACAGTCACTCAGGCAGCAAGGGGCAGTTCCAGGGTCCAGCCTAGCTCCTGCACATTTCACATGTGCATTCTGAGAGGCAAAAGAGCCACAGCGCTCAACCTCAGTTTCCTCCTCTGTAAAATGGGAGGTATCAGTACCTATTTTGGAGTATCCTATTGTTGATGATGATGGCTATGGCTACATGTATTGAACACTTGCTCGATGTAGGCCAGGCATAGGGCTAAGTGTGTCACCAACATAGTCTCATTTGGCAGGTGAAGAAACAGAAACTCAGAAAAGTGAAGTCACTGGCCTCACCCAGCTGCCTAGATACACACGTTGACCCAGAGGCAGGTTAAATAGAACAGTCCTAGTCCTGTAATGGCTGGGTAAGTGGATGGTTAGAAGAAAGGATGGATGGATGGATGGATGGATGGATGGATGGATGGATGGACCAACAGAAGGATAAATGGATAGATAGATGGAAGGATGAACAGATGAGGGGGTGGGTAGGTAGATAGGTAGATGGGTAGATGAGAAGATGAGTGTGTGAATGGATAAATAGATGGATGGATAGACAGATGGATAGATAAATGGACAGATGGATGGAAGGAAGAATGGATGAGCTGGTGGATAGGTGAATGGAGGAATGGAGAGGTGGGTGGGTGGCTGGATTGATGAACAGATTAGCAAATGGGGGAACAGGACCACTGTTCTGTTGTGAAGAGTCCCAACTCCTTCCTTTAGGAGAAGCATTGGAAATTTCCATGTGTTTGCTTTCTACAGTCTCTGACAAATGTTTCACAGGAGAACAAGGTTTGGCTGCAAAATACCTCTTCTTTTCCTGAGGAAAAACCAGCACCTCTTTTTTCTTTCTTGCAAGTGACGCAAAACATTTCACATGGCCCCAAACATATCTAGCACCTCAGGGTCAGGAGCTGGGGACTTCACCAGACACATACATCATTAAAGTTCCCCTGAAATGAACGTTACCACTGTTTTGCTCCCATGAATAAAGCATTAAACAAATACTGAGACTGAGACACCTCATTACCCAGGCTTGTTCAGGAACTCAGGAAGACCACAGCTATGTTTGAGGCCAATTAAGAGGCCTCACAGTGGGCGTTGGAACCACATGAGGGGCTGGCACGTCCCCTAGCACATAGTAGGCACCTCATAAAACGTGTAGAGCACGTTAACAGGATGCCCCTGTCCCAGAGATTAGCCACCTCCACCAGTGTGCTCTTACATCCCATCCATCAGATTACCTACGACCACAACACTCAGAGCTCAGGACAACTGTGGCACACAGAGCAAATGACCCACCAATGGTAAACACCAACGATGCAGCTGTTTTCATTTCTTTGTGTGTGTGTATGTTTGTGGCAAAATACACAAACATAAATCTTACCACCTTAACCATTTTTAAGTTTACCCTTCAGAGGCATTAAATACACACCTCATGTGCCACTGAGCACCACCATCATCTCCAGAACATTTTCCTCTTCTCCACTTGAAACTATTAAGGGTCCCTTGGGATTCCATGTGAATTTTAGGATGGGTTTTCCATTTCTGCAAAAGACTTCACAGGGATTTTGATAGGAATCGTGTTGAATCTGTAGATCACTTTGGGTACTACTGACATCTTAAGAATATTGTTTTTCAGTCCATGAACATGGGATGTCTTTCTGTTAACTTGTATCTAGTTTCTTTCAGCAATGATAGTTTTCAGCATACAAATTTTTCCCCTCCTTGGTTATGTTTATTTCTAAGTAGTTTATATTTTGAATGGAATTATATTATTGACTTCCTTTTTGGATTGTTCCTTGTTAGTGTACAGAAATGTACCTGATTTTGGGGTGTTGATTTTGCATCCTGCTACTTTGCTCAATTCATTTGTCAGTTTTAACAGCTTTTGTGAAATCTTTAGGACATCCTACAGATAAGATCATATTATCTGTGAACACAGGTAAATTTACCAGGCTTCTTATTAATACACTGAGTAGAAGTGGTGAAGGGGCGCCTGGGTGGCTCAGTTGGTTAAGCGCCCGACTTCGGCTCAGGTCATGATCTCACGGTTTGTGAGTTCAAGCCCCGAGTCAGGCTCTGTACTGACAGCTCAGAGCCTGGAGCCTGCTTCAGATTCTGTGTCTCCCTCTCTCTCTGCCCCTCCCCCCACTCATGCTCTGTCTGTCTCTCTCTCTCTCTCTGTCAAAAATAAATAAACATTACCAAAAAAATTTTTTTAAAAAGTGAAAGCAGGCATCCTTGCCAAAGGAAAAGCTTTCTTTCTCTCCCCAGTAACTATGATGTTGACTGTGAGTTTTTTATTCATGATTCTACTATGTTGAGATAGTTTCCTTGTACTCCTAGTCTGCTGAGTGGTTTGTTATTTTTTTTTTTTTTTGAGAGAGAGAGAGAGAGAGAGAGAGAGAGAGAGAGAGAGAGAGGAGGGAGGGGCAGAGAGGGAGACAGAAGATCCCAAGCAGGCTCCACACCCAGCACGGAGCCCAATGCAGGCAGGGCTCGAACCCACGTGAGATCATAACCTGAGCTGAAATCAAAAGTTGGACGCTCAACCAACTGAGCCACTCAGGTAACCCTGCTGAGTGTTTTTATCATGACGGTTATTCGTTTTTATTTAACAAACACCCCCTTAGCATCACCTGCCAGGCACTGTTGAAACTGCTTTATAATTGTTAACTCATTTAATCTCCAAAACAACCATAATTTTTTTTTACTATTTTTACCTCCATTTTACAGATGAGGAAACTGAGGCACAGACTGAATGCACAGGAAGCTGTGGAACCAGATTTCAAACCAGATCATCCAGCTCAGAGTCCATGTTTAAAATAACCAGAAGGCAGCGCACAAGCCAGCAGGCTGAAGAGGAACAAGTGGGGGAGACGGGGGGAGGGGGCACACTGGTTACTGAGTGCTCTCTGCCTGCCAGGCCCTTGCAAAGTAATGACATCATGCCCATTTCTCTGATGTGGACAGCAAGGCTCAAGGAGGTGACGTAATCAACCCAAGGCACGCAACCAGCGGGTCTAGGTGACACCAGACCTACTTCTATTGCTACGGCACACGTTCGGTCACAGAGGAACGCCAAAGTATCATGGTCTTCAAGTCCAGGACACTGACTCTTCCTACATGGCATGTGGCCCGTAATTCTGTGATCTAGAACTCCCGGTGGCCAGGACAGCCTGGACCGTGTGTGTGCTTGTCAGCGTCAGGTTCCCAGGTGCCTCCTCTCCTGCTCTCCTACCTCTGGCCCATCCATCAGCCAATCTTGTCATTGTCATCCTTGAGACACAGACTTCCCCAGGTCCAGGCTCATTGCTGGGTGGCAGGGGGCCCTCCGCCCTCCACGGCCAATTCTCAGCACAGCCACCAGAGGGAGCATGTTAGAATCCCAGCCAGATCGGCGACTCCGTGCAGGGGCTTCCCAGGGCTTCCCCAACTCAGAAAAAAAGCTGAAGATTTTTCTGTGGTGCCGGCCTGGAGCTGACCTCCCGGCCTCCACTCCTGGAGGCTGACCGCTTCTCCCTCCACTCCAGCCACACCGGGCTCCTGCTTTCTGCGCACTCACCACGTGTCCACCTTCAGGGCCTTTGCACTGCCGCCCTCTGCCCAGCACTCTCTCCCTCTGCAGGGTCTCCCCCATCGCCACCATCCCTCTACTCTGCTTCGCCTTCCTAGCCCTGCCACCACCCAACCCAGATTTATTTGTCCGTGTCCATGACCTCAGCCCCCACCATATTGTGCCCCCTAACAGAAATACACTCTTACAGCACATTGGAGTCCAAGGACATTCCAGTTAAAGATCCATCGCTCTTCTGTTTTGTTTTTCAATATGCTGACTGCCACTGTCAGCTGTCCTTAGCTGGAACCACGTGAGATAGTGGAAGGGACAGCTGGGGTTGTGGACCGACTATCCACAGGAGGAACAGCGCCCAGCACAGGTGCGGGCAAGAAACAAACTCAAACACTGCTGTTGGCTCACACCCACACGGCACTCCCGGAAACAGCATGTGCTGCGTGCAGTGCAGGGTGGAGAACGCATCCCCCGCCGAATACCACACACGACTCACAAACACAACCAACACTCCTACAAACCTGTGTGCGTGGCTCCATTCAGACACAAGCACACAGAACAGTCGCAAAGGTATCTAACGGTGGAATCCTCCAAGAGTAGCAACCATGCTAAGTGTTCCATGGAACCCATTTTGGTACAAACTGCTATCTGGAAAATTCTAGCAAGAGAGAAGCAACACATAGGCAAAGAAGCATCAGCATATCCAGGGTGCCTGGTTGGCTCAGTGGAGCGTGCGACTCTTGATCTCAAGGTTGTGAGTTCGAGCCCCATGTTGGATGGAGAGTTTACTTAACAAAAATTTTTTAAAGGGGTGCCTGGGTGGCTCAATCTGTTAAGCGTCTGACTACTGGTTTCGGCTCAGGTCATGATCTCATGGTTCATGAGTTCAAGCCCCACAACTGAGCTCTGTGCTGACAGTGTGGAGCCTGCTCGGGATTCTCTCTCTCCCTCTCTCTCTGCCCCTCCCTTGCTCATGCTCTCTGTCTCTCTCAAAATAAATAAACTTACACAGAAAGTTAAAAAAAATTAATTAAAAAAATAAGTTGTTGAAAAAGAAAAGAAATAGCATCCTGAGACAGATCCTGGTTCTGCATGGTCCCGTGTAGCCCTGTGGCATCCTATCCAGCCCCAATGTGGCCATGCATGGCCCTGTGCAACCACAAGAGACCCTCTCTGGGTATCAGTTTCCTTTACTGCAACAATAGGATAGCAATAATCTTAGCATTCAAGAAGTAAATGTGAGAATTATAAGAATTAAACAGGGTCCTGGGGACACAAGGACATAATTTTATAATTTCTAAATCCACATAATGTAAAACGTTCCCCGAGAGAAATAATGGATCTAGTCCCTGGTTGTCAAGAGATGCTAAGGCCACTAGATGGGGCTCTGCCCAATCAGGCCAGCCCCTCTGGGCTTCCTGGTCAGTCATAGCAAATGAAGAGTGAGACCACCAGGACCAGGAGCCTCCTGGTAAGATGCCACAGGGAGCTCGCAGCCCTGCCTAGGAAGCAGTCTTGCCCAAAACACTGTGCCCCAATCTGTCAAGACTCTAGGTCAGGAAACACAGAACAAAGAAGTTCAATGAGGCACTGTGTTTATATTTTTTTAAAATCTTCATCTTTTTACACATTTTCAGACTCATATACCTGTTTTTATATGCAAAATGGTTTCCAGAAGGAAGGAAGGAAGGAGGGAGGGAGATAGGGTAGGAAAGAGGAGGGTGGGCAGGAGGATGGGAGGGAGGAGGGAGGAAGGGGGAGGGAAGGAGTAGAGAGGAGGGAGGAAGGCGGAGGGAGGAGAGAGGAGGGAGGGAAGAGGAGGGAAGAGGGAAGAGACAGGGAGGAGGAGGGAGGAAGGAGGGAGGAGGAGGGAGGAAGGAGGGAAGAGGAGGGAGGAGGAGGGAGGAGGGAGGGAGGAGGGAGGAGGAGGGAGGAGAGAGGAGGGAGGGAGGAGGAAGGAAGGAGGGAGGAGGCAGGGAGGAGGAGGGAGGAGGGAGGGGGGAGGAGGGAGGAGGGAGAGGGAGGAGGAGGGAGGAGGGAGAGGGAGGAGGAGGGAGGAGGGAGGGAGGAGGAGGGAGGAGGGAGAGGGAGGAGGGAGGGAGGAGGGGGAGGAGGGAGGAGGGAGGAGGAAAGAGATAGGAGGGCAGAAGAGAGGAGGGAGGGAGAAGAGAAGAGGGAGGAGGGAGGAGAGAGGAGGAAGGGAGGAGTGGGAGACTGCGTCACTAGGACCAGGACAGAGAGGAGGGTCACACGAGGGCGCAGGAAGAGGCTGAACCGGTGGAGCACACACAAGTGAGAGAGTAGGATTTGCACCCAGAGACAACCCGCCCAACCTGCCAAGTCACCCTCGGTCCCCCACAAAGCCCATGATGCCGGTGAGTGAGGGGCAAACCCCGGCATCGCAGAAGAGGCCGTGGCTCCCGGCCCACCCCATGCTCTCCAACTGAGAACAGGGAGCGGGTGTGCCACCATTCCTGGAAGTCCCCCCCTCAAATGTGGGATGTCAAACCTTCCACTGCTCCTGGATCAACCCTGAGGTTTGCGGTTTTCTCACACATGGCTGCTCGGGAAACGGCAAGAGCGAATGCAGGCAGGTCCCATCGCTCCTGAGGCTCCCAGCCCCGACCCACCAGCGGGTCACCCAGCAGAGACACAGCGGACCCCAGAATCAACAAGTCCTTACGAAACACCTACTGTGCGCCAAGCGCGGAGAGAGCTGCCGGGGCAGCAGAGGAAAGCCCCGCACCCGCGCCCCTCACTGACTGCAGAGCTCTCTCCTCAGGGACCCACATGGCTTCCGTGTGGCCACAGTGCCCAGGCCACAAGACTGACCCCCGTGATACAAAGCCCAGTGGGCATTCCTGCAGCGGGAAGGGATGGAGAGGACACAGTGAGCACCCCTACAGCAAAGTGACTTGGAGCCGCCTGGAGACGGGCAGTTTATTGAGAGGGAGGTGACCTGGATGGAAGGCAAGAGAGCCAAGTTCAAGTCTCGTATCTGCCACCGGCTTGCCATGTGGCTTTGGACACGGCACTGCCCTCTCTGGCCTCGGCATCCCCATCGACGAAGGAAGTGGTTGGGCTAGGTATCCCCAGAGGCCCTGCCAGCACCCAGGGCTCAGCACATGGGAACGGAGAGCTCTCTGAGGGTGGGGCCAGGCCAGGACCAGGGACTCCACCAGCCACAGTGGCCTGGCCAAGCCCCTGGGGATCTCACCTTCTCCCAGGTGAGAGGCAATACACGGCCGTCCCAGGGAGGCTCACAGGCCCCAGGAAGCCAGACAGGAGTCTGGAGCAGGTGCAGGGTGGGGTTATGTGCGGAGGTGGGACACGAGGCCCCCACAAGACCCTTCCCCAGTCCCTCCGATGCAAGCTGGCCTCCCAAGGCCACACAAGCACCCAGCTCCTGGGCACTGGGCCTATCAACGGGTCATTTCCAGACAAGAGTGTGATGTGTCCTGGCACACAGCTGGAGCTCTGTAATTCATGCACCCACTCCCTCATTCGTTCAACACAACGGCTCCTGACTACCACGTCATGTGCCAAGCTCTGTGTTCAGTGCCAGGCATACAAAATACTGACTTGATAAACTTGGTCCAGTAGGTAGAAAGGGACGATCCCGCAAGCAGTATCAGTCCCCAGACACACAACGCCCAGCAAGGGCTGTGCGACTGGAGGTCCCTCACCGCTGCCCAGCAACAGCCCAGCACAGTGCTATCAGATGCCCAGGGTGTGCAAAGCTGGTGTACCATCGGCAGCAAAGTTCACTCAGAGGGACCTCCTGGAATTGGGACCACATTAAGAGAACCGGGGTCAGAAGACGTTTTGCATCCCAGCTCTGCCACTTAGAGCTGTGTGACCCTAAACAAGTTACTTTCCCTCTCTGAGCTTGAAGCTTCTCATGTGAAACACGTTTAAGGGCAATACCTCCCTCCCAGGTTGTACATCTGATACAAAAGAGTGGCAGTGCGGCTCGGTTACTGAATCCTGGCTCTGCCTCTCACCAGCTGTGTGACCAACAAGAATTAGCCTCTCTGAGACTCAGCTTCCCCATCTGCAAAACAGGCCTGAGACCATGACAAGTCCTCCCCAGAGTCCACACTCTTGTCCCCCTAGTGCCAGAGCCAGTGTAAAGCAGGGGGCATCACTGCCCAGAAAGAGGTCTGCACCCCCGCCTCCCTCACCGGAGGTGCAGCCACAGATGTGGGTCTGCCTTGGACCGTAAGAACCTTCCGGAAGACTTACATAAGTTAATACGCTATTCAATACTTCAAGACAGCTGTAGTCAGCAGGTGGCTACTGAATAAGTAATGGATGACAAAGGGCCTACTTGCTGAGTTCTTCGGGGAAAAAAACAACCGTCCCCCAGAACCACTCGCCACTTGAAGGAGCCCCAGTCAGAGTCTGGGTGCTGGTCCTCCAATCAGTGTTTCCTGAAGCCCGGACACTGTCCGACTGTCCAGCCACGGCACTCGTTCCGTGGATTCTGCAGCTGAAGACACGACCCAGACGGCTCCCCTAAGGCTACCGTTTCCTGGCTGGGGCATCATCACCCTCCGGGGGTGAGCCGACAGCTGGGAAGCCAGCCATCCCACACCCGACACAAGAGCATGGCGGCAGGCTCTGCTCCGTCCAGGGCTGGGACAGACCCATCAAACACAGGAAGCTCTGCCAGCAGGAACATGCTGACCATTGTTCTGGAAGCCAGAAGAAATGGGTTCACAGCAAAGAAACAGTTCTCAGTTGGCCGTAAAGGACCTTTCCTGGAAAGGGAATTTAGGGAATTTCCCTCGGGTTGAAAGAGATTCTCTCGCAGGATCCTTTCTAGTCTCAGAAGTCCTGCAGGGGGGGCGGGGGGGGGGGGGCTCATCTGCATTCCACAAAGCCAGACGTTTTCCCAGGAACTGTTTTCCTCTCTGCTTGCTGCATCCTGTTTTTCTCCATTTCAGTGTCCCCACTACAGGAAGCCTCCTAAGACCTTGTCATAGGCTTGCCCCATTGTCCCCTGTGCTCCCCTCACTCTGTGCATGTCCCCAGTCCTGGAAAGCTCGCTGTTCTGCCCCCCAGCCTCCACATCACCCGCCACCGCCCTGGGACTGAGGCCTGGGACAGGGAAAGGGGTGCAGACCACAGCCTCAGGAGGGGTGGAGGGATGTCACCCGTGATAAACGTTGAGGAGCTCTTCAGTTTCATTTGAGTTGGACGTGGCTGCTTTCATGCACAGCAGTGGCGTGGGGTCCTTGGTCCCTGAGTGGGCACCACACAGGCTTCCTCCCAGAAAACCAGAGACACCATCCCCGTTGAGAACAGCCTGCAGGCCACGAGGTCCCTGGGAGCTGGCCTAGCTCTGTGTGGCATGAGCAGGGAGACAGATCACCTCTCTGTCGAGCCCAGGGCTCCACAGCTGTACCAGGGGTGAGTGCTCACTCCACCTGGCAGGCCGTCATGAGCCATTAGCATCGCTGGGACCTACTGAGGACTTGACATGGAAATAGGGCTCTGGGAGCCTGCTGCCTTTTCCCTCACAGCAGTAATGAGACTAGGAAGGTGAGAAGCAGACCAGCATATCTAAAGTAAATGTTGTAACCAGGCTCAGGGAACATTCTAGAAGGCCATGAAGGCTTAGGTCTGTGGCTCTGTCGGCTGGCCAGGGAGGACAGGTCAAAGGCAGCAGTCACAGGGCTACATCTTTGCTGTCCAACATGATGGCTGCTGGGCACAGATGACTATTAAAAGTTAAATTTAAGTGAATTAAACTAAAATTCAGGTCATCAGTTGCAGTGACCATATCTCAAGTCCTCAATAGCCACATGTGGCTTGTGGGCTGTTGTACTAAACAGTGCACATCTGGAACATGCTATCATTGCAGAAAGTTCTACTGAGGGGGGCTGGGCTGCATGGTTACTGCTCGGTAAATGGTATGAGAGAGATGAAAGAGGAGAGGACAGTGAGAGTGGGGTGGGAGGGGGTAGGGGAGGCTGGGGGGAGGGGGAGGGGGTGGGGGAAGGAGGGAGGGGGTTTGAGAGAGGAGGAGGCATGGGCAGGGGGAAGGGGGTGGGGGGCAGGGGCAGGGAGAGGCAGAGGAAGCACTTTCTCTGGGCTCCCTGACTTGAGTCTAAGGAGCCATGGAACAAGGGAGCGTCCTTCCCTAAACTCCTTAAACTCCCTGGAACAACAAACACTGTGCCTGGAAAATCGAAGATTTCAGGGCCTCGCCCAGAGGAAGCAGCCGTAGGTCACACAGGTGGCCTGAACTACCGCTGGGCCCACCTCCCCTGACTGACCTCTGTGCTGACCTCCTCTGACTTCTCCAGCTTCGCAGAGAGGTTTCCAGAGGGGAGACTTCCAGATCACACCTTCTCGTGGCTGCTCCCGTGGGGCAGGCAGGTGCCGGGGCTCAGGTCAGTGATGACCACAGAGCAGGGCTGGTGTGCACCAGCCCTCCAAGGAGTCTGCATTCCCGACAAGTGCGCCTCACTCGTGGAGTGTGTCCGGGGGATTTCTGGGGTCAGATACTCTTCCACCTGGAACAAAACCACTGCCACCACCACAGGGGTCCAGGCATCCCCATCAGCATCTCTGCCGCTGCCTTGAGCAGGCCTCCAAGCCCACTCTCACCCTCCTTTCCACTCAACTTGCTTCAGCCAAGCTGGCTTTTCCCAAACACAAGTCTGACACACTTGTGATTCTTTTTTTTTTTTTAATGTTTATCATTATTATTTTTAATGTTTATTTATTTTTGAGAGAGAGAGAGAGAGCAGGGGAGCAGCAGAGAGAGGGGGAGACACAGAATCTGAAGCAGGCTCCAGGCTCTGAGTTGTCAGCACAGAGCCTGATGCAGGGCTCGAACCCATGAACCAACTGAGCCACCCAGGTGCCCCCACACACTTGTGATCTTTTAAAAACTGCCAAGGCCTCCTGCCATCTGGTCCCTACTACATCTCCTGTCATTGCCCCTCCTAAGCATGAGGCTCCTATGTAGGCAGAATGCTCCAGACTCTGTCCTGGGCAGGCCCACATTGTGCACCTGTGCCTGTACACTCTGTCCTCACCCTTCATCGCCAGGATAACTGAACTCGCCTTCAAGTCTCAGCTCAGACCACCTTCTCCCAGTAACCTTCCCTGACTTCAAGACCAGGCTGGCATGCCTTGTCTTCTCTTAGTTTCCTCCAAAAGCAGAGCCTGAGGCAAGGATTGACTGCACACGCTTTACTGAGAGGTGATCCAGGGAGGCCTGTGAGGGAACAAGGAAGTGAGCAGAAGTGAGCAGCCAGGACAAAGCGCATTACCAAGGTGACCACGGAGGGCAGCGAGGTTCAGTCCCGCTAGGAGCTCCAGGAGACCTTACAGAACACCACTCAGAGCTGTCCCATCCAAGGGGGAGGAGGTTGGGTGCGCATTCACAACTGCCACCCATCACTTGCTGAGGGCTGCCCCCAGGGGCATCACTCCCCAGGACACCCAGTCTGCCTGCACGGCTCCCACAGCCAGAGAGACCCCAGTCAGGGACTGCTGGTCCCTGGGGCAACATGGGAATGTGGACAGGATGCCAAGAGCAACTCTGGCACCCCCACCCCCACGCTCATTATGCAACTATCCCTGTGTTACAATATCCCATCAGCCAAAGGGCAGCCTGGGGGTTGGGCACATCTTCCTACGATCGCCCCTGACCATGCCTGACGGTAGTAACACCGACAGATATTTGCTGTTGAGTGAATGATGCTTCACTGGCCCTTGGGAGAACACCGCTCTGCCCCTGGGGGAAGCCTGGAGGCCCTCCAGGATGACCTATGCTCACAGGGAAGGGTGTGCCCCAAATGCCCCACAGGGCCAGTCCCTGGCCCCAACAGGAGCCTGGTCATGCTCCGTCCTCTTCAGACTAGATCTCCATCTCTTCCTGCCGTCACTAAGGTGGACACCCCAGTCCACACGTGCCCGAGTCTACTTACTGTGGGAATCTGTCCATTCTTTCCTGCCACACAGGCCAGCTCAGGGTGGGGGGTTCAGTGGGTCCCACTTTCCTCTCTGTGCTTTTCTGTATTTTCAAAATCTTCCAAAGCAAACTGTACTGCTTTTTTAATTAAACTTTTATTTTGAGATCATCATAGACTCACATGACTGACAAGAAATAATAAAGAGAGATCCCATGATGCCCCTCATCCAGTCCGCCCCAGCTGAGAACATCTTACAAAACCATAGCGTAACATCACAACCAAAACATGACAAGAGTCAAGATACGGGATATTTCCATCACCACAAGAATGCCTCATGTTGTCCTTGGACAGTGGCACCTATTAGCCCGCCCCGACCCCTGGAAACCACTAGTCTGTTCTCCGTTTCTTTAATTTTATCATTTCAAAAATGGTTTATGGAACTGGATATCCACATACAAAGAGCACCATATACACACACCCCACACCATATGCACGCGCCCACACCATAAACCAAAGTTACAAAACCAACTCAAAATAAATCAAACACCTGAATGTACAAGCTGAACCACAAGTCTCTTACGAGAAATCATAGGTAAATTTTTGTGACACTGGACTAAGCGGTGGGTTCTGACGTATGACCATCTGACCTAAAGCATAAGCAACCTAAGGAAACAGGAAAATGGATTTCATTGAAATTAAAAACTTTTGGACTTCAAAGGACATCATCAAGAGAGGGAAAATCCTTGCAGATGATACACCTGACAAGGACCTACTACTTAGAGCACATCCAGAACACAAACTCAACAATGAAAAACAAAGGATGATCCAATTAAAACACAGGCAAGGAGTCTCAACAGACCTCTCTCCTAAGCAGACACGAATGGCCAATGAGAAGACGTAGAGATGCTCAATGTCACCAGTCATCGGCGCTCCACACCCACGGGGACGGCTATCACCCAAACAATGGACAGTAAGTAACAAGTGTCCGCAAGGGTGTGGAGAAATCCGAGTGTGTCGGCCTGGCCGGCAGAAATAAATATGAAGCATGACAGTGCAGGGCCCCGCTGTGGAGGACTGCGGCAGCCCCACAGAGCACTGAACAGAGCTGCTGCCCCACCTGGCGTCCCCAGGTGCCCACCAGAGACAAAGGAAAAGGTGTCCACACGGAAACAAACATTCAGAGTAAAGCCGACAAGCGAAAACCACCCCAGGTCCATCCAGCCCCGCTGCATCCACATAACAGAACATCACTCAGCCAGAGAAGGACGCGGCATCCCCGGCTACAAGACACGTGCGCCCTGGAGACCCTGCACTGAGTGCAACATGCCGACGCAGAAGGCCCGCACATTACAGGCCTCTGTTCACGTGAAACATCCAGAACAGGAAAAGTCACAGAGTAGGTGAATGGCTGCCAGACGCTGGGAGGGAAGGGAGGGAGGAGTGATGGGTCATACGTGCGGGGTTCTTTCTGGGGCGACGACAAAGGTCTAGAACTAGACAGTGGTGAGGGCTGCACCACCTCATAAATACACCAAAATGCACTGAATCATCATACTTTAAAAGGTGCAATCTATGGGATGTGAGTGATATCTCAGTTTAAAAACTCAACTCTTATAATTTTACACTACTTAAAGCATGAGCCACCCTAAAGAGGTGCTAAAGCCACTTCCCGGCCCTCATCTGGTGGGCCCGCTGACCAGGGTAGAGGCGGCCTCCCTCCCACAGGGACCCCACAAAGGAGAACCAGATGCCCTCGTTCAAGAAGGGGCCACTGTGGAGTCTCACAAATAACATTTATTGGCTGCATTCAGGGTCTCACCAGCATCCCTAGCCTCCCGGATGATAAGCAGCTTGGATTCAACCCTGGGTGTGAATTATATGACCTGAGACAACGCGGGCCATCACAGACTCCTCCTGACTTGATTACAATTGACATGTTCGCAGATGTTCTCAACAGTAGCTGAAGATTCCAAGTTCAAACCCAAAACAACTGGCTGGAAAGCAAAGAGAAAGGCAGTTACTAGGAACAGTGGCCCACGCTGAGCCCACAGTGCCTGGGCAGGACCTGTAAGGAAGCCTCCATGGGCTGAAAGGCGGGGACACCCTAACAGCAGAGGGAGGGGTGCCATTCAGATCACTGGTGCACTTGGTTCCCGAGGAGCACAGGCAGGAAAGGGTGCAGTGAGGTGATACCAGGATACCTTGCAGCCGTGGGCCCTGGTGTAGATGGGCACTCAGCCCCCAGAGCCCACTCTCTACCTTGGGTGGGAAAGGGAAGTCCAGCCTTGCAGAGCTATGCACGGAAGCCAATGCGAGGAGGCCGTGGCAGCCCCGTCTCGAAGGGACCTGCCTGTCTGTCACGGCCCTTCCAGGGTCCCTGCTGGGAAGGCCCCACGCTCCCCCTCTCCCGAGGCCTCCACAGCAAACCTCTGCCAGGCCAGCTCACGGGCAGCCGGCAGCTTCTCCTGAGATAAGCCACTCATGTAGTCTGTGGGGATCTCCCAGGGCACCCCACAGACACCCCGGCCAGACAAGATACTTCTCCCGAACAGCTGGCTGGGACCTGTGCCCTTGCCCTAAGAGCCTGGTTCAGAGGCAAACGCCTCCTACAACACCTTCAGCGCATCCCCTTGAGCCTGCCCTGCCCATCCACCTCACTCGTCATCTACACCCAAGCTTCCTTCTTTGCTCTTCCCAGAGCGGGCACGGGGGAGCCCTACCTACTTTGATGTCACATTGGCAAAGATTAAAAAAGAAACAAATCTTTGCAAAAAGCAAAGAAGAAACCATGGCACGATGTCAGGAGCCCTACTCGTGTTCACCGATCACACAAAGCTCACGGACCCCTGCCCCAGCCCCCTTCCCGAGAGCACTTGACCCACAGAGGATGCAACCCACGTCTGGGCAGGCGCTTGTTTGAAGATGTGCCCCGTGGCATCATTTGTAACCACAGGGGCAGAGGCAACACCAGGGCCCAACACCAGGGGAGCGGGCCTACAGGATGCGGGGGGAGGGCCTTCCACCTCTGGCCAGGACGGGAGACAGAGAGCTAACCTCCTATGAACAACCAGAAAACTGGACAGAAGACACCTACAACCGTGTCAGATACTGGACATTTTCTAGAATATTCCTCTTACATGGAGATAACAGACGAGCAAAGAGCCAACAAGTCAACCTATGTAGGTTTGAACTGCACACACTGACATGCTGCCACAGCTTTGCAGATCTTCTATTCACACGTGTGTGGGCACCTGCACGGATGTACACAGGTGTGATGGAAGAGCCTGTGTGGGAAGGTAAACGGGGATTGGGGGTGGGGCTATTTCAGAGACTAAAGGAAGCAGCCCCTTCCTGTCCGCTCGGGGAGGTGTCATCCTGGAGGCCTCATGGGAGAGGGACTGGGTGGGGTTCTAGGTGACAAACGCAAGGCCTGCGTGCGGCTAGTGGGTTCGAGGTTGGGGAGAGGGCTTCCCAAAGTGGAGCCTCGATGAATGGGCCTGGGCTGGGGGAGAGGCCGCAGGTCCCCAGACCTGAAGGGGTGCTTCTACCCCAGAGGGCTGGCTGGGCGAGTGGGCTCCAAGGTCCACTTGCAACCCTGACAGGACAGAGATGTGCGCAAGCTAGAACCAGTGGCAGGCTGCCACAGGACTTGGGAACAGGGAAGAGCCCCGAGGTGCCCAGCCCCCCGCCGTCAGCTCTGACGCACCTGGACTGCCGTTCCATCAAGTGTGTGGTGTGGACAGTAGGAGCAGCAGCGTGGTAATCCCGCCACCCCATTCCTCACCCTCTCACGGAACCACAGCCAAGGTCTCCCACATTCTCGGTTCAACTGATCCCGAGGCCGCCGACCGAAACAGCCCGGAAGGGAGACGGGCCCAGGACCCCCAGTGCCCCCACCCTGTGCCTGCTCACCGAATGGCCACCACGACCCTCACGACGGCCTGCAGCAGGGTGAGGAGGCTGAGGCCAAGGGGCAGGATGGGGGCCGGGGGGCTCTCTCCCCTCCCCGGGGCCGGTGGCTCCTGGTGGTGAAGGGCCTGGAGCTGCCGCCACTTGAGGAAGAGGCTCCCATCACAGCAGACCCGCCAGCGGTGGTACCGGGAGCGCAAGTCCAGCGGGGATTCTAGGAGAGAAAGTGAGTCAGGCCCAGGGCAGCGTGAAGATGGCCCGCCGCGTCTGCACACCGCTTGTAGGAGAACCCTCTGGAACCGAGGGCGGGGACTCCAGGTGTCCCAGCAAGGCTGGTCCCAGCCCCATGAGTGTGGACGCCGACCGACGCTCATGGAGGTGAAGGGGACCGTGCCGTTCACTTCTTTCGGGGCTGACCGTGGGGCTCCTGTCGGCGTTTCTGGAGTCTTTACCCCTCACGGCCACGTGAGGGCACGGTTATGGTTATGAACGAAAGGAGACAGAATCCAGGTGGCATGTGCTTCACGTTAATCTTTGTTTTCAGAGGAAAACAAGTGGTGAGGCCCAGACGAAACCAGACTGGCAAGAGGCTGATAATGACTGCAACTTAGCAATGGAAACATGGGCTGTGTCTGAGTGTCTGAATCCATGACCCCAGGTAGGGCTCCTGGGCTGCTGTTGCTCCAACGTGAGCTTCTCTGAGACCTGCTTTGGTCATCCTGTGACCCTTCTGATGTCACATCTTGTTTACGGTTTATCACACTACTGACATGCTACTACAAATTACACTTTATTTATATGCTATACTGTACTATATACACTACATTACTACTGTAACTATACTAAAACGTAAAAGCATGATTAATATAAAATACAATAAATGTGTTTTCTTTGTTAAAAAATCCTACCGCAAAAGCATGGAGAAGAACACCAGAGGAGCCCCCTCTTTACAAGGAAAACACAAGAAGAGAAAGGCAGACTTTCTCTTTAAAATGGAAATAATCCGGATTTGACGCCAAGGGAAATACTTTTAAATCACTGTATATGAAGCTCAAGGGGCAACAGATCCCGCCTGTCCCGGCACCGGTGGGACCCAGGCCCTCAATCCTGTCCTGGGACCGGTGGGACCCGGGCTCTCAATCCTGTCCTGGGAACACCCTCTGGCCTGAATGGGTTTAAGGCTTGGCACAAGATCCCTATAAACTGCCTGAACTGTCAACAATGACTGGACTAAAATACTGGTTTTTGAAAACATATCAAATTGATGCATGATTCAACAATAAACAGCTTTTAGCTACTCTTGAAGATGCCAAGTATTCACAGCCAAAAACAACCAATAAGAATAAACCCATAAACATGTGATTATACAGTTAAAAGAGCACTTTCTCAAACTGTTCTTGTCCTGCTACTGTGGGTTTTCTTTCATAAAGTGATTTCTGGCTCTTCTCCCTGAAACTTGAGCCAATGTATCGCTTGCTCTTGGTTCTTTACCTGTATTCCTGCCCCCCACCCCCCACCCCCGCCGTGTGTTACACGCAACTCAGCCTAGACACACACCACCTAACCCTTGTCCTCACCCAAACAGGGCTTTAGCTTTTCAAATGCACACACTTGGGGTCCTACAGCGTGGACTGCAGCAACTTAGTTTCTCCACACAGCCACGTGCCCGGGGGCCCCTCCCATCATGCCACAGGCTCTCCGTGACAGGTGCCACATTTCAAATATACCCCCTGCTTTTATGTCCATCCTCCTACTGAGAGACACTTCAGCTGCTTTGGATACCTTGCCGAGGACAGACATGCAGTGGGGGTGTCTACGAGACATCACCCAGACGTGGGCTAGCTGGACTAGAGAACATGTGCATCACAAAGCTGACGGATGGGAGGAATGGGGAGTCAAAAAGTATGAACTTCTAGTAATAACATAAGTAAGTCCTGGGGATCCAATCTACAGCATCATGAGTACAGTTGGTAATACTTCACTGCATATTTGTAAGTTGCTAAGAAAATAGATCTTAAAAGTTCTCATCACAAGGAAAGAAATCTGTAACTGTGTGAGGTGACAGATGTTAACTAGACTTCTTGTGTTGGCTATTTCACAATATATTTAAATACCAAATTGTTACGCTGCGCTCCTGAAGTGAATATAATGTTATGTGTCAATTATACCTCAGTAAAAAATAATTTGATAGAGGCCCACACAAAGGCTGTGTAGATTTGTGCCGCTCCTAATCGTGTTACTTTTATTACCAGGGAAGACATGTATTTCTGTAGCATTAAGAGGTGGGTGTGCTGGCTGGTGGCCACTCATCCTGGCACTCTCCCGGCCAGACCTGTGCCCCTGGGCTCTGGCAGGCTGCTCAGATCGCCTGCCCATCCCAAGAACCCAGCCCCAGCCCAGCATCCATCCATTCCCTCCTGCACAGATTGTGGCCAGGGTGCTCCCACGCAGAGCAAAGCAGGGGCACATCTGGGCACGGGGAGGACTTGATACAAGCCACAAAGCGTGCCTGCTGCTTCGGTCCCGGGCAACACGGAGGAGGCATACATGTTAGCCGTCAGCACCGGAAAACGCCTTCCAGAACAATACAGCCCACTTGTTTGAGGGACAAAGAATGTACCGGTGGGGATGGAGATGCCGTCTCCTCGTGTGCTGAAGGGAATGAATGACACAGCGGGTCACAAACACACAAATATATGCACACGCCCCGTTGCGAGTATCTACTGCATCATGAACAGATGAGTACGTGGCACGTACTACAGCCTCCATAAATGTGTGACGATACACGCACTAGGTCTCAAATATGCAAATGTATAAACACACCGCAAGAGGAATACGTGTCTAAATATCACGTCATGAGCATATGGTGTGTCCTGCACATGGAAATGGAGGTACAGGCGCCACGTCGTTAATAAATACGTATAGTAGTCGTGCGTACACATATGTATGTGTGTATATACCCACCCGCCCCCCACACACTATGTCATGAACACAGAAGGTTAGAGCTTAAAAGAAAATACGCTTCAGATACCATCTAACTCCAGGCCGCAAACTGGCTGCATCTTGAGAGCCACTGCAGATGGACTGATAAGAGTCTAAGGCTCTCTGGGTTCAGTGGGAAATGGGGGGTGACTAGCGATGTCTGGCAAGAGAAGGGGGGAAGGGGGCGAAAAGGCGGAGTGTATGCCACACAGCCATGTCTGTTTTACAGACGTGGGGAGGAGAAAGTCTCCCCATCCCCACCATAAGACCCCGCCTCCCTTGGGGAGCGGGAGGGGATGAGACGCACGTACGCGCTGTTACCTTGCATGCCTTTAAAACTCTGCTGCCTTTTCACCACCTAAAAGAAAAGAATGTGGGCAAATGTATCAGCCCTGGCCTGGTGATCTACCAGAAGGGTGGGCCCAGTGATGTGGCCTAGAAACCAGGAAAGGGCTGTGAGCAGCTCAGGACGCAAGCCAGCTCAGGACACAGCTTCAGGACCAAGCTCAGGTCCCCTTTTAAAAGGCCTTTGAGGGGCGCCTGGGTGGCGCAGTCGGTTAAGCGTCCGACTTCAGCCAGGTCACGATCTCGCGGTCCGTGAGTTCGAGCCCCGCGTCGGGCTCTGGGCTGATGGCTCAGAGCCTGGAGCCTGTTTCAGATTCTGTGTCTCCCTCTCTCTCTGCCCCTCCCCCGTTCATGCTCTGTCTCTCTCTGTCCCAAAAATAAATAAACGTTGAAAAAAAAAAAAATCTTTAAAAAAAAAAAAAAAAAAGGCCTTTGAGTCTGAATTCTAGGGACAGTGTGTTATTTGATGACAGCAAACCAGCAACTGGAAAGTGGGTGGAGGCAGAAAGGAAGCTTCTACTGACCACCCAGGGCACCTGAAATGCCGTGGGGCTGAGGAAGACTGGGCCTGGCCAACCACCCCAGCGGGGGCTGGCCTGGAACCCAGAGCCCCGGAGAGGGCCAGATAGAGCTGAAGAGTGAGGACAGCAACTCAGAACAATGGTCCTTCCCCGCTCCTCCATCCGCCTGCTGGGATGCCCACAGAGCTGGAGCAGGAGGTGAGGCCAGGTGAGGGAGGGGGAGGAGGGGCAAGAGAGGAGGAGGGCAGGAGAGGTGGCAGGAAAGATGGCAGCAGCAATGCTGTCCCCTTCAGAGGGCAGCGTGACCCGCCCTCCGGGCACCCCCCGAGGACACGGAGCCTGCCCCTCCCCTGCACACACACCCCCTCCCCCGCCTGCACTCTGCTGCCTTTGTGGTGCCTTCCAGGAGACCCTGGATGAATGGAGGCCACTGTGGGGAGAGAACCCGGTACCCTCCACCCCATCTCCGGGTCCCTCTCGGGCCTCGCTGCCATGAGCCTCCCTCTTACCTTCGTGTGAGGCCTCAGGACCTGGGGCACCCAGTAGGGCATCACAGCCTGATCCCTAGGCATCGGGAGGCGGCCCCCAAAACGGTGGCATGGGCAGGGGCATGCCTTGGTGGTTTTGGGGGTATAAAACTGGACCATCTTTGGGATCTAACAGAGAGGAAGGGAAGACAAGGTCCAAAGGGATAGTGCCCCAGAAAGCTTCACGCTGGAACAGGGCCCTGGGAAGTTCTTCTTCTGTACCCCCACACAAGCACACCCCAACCACCCAGCCGAGGGAGCACAGTCCCAGGGGACCGCCTGCATCTCTGCAGTGCCACGACGCAGGGTGCCACGGCGGGACATGTGGGCTGCAGTCAGGAGGCATGGCTCTGCCCTGAGCTCGGAGGCCACCAGGAGTGGCCCCTGGGCACAACATTTAGCCCCTCGGAGCGTCAGTGGTCTTGGCTCTAAAGGGGGCTCTGCCAGATTTCTTAAAACAGAGGTCAGAGTCCAAAACGGGACAGTGTCTGATTCAGCAATTCCACTCTCGGACACACGTGCGTCTGCAAAACGACGCTCTTAAAGGCGGCCGGCATCAGCCATGGCTGTTGGGGCCCAACAGCACGAATGCCATCTGTAAGGGACGATAAAGGTGGGACACGGGGACAGCAGGGAATGGGGCAGCCTTTGGAAAGAGCGAGGCGGACCTTCCCGTCCTGACGTGAACGAGTGCAGAGAGGGGACGGTGAGTGAGAAATGCAGCGTGCAGGCACAGCAGCTGCCGTGCGTGGTTTCCACGGAGAACCTACGTGCCCTGCTGCCTGTGCCTGAGTTGTGGGGGGCCATGCCCTCACTGCGTTCTGCACCCTCCCACAGCCCTGCCCTTTGCCCTGCGACCCCAGTTCCTTGCAGCAGGGGGACAGCGTGGAGACCAGCCCTGGACCTCGGTCAGGCCCAGAGAACAAGAAGTGACAGCAGCCAGGGCCCGCACGCCAGCCCCAAGATCAGGGACAGGTGGGGCTGTGGTTCCCAGCAGAGCCCCTCGGACTCCTGTGCAATGACAATGACTGCTGTTTCAAACCAGGCATTTGGGCATCGGTGACATGTCGCCTGTGAAGGAGCACACTCACAGCTCATCTGCAGGCCACGTGGGGAAGCCTCGGAGAGGCACGGGCAGGGGGGATGATCTTCACTGTACCCCTTTGTACCTCTGGAAGTCCCCACCATGTGCTCATGTCGCACATTATAAAAGACACTAAAACCTACCTCTGAGTGGACCCTGCCAACTTCCTGAGGCCACGGAGGGCCCCACAGAGCACGTGTGCGACGTGAGGCAAAGCACAGAGGACCCCGCAGGGGAGGGCTGAGGGGTCGCAGGCTCATCCAAAGGAGGAGATGGAACAGGTTCTGGAGAACCCCTCCCGCTTGCCACCAGGGTGCTGCCCAGCAGGACGAGCACACTCGGGACACTTGTGTCCACCCACCCCCCAGCATGCACCTGAGAGCCCTCCAGATGTGGACAGCACAAACTCCCTGGGCAGACCCTGTGGGTGGCCCCTGCCACGGTTATTCCGCACCACCCACCCCTTGTTAAAAGAACCCAACTTTGCTCAAGGGACCAAGTGCCCAGTCCCAAGGGACCAGCCTCAGCCAGGCAGGGCTTTGCCAGCAATGTGTCTGGGGGTGAGAACAAAGAGATCAAAGACAAGTTGGCTGGGGCTTCTGGGAATTTTTTACCCTGGATAAGAAAAGGGAACAAGAGAGTAAGCCTTCCATGCACCCTCCCCACCCCCTCCCCCCCCCCGAGAAAAGGAGGACATCATAAAGGCTTCCTTTGTGCCACATGTATCATGGTGTAAGGAGGAGACCCATGGCCGCCATCTCAAAACACGCAAGCTGGAAGTACCAACACTAGGAGTAAAGGGTAAAAAGAATCTGGATCTTTAAACACATTATCCAGCCATAAAACCAATCCTAGAAGAATCCTCTCTCTACCAAAGACCCTGGTTGAACCCACTGTGCGTCAGCTCTCTGTTACTTGCACCTAACACCTCCCCCTGCCGGAACAGGAGCCTGCTGGGTGCATGGAAAGGAGGCTGGAGCCTAGGGGGGTGGGGGGTGGGCAGCAAGGTCAGGAAGGACCCCAGGAACTCCATCAGGGACTTTGGTCCATACTCAGAAATGAGGGGCTATGGGGGAGCGACAGGACCAGATGTACAGTTTTCAAAGCTCTTAGGGGGTGGGGGTGCCAGGGTGCCTCAGTCCGCTGAGCATCTAACTCTTGATTTCAATGGGGTCATGATCTCACAGTTTGTGGGATCAACTCTTGTGTCTGGCTCCACACTGACAGCACGGAGTCTGCTTAGGATTCTCTCTCTCTCTCTCTCTCTCTCTCTCTCTCTCTCTGTCTCCACCCCTCCATTTTCTCTCTCTCTCAAAATAAATTTAAAAACTTAGGAAAGTTTTTAATAATTTATATAATTTAATAATTTAATAATTTATATAATATATAATTTATATAATATATATATTATATAATAAATAATAAATAATTTATATAATATATAATTTATATAATATATATATTATATAATAAATAATAAATATATAATATATAATTTATATAATAAAATAATTTAATAATTTAATAATTTATAATAAATTATAAAAGCTCATGGGGCTTCAGATCAGAAAATGGACAGCCAGAGCTAGAACGGATGGAGGCAGGGAGACGAGCTGGAAGACAGGAGACAGGCTGGGCACCTTGGCCTCTGCACTCCTTCCACCCTGCTTAGGGCCACCTCCTCCCCGACGCCCAGCAGCATAACTCAGTGGAGAGAGTCATGGACTCTAATCCCTCATCGGCTGTGGACTGGCCCTGTGACCTTAGAAAAACCCCTGTCCCTCTCTGGACCTCAGTTTTCCCATCCTTTAAAGGAGTACAATCATACCTACCCTGCCCAACTTTCAAATGATACAATGGCCAGCAGGAGGGACTGAGGCCATCATCACTGCCTAGAACAATGTGACTCAGTGACCTTGAGGCCACTGACCTGTTTAAGAATCTACTAAAAAACAAGAAATGAGAGATGGCCTCACTACAGATTCTACTGATATTACAAGGGTAATTAGAGAATATTATGAATAACATTATGCCAGTAAATTTGACAAGGATATAATGGACAGAATCCTTGAAGCTCACTAAGCAAGAGACAAATAACATAAATAACTCTATATCCATGAAAGAAATTGTTTGCAGTTAAAAACCCTCCCACAAAGAAACTTCTAGCCCCATGTGGCTTCACTGGTAAATCCCACCAAACCCTAAAGGAAGAAATAATACCAATTCCACACAGAGTCTTCCAGAAATTTGAAATGAGAGACTACGTCTCAACTTATTCTACATGGCCAGCATTACCGTAGTACAAAGGCAAACAAGGAAAAGGCAGATCAATATTCTAATCAAATTCTAACCAAATACATCAGGAGAACAATACATCATGATTACATGGGGTTTCTCCTAGGAAACAGTTTAACTTTTGAAAGTCCATCAATGTAACAATATTAACAACCCCCCCCCAAAATTATCATTTCGATAGACATAGATAATACCCAACATTCATTCTGGATACAAACTCTGAGCAAATTAGGAATAGACAGGAACTTCCTCAGCCTGACACAGGACATCTAAACCAACAGCTAACATCACACTTAATGGTGAAAACCCGAATGCTGTTCCCCTAAGATGAGGAAGAAAACAAGGGTGTCTTGTCTCCCCACTGCGTTCATCAATGTACTAGAAGTTCTTTCTAGTCAGGGGATAAGGCAACAAAAAGAAATAAAAGACATCCAAACTGGACAGGAAGGAAGGAAATCCTCTCTCTCTGCAGATGGCATGATCTTCTACGTAGAAAATCTGAATCTACAAAAAGATCCACTAGAATAAAGGAGGTAATGCAATATTGTGGGATACAAGATCAAAACACAAAAGTCAGTAGTATCCTTAAAAAGTAGCAATGAGGCGGGGTGCCTGGGTGGCTCAGTCAGTTAAGCATCCGACTTCAGCTCAGGTCATGATCTCATGGACTGTGAGTTCGAGCCCCACGTCGGGCTCTGTGCTGACAGCTTAGAGCCTGGAGCCTGCTTTGGACTCTGTGTATCCCTCTCTCTCTGCTCCTCCCCTGCTCATTCTCTCTCTCTCTTTCTCTCTCTCTCAAAAATAAACATTAAAAAAAAATTTTGTAATAAATAAGTAAAAAATGACCTTCAAGCCATAGGAAAAAAAATCAACTTAAAATGGATCACAAACCTAAACACAAACTATAAACTATAAAACTTCTAGAAAAAAAACACAGGAGAAACCTTTCCAATCTTGGCTTAGGCAAAGATTTCTTAGAAATGCTTAGAATGCATGTGCCACTGCTGTGCTGGCAGGGATGGAGGGGGAGAGGGCGCTGGGGTAGAGGGGGGAGGGGTAGAGGGGGGAGGGTGCACCTAAACAAGATCCAGAAAAGATCAAACTGACAAACTGCACTTCGTCAAAATTTAAAACTTATGCTCTGTGAAAGATACTGAGAAGAGAATAAAAGGACAAGTCAAGAAGACGGAGCAAATATTTGCAAATTAACTATTTCATAAAGAAAGTATATATCCAGAATACATAAAGAATTCTCACAACTCAATAGTAAAAAAAAAAAAAAAAAAAAAAAAAAAAAAAAAAAGCAAACAACCCAATTTTTGTAAACGGGCAAAATATCTGGAGAGACATCTACGTATCAAGTAAGATGCGCAGATGGCAGGGGCGCCTGGGTGGCTCCATCAGTTAAGCGTCCGACTTCGGCTCAGGCCATGATCTCACAGGTCGTGGATTCGAGCCCCATGTCGGACTCTGTGCTGACAGCTCGGAGCTCAGAGCCTGGAGCCTGCTTTGGATTCTATGTCTCCCTCTCTCTCTGCCCCACCCCTGCTTATGCTCTCTCTCTGTCTCTCAAAAACGAATAAACATTAAAAAAAAAAAAAAGTTTTTTTTAAAGTAAGATGTGCAGATGACGAAAGCATATGGAGGAGACCCTTGGCATCACTAGTTACTATGGAATTAAGTAGTGGAATTTAGCCACCTATTAAGATGGCTAAAATTTAAAAGACTGACCAAACCGCATGTCAGTGAAAACGTGGAGGGACTGGAACTTTATACAATGCTGGTGGGAATGTCAAATGACACAACCATTTTCGGAAAACAGTTGCCGGTTTCTTAAAAAGTTACACGTACCCCTACGGCATGATCCAACAACTCGCCCAAGAGAAATGAAGGCACGTTCACACAAAGACTTGTACACAAACGTTCACAGCAGCCTTACTGCTAAGAGACAAAACTGCTGGAAATGATGCCAATGTCCTTAAGGGGGCGAGAGGCTACACTGTGGCTGATTCAGATGACAGAGCACTCTCCAGTACTCCTCAGCGACCACGTGGATGAAACTCAAAAATAATTACGCTAAGGGAAGGAAGCCAGAGTACCCACCACACGACTCCATTTATATAAAATCCAAGGAAACACAGACTGGCCGCCAGCAACAGAAACAGACCAGCAGTTGCCAGGGATGGTGGGGCGGGGAAGGCTGGGTGCAGTTGCAAAGGGCACAAGGAAACCCTTCAGGGTTGTGTGTATATGTACATTAACTCAACGACGGGGGTGGTTCCACAGTGTGTATCTATGTAGAGATTTAGCAAACTGCCCACTTCACACATGTGTGGTTATCGCATGTCAATCTTAACTCCATAAATCTGGTTTAAAATAAAAATCCCGATTTAAAGAAAAACACCAACTGTCTCCCAGAAATTGTAAAACATCACTCATGTAATATCTATGATGCCGAGATGTGACTGGTCCCCTTAAGTTCACCCTGGACTCCGGTGAAGAAACCTGGCTCAAGTCACCTACCTGCTTTCGGGGTCTCAGGGACAACGGGACCCAGTAAGGCAGGGCAGCCTTGACCCTGGGCACGGGCAGGCAGCCCCCGAACCTGGCCTGGCACTCACAGCAGATGGGCTCTCGAAAAGCGCTGGGGACGGGATACATCTGAGCATGAGCCAGAAAAGACAGAATTAAACACGCTGTTACATTTAGCGATGTGAGCCGAGGAACTCTCTGGAATAGTCCATCAACGCTCAGAGAGAGCCAGGGTTGAGGCAGGGTGTCCAAGGGCAGGGAACAGGGGCCTCAGCTCCTCCTGCAGCTCAAAAAGAGGCAGGCTACCACGGCTCACCCTCCAGAGTCATCTAGACAGAGACCAGCAGAGCTTGCAGACCAGGTCATGAGGATCCCCGGCCATTTACGGTCACATTGCCGTGTGCATGGCTGGGGAAGTACAATCAACTACACTGGGGGCTGCTCTTTTTGTGGTATGTCAGGGGTGGGGGAGGCAGTGGGTGACCCTACATGGAGATACTAGGGGCCGGGTGATGGGCCCCATGTCTGACACAGCCTCATGAGGTGTGGCTTTTGGATGCACCCACATTCTCCACTCTCCCCAACCCACGGGCATGTCGGAGTTGGGGCAAAGACCCTGAGTGTTTGCTTTCCTTACCGAATAATCTATGAGGCACACTTCTTTCCCAAAGATTTGAAATGTGCTCTTCCTAGAAAACAAGAACAGGAAGGCTTAGAAAGTTCTGGGCTTTGGTACATTGGGAGACAGGGCTGTTGGGCGACGACCTGGGCCAGATTTCTTGAAACTGACTCGTGTCACTAAACCCCAGGGAGGGAGGGGTCATCCTTCTGAGACTCAGAGGGTGTAGGGGCTGACAACAGAGTCAGGTGTATGCACGCTCACATGCTGACATCTAGGGGGTCCCTGAATGCCGGGCTCGTGTAAAATCCCGTGTTCCCAAACCTAGTTGCTTCACGCACGCTCCAGCTAAACTTGTGCTAAGCCCTTCAGGAAAGAAAGCAAGCTCCAACCTGCTGAGAACTTCCCAAGCCCTGGAGCTGCCAACCACCACACCCAGGACATCCCCAAGCTTCTACTTGGGGAAAAGACAGTCAAACCTGTCCATTAAATGAAAGTCCTTCCAGCATAACCTGAATGCTCTGTCTCTGGGATGACAAAAGCATTTGGGGCTACACAGACCGTGTTACCCTTCCCCATTGTCCCCCCTACCCCTGCAACAAACTGCTAGAATGCCATATGGGGTCTCCAGTGGGCATGAATGGAACACACAGCAAAGCAACTTTTCCCTGACAGTGATGGGCCCGCCGGGGGGGGGGGGGCGGTTCTGTAGCATGGAAACCGTAGGAGTGACACGGTGTTTTGGGGTTTCATTTTTACCGTGATCACCACCACTACTGCTATCTTATTACAACAGCTTCGGGTCATTGAGCTCTCTCAGCACACCCAGCTGCCGCCAGAAAACACGGGATGCGGCCCCTGCGCGCATCCTCCCCCTGCTGGTAATGACTGCATCGCTAGTTCCTTAAGGGGCCACCCCTGTCTCCGCCCCCACCGCTCAGCCCCCCAGCCCAGAGGCTGAGGCCCAGTTCTCTGAGGACGTTGGCTCAGAAGGGGGACATTACCCAAGTCAGCCCAGAGAAACTCATTTGGGGACTGGGGGCCAAAATTTAGGGGAAAAAGAATGTCCTTTTGTGTGGAGGTTGGAAGCCTCAGGTCTCGGCTCCAGGAGGGAAGCCGGCCCGCAAGCAAGCGGAGCTGACAGATGGACAAAGCAGTGTCCGACCACAGTCCCTGAGCATCTGGATACACCCGTGTCTGAAGAGCTGCCCTCCGTTCTCAGCCGGTGGAACAGTAACCCGCCCCCCGGAGCTCCCGTCAGCGCAGACGTGCCCTCTGCCCTGCCTACGGGACACAAGCTACCGCTGGGCCGGGGTGACGTGGGGCCCGGGCGCCTGGCGGCGGGGCTGGGTCTGCCCCGGGTGCGGTGTCCGCGGCCCGGCGTGAGGGACTCAGGCACGCACCTGCCTGCCGCGACGCGCTCCGGGGAGTGCGTGCTGACAGACCCAACGGACACCCGGGGCGCCCGGAAGTGCCCGCCGCGGCTGTGACAGGGTGACGGGGTGGGAGGGAGCGGTGACCATCGTGAGGCGGCTGACGACACCACGGCCGGCTCCCACGCGTGCGGCTCCTCCCTGCAGCCAACGAGCACACGCACGCCGCGCACGGGCCCGCCCACCCCCAGGTCCCGCCCCTTCCGCCCGCCGCCCCCTCCAGGTCCCGCTCTTCCGGCCCGACGGCGCCGCTGACTGGCCGAAGCTCAGCCAATCACACGCCGTCTTCTAGGTATGTGCCCTCATCTGACGGCTGATTGGTCCCTGGCGGCACGGGCTCGAGGACGTAGGGTCGGCAGGTCGGACCGAGGCGGAGCGTAGCTGGATTCCCGGGCTGGAGCGGGGCTCAGAATCTCTGCCCGGGTCTCGGGCGCTGGGTGGTGAAAAGGCAGAGGCCGCCGGCCGGGCGTAACTCGTGGCGCCCTCAGGCCGCCGGTTGCCTCTCTCAAGTTCCGACGGAGCGGTGCGCACTGCATCTCACGTGGTGGCCGCCTAGCCGGCCCAGGCCTGGACGCTGCGGTCCCGACGGTGCCGGCCTGCGTGGCCCCGAGTCCCCGCGCTATGCGCGGTCGCTGGACGCGAGACTGGCCGCGCGTCTTTACAGACCGGATGAGGTCTGCCTCTCCGTGTTGTTCTGCTTTATCCCAGACTCCAGTTTCCAACTCTTGGCAAACGAGTTTACCCCCACCTTTTAGTATTTTCATGCCGACTATAATATTCTCCGTTAATCCAGTGTTTGCCCAAACCAACATGAGTAACTAACCCTGATGGGCGGCACCCCGATGGGCTGCCTCCTAGCCGTGGAGCGAACAGGATGCGCCCGGGCACTGCACAGGTTTCTTGGCTCCGCTGCTGAAGTGTTAGGGTCAGAACCTATGAACAGAGCTGAACTTCCAGCCAGGGCTCACATGTATGCTGTTTGGCCGGCATCCAAGCTCACTGGGCAGTGCCCCTGCCATATTAGCTGCCACATAGTTCAAACATCACCCCTGCGTGTTGTGTAAGTAATGTCACTAGTCTCTTTATTAATAGCTCATGACAAAATTGTCCAGGAATCTCACTACTAAACCAGCACTTTATTTACAGCTCTCTTGTCTCTGCCCGCCTGCCTTGGAGTCTCCATTCTGAGCCGACAGGAATATCACTGCAGCATAGAAGGCAGGCTCATGCCTTCTGGAAGCTCTGGCACACTGTCTTGCTGTTTCATGTCAAGAATAGCTCATCCCTGCCCCCATCACCTCCCCCTCCCCAGGAGTGGCTAGAAGGTCTAACAAACGCCAGCTTTATTGAGGATGTGGCAGGTGGAACCCTCATACATTGCTCACAAAATTGAAATAACTATTGGCAAACCGTTTGGCAATATTTACAAAACCTAAACATCTGAATGAATAGCCTGTAACCAAACAGTGCCTTGCCCAGGTATACACTCCAAAGAAATAAGAACTTAGTCCACCAGAAGGCACACACAAACCCAGCCAAAGCAACTTTTAACAGCTTCAAACCAGAAATGCACAGATGTCCACTCGCAGGAGAAAAGATGAAAGAAACCAGAACACTACACAATGACGAATACTACACAACCACAACCCACAACAGTGTAGAAGAAGCCAGACCCCACAGCATGCAGTGGGTGCACTGCATGTGTCACTGTAGTGACTGCACACGGACGACTGCAATCCAGGAAAGCAAATCCATCACCACACAGCGATCCAAAGCAGTCCTTGCCCACTCTGCCCTGAGTGCTCAGTCACAGGAGCTTGTTCCCAACTCTGGCCCTGCCTGTGTGTTATCAGGCGGCTCGCCTCACTTCTCCAAGCCTGGGTGTCATCTGTAAAATAGTGAGAGCCATAGAACCAATCCACAGGACGTTGGAGAAGATGAGATTTAAGACCAGACACGGTGTAAGCCTCCCGGGCAGGTCAGCCTGTCCTTACACAAGTATGGCAGCTCCCTGTATTTTCCCTTTCCCCACCCACTTAAGGCAGAGCTTGACTCATTGCCACTGCCTCAGAGGAGAGAAGTCAGACCAGAGAAGCCTGCGGCCATTAAACATTTCTCGGTTTGGCTTTTGTTTCCAAAACCCCCAGGTAGGAGGAGGAGGAGGAACAGAGAGAGACCTCTATGTCCCAGAATCATGGGGTAGTTGTGCAGTGCGGTCACCAACCGAGAATCCCTGGCTGAGAGCATGATGAGTGGGCCTGTGTTCCACCTGCACTGTCCCCTGGGCCCGTCCCCACTCCCGACCTTATATGACCTGCATAGGAGCACACCGTAGAGCTAGCAGGAGCCACCAGACCAGAGGGAACAGTCTAGCCTGGCTTGAAGGGGATGGAGAAGTGCTGGGCCACTGAGGCAGCCATGGCCAGCATCTGTGTGTCTCTTCCTCCCCATCCCCATAGCACCCACGTGTCCATGGCTGTCAGCTCCTGTAACTGCCCGGAAATGACACCCAGCCACCAGAGAGTCTCCAGACCCCCGTCTGGAGGCAGGCCAGGAGTGTCAGGATTAATGCCCCTGGGAGCAGCCCTCAGCAATGACAGGGAACGTGGATAAGTATCTGAGCTTTCGTGCCCGCAGGTGGCATGTTGCATACTGCCCCCCAGCTTCCCTGCAGGACCGAACCCCAGCTGCCCACATTGCTGCCCCCCTCCCTTGATGATGCCCTTTGCAATGCCCCTTGCTTCTCACCTCCCCATACCCTATCCCAGGTCATCTCCCCAATAATATACCTGCAGGTCTTAGCTCAGGACTGGCTTTTAGGGAAATCAGCCAGGACAGGCCCCTCCTGCCACCCCTGTGACCATCCCTTGCAGCCTGGAGGGGCTCTTTCAGATGGTCACGAAGCCTCGTGCCGCCTGCATCTGGCACAGAGCCTCGGTCCAGGGCCAGCTGTGCCCTCAGAGAGCTGGTGGCAGAGGGGACTCTCCCCAGCCACTCCTGCATGTGTGGAGGTGGGGGGGGGGGGGCAGGCTGCAACAGCACGGGGCTAAGTGAGCACCAACAAAGCTTTTCAAACCGACAAGCCCTGGGCAGGTGTAGAACAAGTGAAGGAGGGCGACCACAGCCTTGCCGGGGCTCAGGCAAGAGGAGTGACGCATCTCCAAACACCAGCAGGCACGGTCCACGTTCTTGCACGGTCCCTTGTTCCAAACCGGGTTTCCCAAAGATATGGACCTCCTCTAGTAGTCAGAGAAAAGGGCCTGTCCTCTACTCCAGACGAGGACCTGACCCACAGTTACAAGCAGGGGTGGGGCCAAGTGGGGATGCCCGTGTGACATGACAGAGCTGGCTGCCAAGACAGAGGGCCCAAAGGGGCAGGTCACACGCCCACCCCTGTGGGCAGACAGAACAAGGGAGAGGCCACCAGCAGGAAGGACACTGTCCTCAGGACCACCAGAGCGCTGCCACCAGGGCTGTGGCTGGGGTACTGCCACCTCCCACTCCTCTTGGCTTGTCCACGTCCGTATCTTTGAGAACCTTGTGACTACAAAAGCCTGTATTGTTGCTAACCCAGAAGTTGTGATTTTGTTTTGAAGTTTGCTATCACAGGATAACCTTGCCTGACTGACCCATGACAGGCTCAGGAAAGGGGTTCTACAAAGCTAAGCCCGTGGGTTGGGTAAAAACAAGATTTAAAAATATTTTTTTCAAACTTTTTAAGTAGGCTTCGCGTCCAGCGCAGAACCCAACACAGGGCTTGCACTCAGGACCCTGAGATCAAGATTCGGACGCTTAACCGACTGAGCTACCCAGCTACCCCTAAACTTTTTTTTTCTTTTTTAAGTAATCTCTACACCCAAAGTGGGGCTCAAATTCACAACTCCAAGATCAAGAGTCACACGCTCACGTCCCTCATTAGGAACACTTTGGGGTCTCTTGAAGTAACCCTTCTCAGCCTAGTCTGGGTCAAGGTCATGCCAGGTGCCACAGACTCTTGCAGTATGTTGTGTTAATGGCTCCCTGGAGGCAGAACTCACTTTTTCGCTCAGATTGGGGCCCTGCATTTGACCGGCCCCACTGGTGGGCATCATTCTGTACAAGTCTGCTGCCCCACATCCTTACCCTTCCTTGTGGGGTCGCAGGCTCCATTGTCACCCCTTACTGTCCCTGCCTCTCCAACCACACCATTCTGGAGCTCTCTCTTCAGTGAGCTGTGTACCCTCAGCACCTTGGTCTCCCTTTCCTTCTCCCTCACCGTGTCCTGCACTCTGCTGAGATGCCACCACCACCACCCTTACCATCATCAGAGTGCCATAGGAGGGACGCAGCCCAAGCCAGACAACCAGGCTCACAGAGAGTTTGTTCATTTCCAGATGCTTGTCACTGTCTCAGGCCAGCACCAAGGACCCATGTCCTAGTGCTTTCCATGAGATCAGAGCGTCCTCTGGGATGGGCTCCACACCAGGTCTCCCCATGCCCATGGCGCTCTGGAAGCCTGCGTCCCAACAGAACTATGGGATGTTGGCAGCAGGGCAGAGAAGCTCCATGGTGATAAGGGCCATCTACCTGGGCTCCGTAGCCTCTGTCCCCATCCCAGGTCTTGGAAGGAGCCTGAGGAGACAACAGGAATTGGGTCTAGGTACTCACTGGCCTCTGGTCCACAGGGGTGCCCAGCAGCAGCTCTCTGAATGACAATCTGCAGAGGGGCTGACCTGCCCATCCCCTGCAGGCTTAGGGCTCCCTGGCGGAGATGACAGCATCCCTGAGCCAGTGTCTGGGCACCTGCTGTCCACAGAGTGGTCTCAGCGCTCTGCTGAAGTGGGCCCCAGGGCTGAGTCACTAACAGCTGGGACTCCCGAGACCGCATTCGGCCCAGCAGCACACCCAGATGACAAATCAGATCTACTTCCCAGGCCAGGCCTGTTCTAACCCAAATCCCCACGGCAGCCTCCTGCGCAATGCCTCCCACCTCCACCAGCGGTCCCTTCTCAGCTTGGCAGCCAGGGCTCCTGGGGGCTCTGAGTGCAAGACCCAGGCCTCCCTCTGTCCCTGGGACACCACGTGACCTGTGCCTGTGTGAATGCAAGCACACGCACGTGCATAGAGACACAGACCCACACATAATGCACACGGTGTTATCTATGGTATTCAAAGGTCACGGGGAGTATTAGAAAAGAGTCTAAGAAGGCTCCTTGGAGGGAGATGGTGACTGGCACGCTGCGTGCTGTGGCTCTATTCTGGAAACTTGACGTTCTGAGAAAGGCAGAGCCACGGGATGCAGGCCAACCAGCGACCGCGGCTCGGAAAGGGGAGTAGGACTCTATCCCGATCGTGGTGCTTGTTCACAGCTGCGTGCACACGCTAAACATTCACATAAATCACAACGAACCTAACCAAGAAAAGGAAAAAGGACAGCTCAACCATCTGTCACCAAAGAGCGAGGGACAGCTGTTTGTTAAAAACACGTTCCTCTGAGCCCTCTTCCCAAAAGATACTGGGAAAGGAGATAGTTGTTACACAGCATGGAGGACAGCCACGGAAGAGGTGTGCTGCACGCAGCACCAGAACCCTTAGCGGGGTTGGGAAGCTATGGATGCTCAAACCCTCTCCCCAGAGGCCGTGGTTCAGCATCCCGGGGCTGGGCAGGCATCTCCCTCCCTAAACTCCTGGTGATGCTGAGCTGCACACCCGGCCACCCCACGGGCCCAACGGCAGGCAGCACTAGTGCCGACAATGGCCCTCGCCTTCTCCTGACCACCAGGGGCCAGGACAAGGGTGCCAGGGACGGTAGCACCGGTACCGGGAGAAGCCAAAACTACGGAGCACCAGAGACCCAGCTCCCGAGCCCCTACCGAAGGTCCGGGAGTGACGTCCCTCCTGGGTCGAGGGAGACGGGTGAGGACACAGCACTTCACCCACAGACTACGCCCTATAGGTACTGGGCCAGGCACCACCCAAGCCAGGCACCACAGTCCATATGCCTGCTTCCGTGTTGGCCTTGACACTCCACCGCACAGGGGATAGACCACACTCTGATAGGGTACCCCCGAGTGTCCAAGGGAGGCCCCTGGGCCCATTTGGGGGACCATCTTGTGCTGTGACCTGTGCAGGCCTGAGACCCCGCCTCTTGTTCACTGCTGTGTCTACAACGTTCAGCACCACGTGTGGAGCATGGAGGTGCAGGTACTAACCCCATGGTTCCCCACAAGGTGACCACCCACAGGAGACACCGGCCATGTCTGCAGGCATTTGGGGTTGCCATGATGGGGAGATCAGGGAGGATGTTCAATGCCCTACAGCATCGGATGGCTCCAGCACAGAACCCCATGCCCCCACACATGGAAGACTGAGCACCCAGCCAGCTCCAAACAAGCAGCTAGGGCTTGGGGACAGAGCAGCCCTAGGAGTCAGGAGGTGCTGAGCCAGAAGTGGGACTGGTCCCCATAAAGATCTTGGGTCTGTGGCTGGGTCACTGCAGGACAGCAAGACAGTCTGGGAAGGGAAGGCTGGGTCTGCTTCTGAGACCTCCCTCTAGGGCCCCCCAACACATGAGGGCAGTCCACTACCTCCTTCCCTCTGATTCTGCTCCCCAAGAAACACCTGTTCCTCCCAGAGCTGGACATCCACACAAGGGCCTATGGGTGGAGGAAGGGGCTGCAGGCGCTGCCCTCCACGTGTGCAGAGCATCTGGCCCCTGCAGCCCTGTTTCCAAAAACCAGGTGCTGGCAGACAGCCTTCCAGCACTCATGGATTTTCAAGTCATGCTGGCTGGTGTCACACGTGCATGCAGCCACCCTAAATCCCCCAGCAGAGGCCAGGCTACAGAGGGCCCCAGGAGGGAGCACAGGGAGATACAGGACGCACACACGGTGCTTGGCCAGGGCCCTGCCAGCCACAGCCTCCTGCGGGGGAAGGACCAGCCAGCCCTCCTCCAGGGGACCAGTGGGCCTAAGCCAGTGCCCAGATAGAGGAGGGGAGTGCTCCTGCCCGAGTGGGAACAGAAAGTTCTTGTACTCCTGTATTAAATTCTTGCACTGTTCACAAGATAACTTTCACAAACAGAAAAAAACAAACCCGAAAATGAGCTGTGTGCCCTCAGCTGTGTGCCCACCACAGAGCACAGCCCCAGCCCTCTTCTATTCAGCCAATCTTATCCTGTTCTCAGAAAAACCAAACTCTTTTTGAATTTAGTCTAAGAAAATGCCACAGTGGCCCCCACTCCTTCTGGGCCACCGCTCGGGGATGGGGCCATATATCAAGCCAAGGTCAAGAGCGATCCAGAGACCTACCGTGGTCTGGGTTCCAAGGGATCACTTACCGCTTCATTCCACGACAGAGAAACCAAAACTCAGTCAAGTCCTCATGTGAGAGGCTCCCAGAGGGCCCCCCAACCCCGCCAGGATCCAGCCCCCTCCTTTGGCTGTCAGCCCCCCACCTCGTATTGTTTATGGCTCTGGATCACATCCCAAAAGAAACAATTACAAAGCACACAACGAGGTTTCAAAAACTGGTTTATGGAGAAACAGCCCCACAAGGTCCCATCCGGTGACAACGCTGGGCACAGGCTCACAGCAGTGGCTCCTCGGGGCGTGGCCCTGCATGGCCCCTGCTCCAGCCCACCCTACACCAGAGCAGATGCCTGGGGGCGGACAGCGACTCCCCACGCCTCACCTGTGGCTGTCAGGGCGTGGGACTTCAAGATCAAGCAGCATAAATGTGCTTCTTCTCCAAGTAGGCTATGTGATCTCAAATAACAACCAAAAGTAAAATCAGACTAAAAAAGCACGGGTTCGGAGCCCTTCCTGGGTTTGGTTGGTCTCCCTGTGAGCACACAAAGGACCAAGCCTCGGTGCTGCCGCTGGTCGCCCACGCCACCGAGCACTCGGTACTTTGGCACTGTTTCGTCCCTGTGCACAGCTTCGGGCAAACCAACAGCGTCATGGCTTTCTCTACTCACTCAATGCTTCTGAGAACGTGTAGCCAGGTGACATTCCAGATCTCCCAAACATAAAGACAGGGACGTCAGCGTATGTGAGCACTGGGATTGGCCACGGACTGGGGCACGCTAGCCTCAAGCCAGGGAGGGCTGCACGAGAACATTCCCATAAGCATTCCTAGCACTTGGAGCACGAAGGCAGAAGACGGGGTGAAAGGTTCTCACACTGCAGGACAGCCTCCTCAAAGCACTGAGTCTACACGGGGCGCTCGTCCTCAACACAGCAGACACCGTGGGCACGAGGGGCTCAGAAATCCCAGGAATCCCGTGACTGAGTTGCCAAGTAAAGGGACTGGACAGGGTCTTCTGCATCACCGCTCACGAGCACTACAAGGTGACCACACCTCAGCAGGGCGAGACACCCGGACACCCCACAGATAGAAATCCAGCCCCGAACATGGCAACCGTCGAGCACAGAGGATCAGCTGGCTGACGGAGGGGCCTTGCCCGACTGGGACCCAGCAGTAAACCACGCCAGGTTCTCAGGGAAAGAGGAAGTCTGCCATGGCGGCTCCGGCTCGAAGTCTGTTCCACATGAAGTGGGAAAGCAGGCCCGGCCTGCTCCTAACCGTAGGCCACCGTGGCAGCCCTCCCGCCCTCTGCCTTGGCCAGAAGGAAGGCCGGGGGTACAGGCACCCACCCAAGCCGCCTGGATCAGGACAAGAGGGGAGGGAGGGAAGGAGGGAGCGGCGGGTGGCTGTGACCCTGAGCAACAGCCACAGGGAGCCAGCTGCCCAGACAGAGGGCCTGAGGGGTGAGGCCAGGAAGCGAGGCCCCGTCTGGAGCGTGGGAGGGAGGATTCTGGAACTCCCGCCTCACAAGGCCTCCAAACCTGCTCCCCAGCAGCAGACACTGCAGGTCTAAGCTGGGCGGGCCAGCATAACCAGAGAGACCGCCAGGCCCGATTCGCACAGGGAAGAAATCAAGGCCATTTGCAGCAGCCTTATGCAGGGAACCTTCAGCCCCAACACAGAGGAACCCAAAGACTCACATCTGAAACCTCTAATCACGTGCTTCCGGGTCAAGTCCAGAACAGCACATGCCCAGGTGTGCACAGACACAACTGAGGCTCCTGCCACCATAAAGCACAACAGACGTCCCCGGTGTCACGGCAGCTCGGTGGCGAGTAAAGGTGACATCAACCGGCGGAAAACATCCAAAGACCAACCTGGATCCACCTGCCACCTTCCCCCAGTCAAGCTCCACAAGGGCGCAGACAGCCCCTGAACTGGGCCATTCAGGTTCCTTTTTGGGACCTGCTTTATCAAAACCCCAGCTGCCTTTAGGCTTCCAACCACAACTTCAGCCTTGTTGAATCCTCACCTGCAACAAATTAACGGGCTGGAAGCCGCCCTGACGAGTGGGGTGCGCACTCTGCCGGAAGGGGCGCCTGCTGGGACTGGTTTGCACGGACCCTGCACACTCACCTACAAACTGGAAACCAGAACCGGCCACGGATAGGCCAAGTGGGAAACAACACGTACTCTGGGCCCCCGGCTGCGCAGGTGACACACTCTCACCATCCACCGCCACGGACCCCACCTGGCATTACCCAGGCCGCTGCCCACCCTTCGGCCCCACAGGCCCCCGTCTGACACCAGAGACGGGATGGTGCGAATGCAGCCAACAGCCACTGCCAGTGGAAACCACGTAAAAAGGCCCACGCTCCAGAGGCAGGTCCCACAGTCTGGGTTTGAGACTGGTTTTTCATCAGAAAGGTTCATTTTCGATCCAAATGGGTTTCAAGGATGAGGGGAGGCCCAGGTGGAAAAGCCTCAGAATGAGCCTCCGAGCGAGCCCCAGGCTCGGGCAAAGTGGGACACACAGCGGCCACACACCCAGCCGGCCCTGCCCCGTCCTGCCCGAGGCTTCGCGGACGTGGTTACTGCCATGCGGGAGCAGCCACAAGGGGCAGGGATGGGAACGCTTGGAGGCTTGCTTGGTCCTGCGAAGACACGAACACAGACCACGCCTCAGCCTGACTCCAGGTCCTACCAGAAGCAAGTGAGGGGCGAGCTCGGCATCTCCGACAGCCGGCCAGGAGGGACCTCCCCCCCGCCTTCTCCACTTGCCTCCTTCCCGCGTCAGAGTCTGGACAGAACCTCCTAGAAAGTCTGCCTTTTAGGGGCCGTGCCCCAGAGCTTATCAATTCTATGATTCTGGGAAGCAAAGGAAGTTCAAAGTTGCCAAATGTACTGAAGCTACAGCAATAGGGATTTTTATTTAAAAAAAAAAAAACAAAAAAAAACAAAAAAAACAAGGCCAGTCAGGGAGAAATTCGTCAGGAAAACAGGACATGTTTCATGGGACATCTCAGGTTGGTCTCTACATGAAGGCACCACAAAGCTGCCCCCTTCCCTGGGGTCCCTTGCCCCCAGCACAAGGGCTCAGCACAGTCCACCCAGCAGGGGCGAGCCACAGACAGGGGGACGAAGTCTGCCCCCTGCCCCGGTGGAGCGCCTGCCATGGAAGGGGAGCATGGTGACAGCTCTCTGCAGGCTGGAAGCGGAGCAGGAGCTAATTCTTGGGGGGTCTACGTGCATTCAGGGCTCTGTTCTTCAGGAGACACTAAGATCAGCAGAGACCTTACAACAGCGGGTCCCCAAACGCAGGTGTCCATGGGACACGGGCACACCACCGGCAGAAGCGTCCGTGCTCAGGGTCTCCACACTGGAGGAGCCCGAGATGCCCTGGTCTCCAAAGTGCATTCCACATGTATGGGGTGACTTTTCTAGAAAGCTGCCCTGTTACCCACAAAGGGGCTCCAAAGTCATCTTGTGCAACCACTCTGCTGCTTTAACACTTCCGAGAACAGCACCTGTGTATACTAAGCAAATGGGAAAAGGCAGGGCTGGTTCAGATGTGGCCCTGCAGAATTCTGAAGAAGGTTCTGGGATAAGTGGCTCAGCTCAGGGTTCTGACACCAGAGCATGTGCAGGAGGTGGATGGGGGGGTGTGCAAACAAATGCCCTGCCTCGAATTGGCTGCAGCAAAGGTCTTGATTCTAAAGCTGGAGAGAGGCCAGGGCCTCCAAGCTGCCCAAAGGCCCACCATGACGTTTCCTACTGACCCGTATCACTAACCCCACTGCGCTGATTCACAAGCCCATCAGAGGTGAAATGCTTCTGTCCAAAATCCAAGCAGGTTAGTAAAGACACAGGAATTCAGTCCAGGGTCCTGGCCTGATACACCCGACCCCCTGGAGCTCCCTCACTGCACACACTGTGCCCCACCCAGGCTGTAGAACGCTCACCTCACAGAGGCCCTCGCCCCAGACCCTTGCCAGACCGCAGCCACGGTCACTCGCCTCACACATGATCCCGATCGTTAGCCCCCAGGGTCGCTCTGCCTGACCCAAAAAACGTTCAGCAGGCCAAGGACAAACCCAGTTTCTCCAGCTGAGTTGTTCACAAAACTGTGCAGCCAGCCCTCTCCATCAGTTCTGTCCTGGGTCATTCTTTCTGTGAGACAAGCTCAGTCAGCCTTCCCATGAGCTACTGACGAGGACACGGGCATACGTCGCACACTCTGTACAGAGTTTTGGGGTGGCTGGGCCGAGACTCCTACGAGATGGGTGTTCTGGTCAGAAGGCCGAATCTCCAAAGTGCATGCTGCTTCCTGTCCCGGGCGGCAGGGTCCGGGGCCCCGGGAGCCGCCCCACAGGAAGTGGCCCGTCAGGAGGTCAGGGACTGGATGTTCTTCAGCATCTCCTCGAAAGCCTGTGGGGACGGCGCCTCTGCGTTCCGGAAGGTGGCCCGCACCCTGCTGTACAGGCTGAAGGATTTCAGCTCGAGCCAGATGAACCCGAAGCGGTCCTCGTCGAACAGGATAAAGACTCCAGGAGTGCGCTCAGGGCTGGTGAAGCCATGGCCGGCGATGAGGCCCGTGCCGTAAAAACTGAACAAAGACAAGAGGAAAAGTGCATGGGGAGGGAATGAGAGGGACCCAGAAGGAGTGCACCGGGCCCCAGTCCGGCCCTGTCCGCCTGGGCTGTTGCAACGCCCGCCCCCCGCGCCCCTGCCAGCCCCTCCTCCCGCCAGCAGGAAGCCGCAGGCCTCAAGGCCCACGAGAGCCCGTCTTGCCCGGATCACCTAGCAACCCTAACTGCCCAATGCACCAAACCACGGGCCGACGGTTGGGCTCACCCGGCTAAAGGAAGAGGGTCTCCAGCAGCCCCAACCACGTACCGCTGTCCCAAAGGACACCTTCACAAAGCTGGCCTAGGTAACCAGCCTTAATTCCAGGGATGCTTATGTTAGCACGTCAACGACTCAAATACAATCAATAAAGACTTACTGTCACGAACCCAGCAGGCAGAACTTCCAGATTTCCATAAGGCCAAGTTTCAAGTTTCAAGACCAGGGTCAGACTAAGCTACGTTTATGTCTTTCTTGCCAAGAATTTGGGGCTCCTACAAATAGGTAATAGGGATGGGGGCTGGGCCCATCTCCTGGGACCCCCACCTCCAGCCACCACACCAAGGCTCCCCTGGGCGGGAGAGGAGAGCAGGCCTGTGCCTGAGGGTGTGCACAGGAGGGTGTTTGGGGAAAACCTAACGTGGGAAAGCAGCACCAGAGGCCACAGGGAGGCCAGGTCCTGAATTGGTGTGGTGGCAAGGCCTCGCAGACACAAGAACCGAACAGGAGGGACCGCAGCACGCCCCTCCCAGGTCACAGAGCCCAATATTCAGCAGGTCCTGCGTGTCCACCGCAGGGCTGGCCTCAGAGCGCCCTGGGGAGCCACGGCTGAGCCACAAAACACTACGAGTTTTCCATTTCCTAAGGACAGCAGAGCCCTATTTCATGACCTCTGATAAATTCACATCAGTCTAAATCCTACCGGAACGCGATTTGCATGTCTCCTCCAGGAAAACCCAAATTCAGCCACTTTGGTGACAACTGAGCAGCATGAAGAAATGGAACTGATTTTCCCAGTGGGAGACAACAGAACACACGCTGATCTCTGCTCAGGTTCCTGGAGCTGGGCTCCTGAAACCCACATAAATTCCGAGGGGATGGGGCGCCTGGGTGGCGCAGTCGGTTGAGCGTCCGACTTCAGCCAGGTCACGCTCTGTCTCTCTCTGTCTCAAAAATAAATAAACGTTGAAAAAAAAAAAAAAAATTCCGAGGGGATAAGAACACCAGGAGGTGACTCAGGTGGCCCCCGGATGGCAGGTGGATCAGAAGCCTGGAATCCTCGGCTGCTCCGCGATCCCCCAGAGAGGGGAGAGGGCTACAAACGGAGCTAATGACCGACCAGGCCTACGCGAGGAAACCTCCAGAACAACCCACAGTATGGGGTTCAGGGAGCTCCCAGGTGGGGGAACACGTCCACCCCAGTCCCAGGGCGGGTCAGGGTCCCACGCATCTCGTCGTGTGGCTGTCCATCTATGTCCTTTGTCACCGCCTTCAGCAAGATGGTGAATGTAGTGTTTCTCTGACTTCCGTGAGCCGCCCCAGCACATTCATTGAACATGAGGAGGGGGTCGCGGAATCCCCGACCTACAGCTGGCTGGTCGGAAGCACGGAGACAAACTGGACTGGTAACAGGCGGCTGAGGGGGCAGGGCAGTCTTGCAGGGTCTGACATCATCCTGGGTGCACAGTGTCAGGACCCAGTCGAGTGGCAGACACCGGTTGGCATCATGGAGAATTGCTTGCAGGTGTGGGGCACTGGGCGCTCAGAGCCAATTTAGCCGCCCAGCCCATGCAGACACTTCAGTCCTCCTCGGGGAGCTCAGTGCCCTGCCCACACTCTAGTGGGCATGTGAAGTGCCAGTCACAGGGCCCAGGGGTCAAGGCAACAGACAGACCTCTGCACATAACTGGACACACGTGGAAGCCAAGCGGCTATGATGCCACGAGACGGGTCATTCCCTCAACACGTCCCCTAGGGCGACGGTCCAGGAGAACTTCCTGCAATGATGGAACATTCTAGACCTGCAGAGCCCAACACACCCGAGGCTGCCGGCTGGGGATGCGGCCAATGTGACTGAGGACCCGAGTCTGTCCTTTTAGGTCATCTCAGCTCCAGCAGCCCTGGAGGTTAGGGCTGGGGCGAGGGTCTCCTCATGGGTCCTCCAGGGCTGGGTCCGGGGCAGATGAAGGGAGAGGCCTGAGACAAAACCCTAAGAACATGAGTCAAGAAGCAGGAAGCTGGCCCTGCGTCAGGGAACCTCCCAGCCTCTGTGGGGAGGACAGTGCACCACCAGCCCTTTACACATGCTTTCTGAGTTGGGAGGGAATCCACAGGAAGAAATGAAGGACTGACGCTGGAGTATGTCCAGCAGGAGATGGAGGGAGACCCCCAACAGGCCTCACCGGCAAGGACACCAGATGAACTCAAGCCGGCTTCTAGGGACACAGGTTGGGAGGGCCCCCTCCTCACCGGCTACCTTCGCCACCGCCGGTAGACTCAGCTGTCTACCCTTCCCCTGACTGTGCAATGGCAGGCATCTGAGAGGAGGCCTCACGCCCGGCGGTTCTAATAAGCCCCCTTTGAGGCTCCCCAGGGGTGAGAGCTCAGGAGCCCCCGAAGTCTGAGATGTGGCCGTGCAGCCCAGGGAAGGACGCTGCCCACTCGGGCCCGAGCTGGAACCCAGAGAGAGTTCCCCGCCCAATGCAGCGAGCCCTGCGCTGGCCCCACAGCCCGCGTCCACGCTGGCTGGGCAGGGGGGCTCTCCGGAAGGCCTGTCGCGGCCGCCCTGGCATCCTTACCACATCCTGCAGGTGCGGGGGTAGTCCTCGTTCCGCGAGCTCACGCCCACAGGCAACACGAACGGCTGCCCCTGCCCGGACTGGGCCGGCTGCTCGGGTGCAGGCGCCGCTGCGGCCGCGGCCTCTCCGTCCGCAGGCCCCCCGCCCTTCTCGGCAGGCAGCTCCACGCTGGGCTGGGCAGGGCCCCGCTGGGGCTCGCGGGGGCTCTGCGGGGCGCGGCCCTCGCCGTCCTCGGCCCCGTCCTCCTGCTGCTGCTGCTGCTCCTGGCGCACCTGCTCCCGAACCTCCAGGACGATGCGGGACAGCTCGTTGAAGCTGCGGAGGCTCTCCACATCAGGCAGCTGGATGCGGTGCATGAGGTCAATCTCCACCGTCTGCTGCCCAGCAGGGATGTTGGGGTCACCCTGAGGAGCGAGCGGGCGGCCGTCAGCGGGGCTCGGAGACCGGCACAGACACGCTGCACGGTTTCCAGCTCAGAGCACGGCACACCTCTGGCCAAAGGAGCTCACTCCAGCATTCCCACTGACTTAGCAGCAACTCCTTACGAAGTAAGAACGTCTTAGATGCCCGTAAAAACTAAGTGCCTACGGCAGGCAACCCATCTGTGAAGGGGTCTTTGAAAACACGGACCTGACAGCATCCGAGTGACCTTGTGAGGTGCACAGGCCCCTGGCACAGTGGCTCATGTGTGCTTGAGACCTCCAGGTGTAAAAACCTTCCCAGTCTGGAGGGGCTAAGACTGGGGCTTAGATGGGGCACCTGGGTGGCTCAGTTGGTTAAGCGTCTCTTGATTTCTGCTCGAGTCATAATCTCACGGTCGTGAGATCAAGCCCCACATTGGGCACCATGCTCAGAGTGGAGCCTGCTTAAGAGTCTCCTTTCTCTGCCTCTGACCATCTCCCTCTCTAAATAGAAGAAAATAAGATAAGATAAAAAAAAAACTGGGGCTTAGAGAAGTGCACAGACCCTCCTGGCCTGAGCGCCAGCCCAGATCTGTCTGTCCGGGACGCAAACGCTCCTGAGCCTGAACCCAGGAGCTCCTCCAGGCCCTGCAGCTCCGCACGGGACCCCAGGGCTGCGCTCTGCTCACAAGGAGCCTTCCCAGAGCACGGGGGCCCTGGCCGACCAGGATTCAAGAAGAAGGCTTTGTGAGAACTAGGAAGAGGCATTCCTCCCCGGGACGCTTCAGTGCACCTGCCAGAAAGGCGCCCTGGCTATGCAAATGACAGGTGAGCACGGTGTGACCGGTGTCGATGAGGCAGGGACAGAGGGCTGATTTGTTTAAGACCCGCCCCCCGCCACCTTCAGCTCAACAATCCTCCGACTGTGTGCACCAGCTGCTGAGGTCAGGACGGGCAGTGGGAGCCCGTGTAATAACGCAGGGGGCTCCGATGTGGCAGCGCCCTACCGTCACCTGGGGAACTCCTGGAGCCACGCACCCAGGTCGCCCTCCATGGATCAGAGTCTCTAGGGCCCGACATCAGTGTTTTCTCAACATCTCCAGGGACTCTGGCGTGTGGCCAGGACCAGGTGCCATGGGGTTAGGCCACCTGAGAAACGCTCCCGATCCCCTAGAGGTCTTGTGAAATGCAAATCCTGCTTCAGTGGGTCTGGCTAGGCCTGACAATCTGCATCCCCGGCAAAGCCACGGCTCCAGGGCCCACTGTGAGTAGCCAGGGTGGCGCCAGACTCACCGTGATCTTCGTGCCCCTGGCCCGCTTCCCGTGGAAGCTGAGCATGACGATCTCTAGGCCGTGGCTGCCATAGGTGCCTTTGAAGAGGCCGGGTCTGATGAGGTCGTCCGGGTGGCTGGGCGGGAGGTAGATGCGGCGGTACGTCAGGCAGTTGCTGTGGGGGGAACAGGTGGCTTGAAAGCAGCTCGGGTGGGGGGACGGGGAGGCAGAGTACAGAGCTCACGCACCTCCCTGCCGGGTGACGGAGGGCCGGCAGGGCAGGGCGGCCCGGTACAGCCCGGTTGGGGTCCTCCCAGGCCAGTGGGGGGCAGGAGGCACGCCGCGTTACTGAGCCTCAGTCGTCGCCCCCTCAAAACACACGCAGGGCACACGTCACACCTCATCGGATTCTACCAGGGCTTATGCTCTACCGGGCACCGCGGGGCAGCTGTGGCGGGTAGAGCTCTCTGCAGAGGGGGAGGGGATGCCACTCCTGCTCTGTCATCCCGGCACAGGGACCCGAGACTGCGGAGGGGGCGTTCGCTGCACCAGGGGTTGTTTACGTGGGACCCGGGGACAGGGCCCAGGGGCAGAGGCCAAGGCAGGGAGAGCAGCTAAGAGAGGCGGAGGCCTCCCCCAGCAGACGTGGGGAAACGCCCTGAGGCTTTGGCACACGGGCCAGGCTTGTCAGAGCACACCGCTGCTGGATGCTGGCGACAAAGCAGGCAGAAAACAGACACCAAGGTAAGGCACGGTGGGGAGGATAGAAACTGTACTCACAGTACTCCGGGAGAGACTATGCTCACAGTACCTACCAAGAGAGGGTCTGTATTCACACCACCCACAGAGGGAGCTGCGCTCAGTAACCGTGAAGGGGGACTAGGCTCACAGTACCCACAAAGGGAGCTGCACTCAGTGTGCACAGGGACGGAGTGTGCTCAGTACCCACGGAGAGGGACTGTGCTTAGTACCCACAGAGGGGGACTGCATTCAGTACCCACAGAGGGACTGTGCTCAGTACCCACAGAGCAGGGCTGTACTCACAGTACCCACAGAGAGGGACTGAGCTCAGTACCCACAGAAGGGGACTGCACTCTGTACCCACAGAGAGGGACTGTAACCAGTACCCACAGAAGGGGACTGCACTCAGTACCCAGAGAGAGGGACTGTACCCAGTACCCACAGAGCAAGGATGCGCTCACAGTGCCCACGGAGAGGGACCGCGCTCAGTACCCACAGAGAGGGACTGTACCCAGTACCCACACAGCAGGGCTGCGCTCACAATGCCCACGGAGGAGGATGCACTTACTCGTACTGACTAGTGTAGATAAACTTCATCAGGATGAGCTCCTGCATGTGCTCGTGGAAAATGTCCTCCAGTGTCCGCCCCCATTCTTCCCTCAGCCACGTGCGGAATTCCTTCCAAGAGAACACGGTCATGAAAACCACCATGACTCACACGTAAGGCCATTCCCTGTGGCATTGAGCGGACACATGCAGCATCTTACAGCTTGGGCACGCCTGCACCACAGTCCCCCTGGGGTGGACGGGATGGAGATTCGGCTGGCCAGAGACAGGGGCTGCCATACTGTGGTCTCCCGGGACCTGGCCTCCCTCCTGGGGGGTGAGTCACCAATGAAAAGTAAGGGGCTCTGGCCCCCACTTTCCCAAACTTCAGGAAACAAGAGGGACCGTGGGGTCCCTTCAGGCAAGGCTGGGGCCACAGCCCACTTCCGGAGCTCCCAGGCAGCAGCCACATAAGCCTCGCTTCCGTGGCCGCCATGGGATATGGTGTCTAACCCAAGCCTAGTCCTCAGGCTTCTGGGCTGCAGGACTCTTGTCGATAAACCCCGTGCTGGTCACACTGGCTCGAGCTGCTTTCACCAGCTGCCGATGAAGAATGAGATAGGTGTGGCCGGAGGAGAATGGAGGTGCCTTCATAGCTACGTTATATGTTCAAAAAGTTTATTTGCAAGAAGGGAGGTTCTATAAACATGTGTCCTCAAAACTCAGTAATTCATTGTGGAATCAAACCATGTGAAGGATATTTAGTGCTTAATAACTTCATGGTGTGTATTTAACCTAATCCCCAGCTCTGAGTTCTGAACTCAATGTAGCATTTTTAATGACCGTCTAAAATTAGCTTTACAAACAGAAGCAAGAGAGATTTAACAACAACAACAACAACAAAGTACAGAAGAGCTATAATCCGTCAGTTGCTTTAACACATCACTGCCTAACCTCGAGCCACAGTGACTGAAGCACATGGCTACTAAACCACAAGCTCGGGGCGCCTGGGTGGCTCAGTCGGTTAAGCGGCCGACTTCGGCCCAGGTCACGATCTCGCAGTCAGTGAGTTTGAGCCCCGCGTCGGGCTCTGTGCTGACAGCTCAGAGCCTGGAGCCTGTTTCAGATTCTGTGTCTCCCTCTCTCTGACCCTCCCCCTTCATGCTTTGTCTCTCTCTGTCTCAAAAATAAATAAACGTTAAAAAAAAAAAATTAAAATTTGTTTAAAAATAAATAAATAAATAAATAAACCACAAGCTCAGTATATACAAATCAACTGGAAGTATCTATATCAGGAGCACAAAACTGGAAAACGAACTTTTACATCCTATTTGCAGCAGCCTCAAACAACACAACACCTGGGATCACATGTTAGGAAACACGTGTGTGGCCCCTGCTCCGACAACCACAGCACCGAGAGGGTGCAAATGAGCCTCCGTGACAGGGGTGCCTGCAGCTGGGAGGACTCAGACCAAGCCAGCAATTATCTCCGAATCCATCTGTAGACTCAGCGCCATGACAGTCACAGTCCCACCAGGATTTCTGTAGAAAATGACAAGCCAATTCTGAAATTCATATGGAAATGAAAAGAACCTACAACATCCAAAGCCATCTTTCAAAACAACAAAGTTGGAGGACCTCCACCAGCTCACATTATGACTTAAAGAGAAAACCACAGTGACCAAAATGGTGGTAGGAGCATCGGGACTGACAAAAACATCGATGAAATGAAATGGAGAGCCCAGAAACAGACCCATTTAGCTGGTCAGCTGATTTTTGACATATATGTCCAAGCCACACAATAGGAAAAAAAAAGTCTCTTTCACAAATGATGCTCAAACAACTGGACAGCCATGTGGAGAAAAGGAACCATGATCCCGGCCTCACACCACACACAAGAAATAATTGTGGATGGGCCACAGACCCAAACATAGCATGAAGCTACCATGCTTCTGAAAAGAGCGAGAATCTTTGTAACTTAGGGATAGGCAATGTTTTTTGTTTTTTGTTTTTTTTTAAGTTTGTTTTTGAGTAAAAGAGAGCATGCGCACACATGCACACAAGCGGGGGAGGGGCAGAGAGAGAGAGAAGGAGATACAGAATCTGAAGCAGGCTCCAGACTCTGAGCCTTCAATGCAGAGTCCGAAGCAGGGCTTGAACACACGAACCTCAAGATCATGACCTGAGCCGAAGTTGGACACATAACCGGCTGAGCCACCCAGGTGCCCCTAATTTGTGAAGGTTTTCTTTTACGGTTATTTTTCTGTATCTTAATAAACACTGCCTGTCCCAGGGTGCCTGGTTGGCTCAGTCACTTAAGAGTCCAACTCCGGCTCATGATCCCACAGTTTGTGAGTTCAAGCCCCACACCAGGATCACTGGTGTCAGTGCTGAGACTGCTTCGAACCCTCTGTCCCCCTCTCTTTCTGCCCCTCCCCCACTCATTTTCTCTTCTCTCAAAATAAACAAACATTAAAAAAAAAGAAAACTGGGGCACCTGGGTGGCTCAGTCGGTTGGGCATCCAACTTTTTGGCTCAGGTCAAGATCTCACAGCTTGTGGGTTTGAGCCCCACATCGGGCTCTGTGCTGACAGTTCAGAGTCTTGAGTCTGCTTGGGAATCTGTGTCCCCCTCTTTCTGCCCCTCCCCGTACTCACACACTGTCTTGCTCTCTCTCTTACTCTCAAATATAAATAAATATGGGGGGAAGAAAAAACCCTTGACAAATTATACTTTACCAAAGTCAAAAGCTTCCACTCAAATGGCTGAACTCATGGAGGAAAGGCCCTCAAAAACTCAAACCGATAAGCAACAGATAAAAATGGAATTGAAGTATAAATGAGCAAGGACTTTGATGTTACCATGGTGAATAATCGGACTTGAACTAAATACCACGGAAGATGGCTTGTGAGGAGTCGTCGTAATCTTATTTACTTTGCACGAAAAGGTCAGAGTCATTAGAAATAGCAACCAGGCCCAATTACTCAGAACAAAGGCCTTTGAAATATGTTTATTATGCAATTATCTCATGAGAGGTGCATGCACAAGGAAAACATAGGAGCCCGGAACACAGAAGACAAGAACAATATTTCCCAGAGCTTGCTCACCACGTGCTGGCGCCATATAACCATCGTGTTAATCTTCACAGCAGCCCGGGAGACAGGTGCTAGCGTCTTCCCCATCCTACAGAGGTGTGGGCCTTCGGAAACCCTTCCTATGTCACCAGGAGTAGGTGGCAGAATCAGACCTCATCCAAAGTCCACGTGCTCCCTGGCCTTGCTTCCACCAGGGCCACCGTCAAGGCCGGGAGGAGCACAGGAAGCAGGGGGCTCACCCGCCCTGGTGGGTTGTGAATATGAACCAGCAAACTTACGACACATAACAAGAATCTGGAACATCTTCAGGGCCTTTTACCTGGCAATCCCACAACTGTATGGTCCAAAAACCAGGTAAGGTTTTTGCACAGAGTTCAGGCAGTTCAGTTCCAGGAAGAAGCCTGGCGTCTCTCCCAGGCGGCCGTGGCCAGGCCTGGTGCTAAGACTTTCACATGCTGTGCCCTACTCAGCCCTCCAACTCATGTGGGTTCTGCGGGTAACTGCATGTCCCTGTTAAACAGGTAAGGACTGAGGCTCTCAGAGAGCAAGTCACTTGAGCACATGGTCAGGAGGGCAGTGGGGAAACACAAACACCTGAGCACAGACCCCACGCCCGACTGCAAGAGAGAGGATCACACTCATAGAGTCAAAGACCTCAGGTGACAGATGGGATGTTGCGGTCAAACTGAAGTTTGTAAACAATTCTAATGAGACTGGGAAGTATTTCTGGAACAGCTAAACAGCTTTAAAAAAAAAAAAAAAAGACCCAAATTAGATAGAGTTAGATTGTAATTACATAAAAAAACAATTTGGAAAACATGAAGGGATAACACAGGACAAGCACAGGGGCTGACCCTGCGTGGGGCTCCAATGAATTCGTGTTTGATGATCAGAAGGTGACATTTCAATGCTCAGGTGAAAAAGTACAAAAGACAAAAAAAAAAAAAAAAAAAAAAAAAAAGCAAAACAAAAGCATCTTGCGTCCCGTTCAGGAATGTAGGGCGAGAACCTCTCCACACGACAGAGCGCCAGGAGCGAGGCCTGGTCGGGAAGGATGACGGACACCCACAGCATCTCAGGGGTGGGGCCTGCCCATCCTGCCTCCCTCCTCTCTTCCCCATCTCTGCTCCTCCTCGCAGCCCCGATTTCCAGAAACCTCAGGCTGGGGGCTGGACAGGCAGAGGGTGGGCAGGGAAGACGGCAGCTGGGCCTGGCTGTCATCTAGTGACGGAGGCCAGAGGAGGCAAGTCTGCGTGGGCCCAGGAGCCTGCCCTGCTCACAGAACCCAGGAGAGGGGCTGCGGTTTGTGGAGCACGCACAGGTCCCCCGGGGCATGCCATGAGGAGCAGGCTGAGGGCATCGCGGCCTGACTCGCGTCTGAACTTGGCATTCAGAGGTGCACACGGCGGGCAGAAACCCCGGGCCCGGAGCTGGGTGGGAGAAGCGGAAGGGCTGGTGAGCAAGACTCGGTGTATGAGCCAGAGACCCACGGGGCACCTGGAGTCAGCACTTCTCAGACAGCCCAGCCGCCCGGCATCCCTCACGGGCTCTTGTGGTGCCACAGAGAACGAAGGAGAGCAGGGTGCCAGGCCGGCCCCTGGGGGCGTGAGGACTCCCCCGTCCCCGGGGAAGACTGCACTTGCTGCCATGGTCCCCTGCTAGCCCTCTTGGCTGCCAGGAGCTCTCAATCCCCTGGGAAGTGCCCTCTGGGCCCAGAATTTTATTTTATTTTTCATATGTTTATTTAATATTTTTTAGAGAGAGAGAGAGAGAGAGAGAGAGACACAGCACAAGCAGGGGAGGGGCAGAGAGAGAGGAAGACACAGAATCTGAAGCAGGCTCCAGGCTCCAAGCTGTCAGCACAGAGCCTGATGCGGGGCTCGAACCCACGAACTGTGAGATCATAACCTGAGCCGAAGCCGACACTCAACTGACAGAGCTACCCAAGCGCCCCAGGGCCCAGATTTTTAAATGACCGTCAGCCATTAGAGCACAGGGCAGCCAGAGTCCGGGGCTCAGCCCTTCGCCTCTGTGCTCAGAGCTATCAGGACACATGGCGATGTCCCCCCCACGGCCTGTCCTCTCTCCCTGGAGCCTGGAGCCATCCTCTGGGTCCAAAAGACTGAACGAGAAAGGGAAGACATCACCGGCTGACACACAGATCCACAGGAGAACCCCATCCCCACACAGCTGAGGGGAGACAGAGACAAGCAGTAGACAGCACAGCACCTAAGATGGACAAAGTGACCACAGGGCCAGACGGCAAGCTCTCCCACCACAGCAACTCCAGGCTGGCTCACTGGGGACCTTGAGGTCCCGCCGCTCTGCCCGGGGACGGTCTGCCTGGGGACAGGGCGCGGCCCTCTGCTCTGCACGGGGGACGGTCTGCCCATCCTCTCGGATGGGCCAGGCAGGGGAAAGAGAGATGCCTCTGACTACATAAAAGTTAAAAACACATAAACATTAAAAAAACTCCTGGAGAAAAACACACTATAAATCAAACCAAAAGACAAAATAACGAATAAGAAATGACTCGCAACTCACACCTTGAAGGATTCATTTCCCCAGACGATAAGCTGCTACGAGTCAATTAGAAACATCAAGCAGAAAAAGAAGCAAGGATGTTTCCTAACGTTCAGAGAAGGAGCCACGGGGAGCCCTTGCTCATGCCCCTCACCTCAGCCTCGGCTGAGGTCGCGGTAAGGGAAACGCAAAAGGACCCCAGGGCCAGGAGACCAGCAAGGCCGTGCTCCTGCCTCACACGCACTCGTTCCTAGTTTCCATCCACAAAGGACTGGTGTCACTGCTTTTACAATCGAAGTTATACCATTCCACTTCCCAATCGGCGAGCCCACACACAGAAGGCGGCAGCCAAGAACTTTTCCTGATCCCAGCATATGTCCTTCCAGAAACACACAGCACGGTCCCTTTACAGTCTCGACAACTGAGGAGTGTCTACTCTCGGGAAAAAAGCGGACGTCTTCTGCTGAAACGTGAACTACAGCAACACCTGAGTGTTGTGCGTGCGATGTACGTGCAATCGTCGCTGACACTGTTGTGAAAGAATAGAGCATTTCCATCACGTGCCACATATTTGAGGAAACAGGGACCTCCTCCGCCTTCAAGGGATTCCAGTGAGCGTGTGCATGCACTCTTTACACGAAGACGCGCGTACGTGTGCGCTTACGTTCAATCTCCCTGCACCTCTCTGGCTGACAGGGAAGCGACCGGACTCAGAACCTGACCGAGAAATGCAGGCCCAACCAATAACCATCAGTTCAGGGAGCATCCGACACTTTCAAAATTCAAGTTTTCCTTAGGATGTTTTGAAATGGCAGTGTGACCTAGGTCCTCAGAACACAGAAACTCAAAGGCAATATGAAATTACTTGTGCAAATAAAAGGAAGTCCAAAGAAACTCACGAGTGAAGCTCGGAGACAGGCCTCCCCTCTGTGTGGCCATGACGTGGAAATGTCAGCCACGAGGCCCGTCTGCCGGGAGAACACAGAGGCTCCAGAAAAGCCGTCTGGTCTCCCCACGCACGCACACACGAGAAGAATCTGCAACGGCACCTGGACTCTCTCGCCAAAGGGGCAAAGGGGAGCCGCTCAGAGAAAACTACTTCTCTTCGCTCCGCCTGTTCTCAGGGGTGGCGGGTAACGAAAGCCCATGGCCGTGCACCCGCACACACGGTGCCCTTTCCGACGGACGGGGCAGGGGAGACGACCCTCTCAGAGGGGGCACGCTGGCGACGTCAAACCGCGAACGGAGGGGTTCAGGCTCACCTCCTGCCTCCCGCCAGACATCCTGTGGTGGTCCGTCTGGTTGCACTTGGTGGAGAACTCGTCCTTCTTCACAATCTTGAGGGTTCACGACAAAGGAGAGGGGAACAGGTCAGTCACGGCACGCCGGGCAGGCAGCCGGGGCAGCACGATCAGCCTCTCCGGCACGGACACCCCCCGCACGCGTACAGAAGCCCAAGAGCCGCCGAATCGTGGCCAGTCCCAAGAAGGGAGCTCAGGGCTGCCTGGACGCGTACCTCCTCCTCAGAGGACAGTGCATCTGGGAGGCTTTTCCAAGGCGACACGTCACAGCACAGCTAAGGGGCTGCTGTTTCACACGGGCTCACTGGGGTGGCGGTTCGCCAAACCATTATCAGAGAGCAGAGTGTTTTATTCCAAGTTGATACTCTTTCAAAGAGGAAACCTGGGGAGCAGTGAGGAATCATGGCAAAAAGGACGGTTCCGACCGAACACAGAATCCCTGGCAGGTCCCAGCGAGTGAGTCTCTGAGGGGCTACATCACAGCACCATCACGTCGGGAACACACCCCAGGGGCGGGGCTGAGCCCTCCCCTTCCTCCCCTGTCTGCTGCTCTGTGTGCACACGGGCCTGCAGGTGGGAACCCCACGGCCAGCTCAGCCAACACTGCACCCCTGCTGCCACTGGGACCGGGGGCGACAGAGGAGCCCAGCCCCTTGCCTGCACTCGGCGACCGTATGTAAGGGAGCCCCGGGCGCTCACCTGGATGTGGCCATTGTGGGGCCCTCTGTGGCCATACATGCACTCCACCGTGGCAGACTTTCTCTCCATCAGGTGGACCCTGAACAAGGGCTTGAATCGCATGGGGTCGTCCACATGAGGGTCATGGGGAGGCAGGTACATCCAGCCAATGATGAACAAGCCGTCCACCTGTGGTGAGGAGGAAGGGCACAAGTCCACACGAGATTTAGGCTGAGGGGCTGAGGCAGGAGGTCTCCACCCCACATTGCCCTCGAGGACCACCCTCGTCCCCACACCGCAGCCCCGCCCAGAATCTTGGGGCCAGGGAACATACAGTCTAGCGCACCGGGACCCAGCGCATCAGGATAAGCATGGCCCACCTACCAAGTGCTTGTTGTTTCAAAAGTAGTTACTTTTCATAAACATGGTGACTGAAATCTTCTAAAAGAGTAGAACTTAAGTGTTCTCACTCAGAAAAGAACGGATAGAAATGGGAAGTGGAGGACGTACTCGTCACTAGATGGCAGGAATCCTTGCACAAAGAACACAAATATCACCAAGATGTATTCCTCACGTAGCCCACAACTTTGTCAATTACACCTCAACGAGGCTGAAAATAAACACATACCTGCACCATTATCTACAGTAGCCAAGATATGGAAACAGCCTAACTGTCCGTCAACAGATGAATGGATAAAGACGTAGTGGGTACACAGTGGAATACTACTCAGCTGTAAAAAAGAATGAAATCTTGGGGCGCCCAGGTGGCTCAGTCGGTTAAGCGTCCGACTCTTGGTTTCGGCTCAGGTCACGATCTCACGGTTCATGGGTTCGAGCTCCCCATCAGGCTCTGCACTGACAGCACAGAACCTGCTTGGAATTCTCTCTCTCCCTCTCTCTGCCCCTCCCCCGTTCACGCACACGCACTCTTTCTCAAAATAAACTTTAAAAAGCTAAAAGTAAAAAAATAAAATGCCTGAAAATCAGAAACAAACTGAGAAGACAGATGCCGTGGCTGTACAACATGCATGATAACTGTGGGTGTGCACGCTGCCGTGGCTCTTTGGTGCGTGCAAAGCGGTGGCAGACAGACAGGGACTGGACTGGGGGCGGGGGAGGGGTGTCCCGGGCAAGGAGCTTGGGTGCGCTCCCATCATTCCTGTGGCAAACCGGTCTGACAAGGGCAAGCCAACACTCTTTTGTCATGGCTCCATTCTCCCCTAATTACCCCCTCCTTTCAGAAGCTGCAATTTCTTTTTTACTCTATTACTCACTGCCAGGAAGAAAAACAATTATCACCCTCCCCGCCTAAAGAAAGGAAAGCAGTCTGCCCACGCTGGGGAGCAGACTGGCTTGTCCTGGAAGGAACGTTCTAAATGCAAGGCTTTCCCCAGTGATGTTGAACATAAATATAAAGCATGTTTCTTAATGGATGTTTCCACTGCATCGTAAAGAATATGAAGCAATATTTATCCCTGTCCAACCCCCACCTGGTGAGCAAACCACAGAGTGACAGAGCTCTTGGGGCCCCCAGGTGACTCAGCTGAGCCAGGCTCTGAAGAGCCCACGCCGAGGCTACGCAGGGCCCCAATGTGCCGTCTGTTACTACCACGCGCTTGTGGCCGGGCCCGTGGACTCACCAAGAGCGTGTGCAAGCAGAGGGGGAAGCAAGATCAGAACACGGGCACTCCCCAAAGGGCACCAGACTCCATTCACACTGGAGCACCAGCGGCAGTGACACGGGGGTCAGGCACGTGCACACCCCCAGCCCTGGGGCTTCTGCTAAGAGCACATGGCGAGCCCGAGGAGGGAGGGGGTCTCCACGCTGGAGACCCAGCAAAGCGCCGCACCCCACGATACAGATGCCTGTAAAGCACTAGAACTGAGCAGCTACTATTCAAAACAGGACAGGCAAGCGACGGAGCAGCACGTAAAAATGAAGCTACAAGACTTTCCTCCTGGGGCGCCTGGGTGGCTCAGTCGGCTGAGCGTCCAACTTCGGCTCAGGTCATGATCTCACGGTTTGTGAGTTCGAACCCCGCGTTGGGCTCTGTGCTGACAGCTGGGAGCCTGGAGCCTGCTTCGGGTTCTGTGTCTCCCTCTCCCTCTGGCCTTTCCCCATTCATGTTCTGTCTCTCCCTCTCTCTCAAAAATAAATAAACATTTAGAGGCGCCTGGGTGGCCCCAGTTAAATTAAGTGTCTGACTTCAGCTCAGATCATGATTTCACGGTTCACGAGTTCGAGCCCTGCGTCGGACTCTGTGATGATAGCTCAGAGCCTGAGGCCTGCTTCAGATTCTGTGTCTCCCTCTTTCTCTGCCCCTCCCCCACTCACACTCTGTCTGTCTGGCTGTCTCTCTCACAAATAAACACTAAAAAAAATTTTTTTTAATAAATAAGTAAATAAACATTTTTTTTAAAAAAATAAAAAGACTTTCCTCCTGCTTAGGAACAGGGTGCTTACAACAAACAGCCCCTCCTGCAGACACCAGCTGGGAAGTCTGCACACACAGCAGTTCGAATGCTGCCTGAAGACACCAGGGGCCCCAAGACAAGGACCCAGGGCCTGAAAAGAAGGGACAGGTGAGCCAAAGGGGGCAGGGCCTCCCACCCCTGGGTCCCAGGCCCCTGACCACTCCTGGCAGAGGGTGGTGGGGTGGTGGAGCCCCCAAGGCTGCCTCGGAAGCCACGGCTCTAGGGCAGGATCCCAAAGTGTGCAGAGCTCTGCCCTTGAGGCACCTTCCAGATCCTAACCCGTGAGGCCGGGAGATGGAGAAGTCAAGCAGAAAGTGGCTGCTGAGAGGCCAACCAGCCAGGAGAGGCTTCAGCGGTATCTGTGCCCTGCTGGGAATACAGGCCCTGGAGAGGAGGTGCCTAGGCTCTCTCAGGTGACAACCTGGTCAGAGCCAAGTGCTCTGCTGGCTATGAACCCAGGCCAGAGGCCAGGGACCCTCCTGGGGAGAGCAGCAGCCACGGCCACGGGTGCGGGCAACGCCAGGCCATGCCTGAAAATCCAGAGGAAAAAGTCTGTAAAGTGAACTGGAGGTCACAGACTTTAAAGTAACTTTGCCTCCTCATGTATTCTACAAGACAAGGAAGAGGGAAAAACCTCACCAGAAGCACAAGAAACAAAGCCAGACTCTCGCATCCTGGCCACGGTGGAGTAACGGGGGCTGCTGTGAACACAAATGCGACCACAGCCAACACGCAGCGAGGGGCTGTAACCCCTGGCCACGCTCTGGATTCCTGCCAGAGGCACCTGCCAGACCCCAGAGCAGAGAGGGGCCCAGGCAAACAGAGAAAACAGAGACTGGACTTCGAGGTGGCTGGCGTGCTGGAGCACGGGGGTCAGAGTCCCAGAAAGGAGGGAGCTGTGTGGAGAAAGACCCCCGGGATCTGCCGAGGGGCCCGCGCTCCGGCTGAACACCGAGCCCGGGACAGGCTGGGCACACGCTGGACACCCCCCGGGTCGGCCAGGTCTCGAGACGTCCCAGCTGCAAGCAGCAGAGATGGGGGCCTCCAGGAACCCCCGGGGCACGGACAGGGGTGCCCCAGCACCGGGACTTAGACACAGAGCTAAAGCACGCCTCTACGAGACCCCCCGACCGCCTGACCTGCCTGACCACGTTTGAGGGAAGAGAACCACCCAGCTCCTCAGTATTGAGCGACAGTGTCTGCCTCCACAGGGAAAAGAACCGGCCTGCAGGAGACGGAAAAAAGGCGGACAGACAGAATCAGGAAGTCTAGGCGGCTGAAACAAGAAACACTATGGTCTGGCGGGGAGAAGCTCTCAGGAGACAGGATCAGGCTACTGGCACAACCAAGCACCTGCACACACCCCCACTGGGCAAGCTGTCCCCTTTGGTCCTCTTCTGCCGGCCCTGGTCCCCTTTGTCCCCAGGAGCACAGGCCTCAGCTCATCATCCCTTCCTGCCTACGGTGAGCCGGGCACTCAGCAGGCAGAAGGCAGTTCTTCTGGGGCATGGCCCCCAGGAGGGTCTGTGTGAAGGGGTGCCCACGATCACATTCAGGTTGTGTATTTTTGGCAAGGATCCACAGAAGGGAGGCTAAGTCCATCAAGTGAAACCAGGAGGGGCCTGAGGTCAGAGTCCCACTGCCAGTTAGCTAACGGGGATCACCGCGATGGGTGCTGTTGGCCACATCTCCCCCCCGTAAAGGCCTCTTCCTCCTTGTAATCATGACCGCTAAACAGTAGCTCCCAAAGAAGTCCTCGGAATCCATGAATGTCACCACCCTATACTGCAAAACGAGGATTTTACAAACATGAAGTTGAAGATCTTAAGAAGAGATGGCTGGGGCTCACCCGGGCCCTCAATGCAATCACTGCATTCCCGAGAGAGGGAGGCAGACTAGGTCTGAGACACACAGAGGGGAGAGGCCGTGTGGGGTCAGGGGCAGAGGCTGCAGGGGTGCAGCCACAGTCAAGGGACACCTGGGCCTCGCAGCTGGGAAGAGGCAGGGAGGACCCTCCCCCAGAGCCTTCAGAGGGAGAGCGGCGACCCCACGACACCCTGGTCTCAGCCTGGTTAATACTGAGGACGTCAGGCTTCCAGATGAGTGACAGAATCCACTGGGGGTAGTTTGGTAATTTGGCCCCCGGAAGCTAAGACAGCGAGTAATACAGGATTTGTGGGGAGAGGCTCGCATATTGTGGAAATACAGTTTCCCCCAAAGTGCCCACCGCTGGTTTTCCCATCCATCAAGGACCCTGGCCTGACCCCAGTGTTACTATGGTGGGTGAACCCCACTTTCCGACTCCGCTGAGGCTTCCGGTCAGCACCAGGCCCGCCTGGTCCCAGGGCCACCGTGCCTCCCAGGTGACTCACCAGGACACTGCACCCCAGCCCGCCGTCCTGGCCACTGAACTGCGTCTTATTCGTGGGACAGGCACTCGCGAGCATTAGTGGAACGATAAAAAGTCCGCATGACGGGTCACAGCTGGGGCACGCCTCGGGGCACAGAGACGGGGCCGCCAGGGTCAGAGGGTGACTGTTTACGGCTCCAAGGGGCCCCTGATTTAGGACAAGAAGTGAGTGCACAACCCAAAACTAGCGTGTCCTGCTGGCGTGAACACAATGGCCGAGATGTCCGCAGGCGGGGACCAGGATGAGGGAGGGAGGACACCCTGTGGCTCCTCACCACGAAGTCCAAGGTCGCAGTGAGAACCTTTGGTCATTTACAAAATCGCAAGTCACCTAAGGGGGCTCCCTGTGACCACCGGGCGGCGCCTGGGGGAGAAGACCACTAGGGCCTCAGTCCCACCCGCACCAGGGCCCAGTGCCGCGGGCTCGGACTCACCACCACGTTCAGCAGTCCTCCGTAGGGCCCGATGTCTGGCTGCCACAGCCCCAGGATGTGTCTGTAGCGGTGGAGCACTGCGGGAAGAGAGAGAGCTGTCACGCCAGAGCCGGCCAGGCTGTGCTTCACAGTCACCGGGGAGGAAGCGCCTGATGCTGGTAACTAACAGAGCCTCGTGCGCAAATGTGGACCCAAGCAGATCTTTGCAAAGGTTTCTAGAGAATTCTAAGAATGAAATGTCTTTCGAACCCTTAACAAAACAGACAACTGGACCATTCTGAAACCTAGCCTCTAAGTGATCAGTGCCGGTGACTGCTGCCTTGAAAGACACAGAGGGAGCACCCCTGTAAAGTGGGGAGCCTCCCATCAGCGGGGGAGTCAAAGACTGGGACACCTCCCTCCTGGGGACACGGCAGAGGGGACACTGGCATCTGTACGCGAGACGTGTCCATAAAGCAGTTAGGCTAAAATTCCCACCAGAGTCAACTGCACGCTGTCTTGTCTGGGCAACAGGTGACTACGTGTGACCCACGACAACACATTTACAGCAGGTGCATCTGAGAGGGTGTTTCCAGACAAGGTTAGCATTTGAATCCTCACACTGAGTAAAACCAACCGCCGTCCCCAACTGGGTGGGCCTCATCCAATCAGTGGACAGCCTGGAAAGAAAGGCTTTTCCCCAAGGAGGAGACACCTGCCTGACCCCGTGAACTGGGACATCAGTCTTTCTAACTTGGGACATGAAAGGAAACATGGGCTCCTCCAAGGTCTCGAGCCGGCCAGATTTCAGACTTCAACTACACCCTCAGCTCCTCTGGGAGCTGGTCCCAGGGCCACCATGCCTCCTAGGTGACTCACTGATGGCAGACCTTGGGACTTCTCAACCTACATTCACTGTGGGACCCAATTCCTTACAACAACTTTCTTCACATAAAGGAATGGCTCTGTTTGTCTGGAGAACCCAGGCTGATGCACAGCGGGAGGCAGGGATGGGCTGGACGGCACGATCACATCATTCTGCGGGAAGCAAGACCCAGCCAGCAGAGCCAGCGGGACCTGGAGACGGGCTGGCAGCTCTCAGGTCTCCACTGTGTCTGGAGTGCAGGGAGGAGGAGAGTGAGGCCAGAAGCAGCCCAGGCCTTTGAAGTATGCAGACAGCTGGCGGGCAGCTACCCGCTGTCACCCGAGGTTCCAGCCTGTTAACACAGGTTTCTAAATGAGCCTTTACTGTCTCCCAGACACCTGCCATTCATCCCGTGTGCAGTCTTCTGAGTCGGTTTACAAGACGCACAGTAAAGTTGGTCTGGCTAATTTACAGTCACACCCGGATAGGTTTTGTGTTTAACACACAAGCAATAATCAGCAGGACCAGGAACCATAAACAAATGAGCTGCAGACTGACGTACATACTCAAGGGTTCAGGGGTGAAATACGACAGCATCTGCCACTTACTCTGAAATGCATCAATCGAGCAGGATGATGGAGAGATGGGTGGATGGAAAGCTGTGAGATAATAAAGCATCACAGACGGTTGTAGAATCAGGTGATGGCAAGCGGGTGTTTGCTCTATGACCCTTTTTGTAGACTTTTTAATTTTCATGATAAAACACGGGAGAATAAAGTCAATGGGCCCATTCAGCATGACCCTCTCCTCTCGTGTCCCCCTCCCCTAGTCCCCAACTTGACTACAAGCAACAGTCTGTTCTTTCCAAATCAGTCTATGACCACACAGCTCCTGGACCACTCAAAGACCACACAAGACTCTTAGCAACTTTGAAAGGAGACCTCCCTCTTTTCCTTTAAAAGCCGCAGCTCTGGGGGCACCTGGGGGGCTCGGTCGGTTGAGTGTCGGATTCTTGTTTCGGCTCAGGTCGTGATCAGGGTGGTGAGATCGAGCTCTACATCAGGCTCCACACTGAGCACGGGGCCTGTTTGAGGTTCTCTCTCTCCCTCCCTCTGCCCCTTCCACACACACACTCTCTCTCTCTCTAAAAAAAATAAATAATAAAAAATGACAGCTACAGCTCTCTGAAATTAAAACACTGCCTCCCAGCTGTCTGCCTGGAGTGGCAGAACCCTCGTATAAGCTCTGCACGTGTGAGAAAAATCATTGTTCTCCTTGTGGCTTCTGCTGACACAACACTGGCTCACGGGCCTGGGATGGCCCCCAAGATGGTCCAAGAGAGAGACAAGACCAACACCCTCAGCCCAACTGCGAGCACGCTAACTTCTAAGCAGGCAAGCCATTTCACAACGTAAAGTCTGTGTTTTATGTTATGCGCTTAAAAAAGTGGAGCCACCAGAACAGAGTCTAGCAGAGGTGACCCGAAAGCCTCAATGAGCCCAGGGTGCCCCCAGGAGGGGAGCCACGTTCGGAGCTAGCCTCTAACTAACGCCCAGGGCCGCCATACAAGGAGCGGGCACTGGCTCGCCCACTTCCCCGCACGTTTCCACGCGGCCCTCACCCTGACCCTGTGTGGGCAGAAGGAGGGTCTGGGCCGAGACGTCCTGCCCCAGGGCACTGAGCAGACCTCGGGGCTTCTCACCCGGAAGACCCCCAGCTCACAGAGCCCTCCCCAGCGTTTCCAAACAGCCGGTGGCCACTGGTCAGGAGAGGTGGGCGGGATCAGGTTACAGAGACTGGCGTAGCCCCAGCAGCGGGCGTGAGACCCGAGAGTCCAGCGGACTGTTCTAGACACTTCGGGTGCTTTACTGTCACGAGCACCAGGCCACAGCCTCAGTTCGTGGGTAGAGAGCCTCGACACGAGAGAACTACACTATTCGGGATGACGGAGGAAACGCCGCTGCTCCAGCCCCACGAGGCAGGACTCAGGCCTGTCAGAACACTGGTATTCAGCCAAATGAGGCAGCTCAGAGGCTGTTCCAACCGCTGGTCCCCGAGGTCAGTGCGGCTGTGTTCAGAAAAACATTCCCGGCTCTGAGACACCCCACCCCCTGAAATGGAAATGAGTGAGATAATCTGAGGTGAAGGGACCTCTCGGCTAAGCACTAACGGGAAAATGCCCCGTGCTAGTCCGTGCCCGCTAACTCTCATCCTCCAACAGAAAGGCCACTTAACAGGCCCAGCAGGAAACTCTTGGCACACGAGGCCCAAAAGATCCGGCTCTCCTCAGCACAGCGTGAGCTGGGAGCTGGCTGTCCCGGGTGCAGCCGCGATGGCCCTCCACCAGCCAGGCCATAAAGCTGCTCTGGAACCATCACGTCTGCTGCTGCAGAACAGGGGTTTCAGGCAGTGGGTGGTCCTCAGACTCAGACTTGTGAAAAGATGAGCATAAATGCAACTGATGTAACCGCTGCCACTTGCTGGTAGCTTCTGGTTATTAAAACAAAATCAGAGGAGGGGACACGTCCAAACTCATTCCCCCCCCCAAGGCCAGCATGACCCTGATACCAAATCTAGACGAGGAGGCCACGAGAAAACTATAGGCCAACATCCGTGATGAACCGAGATGCAAAAACCCTCAACAAAATACTAGCAAATCACATTCAACAACACATTAAAAGGACCATTAACCATAATCAAGTGGGATTTATTTCAGGGATGCAGAGATGGTTCAACATCCACAAATCACTGTGGTAACAATCACATTAACTAAATGAAATCATATGTCATCTCAATAAACGCGGAAAGAGCATCTGTTAAAATTCAACATGTACCGATGATTAAAAAAAAACAAAAACCTCTCAACGAGATGGGTATAAAGTGAACACAGCTCGACATGATAAAGGCCACATACAAGAACACCCCAGCTGGGGCGCCTGGGTGGCGCAGTCGGTTAAGCGTCCGACTTCAGCCAGGTCACGATCTCGCGGTCCGGGAGTTCGAGCCCCGCGTCAGGCTCTGGGCTGATGGCTCAGAGCCTGGAGCCTGCTTCGGATTCTGTGTCTCCCTCTCTCTCTGCCCCTCCCCCGTTCATGCTCTGTCTCTCTCTGTCCCAAAAGTAAATAAACGTTGAAAAAAAAAATTAAAAAAAAAAAAAAAGAACACCCCAGCTGCATCATCTTCAGTGGGGAAAAGCTGAGAGCTTTTCCTCTGAGATCAGGAACAAGGCAGGGACGCTCACTCCCGCCACCCGTATTCGACACAGTCCTGGAAGTCCCGGCTGCAGCCGTCGGGCAAGAAAAAGAAAGAACAGGCGTCCAAATTGGAAAAGAAGAAGAACCGTCACTGTCTGCAGATGACACGGCAGAGCATATAGAAATCCCCAAAGGCTGCGTCAAAAACACGTCAGAATAAAGGAACCGAGCGAAGCTGCAGGATACGCACTCAGCATGCAGAACGAGACGAGGCTCTCAGAATCCGGCCGGGCGACGGGCAGGCTGCCTCCCTCCCTCAGACCCACTTCTCACCGGGGCCTCCCTGCCCTTTCTAGGAGCACCTTCCGTCTTTATACTGCCAGGGTCTCCCCCTCCTCGGGAACCCCACGTGTTCTTGGCTCCACCAGGCAGAGGGGACTCTGGAGGAACCTTCCCATCAGGTGCACCTGTGCGGCCAAACACCGTGTCATCTACGTCGAGGGTTAAAAGCGACTCGTGCACCTCGTCCCGGAGGAGTGCGTGACACTCCGCCAGAGCCCCTGTACCTACCAGAGCCGTGGAGCATCGCTGGGACTCCAGACGGACGCCTCACAACCCTGAGTCCTCTGGTCACTGGTCACCATCAATTCACACATAGAGACATGCGTCAGCTACGTCGTTAACGATGCGTCCCCCACGATGCCGCCAACGCCTCACGGACACAGACCACCAAGAGTCTCAGGCGATGACAATAACATGCGGCCTGACAGACAAACAAGCACAACCGACACGGCCCAAGCCGCTCGTGGGGGCCACAGAGGCCCTCGACGCCCAGCACCATGAGGTGGGCTGACGTGCGCCTCCCCAGGACAGCGTCTTACGCGGAGGCTGCTGACCGTTTCCGGCCCGGCAGAACCTGGCCCAGAGAACTTCAAGGGACCAGGGAACACCGGGTGCCAAGAGCTCCAGGAACAGGGCAAACTGGTGAGAGAGAAAGAAACAGTGCCGGGTCCCAAGGTCCTCACAAGCCAGTCGCCACGCAGACATTTCCAGAGGATCTGGCCAACGTCAAAAATGTTGCATCCTGAGTTGCCCTCTACAAGAACGCACCAGGAGCCCTGGAATACCGACGGCCTGGGCATACAGGCCTCAAATTCGGGTTGAAACTGGTTTCCTTTCTTCACGCACGTGAACTTCTTTCCTGATGTTCTAACAGACCGTGGAGACAAGAGTGCTCGCAGTGTAAGTATGTCCCCAGAAAAATGCAAAACCAATACTCACAAGTGGTTGTTGTCGTTGTATTTTCTGGGTCGTCCAAGGTTTCTATAATGCCCACTGTATTTTTAAACAATACCCAAACCTTAGAGAGGACAGCAGTGGGTGGTGTCTGATTAGAACAGGCCTGTTACAAAGCTGTCAGCTACGAGCTTGGGGGGGGGAGGGAGGAGGGAGGGGAGAGCACAGCTTGTGGGTGAAAAGCCTAGATGGACTGTGACACATCCCGACAGTCACAGAACACTCCTGCCCACCACGGGGGACAAAAGGACACACTCTAGGTACTGCCCACAGTGGGTCAGAATTCCATCCTAGCCCTACGGTATAAGCCCAGATGGACTGTGATTCCGGAAGGATCCGTGACAGACATATGACGTGATGAAGCTCTATGGTCCTGCGCACAGGCGGTTCCTGTCAGCACAGCTCAACGTTCTACCTTTGCTCACTGACCACTAAGCGGGAGGGTGGGTCACTCCACAGCACACTGTTCTAGAGGAACCTTCCAAGAGGGCAAGAGGGTTCAGAGAACACAATTCACGCCTTTGGACTTCAGACTTGACCCACTGGACCCCCCAGGTGGCCCACCCGGCTCCTCGTGCCTGCTCACACGCACTCCTGACAAGCCCCCTTGTCACAGGAGCTGAGCACGAGCTCACACGTACCCTGAGGCACACTAACTAGACCCAGGATGGTCCCTAAGCACCACAGGACCAGCGGGCACGTGTCAGCTGCGTGTCCAGTCTGACGGGATGAGGCGCAGTCCCAGAAGCAACACTTCTCCCTCTGCTCCCATAGGGTCTGTTAGACACGAGATTCCAGAGGGGGCCTGATCCAGGCACGAGACACAGACACGCGGAGGCTCAGAAGGGTGGGCGTAACAGGACGGAGCGGTGCCCTGTGCTTCTAGGAACGTGAAGACACCTTTTAGCGCAAGCAGGTACGTTTAATGTCTTCTCGACAACAGACACTCACCCTGCATCTCAGCTCAACCTTACGAAGAGCTGAGGTGGCATTAATCACCTGGAACAGGGCTTATGGAAATTTCCAGACTCGAGTGATGCTAATCAAGAGAGGAATCAGATTCTAATTAACCAACTGTTTCTACACACTTCTGTCCAGCATGGGTACGTCGTAGGATTTCTTTTTAATTCACGCAAGCTATTACAACGTGACTAATGAAGTCTCAGAGCAAACCATTTACATTTAATTTTGGAACAGAAGTGTTTCAAGGCTTCTACCCTGTCCTCTCTCTTCAGCCTCAATAAATAAAAAATATGAAAACGTGCATCAACAGAGTGGTCTTGCTGCTACAACCCAAAAACCCCAAAGCTGCTGCAGAATCCCAGCCCGTGTGTGCAGCTGACACGGGCCACGGCTCAGGTGTGGCCTCGGCTGTGGTCAAGCCACGGAGAACAGCAAGAAAACAGCAAAAGCCAAGGAGGGCAGCTCGCTGTTAAGACCCAAGCAGTCCTCGTGCCCAGAGTTAGAGGTCCCTCTCCATGCAGCTTTTCGGCCGTGCTTGCCCGCAAAAGCCAGAGGCAGCAGGAGGTACGTACGGCAGGTGTAAACATCTCTGTACTCCATGTGCTCGTAATCGGGAAGAATTTTCATGAAACGTCCCGACTTGACGCGAGGGTTTATACCTGAACAGACACAGCAGGGAAAGGGTAAAGATGGTTCTGCTCCCACGAGGGTATGAACACTTTTCATGACAACACCCTCTCCCGCAATGGCCACGGACATTTCCTGTTACACACTCGGCCCCCAGAACCTCAGGAGGCCAGCATCTGCCAGGGGTGACCTATCTTCCTTCAACCAAAGGAGTCACACCAGAAACTCCTGATGGTGGAAAAGCTCGGGACCCTCCTCTCTCGACCACCACAGATCAAGGGAGCACGGAGGTGGGAGAGCCAGGGCCGGGGCTGGGGGACCTTAGGGAGACCGTTTAGGGAACCCCTGTGCTCAAGTCAGATCTCTCCCTTGCCTGGTGCACACCTGGTGTTTCCCTTGACCTTTGCCGCGTGTGTTTTGTTTCTGACTAAGGGCAATGTCTGCCAGCCTCCTAACTCAGACCTCCTCCCTTCTGAATCACGGCTGCAGACTCTACCATCTACACCAGGAACCAGCATCCATTTTCTTCCAGCACCCATTCCAGAAGCTAAGCGATTCCCTCCTGGGTAAGGCTCTCAGAGCAAGTTCACAAAGACAGTTCCCGCACCATGTATATGAAGACCGAAGCTGGCTTTGACAGGAGCAGATTCAACACTTCGGGACCCTGAATAAGGGACTATGAATCATTCCCCGGATTTTGCAACCATTTACGGGTCAAGACTCAGCAGTGAAAAGAAATCTCCAGATGTCCGCGTGTGCCTGTCCACACCCCCAGCACTCCAGACGTGCACAGGAGCACGTTCCCCTTACCCTGTCCCCTCTCAGTCTCCCACCCCTGGCTTACCCCAGCCGTACCACCCACTGCTCAGTCACTGCCCACCTGTGCTCCACAGGACAGCAGGGCCGAGTCGAGCTCTAAGGAGGCCTTAATTCCCACATCTGCAGCCACCCCCGGTGGGCAGAGGAACCTGCCTTCCTCCAGATGCTATTTTGAATGCCTACACTCCCGAGGACAAGTTTGAGTGCTTACTTGAAGGCAAACTTCTCCCTTCAAGCTGCTTTCAGATAACACTGTCAAACGACCTAACAAACTCGAGCAGTCAGATGATAAAAACTTGACGTAGTGGACACTCCTAGAAACCAGCTGATGGTCCAGAAAAGCCAGGACATCTCTGTCCTCTGTGCACGCACATGGAGACCATTGTGGGGCATGTGCCCCTGCTTCAACGACAATCTGACATCCACGCTCTGGCTAGATTTAAGACACGAGCTCTGGGAAACCACGGAGGAACCAGAGTGAAGCCAGGGCCACGTGCACACCCACCGAACGGAGCGGGGGCAGGGAGGGGGGCAGAAGTGGCTTTCTGCCTCTGGAGTCTGGGCTTTGCAGGATGCAAAGCAGCACTGTTCTGGCCGCTGAGAGGAGAGGACAGGAAGGAATCCAGCATTCAGGACGCTTGACCACTTGGGTCCCCCAGACCCACGTCCCCCGGAGAGATGGCAGAACGTGGAGCAGAGGCATGAGCAGAAAGCAGAGTCTGAGCGCACAAGGAGAAGCCCAGGGAAGGGGGAGCTGGCGGGTCCCAAGCAGCCGGCCTTGCACGGGGTCTAGGGGCAAAGACGGGGAGCAGGGGCAGCTGCCGACCTGGGTGCAGCAGCAGAGGGTGAAGGGGAAGCCCAAGGCCCTGAGGAAGGCGGCGGGGGGGGGGGGGGCAGGAAGCGGGGTGCTGGGCGCGGCAGGGCAGAGGCCCCCAGAGGTGCGCGGCAGGTGGGAGGGCACGCTGAGCCCCCACAAGCTGCGTGTGTCGTGAGCACGCTGGCTCCTCAGGGGAAGGTCCGTGAAGAACCCCAGCCTCCGACAGGAGGGCTCCCCGGTGTGAGCAAGCCCGCATCAGAACACGCGCCACGTGTGGGGACAGAGCCTCTGATGGGCGAGGCACCCGCCGGACGACGAAATCAGCCTGCAGGGACAGAGCCCCACCAGGGTCTCCCTCAGAGCCCGTCCTACGTGGCGACCCCACACTCCCCGTGAGGAGGGGCATCCCAGAGAGAGACCCCGAGTGACAGACCTGCTAACAGGAAGGACAGGGAAAGAGGCAGGAGCCTGCGCGGCCCGGAGCCTGGAGGGGCTGCCAGGGCTTCGGTGGCTCTCCGCGACCGGCCTCCTTCTCTGACCAGAGTCGGAGGTGTCCCCGCACAGAGTGCGGCCCCAGCTGGCAGGCAAGGCATTAAGGGAGGAGAGCACCTGCCGTGCTTTCAATGGAGAACATTTCAAAAGAAGGAAAACCCAAATCTACCAAGATGGTTAGAGATGAAAACTTAAGGTCCTTTTCACAGCAGTGAACAAGTCAACTTTAGGCCAAAGAGAACTGGGTCACCATCGTCCCTGCGCTCTCCGATCCCCAGCTCCAGGCGGCGGCCGGGCAGTGGACCTGCGGGCTGCCCTCTGCGGGTCGGCGCTGACCCGCGGCTCCCAGGCCGTGACGGTGTGAACACAGGCCTTCGCACACCAAGAGGCCCGAGGAAAGGTATTGGGGCTGGGGGGACTGTGAACACACAGATGGGGAGTGTCACTGATGACTCTGGAAAGCAAGGGAGCAGACAACAAGAAATGGGGGGGCCCGGGGGGTTCATCATGGCGACAGGAGACTGCAAGGCAGAAGGAGCCCGAGAAGGGGGAGCCTGGGTGGGGCTGGAGGACGGTGCGCTCCAAGGCAGCCCAGCCCCACCGGCCGAGGGAGCCTGCGGGAGCGGCCACACCTCACCACGGAGCTGCTGTCCACCTGTTCCCTCAGGCTGCGGGCCCAGGATCCAGAGGAAGGGACACTTCTGGAAACACCCAGAGTTTCCAGGGCAGCCACGTTTCTCAGCGCTAACGGCCCTTGACACCTAATAAAAGACACCATTCTCCTTGACGGGCTGAAAAGTAAGGGTGAGACGCCCAGAAACAGAGAAAAGAGCCCCTTGGTTTTAGCGCTACCACGCCAGCTACAACCCTGAGGAGGTGTCTGAGAAGGGCCCCGTGGGCTGTGGGTCAAATTCTTCGTGTTCCTATCATGGGTGCTCACTCTGCGTCTGGCTCTGGAACTAAGGTGACAGTGGGTGGCAACAGGTTAACTTACGCTTGGCATAGACGTCTCTACAAGACACGCCCGTGATGTCCAGCTTCCGCAGGTTCTCGCAAACGCCATACTCTGCAACAAGAAATATTTGTGGAGATCATGGTCAAGAAATCATGAAACGACAGAAACAGATTGATGGAGGGCGGGGGACGGAGTATGGGGAGGTGCGCTGAAACCTTGGCCCCGTCTTCCAAGTGTGTGTCTGTCCCCTGCTGGGGAGGTTTTGTGGGACTTCTGCACACAGCGCCCGCACTCACCAGTGAAGCCTTTATCCTGGGTTCAGACCACACCTGACGAAAGGACAACCCGCACCGTCCACTCCGATGAGCTCCAGAAGCCTCACGGCACAAACCCAAAATCGGACAACGCCCAGCTCGTGACGGGGTGCGGCACAAGCTCAGTGGTCAGGAAACAACACGTTCCCAGGAAATGAGATGGTCCTTGGTGTCAGGGTTCCACCAAGGCCCCCTGAACCCCTGCTGTGGCTCGCCACACTGCTGGTTCTATTAAACAAAGCCACAGGCCTGTGATCAGAGTCCTGGGCGAGATCCTGGAAGGAAGAGCTGCACACGCATGTCCCTTTGGCACCAGGCCACCTAGACCCCAGCCAGCGACAGGGATCCTTGGAACCCTCCTGCTTCCTTCTCCCTTTCCTTGCCCTGCCCCGCCACAGCCCGGCTTTTCCAAGTCACGCCCCAGCACTTCCCAGCTGAAACCTCAGGTGACCGCGTCCCAGCAGGGCTTTGAAAGGAAAGCACGGTCCTGAGCCAGTCACCACGGATCCAGACCTGCCCACTGGCCAAGCTAACAATAACCACACCTGCCCGGTACCAACCGTTGCTCGGGCCAGGCGTCAGTGTGGCCGACCCTGCCGGCAGGCCCGAGACTGCTGCTGCTACTACCCCGTCCACATCAGTGCGGAGGAAACACACGCAGAGAGGCCTAGGCTGCCACAGCGGAGCAGAGCTCGCGCTGCGGGACCTGGAACTGCAGCCTGGATGGGGCGCCTCAGGGTGGCAAGCACGGCCCCCCGCCCAGGCCCTCACGCATCACCACAGCACTCTCCCCGTGCTCACACTCGGTGCAAGCGCCCAGCTGGGGCTTCACGGCACGGCCGCCTCTGGGACTGTGCCCCTGGCACAGGAAGGCAAGTCAAGGCTGGGCAAGGCTGGCGTCTCAGCAGGCCGTCTGGAACGTGGATCGACACAGTGGGACCGGCAGTGGCAACGTGCTGCCCCCCACCCCCGGCCCCGATCCTCCAGAGGTCCGGTCTGGTCTTTTCAACAGAATGGATGATACTGGACCAAATGCCTCTATGAGCTGGTAGCGCTTCAACAGTACCCAAAGTAAAGCTCGAGATGCACGCAGCACGGAGAAGCTACCTGGGGGCTGGCGGCTCAGGCCTGCCCGGGACCCTGCTTCTTCCTACCTCCTCTGCTGACGAACAGACGCGATGTTGAAGACTAAGACAAAAATCACAGACTTGCTCGTTATCAAGCAAAAAAAGCACAAAGCATGCAGGGTACCCTGCTGGCTGGAGAGCAAGGACTGGAGGCCTGCAGCTGGAGGCTGACGCAGGCTGAGGGCCTGGGAGCCCTCCGTGAGCCTGGGGCAGGGACTCAGCCACACCTGCATGGAACCTGAGACAGCACAGCTCGTCCACACCCGCACAGGCCACCCGGGCGGCAGAACAAACTGAAGCAACCAGTCTACCCCACAGTCACTGAGAAGGGCTCTGCTCCACGTACGCGGCCTTCACCACTTCCTGTCCGCTCTGTGATGCCCATCGCAGCCAAGCGGCTCCTCCCGAGAGCCACCGGTCAGCGGTCACTACTGTGTCTGGCTCTCCAGACACACTGGCTTTCTCTTGTGCAAACCATGCACTTCAAAGTTGCCACCGCACAAGATTGCTGCTTCAGTTTGTTTGCTGTGTGGTTTTGAAAGGACAGCTCCTTCCCGGCTTCAGCAGGCCACCAGTGCGTGCGGTGACGGACAATGAGGAGTCTCTTACCGCCTCCTTGGCCAAATGGTGTGACTGCAGGGGGCGGGGGTGGCGGTGGTCCTCCGTGAACCGCACGCTTCTATAATACGCGCACTGGCACCCTCGGTGCCAAGGGTCAGATACAGGGCACAGATGTGAGAGCGGGAAGTCAACGGCCAGGACTCCGTGAGGCACTGATGCTGCTCCCTGGGCCCAGGTCGCCGAAGGCTAGTGACTTGACATGGCTTTTGCGTCAGAGTCCAACCCACACTCCGTCGCGACAGGAACCAACCTCCCAGATGGCTCCAAGGACTGCAGCCACAACGGCCACATCACCAGCTTTCTGTGCGCTGCGTGAGGGCACAGCACTGCTGGCTGGCATCGCACGGGCTATGAAGCTACACAAGCAGTTAGTGTCCACAAAAACCCCACCAGCAATCAGAAGAAAAGCAAAATTAGGGTGCAGTGCTAATAAACACAGCAATCCTTAGCGGGGTTTTCTTAATGTTCCCTAAAGGCCCTAACAAATCCACCAAGGCAGAATAATGCCATTCTGACCTAACCGTGCCTCGGAGAAATGTTTGATTATTTTCCACCTGATGGAAAATCTTTCTCTTGAATAGGGAATAAGAACAACGCCACATCCTCTGATTGTTCCAGAAACCTTCCAAAAGTCATGAGGGGAAACTGCCCTTAAAATAGCTTTAGGGGGGCGCCTGGGTGGCTCAGTCGGTTGGGCATCTGACTTTGGCTCAGGTCGTGATCTCACGGTTCGAGTGGGTTCGAGCCCCGCGTCGGGCTCTGTGCTGACAGCTCAGAGCCTGGAGTCTGCGGCTGATTCTGTGCCTCTTTCTGTCTCTGCCCCTCCCCCACTTGTGCTCTGTCTCTCAAAAATAAATTTAAAATAAAATAAAATAAAATAAAATAAAATAAAATAAAATAAAATAAAATAATACCTTTAGGGCCTGCAGACTGGCCAGCACCATGTACCCTTGCTTCTAGAAAAACTACCAAGTGTGACCTCTATCCTTTGGCACAGACCCTGTCCCAGATGACTGAAAGCTAGCACACCAAACCAGGATGCCTCCGGCTGCTTTTCAAGTACTGGATTTGGGGTGGAAGGCTGGCGATTCAAGTCTCCTTGCTGGGGCATCCGGCCGGCTCAGTTGGTGAAGCATGCAACTCTTGATCTCGGGGTCGTGAGTTCAAGCCCCACGTTAGGTATAGAGATGACTTAAACAAAAAACTTTTTTACAAAAAAGGTTTCCTTGCTTATCTATTATATAAAATAGCTTAAGAGACTTTTTTTGAGAGTGTCTACTCCAATGATGGCCACAAAATAAAAAATAAAAATTAAATTAAAAAAAAAAAGAGGTTGGGAGGGGGAGAAAAACGGGTGAGCTGGGCTTGAGGAAATTTATAAAACGTGGAAAAGTACGGGCACACAGAATTACCATATGACCTGCTCTCATTCTCCATCTGGGATACATCCCCAAAAGAGCTGAAGGAGGGGCCCCTGCACCCACGCTCCCAGCAGCACTACTCACAATATCCAGAAGGCAGGTAAGTGGGCCATCCACACAACGGGATATTATTCGGCCTTAGAAAGGAAGTAAACTCTGTCACCTGCTGTAACATGGATAAACCTTGGGGACCTTATGCTCAGTGAAAGAAGCTGGTCCCCAGAAAACAAATAGTGCAGGATTCCCTGGGGCATTTGATTCAGAGAGACAGACAGAAGAACGCTGGCTGCAGGGGCTGGGGGAGGAAATGGGGAGGTAGTGATGGGGACAGAGGCACAGCTGAGCAAGAAGGGAAAGTCCTGGAGACGGGCAGGGGCGATGGCTGCACAACGATGTGAAAGTGCTCAGTGCCACAGACCTGTGCATTTACAAACAGCCCAAGTGGAAGTTTTTGTTGCATGTGTACGTTCACCACAGTAAAAAAAGTAAACTGCCACTTCAAATATTCCAACAAGAAAATTTCCACAGCGCCTGGGGGGCTCCATCGGTTGAGCGTCCGACTTCGGCTCAGGCCGTCATCTCACAGTTCGTGGGTTCGAGCCCCGCGTCAGACTCTGTGCTGACAGCTCGGAGCCTGGAGCCTGCTTCGGATTCTGTGTCTCCCCCTCTCTCTGCCCTTCCCACACTCTCTCTCTCTCTCTCAAAAATAAAATAAACATGAAAAATTTTTTTTACCAAAAAGCTATTTGAAAAATGTTTTGCCCGAGAGAAAAAACAGGCCAGTGATTTGGCCCAAGTCAAGCCAACACAAGCGGCAGCCTCTTGTGACCTAACTGCCAGGGGCTGCCAAGTGCTCACCACGCATTCCCTCTTCAACGAGCTCCAGGCTGTATGATGGGGTTTCCCAAAAACTCCCCATCCACACGGCACTCTGGTCAGTCTCTCTGGGTGGGAGAGAGTGGGCTAGAAGCGTTCTCCCTCTCCCTCACCCCTGCAGAAACCAGCAGACACACTTCTGCTTCTTGAGAGGCCCGTTCCCTGGAAGGGAAGGTGGAGATTAACAGACACAGTCCCTGTGCCAGCCATGACAGATAAGCACACACATCAGAGCAGAAGGGGACCAAGAACGGGAGCGCCATTCTTCCGTGTGCCACATCAGTGCCAGAGGCGGCCACGGAGGGACCCAGCCTCCTCCTCCCCGTTCACGCTGTGACAGCACCGCACTCAGACGCTACCACAGCGAGCCGATGGGCACACAAGACAAACCTGGAAAGGGAAGTTGTCCCCCAGCCCTGGAGGGAGTTGGACGGCAGCAGTGATGGGAGGCCACAGGCAGCACCAAAAACAAACAAACAAACAAAAAGGCATGGAAGATTCTAGGTGGAAAAGCAGCAAGGACAGAGCCTCCACAGAGGACCATTAACCCGTGGGGGCGCCAGCAGAGATGTGCCTGGAAATGCAGGCGGGGCTCCAGGGAGGCCACTGTACCACCAGGTGAGGCAGAGGCAGGAGGAAAGGACCGTGTGACCAGACGCGTCACTGGACAAGCAGGGAGAAGGGCCGGAAGGTGGACCAGAGGCTGCTGATTTCCTTCCTACCTGCCGCACGCTGCAGGGTTCTCTAAATAAAACTCTAAGATGGCTTGATTGGTAAGACTGATTTTTGTGTGCACTAAATTAGGAGTGAAACACCCTCCTTAATAAAGTATGGCTCCGCTCTGTCTCTCTCTGTCCCAAAAATAAATAAACGTTGAAAAAAAAAATTAAAAAAAAAAAAAATAAAGTATGGCTCCAAGTTTGACTTGAGGCTAAAAACAAAGTTGGGGGCTGGGGCTGGTGGGAGGGGGATCTCCCCCAGGCAGGACAGGGGAGTTGGGCACCCAGTCCCCGGGTTTCCCAGCACCGCTGCTCTGTGCCAGTATCCAGGACCACCTCTCCAACGACAGACCACTGGCCTGAAACCCATGTGTTCTCCAGTGCCCCGCTTTGCTTAGCTATTACTGTAACTGCATGAAATGCCTTTCTCTCTCTCTCTCTCTCTCTCTCTCTCTCTCTCTCTCATAATGTAGCAGATCTGGAAAAACTCTGCAGCCAGCTCATCTTAGGATGGAAAGACTGTAAAACCCAAAACATGGACACAGCCCACAGGTGTCTCTTATTAAACACCTGGACTATTCGGGACACTTAAACAAACACTTCCCCAGGACGGCTGACACCGCCTATGACTCATGTGACTTGTTCTCAACCAGTTCAGTCCATGTAAAGATAAGCAATCTCAGTGCCAACGGGCTAAGGACTCTGACCCCAGTCCGCCTCCCACGACAGGCACCCACCTGCTGGCCAAGTGACACCCACTCCTGGGAAGGCCCATCTGTCACCCTCAGACACCCACACTCCCTGCCCCACCGCCCACGGATGAGACCAGGAGAGAAGCCCGTGAGCCTGACGGGGCAGTCACTGCCACCCCTCCCCGGACCTTGTCTAGTGTTTCTGACACGTCCCTGCTCCTCCACTAATACTCCACACGCAGGCCTGGCCAGCTCAGGTTCCCGAGCCTCTCCATCGCCACCGGGCGGACAGTGATGGTGTCGCTGGCAGAGGACGCTGACTCATGAGTTCCAAACCCCGCCAGCCTTGGGGAAAGGGCCTTCTTTGCAGAGGACGCTTGTTCCTCTGCAAAGTCCCAAAGACACCCTTGTGTTTGCAAGCCCTTTCCAGCCAGAAAGACAAAGTCAGAGCCTCACACGTGTTACACACTCATTTTATAAACACAGGGCAACAGTAAAAATGGCAGTGCCTGGACTTCTAACAACCAATCGATCCTTTTTGGCAAGGTACCAGTGTCTATCCAATTAAATATGGTCGGGGGACATCTTTATTCGATGCTTTCTGGGTACCAGGTTCACTTTCTAGCTTACTTTTTTAAGGTCAAAAAGACGAAGTCTAAAAAATGTTCCCCTATGATGCACCACTGTCCTATACCCTTTTCTGCTTTGCTAACCAGAAGGCAAAGGTTTCTCTGTAAAGCACCATATGAGATTCAACTTGCAAAAACACAGAGGACTATAGTCCTTTCAGTTGGTAAAGCAGGAAAAAAAGATAAAGGTTTTCCCCTCAAATTTTGAAATCCTGCTGCATGTACCGGAGCGGGGCTGGCCTCCCCTTCTCGCGGGTAAGACACGTGCGTTTCTATTACAGGAACAGTTCACTGACCTGCCCATCCCACCACCAAAACCAGTGGGCTAGGATCTGCTTTACAAGTAATCATAAAATATCCCTGAAGCCAGCCTTATAACGTACAGCTTGCCCATTTCACCTCTTCCTCAGATGACCTTCCAATTTTAACCATATTTAACAAAAGCCTCGTTGCTCGTATTTTACATCAGCATATCAGATAGGACAGAAACAGCATTTTCTTCTGATTGCAAAACCAGAATTAAATATTGGTTTTTAATTTCCCATTTCTGTCAAAAAGATCATACGTTATTGGAAACAGATTATTTCTAATCATGACGGAATCTAAACCCACTTTAGACTTACCACAGATCAAAATATTACCCAAATATCATTCTATGTGTCAAAAAAACTTACCATCAAGGGAAGAAATGGGCAAATTATACATACGTATATAATATATATGTCTTAACTATATATATTATATATCTTATTATACGTATATATATAATATACATACCTTAAATTCAAAACCTGACACCAGCAGGTACTGAGCTGAATGATATGAAATCCTTATGTCTGAAGATTTACAGCTCAGTGTGGGAGGGGAAAAACACACGCATTCTAAATTTTTCCTTTGTTATTATTTGATTATTCTGATTAAGAACTAGGGTGTGAATGTGGACCTCTAAATTCACCAACTAAATGGTGAAGTATTAACCAAGAAAAGCCTCGTCAGGGTCAAAGGCAAAATAACGCACTTGGCTTCGCCCTCAGAACTCCGAGAAGTGATGACTTATTTATAGCCCCACACGTAAGTTACTGCAGGAGGCCTGCAGCCTAAGGAGTGATGATGCATCAAAAAGTGTTTACCCTGGCCCTGGCCTGCACCCGCCCTGGAGGCCGGGCTTGGTTTGATCCCATTCCTGTAAGCCAGCCAGTTGTTATGTGCGAACCCCAAAATTAGGAGCTCAGACTTGGCTTCTCCCTACCAACCTTCTTTCACCTGCCCAGAGAAATACCACTAGAAAATATTTGATCCAACGGCTCCAATAAGCAGCAGACTAGAAAAGCCAAAGTTCTATACAAATAACTGATTTATTGCTAGGACACTGGAAATTGTGAACGTCTCACCAAACATTATAGAGAGCTACCTCGTTTTCAGTTCCCAGTGCTACCCCCCGACCCTCCCCCCTTGCAAAATCATCCTATCATTTTAAACATGCAGACATTGTCTGCACCCTGAAAGTCAATCATGGCCCTAAATCCTATAAAGCAAGAAAACACAGGTGTATGGTATCCTCTTTCCCACTCCCATTTTTGTGGGTTGTTTTCTGTTCTGGAAAATCCAATCAAAAGATAGAAAGCAAACATGTAAACATGCAAATTCACTAATTAGTCTCACCCACCCAAGACACTAAAAAACGGAGGCACCATTAAACTCCCGTCAGGGCTGGACCAGACCTGGAGGTTCCATTCACGAACCTGAGGGGGCAAGGACAACTCACCTTCTCAGCCAGCCTGAGATCCTGATCACCAAGGCTGGGAGTACTTTGGTTTTTACCTAAATAGACCTGGCACTTTGGCCTTATGAACACTCACCTTAACCAAATGTCTAGTTCAGGAAAGAACTTGGGGAATTAAGAGAAGGGAAATCAGGCCTGTCTCATACATGACTATTCTTATACGTGTATATGTATTTCAATCACAATTAGACTAACGCTATGACACATCTAGGTATACCATATAGGATTGCCAACAGTCCAATGTTTGACATAAATGAGCTTGCAATTCAAGCTACCAGAATGAACTACTGAAATCAAAGACCCAGCTGCCAACCATCTTCATAACCTTGAGATGAAAATCATTACTTAAACCCAAAATTCATGAATTTGATTAACATGTAACTTTCACAAAAGTCATTATAAATGAAGTTAAACTGCAAATGACTATAGACTACATGAAAATGTTTTACAATATAGTAAACAGAAATCGATCCAGGTGAAATAAATTAAACCCACAAAATAGTTAAGAAAAATAATAGGGGAGAAAATGGGCAAAAAGGATAGGCAAACAAGAGAAATCCAAACTGCCAATAATTATTTTTTTAAATGTGCATCCTTACTAGTTATCAGGCACATGCAAATTAAAATAAGTAAAAATGCATTGTTCAGGGGTGCCTGGGTGGCTCAGTTAGTTACGCACCCAACTTCTGATCTTGGCTCAGGTCATGATCTTACAGTCGTGAGACTGAGCCCCAGAGGGGCTCTGCACTGACCGTGCAGAGCCTGTTTGGGATTCTCTCCTCTCTCTCTCTCTCTCTCTCTCTCTCTCTCTCTCTCTCTCTCTCTCTCTTACTCTTTGCCCCTCACCAGCTCACACGCTCTCTCTCAAAATAAATAAATAAACTTTTAAAAAATGGATCTTTCAGATTAGAAAGAATTTGGCAGATACTGGATTAAATGGGATAACTTAAAATAGCTGGACCAGAAATGACTGCAACTTTGTAATGATGCATAATGAACATTTGTATTTCATCTTTTGTGACTTAACCTGTCCATGCTCTAGTGACAGGTGTGAAAGCAGCTAAAATCAAGCTCAGAAATAACTGGGCAGTACCTAGCAAAAGTGCAAATCGCACAGCCCACTGCCCCAGCAACACTACTTCTGCGTGTATGTTATCTGCATTCAAGGAAACGTGTTGTTCACTGTATGCTGTATATAGTAAAAGAAAGAAATAAAAATAAGAGAAGCGACAAAGTGTGGTCTCTCCAAATGATGAACCACCACACAGCATTTGAAAACAGTGAACCAAAATTAAATGTATTCACATGGACAGAACTTAAAAACAGAAGTTCACAAGGGGAAGAAAAGCAGATGTACGATACTCACAGAGGATATATTTCTAAAAACTAAACCACCACAAATGTTACATTTGGGGACAATGTCCTAGCATATGCTATATACAGATGTATATGTCCTATGTACACTAGTAAATTAAGCCTATGACAGTGGCTGCTTCTTGGAGTAGAAAGGGCAGTGCTGACCAGAAGGGACGACTTTGAGTATCAGCTGAGATGTTTTCTGCTAAAAAAGGTCAAGAGGTGCCTGGGTAGTTCAATCCCATGGGTTGATCATCTGACTCGTGGTTTTGGCTCAGGTCATGATCTCACAGTTCCTGAGATCAAGCCCCGCGTCTGGCTCTGTGCTGAGGGTACGGAGGCTGCTTGGGATTCTGTCTCCCTCTCTATCTGCCCCTCCTCTGCTCTCTCTCAAAATAACTAAATGAATAAACATTTAAACAATCAAAAAAAAAAATTACAAAGGTAGAGGAATCAAAAGCAAATATAACAAAAGAATTAACATTTATTGGGGGGTGACTAGGAATATGCCTGTTTTTCCATTTTATTTATTTATTTATTTATTTTTTGAGACAGAGAGAGACAGAGCGTGAGCCGGGGAAGGGCAGAGGGAGAGGGAGACACAGAATCCGAAGCAGGCTCCAGGCTCTGAGCTGTCAGCACAGAGCCCAATGCGAGGCTCGAACCCACAGACTGTGAGATCATGACCTGAGCCGAAGTCGGACGCTCAACCGACGGAGCCACCCGGGCACCCCGTTTTACCATTTTTATCTTTTTTTTTTTTTAATTTCTCAAAATGAGAACTTTCCCAGTTAGCCTTCCTTCTACCACATGGTCTGCTGTCCCAGGAAAGCTGAACTGAGAAGCGCCCCAGCAGGAAGGGACTGCATAGTCCTCTCTCTGTCCCAACTACCTTCTACAACCGCATCAGGACTTCCTATATTTCCATTAGCGACTCTAGTAATTCACCCTGAACTCTATCCTCAGTGAGTTTTACTCTGTGGCATACCTTTGAGTTTTTGATTACACAAAAGTCTTCGCTACTCTCTGTTTCTAGAGTTGAGCTAGCCACATTACAATTCCCCAGAGACAAACCCATCGGAAAGCACCACACTGGTTTGGCTGACGGATGGACAAACTTCTCAAAGCACAATGGAACACCTGTGACCAATCTGGGTCTTACAGGTGTACAAAAAGCAAAACAAATGAAAAGACAGAGTTCAGAGAGAAAGAGAAAGGGGAACTTTCTTTGCCTCTACTTTAAATTCTCAAAAGAAATGCACTTGCCACATATAAGACAAAAGGTGAATACTGCTAATACTTGGAGAGTTCTTACAAATTTGTCCTTACAAAAATAGACTGTCTTAAGAGACAAAAACAAAAACACACAAATAAGGAATCACAAGACATGAAATACAATGGCCAAGAGGCCCCGTAATAGAACATTACCATTTAGGGGGTGAGAGTTTCACATGCATCATCTCATTTAACCCTCAACGTGACCCTAAGGGAGCAGCATTTCCCAAATACCTGGGAAGGCGAAGCAGCATGTCCAAGATCTCACAGCATATAAATAGAGCCTGAACCGCTGAGTAAAAATCCAGAGCCCTGACCACTGAACATTACCACAGAGATATGACTGACTGACCCCCTTGTTGGGGGGAGGGGTGGGGGTGGAATCTGGGGAAAGAGGTCTTCTCAGACACCCTCTGGGGTGGGAGGGGGTGCAAATTCCAACGGCTGGGCAGTGGGTGTCTATGTGCCATCAGTGTGTTACACTCCACTACCCACAAACGTGCTGCGAGGACGCGCACCCTAACAAGACAATCCCAGAGGTCCTAAAAGACACATGGACGTATAAATTGCTACAGTATCTGCTTAAAAGCAGCCCTGACAAGCACTGTTTATGACCAGGAAAAACTGCAAACTCAGAAGTCGACCGGTAAGGGACTAACTAGTCTGTGGCACGTGCACGCAGAGACATACCACGAAGCTTTTTCTATACTAAACTGTCTCTAAAAGAATATACATGATACGATCCCATCTAAGTAAAAATGTGTACAGGACTCTACATGTGCATACGGACAGACGTTTTCCAAAATTGTAAGAATGGGTTATCTTTGATGACAGGGATCTCTGATAGATTTTTAATTTCTTCCTTCTGCCATTCTGCATTGTCTGGATTTTTTTCTCACCTATCCTTTTTACCAAAACATGACACCTCACTGAACACCTGGCATCTGTCAACGTTCAAACGTTGTCCAGAGACTGTGGAACTCTGGATTAAGTAAACCCTTCCTCCTGGGATTTGTTACAAAACTATTCGCCACCGTCATTACAGCCACCAGCATCCAAGAAAGGGAATTCAACCCTCGCTCCACCTGCCCCTCCACAGACCCGCCCCTAAGGAGACCCTCCACACTCCCCGGCTCGGGCTGCTTCCCCAAACCGTTCGACTTCACCCCCTTCGCTCTGCTCAGCTCCGCCCCCCGAGGCCTGGGGACCGAGGCCGATGCCCACATGCGTCAGCTTACTCCCTGGCCTGAACCCAGCCCCAACCCCAGCACAGTCAACCGTCCTGTCCCTGAGGCCGGCGGACCCGTCCACCCCCGCTCAGGGCCCCCAGGGCGGGTAGAGCGCGGCTCCGCGGCCCTGCGGGGACTCCACCTCTCCCAGGCTCCGCGCCCCGGCAGTGTGGGAGACAGCCCCGGAGTCACCGCCCCCCGCCCGGCCGGGACCCTCCCTCGGGGGGACCCCCGCCCGCCAGGACCCCCGCCCGCCAGGACCCCCGCCCCCGGCGCGCTCACCCTCCCGGCAGCGCCTTCTCCAGATGGTGTCGGTGTGCAGGATGCGCCGGAACTTGGTGCAGACCTGGGCCAGGCTGGGCAGGTCGGTGCCGGGCAGCGAGGCGAAGATCTCCACCAGCAGCTCCGGCGGCAGCTCCAGCAGGGAGCAGCGCGGGGGCGGCGAGGGGCCCGCGCCCCGACCGCCCCCCGCCCCGGCCAGCGCCGCCGCGCCCGCCTCGATGCGCTCCTCTTCGGGGTCCGTGTCCGGCTCGCTGTCGGCCGCCGCGGTCTCAGCCGGGCCCCGGCGCTGCTGGCGTCGCCGGCATCCCCGCGACGGGCCCACGCCGCAGAGGCGAGCGCACACCGCCATGCCGGCGCGAGGGACGGCCGCGGCGCCGCCGCCGCCCGTGCGCACGCGCCGCCGGTCGGCCGGGCCCCGCCCCCGGGAGCACGACGGGCCCCGCCCCCGCGCCGCCCGACCCCGCCCACCGAGCGGTGAGCGATTCAGGCCCCCGCGGCCCAGCCGGGACCTGACGCCCAGGTCCCGCGCCCGGACCGGGCACGGGAAAACAATGCCACTTAACATCGGGCGATGGTAGCCGCGTCCCGACTGAGGACGTGCTCGAGGACCCAACTCGCCACCTCCAGAGTATGGGCTCACGCCCTCCCCTCTGCGCTAACAGGGGTGGCGACGCCGTGGAATGCCGGCTGGCTTGACCGCAGCTGCGAGGAAGGCCGGAGGACCCCCCCCAAGATGTTCGAGGACTCCCCCGGAGGTCCCCATCCAGAACCCCCCAAGACAGCCTGAGGACCCCCCCGGAGGTTACCCTCAGAACCCAAGACGGCCCGAGGTCCCCGGGAGGTTCCCCAGACCCATGAGAACCCCCCAAGACGGCCCTGAGGACCCCACCCCCACCGCCGTGGACGGCCGCAGGGACCCTCCAGAATCCCCACAACACACACCACCATGACTCCAAGAATTACCCCAGGACAGGGCCCAGGACGACCTGAGGCCTGATTAGGTGGCCAGGGGGATCGGCGCAAACTTGTCTAGCGCCCGAAACCGCCCACGTAAACCAAATAGAACCCCGATTGTGCCAATCAGCCTCCTTTCTTTTATCTAAAAATTGACATTCACTCATTTCTTCTTTATCGCAATGAAAGGGGAAATCCTGCTAGCTGCTGAATCAAACACCGACTCCTGCATTGTCCTAACTGGTCTTGTGGTTCCGCCCTTAGTTACCTTGTTTACTGTGCTCCAGGGCACGTGTGTTCTAGAAGGCGGGGCCCAACTGGAGAGAATATGCAAAGCCTTCCCGTGACAGTGGCTTACCTTAAATAGCTCACAACAACAAGAAACTGTAGTTATTAGTTGTTTCCAGAGTCAGGCCCCGGGGGTGTGGGTGTGGTTACAGGAACCGCTCTACAACAAAGCTGCGAACCCTGCTGGGACTGCCCAGGGTCTTAAGGGACGCCAAGAATCCCCTGGCCACCCCCTGTTTCTGGGAGAGCTTGAGGTCTTGCTAGTCAGATAGAAAACTAATGACCCTGCTAGTTTCCACCATTCCTGACTGTTCACTATCACCTCTATAGAGCAGTCTCAAGGCCAGAAAGAGGGCTGCCTCCCCTGGTCCCTGGAATCTGATAATAGAGGAAGTGCATCTTCTAACAAAAATAACTAAACAGTAAGTCATGGTTCAAACCTTGGGTACCTGCAACTGAAAAACAACACCCAACTGGCCTTTCCATCTAGACTGCTTTTCAGACCAGTCTCCACACTGGCATCACAACTCTATTCTTTCAAATAGTAACACATGAGCCAAAGCAGACTCACTGTGGCACTCACCTATGTAAAGGTATTTAATGGCCCCAATGATTCCTTACCACACCATGCGTAAATCCCGGTCTGGCCTTGCAGCCTGTGCCCACACCCAGCTCTTAGGGGAGCCCTCTGATAATTCAAAGCTCACCAGCCTAGTTAACATCTCTGACTTTGCTCAAGCTGTCTCCTCTGCCAGGAAGACCCATCTCTTCTGTCTGTGCCATTAAAGAGCCAACCCCCCACCCCTCAAACTTGTCCCCAAATGGCATCTCCTAGGAAGGAGCACCATCACGTTGTTTTATCATAAACACTTGCTTCCTTTTGTACCAATCTCCCTAGATGTATCCCTTGTCATGTGATATATACACCAACACACATCATCATGCAACGAATGTTTACTAAATGTTTCTTGAATGAAAAAATAAAAAAAAACTGGCTACAAGACTAAAAAGAAACAGGAACCACACAGATTTAGAGAAACCTGGTGGGTCACCATTATGATCCAAGGTAGGAAGTATTTCAGCAACCAGAAATACGTGATAAACTTTTGCAGAATGCCTGACTAGCCTATGTGCTATGTTTGGCATGGCTCCATAGCTTCTAAGGCATAATCTTTGCCACTGTTACATTTAGTGTTGTTGGTTTTGTTTTTTTTTTTCTAAATCTATCTACCCCTTCCCATAGGCAATTTTCTCCTAGAGGAGCTTAGAGTTGTACTAACGTACAAAATAATTTTGTTAAATTCCCATCTTTAGAAGAATGGTGAAACTATTCTGTTTAGAGTGTGGATTCGGTAACTGGACAGTTAGGAAGGCCTAGCTATATCCGTGTATTCTTGAGGGCAGGACTAACAGAAGGTTGTATACGATAAGCCACCCCAACATGTGCAAGGACTGAATTAGTGCTAACCAGAATAGAAAGAAACATTTGGCTGTGGGAGCTTGGGTAACCCCTGTTGGCAGAAAGGAACCCAAGAGGAAAGGCTGTGGATAGCAGATAACTATTACACATTGAACAGGAAAAGTTTTGTATGTCCTGAACACTTTCATCATCCCTTATACAGAAATGTATCCCATACAAAGAACACTAACGAGGACATGTTCATATCAAAATGAGAAAAAAAACAGATAAAATAGATCATTTGTTTTAACACTGGGATGAGACTATAGTAATGAGTTCTTTGTTATAGAGAACTGATAACATCTAAGGAGATAAGTAGATTACAGAACAGGATTATTGTTTTCATTGGTTGCCCCAGGGGGAGCCTGGGTGTCTCAGTCAGTTAAGCTTCAGACTTTGGCTCAGGTCATGGTATCACTGCTTATAAGTTCGAGCCCTGCATTTGGCTCTGTGCTGACAGCTCAGAGCCTGGAGCCTGCTTCGGATTCTGTGTCTCCCTCTCTCTCTCCTCCCCTCCCCCGCTCACACTCTGTGTGTGTGTCTCTCTCTCTCAAAAATAAATAAACATTAAAAAAAATGGTTGGCCCAGAAGTCCTAGAAAGTAGTATTTCTTGGACCTAAATAAACTGTTAGCTTTACCCACGCTGGTTCTCACAATCCAGATTTGAAAATGGAATCTTACTCCCCTGCTCAGAAGAAACAAAGTGATAGAAAGGGGAAATATTCAAAGGCCAAACAGAAGGTTCACAGTTTAAAATAAGAGGGCGCATAGACTCTCAACAGATGCCTCCCTTAAGAGTCCCATATATGGGCAAAAGCTGGAAAAACAGCAATCCTTCAGAATTTACGAATAATCAAACAAAAAACCCGTGGAGCGCCGAATCAGCTGTCCATGGCCCTTTCAGAAACAATGTTAGATCATGAGAGTGATTTATGATGGCTTTCCTGCATGCACTCGCTTGCTGATTTCTGAAGTTGTCTGTCACAGACAGCTTCCCGGGAAGAGGAAGCACGCTGCACGCGGTGCCTCTGGCGGCTGCTGACAGCAGCTCCCGGGAGCCAGCGAAGACACTCCTAAACACTGCGATCCATTGAGGGTCAACTCCAAAATCCTCCTGACTAAATCCTTTCTGAGAATAGCTCCTGGGCTTCTCTTGAGCAATACTTGTTTGTTTACTTGTTCTAAAGAGCAAAGAGATGACCCGGGAATGATAGGACAACTGGCCAATGAGTGCCCAGACATCCTCCAGGCCGGAGTATCTCTTCCAATCAGAAAGAGGAGAGGTGGGACGGGCCGGGCAGGCCTGAGGTGCTGAACAACTTCTTGGTGTGACTCGTCCTCCATGTTGTGTGTGGCAAAAACAAGGTCTCCTACCCTGCGGTTAATGTTTCAGGCCTCATTTAACAGATTCTTAGAAATAGCCGGACGGCATGACTTACAGCCACGTTATATCACGAATGCTGGGGGCATCATGTTCAATTTTTTAGGGGTGACCTTACTTCCTCCACAATTATGGTCATTTCATGTCATAGAAAAAGGAATAGGGTCGGAGATATTTAAAACTGACACCATCTGGCTTGCTAGAATAATTCTATAATAATTTAAAAGCACCATGAGATTCCTGGAGAAAGCATTGAATAAATTTAAATGAAACATGTGTTCTAGTTTTTACACTTTATTTGGATTATTTTAAGAAACGGTAATATTTATATTATTCTTTTAAAAATAAATCATACTATGATTATATTAACTAGCATAATATAATTCATGAATATTAACTTACCACTCGGAAAATTGGTCACTACATCAAACTTTTAAACTGCAATCTGAGGGCACATGAAATTTTTCACATATACTCAAGCACACTTGTTTTCTAAAGTTACACTAGGTTACATTATCAGTATGTTAAAATAAATCAGTAAATTTTAGATATGATTTAATATTAATTATATGAATATGGTATTCTTACATGGAGACGATGCTTATGAGACACCTTTCCGTGCCCACTACCATGGATGATTTTCTGAGGCACACGTAGCGAGATGGGGTTTTAGCTGCCAGTAGGAATTCAAGGTTAGGGAGGACTTAAGCAGTCACTGTAAATGTGGACTTCAGTACTTGAAAATCACAGAGTGATCCTGAAGCATCAGTAGCTGGGCCCTTGAAGTCTATCCCTGTGGCTGCAAACTCAAGGCCTGGGGTAATTTGGTAAAGCTTTATGGATGCCTAAGGGACTAGGGAAATATGAAACTCTCCTTCCCTTCCCCCACCTCCATATGCCAGATATTGATTTTTTTTTTTCCCTCTTGCATTTGGGAACAGTTGTCCAGCAAGAGAACAAAAAGTCCATTTCTTACAAAATAGCAATTAAGCCAAGAAAGCAACTCACCAGTCAATATTAAAAAAAAAAAAAAAGAAAAAACATTCAAGAAAAGCAGCATACAGTCCACACACTCTTTTAAGACTTCAACCCCGATCACTACGCCTTTGGCAGTAGGTAGGTACATAAACGCTTACTGGATTTCTTTCTCCATTTTTCACAGAATAAATACAAAGCAGCCAAGATAGTACACTTGGAGCTTGAAGCCTTCCTTTGGAACTTTGGAAACCAGATAGAATGTTTAAGTGGTGTTTATTCAGAGGTTTTTCAAGGTAAAGGACTGTGACAAAGGAGAAAAAACCTGGGGCAGAAAGCGACGCATGCACAAATGCCCTGTTGTCTAGTAAACAGCAGCGGGAATGAAGAGCTACAACTAACATCGTTGTCCTGGGCTTGGGAAAGAACTATACAAGGATCTGCGCCATGTTTGGCTTTTCTGAAAGGAAAGCAATCCCAGCTATATTAAGACCACATCGAGGAATAGATTTTAGTATGTTTTATGCGTTTGCATAGTAACGCATGTAGCACAGTCCATTCCACCAAACGCGCACTTAGGAAAGGCTTCCCCAAACTCAAACAGGAGAGAAGCCCGGAGATGCGAGAAGCGTTCAAAGTACGAGATGCCGACTGCAGCGCTGTGCGCACCCGTGCACGTCCCGCAGGCGTGGGCACGCGCGGGCAACCCGCGCCCCGCAGGCCCTCACCCCGCGCCCGGCGCCCTCAGCAGTCACTGCGCGTTCACACAGGGCTCCCGGGCTCGCGGGGGCGCGCAGCGGCGCGGAGGGCCCTTCCTCCCCGGGGCCAGTTCCCTAAGCGCTCGACACCGACAGGTGCCTGATCTGGACCCCAGACCCGTGGCGCAGCGGCGGGTGCACGGAGCGACTGCATTTTCGGGTCAGAACTTTGTCAGAGACGCAGCACCAAGCGAGGCGGGCTCAGTCGGAGAAGCTGGGCCCCGCGGGCCTTCGGCGCAGGAGACGCTCTGACGCGGGGTCTACGGGGCCAAGACGCGCGCCTCCTCCCGCGAGCGCGCCCGGACCTCCACACCCCGCCCGGCACGCGCGCCTGCGCACGGAGGGCTTTCCGCTGCGCGCGCGGCCCCGCTTCCGCCACGCCCGCCATGGCGGCTACGGCGGCCGGCCCTGGCCCCGCCCCCTGGGACGCCGCACCGGTCACCTGACGCGGCTGCGGCCTGAAGAGACACAAGGGAAGTCGCTGTCGCCACAGTCGGAGTCTCCGCCGCCGCCGCCGTCTGGAACAGCCGGGACCCTCCGCCTCGCCTCCCGCGCCATGCCGTCGGAGAAGACCTTCAAGCAGCGCCGCACCTTCGGTGGGTGCCGCGGCGGGGGGCCGGGCCCGCGGCGGGGCTGAGACGGGGAGCGTGGGGACCCAGGGCGGCCAGAGTCGGCGGCGGGGGCTGACGGAGGGCTGGGGGGTGAGGGGGGTCCGGGCCGGTGCCCGGGGGCTGACAGCGGGGACGGGGCTCGGGGGCTGAGGGGGTCGGACCCCGGAGGGCCGACGGAGGGTCGGGGGCTGATGCAGGTCTGAGGGAGGCCGAGGAGGGCCGGGGCCTGAGAGGCGTCGGGACCTGGGGAGCTGAGGGGGACGGGGCCTGGAGGGCCGACGGAGGGCCGGGGCCCGGGGGCTGACGTCGGGCCGAGGGGGCCCGGGCCCACCAAGGGGCTGAGGCGGGGACCCCGGGCGGCCAGAGTCGGCGGCGGCCGAGGCGGGAGCTGGCGGAGGGGCCGAGGGAAGGCCGAGGAGGGCCGGGGGCCGGGGGGCGTCGGGGCTGGCCGGGGGCCGGGGGGAGGGACACCGGGCGGGACGCGCCGGCGCGGAGCTGCTGAATCACCTCTTGGCCCTTCGCGGCGGCGGCGGCGGCCCGGCCGCGGGCACCGCTGTGCAGCAGCCCTCCGGTGCGGGGCGGGGCGGGGGGGGGTGGTGGTGGAGGGGAGGGGTCGCCGCCCCGAGTGTGAACTGTCATGCCTGCGGGGGCGGCCGGCCCGGAGGCCCGTCTGCGACAGGTCCTTTGAAAGGGTGGCATTAGCGTGCGAGTGAATCTCGTCCAGGTGAGGCCGGATCACACGTGGTCGCTCACAAACGTCGGGTCCCCCTCGACGGAGGGGCTGTGGGCCGCGGAGGGCCCCGGAGGCGGGCGGCGGAGACCGGGCGTGGCGGCGCGTCCTGACCCCGTTCGCGGCGGGAGAGGGGGCCAGCGGCTCGCGCCCCCGCGGCAATGGGGACGCGGAACCGACGGGTGCTCCCCGAGGCCAGCACGTCCCGCGCGGACGACGTGGCCCCCCGGCCGTGTGTTCGTGGGGCTGTTGGCAGCGGCCGCGGCCGTGCGGGCAGAGGGGGCCGCCGCGGGGCTCGTGCGTGTGCCCCGCGGGCCTCCTCCGCAGGGTCTGCCCTCCGTAGAGGGCCCGCAGCTCTCCGGGAGGCGAGCGGCGCGCCTGGATCTGTGGCTGTCGTTACGGACAGTCGTGAGCTCCTGCCCCTGCGAAGCCGCGCTCCGCGCTCGGGGAAGCGCCCGCCAGGCCGTGGCTCCGTCTACAGAGGCGGCGTGTCCGTTAGCAGGACTTAGACGTGCCTTTCCCGGCGGGGATTTTCTCGCTCACGACCTTCGCGAGCTCTTCTGCAGCCCCGAGAGCAGCGTTGGAAGCAGATTCCCTCTGGTATCGGGCTTCCGTCCACACCGAGTCTTGCATTTATTTTGAAGCTAACGGGGGGGGGGTGTCTGGCCGGCGCAGTGGATAGAGCGGTGTGGGTCTTGATCTTGGGGTCGTAGGTTCAACCCCCCCCCCCCCCACGTTGGGCATAGAGCTGGCTTCAAAAAGAAAAAAAGTTAACTGGGGACATTGGTGTGGGAAAGATGCTTATTTTCCCATAGCTGAAACTATAGTTACTTTCCTTTTGCTTCGAGTATTTTTAGGTTACTCTAGAAAAATCTGAACAAGAGTAGGTGGTAAGAGTAAGGAAAGTGAGATTAATGTGTTCTGATGAATTAGAGGGAATTCACCTGGAATCTGGTCCCTTTTTAAAAGATCCCTTTAATAGTCATTTTCGCAGAAAAATATCGAGTGCCATTTAGCGGCTACTGCCTTTCCTGGCTCCGGGGCTGACAATTTTCACTTGATTCGTAGCCCAGTAAACGAGAGACGTTAATTCTTCGGTGAGAACCTCTTCACGCACTCAGACCAGCCCCAGCGAGCTCGAGCAGTTCTCTCTCTTTCCATGGGAGTGAGTTCAGGCTAATTCAGAACTGAATAGAGCGCTGCTGATACCTCCTACCAGGATGCAGAGGGTTGAAGTGGACCCTCAGGTTCATCCAGAACAACCCCTTCCTTTTGTAGCTGAAGAAACTGGGTGGGGCCCACAGAGGTGACGATCGTGATCCACCTAGTGGCAGCGTCTGGACTTGCACTCTGCCTTCCGCCCTGTGTTTTCCGTGCTCCCGGAGGCCGCCGTCGTTTCCAGTACAGGAGATGGGCCAACACGGAGTCGAAAGGCATAGGGTGCCTTTGCACAGAGGTGGAAACGTGAGCTTCCAGAATTGTACTTGAGCAAAAAATTCTGGATTTGGTCTTCTCAGATGTAAAAGTTTTGCTTTAGCCCCTGGGGTTGCCCCAGTTTATTTAATGACACTGTTCTGCGATTTAGCGGTGAGCAGGCTTAAGCTTCCCCGTTAATAGTGGAAAAGTTTGCATGTCTCAGGGGACGTGTATGTGTTGGTCTAGAATAACTACTGTAAAAGGCAGACCTGTAGAGCAAGGTATGTGGCAAAACGCAGGTAGCACTCCATGAACTGAAGCTGTACCAGTCGTTGAGGGATTGAATATCTATCACACTTAACGATTTATAGACAGATTGGGGGCAATATTTATTATGCTTCCATTTCACTCAATGAAATAGTTTTATTTCAAATGCCTTCAGTAGTCTCAAAGCAACTTTGCAAATACATTGGTAAACTAAGACACTTTAGACTCCTATTCTCCGTTTTTGTTTGTTTGCAAGGCTTATAAGGGTCTTAGAAACAGGAGGAAAGGAATCTGGGGAAGCATATCTGGATATGCTTTTGGAGTAGTATTTATTTCCATTTTACAACTTTAATTTGTTTATTAAATTTGTTTATTAAATTTGTTTATCATTTTCTGTGTACAAGCCTGAGCCCTGGGGGAATACAAAGATGACTAGAGGCAGGTCCCTGACTGCCGGGGGCACTCTGTTGAAGACAAATGATAAACAGATCACTACAACATTAAAAAAATACTTGAGTAAAAGAATTGCTCATATGTGCCTTTATCTGTGGTGTTGGTAATCTGTTGTTAAATCTACTGTTAGTCTCTGAAAATAGCTGTCCACTTAAAAGAGTGAGGGACAGGCATGTACCATATTTGCTGTGTTACTCCAGCTCACCCCTGCGTTTTCACTGCAACTGCTCAAGACACTTAAGACATTTCTAGGAGACTTTAACACTATGTGTTTTCTTTTTCTTTTTTTAAGTTTGTTTTTGAGAGAGAATCTCAAGCAGGCTTCACACTGTTAGTGTGGAGCCCGATGTGGAGCTCAAGCTCACAAACCGTGAGATCATGACCTGAGCCAACACCAAGAGTTGGGAGCTTAACCACCTGAGCCCCCCAGTTCCCCAGTACTAAGTGTTTTCACCTTAAGGAAGTCACTCACCTTCATACTTTGATTCTCCCACCTTTAGTAAAAAGAATCATTTTTGTCGTTTGGGCCATATTTGGGGGCTAAATCAAGATAAAGAAACTTTTGATACTACAGTATAAAAATTCTGATTTCTGACTTTAAAGTCTCATATTTAGAGCCTATTTTTATTGTATTTTTTTCCTTTTCCACTTGCCAAAACAAACCTGTTTCCTTATATTAAAAAAAAAATCTCCCCCTTCTGTCTGAATGTTTCCAATTAAACTTTTACATGTATTAGGATAAGTCTTTAAATGTGAAACATATTCCAGGGTAAATTAAAGAATTATCATTCATTTGCTAGAGTGAATTAATTGTGATTTCCTCTAACCTCTGGAAGAATCTTCTCTGACAGAATGGAGGTTTTTGTCGTGAAGACGGTTGATGGCTAAAGTCTATATGGTAGAGCACCTTTTCCTGGGGTAAGACAGACAGGGACAGGGCTCGAAGCTGAGAGGGGCATTGAAGGGGAATCAGAAATAGAGAAGGATTTAAAAGATGATGCCAGGGAGAAAATCCTCCTCCTGTGTCTCCTCTACTCTCACTATTCTAATCACTGCTTCACTTTGGACCCTGGAGGTGTGGCTTTTCCACACATCGAACTGAATTCAGCTGGCTGTCCTAAAATTAAAAAAAAAAAAATGTTTTACAGTCATCTCCATACATAAAGTGGGTTTCTTTCTTTTTTTAGGTTTATTTATTTTGAGAGAGAGAGAACATGAGCAGGGGAGGAGGGGCAAGGAGAAGGGGGAGGGAGAGAATCCCAAGCAGGCTCCACGCCGTCAGCACAGGGCTCAGTCAGGGCTCGATTTCACAAACCACGAGATCATGACCTGAGCAGAGATCAAGAATAGTGCTCAACCAACTGAGCCACCCAAGCAGCCCTATACCCAGTGTGGGGTTTGAACTCAAGATCAGGAGTCGGATGCTCAACTGATTGGTGGCTGTCCTACAGTTTAACTCAGTACTAACTCTTTACCTGGTGATAGCTTCAGATCCAACAAGTTGATAAGAGTTAAGTCCCAAAATATTGCCCCTCCCCACCACGCCCAAACACTAATTCCAAGTTCAGCTTGTTAATCTGTGCTTCTGACCACTGGCTGGAAATCAGAGGTTCCCATACCCCCCCCCCCCACCAACCATGTTTAATTAAATTGCTGGAGTGGCTTGCAGGAAAGCTGTTTATTTACTAGATTACTGGATTATTACAAAGGATATTAAAGTACACAAAAGAACAGCCTCATGAAAAGTACTGGGGTGAGTTCTGGAAGAGTCCTGAGTGCAGGAGCTTTTTTCCCCGGGGAGTTTGGTATTCTCCCAGCACCCAGAAGTTCTGAGCCCCATCCTTTTGGGTATTTACGGAGATTTAATTACATGGGCCTGATTGGTTAAATCATTGGCCATTAATGATTAGTTCATCCTCCGAATACCTTTCCCATCCCTGGTTGTTGGGGTAGGTCTGAAAGTTTCAAACCTCAAGTCACTGTTCTTTCCCCTGGCAGCCAGTCTCCCATCCTTAGGAGCTTTCCAAAAATCACCACATTAACACAAACCTCAGAAATGGTTGTTTGGAGTTTGTTATGGAGAAACAAAAGATGCCCTTATCAATATCACTATTCTTGTTTAGAAAATTCCAAGGGTTTTGGACCAGATATGTCAGTCAGAATATTATAGATGGGAACCACTAGGTTAAGCTTACTATTAACAGTACCTAAGAAACAAAACAGGTTAACATAGAGGAAGGGATGGATGAATAAGATAAACAGGCAAATCATAAGAGATTTAAATACAGAAAACAAAATGAGGGTTGCTAGAGGGGTGTCAGGTCGGAGTTGGGCTAAATGGGCGATGGGCATTAAGGAGGGTACTTGGGGTGAGCACTGGGTGTTATATGTAAGTGACAAAGCACTAAATTTGCAGTCTTTATAGTAGATGTGTTTGTATTTAGTGATTTATCTTAGAAGCTGTTTTAGAAATTTTGGGTGGGAAAATAGAAATAGAACCTAAACGTTCATAATTTGAACATGAGAATTATTTCAGTCATTTTAGTAAATTTTTTTGAAATTCAAAAAAAGTTGGTAACAGTAGTATATACATTTATATAGGTCATAGCATCTTTTTTTCAAAGTCACCAGGATTTCTCAGGAAGCCCATGATATTGATCATTTACATAAGTGATTATATTAAGGAGGAGAATAGAGATTGTCAAAAAACTAGTATTCAACAGTAGACTTTGTGCTTTAAACTTTTAGGTAAAGAGAGGGGTGGGCACTGAGTGAAACTGTTTAAAAGTCAAATAGGAAATTCTTTTACCCATATCTATTTTGGGCATTTTCTTTCCTTTTAAGGACTATATCATTGAAAAGCAGGAAGTGAAAGGGAAAATTGTACTGGAGAGCCTATGGTTGATCATGGATTTCTGTACCAACTTAAACTATGGAAAATGCACAAAAATTGACAGGTGGTGGGAGTCCTTGGAGGAAAGATTGGTAATACCGTGCAGTCTGCTGATTGTATTTGACTGAGCCTGGGGTCCCAAACCCTTGAAACTAGGAATTCTGTACTCTTGGTCTTAGGCTATTCCACCTGCTATAGCCATGTAATTACATGTTGGTTTACATGGAAGTTGCATTTGGCCTTACATGTCAGTTTACCAGATATGAAATGCCAGTGCTTGGTTCTTCTGAGTTCCAGGAAAGATACCCTTACTGCTCTACTCTGCCACAGCTAGGGATAGGTGAATTCACATATGGAAACCACCAGTGAAAATGCAGGAAAGAAGCTGCATTGTCACCCTTAATAATGCCTGTGTCTTTTCCTTTCATTGCAGAACAAAGAGTAGAAGATGTCCGACTTATCCGAGAGCAGCATCCTACGAAAATCCCAGTAGGTAGTCTCCAGCATCTGTGTTTCAGTCATTAATAATGTATGCAGACGGGAGCACTGCTTAAGTACTTTGGTACAACACTGCTGTGTGCAACCATGTGACAGGGGTTTCTACAAAAATCCTGACCAATAGCCCCCAGTGTCAGCTTCATGACCTAGAATTGAGATCACTTAATACACAGTTGTTTCATCTAACCCCATTGTTTCCTCCTGAGTCTGAGTTTGCTACCTTAATGTTACACACGTCACAAGTCAAATATATTTATTTGGGGGAAATGAATAGAGGGGCTAGAACTGGTAGTCTTTTATGAGTGGAAGGAAGTATCCACTGTCTGCTAAAGGAAGCTGAGTACTGCGGTTGGAAAATCAGTAGTCCTCAGGATTTAAACGTGACTGCACATTCCAGGATGTCTTTTGACGCCCCAGAGAAGTCTCTTGTATTTGGCTTCTTCGCAGGAAATGGAGGAAAAACACTGCTCTTTCTTGTCACGTGTAGGTGCCTCAGATGCTTTTTGGTGTGCCCAGGAACCCACATCCTCTGCCCCAAATCCTTTGCTGGCAGACCCTAGAAAAGGTTTCTGCCTGAGGCACAAGGTCTAGTGGGTAAGAGCAACTCCTGGTTTCAGACAGAGGCTGAGTTCAGGCCTTAGGTTCAAGGTTACTAAGTGATTTTGAGCTAGTTACTAAAATTCTGAAAGGTGCTGCTACATCTTTATGTGTAAAACGGGAAGAGAATCCCATCCCATGTAGTTGTTGGAAAGATTTGCGTAATTCTGTGTACGTGGTTGTCACCTCCTACAAATTCTATAGACCCCTGAGAAACTCCACTGTTAAAAGCTCTGTGGCAGCTTTCGTGTTTGGCTTTGTGACATGTGATCTCACGCCAAACTGAGGGGAGAGAAAAGATCCAGGGAGGTGGGGCTGTAAGGTACACAGAAAAGAGAAGACGGGTCTTCCCAGCAGCTTCCCAACTGTGGGGTCCTACATTAAAAAACAGTCTGTTTTCCTTGGCCTGCTTAGAAACTTCAGTCTGTCCTGGTACTTGGTCAACATGTGGCCTGTGGGATTTCTTTAACTGTAAGGTTATCTTCACTTTGAATACCTGCTGTTTTATCTGCTCGCAGGTGCTAGCTGTTGGAAACAAACAGCCCAGTAGTCTGCCAGGGTTTGTTCCACAGCCTCCTTTTGAAACGCAGATATCTGCATATGTTAGCAGTCCTTTCTGGGTTTTTGCAGAAATCACGTACTTATATTTCCCCGTTCGTGCTTGTGATCCCCTGAACAAGTCTGAGAACCACTGTCACAGGCACTGCTTGTTGAGAATCGGATGGAAGGACCGAAGGCAGAAGCAGCTCCACCGGCAGTCTGGTCTCCACTCCTTGAGGGCGGCTGTGTCCTCCACGCTTCTGCCCACAGTGGCCGCCTAAGTGCAGCACTCAGGAGGGCACTCCTCAGATGCAGCCAGACGCCTTACCCCATGACTCACACACCTTCTCTCCCAGATTAGAAGGGTACAGGAAAAAGGAAAAAGAAGGGACAAGGAAACCAGTCATTTGTAGGTGATGGTTCTCGTGGGGATGGCCAGTGCGGGCGAGTCAGGAGCAGCTCGAACAGCTCCTCTCCCCGCAGAGCAGCCTGAGCACCTGAGAGAGAGCAGGAGGTGCCCAAGGCCATCCTGTCCTGTGTCCCCAGGCTGCTGCTGTGTCCTCCTTTAAGGGAAGGGTTCTAAGGTCTTGAGTTTTTCCTCCGGTGCTTCTGCCTCTTCTTGGACCAGGAATTTAAGATTTCTGCCTTGCTTCTGATCTCTGCTACTAGTCAAACCCAGGCAAGTGTACTCTATCTACTGATTCTTTCCTGTGGATAATGTTGTGAACACACCCTGTGGATAAAAGTTCTAGATCTTATCAAGGAAGGTGATAACAGTTTGATTTGGCCTTACACAGACCCTCACGTGGGCTCCCTTACAGCAGAGCCATATACAGACAAGTCTCTTCCCCTTTTCTGAAGAAACGTTATGTGAAGATTCCCATTCCTGTCTCTCAGCTTCTCGTTGTGGCAGGGTATGGCTGTTTTGCTTCTTTAGTGGCGTAGAACTAGGGGAAAAACTGTTTTTCCTCTATGGAAAGGAAGTATGGCAAGGAGCTGATGGATTTATTTCAGTTCATGATGTAAAACTATTGACTTTTTACATTTTTTTTTTAACATTTTTAATTTATTTTTGAGACAGATGGAGCACTAGCCGGAGAGGGGCAGAGAGAGAGGGAGACAGAATCCAAAGCAGGCTCCAGACTGTGAGCTGTCGGCACAGAGCCTGACGCGGGGCTCAAGCCTACAAAGATTCTTGACTTTTAAAACTCATTAAAGAGGGGCACCCGGGTGGCTCCGTCAGTTAAGTGTCCAACTTTACCTCAGGTCATGACCTCACAGTTTATGGGTTCAAACCCCGTGTCGGGCTCTGTGCTGACAGCTTGGAGCCTGTTTCAGAGTCTGTGTCTCCCTCTCTCTTTGCCTCTCCCCTGCTCGCGCTCTTTCAAAAACAAACGTTAAAAAAAATTTTTTTAACTCTTTAAAGAAATATAGGGAATATTTTGTCAATATGAAAGAATCTTCAAGTCTTTCTGCACAAAATGTGTTTCCAGAACCAGTGAATCATTGTCTCTACTTGTCAGGTATTTACTTAAGACTTTTTCCATGTCAAGTAGAGAAACAGGTCTAGTATGAAAAAAACATGAGTGTATTACCGTAACAAAAAACTTCCACACTTCAGGGGTGCCTGGGTGGCTCAGTCGGTTAAGTGTCTGACTCCTATTTCAGTTTGTGTCATGATCTCATGGTTCCTGGGATTGAGCCCTGTGTTGTGCGTGTGGACCCCCAATGTGGGGCCTGCTTAGGATTCTCTCTCTCTGCCCCTCCCCTGCTCATGAGAGCTCTCTCAAAATAAAAAGAAAAAAAAAGAAGGTACGGGGCCCTTGAGTGGCTCAGTTGGTTAAATGTCCGACTTTGGTTAAGGTCATGATCTCACAGTTCATGAGTTTGTGCCCCGAGTCAGGCTCTGTGCAGATGGCTTGGAATCTGGAGCCTGCTTCAGATTCTGTTTCTCTCTCTGTCCCTCCCCTGCTTGTGTTCATTCTCTTTCTCTGTCTCTCTGTCTCTCTCTCTCAAAAATAAATAAAAACATTAAAAAAGTTGTTGTAGAAGTACATCTAATTAAAAAAGATCTTACATATTTCAGAGGAAATGGTGGTGGTGTCATTGACAGATTCAGAGCTTTACACTTTAAGGTGGCACCTAGCCTCTGTTCTTAGTATTTTTTTTTTCTGACTAGTTAGTATATTCTCATGGTTCCAAGTAAAAAGAATACATAGCTCACCTCCTGGAGGCATCCACTGTGTATTTTGTGTGCCATATTCTGTAAGGGACAGAGTGTAAGCTGATAAATGATCACTCTTCACAAGAGCGCTATGAGGAAACTAACAAATGTGCCGTTTCTATTTCAGACCCCGTTTAGGTATGTGCCAGTTACAACATAGGAGGTATTCTGTCTGTTCTTCATAGTTAATGCTGATCTCAAAATCTCTTTTCTGGCTATTTTTTTAGGTGATCATAGAACGATACAAGGGTGAGAAGCAACTTCCTGTACTGGACAAAACCAAGTTCCTTGTACCTGATCACGTCAACATGAGTGAGCTCATCAAGATCATTAGGTATATAATCACTTTTTTCTATTTCTTTGGGTAGCTGCTCATTCTTTATCAGACTTAGATAAATCTTTAGTTTTGTTGTTGTTGTTGTTGTTGTGTTTTGTTTCAAACTTTTATCTTTAGTTTTGATTAAGATCTCCACAAGCTCAATAAAACCTAAAGACATTTCCTTTCTGAGTTCTTCTCTCTTCCCTGTTGGATCAGCTGTCCTTCTGATTCTTTCACCATAACATCTAGTACAGATGTTGTCTCTTGATCAGAAAAATTACAAGTTTTGTACAGCAAAATTAGTAAAAGAATGGAGACTTGGTACTATGGTAATATAAACTATATTTTGAAGTATTTCTCATACTAGACACTAATGGCTCTTCAGAGAGCATGCTAGTTTAAGACTGGCCTCAGGAATATAGTAAGAATAATCTATCAAGTATTACCACTAATATATCCTTTGTCAGTGTAATTCTAGGAAATGTCCTGTACTTTATGAGAAGCTTTGAGAGTAATCATCAGTAGGCATACGTTTTATTTTGCCAGAAGCAGCATGTACAAAATCTTTGTACTTGTGTGTCAGTGGGGGGTGGGTGAGATTTTGACACATCCCGGGTATTGGTTCAGTATCTCTTCACATTATTTTTCTTTCAATAGGAGGCGCTTACAGCTCAACGCTAATCAGGCGTTCTTCCTGTTAGTCAATGGACACAGCATGGTGAGTGTGTCCACGCCGATTTCTGAAGTGTATGAACGTGAGAAGGACGAAGACGGGTTCCTGTATATGGTATATGCCTCTCAGGAGACATTTGGAATCAAAGTGTCTGTGTAAGACTAGAAAAATGCATCTGTTCTAGAATTTTTTTAAGCCCTTACCAAGGAAAAAAAAGGGATATTACCAACTGAGATTGATCCATTCATCCAATCACAGACCATCAAAAACAGTAGTGTTCCTGCCTAGGAGTTGTAGGAAGTTGTTTTGTGCTACAAGCAGAAAAATGGAGCTCCACATGAGCACATTCAGCTTTGGAAAAACCATTATTTAACCTAGGCTGTTTTGTTTTCAAATTTAGAAGTTTAAAAATAAAATACTTTGCATTCTAAGTTGCCGATAAAATAGACCTTCACATTATTCTAATGCTCTTTCCCTATGAGGAACTTGCAACATAAGCATTCAGAGAGAAATTCTTTTCTAGGTTCACAGAACCAGCCAACTTTTTGTAGAAGAGTTTCCACTCAACTAGAGAACTCTCTTTAAGAGGATCTTGGAAAGCATAAGTTGTCAAGCATAGCCCCCTTCCCGCCCGCCCACACTGGCCATAATAGTGGGCAAAAAGCAGGAAAAATTGAGGTGGATAAGAAAGCTCTGAACTGCTGCTCAAGGTTCTCGACTCCTAGTGTAGTGTGCCCCAAGTCCATGCCTGTGCAGTGCCATTGGGGGGGGGGGAGGAGGGGGTTTCGTTTGCTTCTCTAGACAGTAAAGCACCGCTGCTCAATAAGAACCTTGAATAATTTAAAATTTTGGTCTAGTTTCTCAAAGGGCCCAGGGAAGAAAAATGGGACATTTCTCCTGGTTTGCATATTCTCTGAGAGGTCAAACTGCCATCTGCTTTGGTAGAGAAACAAGCTGTTCAAGCAGTTTTGTTCCTTAGGTCAGTGGTAGAAACTACAGAACATGGAGACTAAAGCATTAAAATTCAGATGCACTCCCTCTACCTTTCAGCCTAAAGCTGTAGATGATCCATGTTTTATGTTGTGTGTGGCTCTGTTATGAAAAAGTTCCCACATTTTTAAGAGTATTTCAGTTGTCACTGTAGGTCAGAACCGTCCTGGTTCCTCTGCTCAAAGTGCATGTCAGTTGTGAAAAAAACAGTAACAAATGAGACATACACTCTTCATGGATATTAATGTCAAAAATTAAACATTTTCCAAATTCAACTAGAACCACCAACGCTTCCTACTACCTGCATGGGCTCACTATTTACTATTTTTGTGGGAGTAACAGAAAGATCACAGTCGACTTTAGACTGTACATGTAACAAGCAGGTTACGTTTCACCTTTGTGTATTTAGACGTGTGTGGAATACCCGGACCTGTTAGTGGAAGTTACTTATTAATGGGGGCGGGGGGGGGGGGGGGAGAGGAATATTGCTGCATATGGGCGCTTGACTCCCCAGCCTTCCGACCATTCCCACTGCATGCATCTGTCCACGTGGCTAACTTTTAATATGTGTATTTTTACATTATGTAAATTCTTAATCAGCCTGTCTTGTTTAGATTGTACACATCATTATACCTGACATTCTTGTAACTCCTGTGTGATAAGATTCCTAGAAGAAATTCAGCTTTTTAAAAAATACCATGTGGGAAGGGCGTGACTTCTACCCCACATTAGTGGGTGGTCACTATAGGATCTCTAAGCCAAGTACATTTTTAATGAACTAAGGTGAATAAAGGCACAACTAAAACCCGTCACCGAGTTCAGTTTAATGGATCGGTATCCGATACTTGTAGTGGTATAGCGTCCGCGCTATCCCGTGCCAGGCGGGGAATTTCCTTCCTAACGGCACCAAGGCTGGTTTCGCTGCGGGGGGGGTGGGGGGGGGTGGGGGGCCGGGAGTGGGCAGAGGGGTGCCCGCCTCTGAAGGGCTCTGCCTTGTCCGAGGCACCTTTCTCACCTCAGTCCAGGTTCTGCCAGCTCGTCTTGTCTTTACCAAACAGGAGTCTCCTGAGAACTAAAAGACCGGCCACAAAGTGTACGGATGGATGTGGGACCCGGGTGTTTTGTGGGAATAAACACTTGGAACCCTACCACTCTAAATGAAAAAGTACCCCACAGAAGGTGTTGAGTATGCGCTGCCTGGTCGAGAAGACATTTCGTGGTTTACGGGCACCTCGTGCTTCATCAGGGAAAGGTGGTACAGACTGCAGCCAAGCAGTGGCCAGCACTACGCCCTGGAAAACCTCCACCCATTCCCAGTGGGAAGCAGGCACCTCAGGTTTGTGGAAGAACCCGGGGAGCGAGCTGAGGAAATGCTCTGCTTCCGCGATTGTACTGCTCAGGCGCGCACATCCCCCTTCAGAGGCCCCTCTCTCTTCCGAACGGCGAGTCGGGGAGGCTGCCGCCAGCTACAAGGATGGGCCAGTGGTCTCTCCTGACGGAGGCCCTGATGCCCCGAGCCACGTGCGCACCTTTCTCTGGGCAGCCTCAGGCCCGACGAGACCAAGAGGCCCTGGGGACCTCTGCTGGGGAGTGTGGCACTGCTCGGGGCAGTGCAGTCCCGGGCCAGCTTGTGCTCACTAGACCGCCACTGTCCCAAATCCAGAGAGGACAGAGCTTTAAATGCCAGGACACGTTCGTGCCGTGTGTAAATCACACGTTTACAAAAGTCTCAAGTATCCTCGACATCTATCTGTTCCTGCCAATCTTGATTTCTCATGGAACCTCTTTAAACCCCAAATCAAGAGTAACTTTTCTGTTCAAGGCAAGGATGTTTTTAAAAAGTGGGAAATGACAGACAATGGACTTAAGGGGCACCCGGGTAGCTTAGTCAGTTGAGCGTCTGACTCTCGATTTCAGCTCGGGTCATGATCCCAGGGTCGGATTGAGCCCCACGATGGGGTCCAGGCTGAGCATGGAACCTCCTTGGGATTCTTTTGCCCTTGACCCTCTCCCCTGTTCACAAGTTCTCTCTCAAAAAGAAAATCAGTTTTTAGAAAATGGATTTGGGCAGCTGGGTGGCTCGGTTGGGCGTCTGACTCCAGCTCAGGTCACGATCTCACGGTTTGGGAGTTCAAGCCCCACCTGGGAGCCTGGAGCCTGCTTCGGATTCTGTGTCTCCCTCTTTCTCTCTGCCCCTCGCCCACTCACGGTCTGTCTCTGTCTCAGAAATGAATAAACGTTACAAAACTTACAGAAAAACTTTAAAAAAATTTTTTAAATGGATTTAAGACCACGTATCTCTTGTCAAATTGAGAAGGCAAGGTTTGACTCCCTAGTTTGGAGATCAAGAATTTCGATTTATTCAAAAAGATGTGTGCTCCATTTTCTATGAAACAAAGGCCTAATAAAATGAAACATTTTTTTTAATTTTTATTTTCAGTACATTAAATTTACTCATAAAAACATTCTAAAAATGTACAATTTTTCCTTTTTAACAAAGTATAATAAAACATAAAAACTTCAAAAACAGAATACTTAACATTTACAATTCAAAATCAAATTAGCAGAATATTAAATATTTACAAAACTATATCTTTTAAAAATATTTATAAAGTTACATGCAATTTGTAGAATTGACATAAAAGAATGGCTCAAAAATGGGAGAATTTTCCTTCATTCCTAAAAAGAAAATCTGTCCAATATAAGCTGTGAAGATTCTTGAGTACACGAAGTCTTCGGTTTCAGTACCAAAGCCTTCATCCTTGTGCATGTGAGAACTTAATGCATGTGAGGGGCTTGTTACGATACCCAGGACTGACTGAGGACACTGATGACGCACTGAGCTCCCCTCCACCTGGAACAGCGTAGCAAAGTCGACCTTGGGCCTCAACCAGCAAGTGTGTGGTTTCGAGAGTACTGATTAAAGACTTTTTCATTCAGAACCTCAGGACTTTGCAAATTGAGCCTCTTCAGAACCCATGGTTTTAAACGTCACCTGACTCATTCTTTGGGGAGTCGTCTGCACTGTGGAAAGGAGGTCCGCCTGCTCAGGTTCCACAGGCCCATCCTCTGGGAAAGACACGGCTTCCCTTACCATCCTTAAGATTCAATTCGTACGCCATCAGTAACTAGTATGTAAAACTAGCAAGGCATCAAATAACCCACCACAGAAGCAGGAAGAGTACAAAATGACAAGGAGTGAGGTGGGTGCAACCTGATTCCACTGGGCGAGCGCTCTCCAGGGACACTGGAGTGGGCCCAGAGCAAGCCTCTCGGTCAGATCCCGATTGATCAGATCTGCCGGTGCTCCCACCGGGCCGCGTGTGTGACGCTGGGCTGAGCTGCCGCCCCGCACCTCCACACACAGCGTAGTGCAAACTAGCTACAGTGACTTCTAAATAGTGAATTAAAACACCGAACCTACTAGCTACCATATTCACAAGCTGACTCCTGTGATCTTCTGGAGATTATAGATGATGCTGGTTGGTTGCTTTTTTCAAAATACCCAATCATGTACCTGCTTTGAAGAAAATAATTTTGTCTTTATTGTAAGTGCTAGCTCCCATTTCCTCAGTGCTCTTTAGCAATTACGAGTTTTAACATTTAAACACTTTCCAATTTTCAGTACTTTTGAAATAAAAATTAGAAAAGAAGGTAGAAAATTGGATGTTTGGCTAAAAAAAAAATTTAAATAGTTGTTTTACCTCGACATTGTATTCTACTTCAATCTGTACATTCCACTTCCCCCATTCTTGAAGACAAAAAAATGGGGTGAGAAACTTTGATATACGATAGACCACACACAGCCAAGTGGCCATGCCACACCTACCTGGTTGCTACAGCATTTGGAAACTGAGCCCATGGTTTCACGAAAATGACTACGTAGTTGAAAGGGTCAGTCGGATCTGTGTTTCTAAGAAGATGAGGACATCTGAGGAAATGCAAAACGCTCTTTAGGCTTAACGACTTTGGTTGCTTTTGGAGAGAAATTCATCGGAGATAATACTGCCAGCAAATATTCCCAAGTCCAAGTATGGAAATTCACTTGGGGAGAGATCGCACAGATCGGCAGCTGAATGCTTTATGTCCCGTGTATGTCACATTTACGTTTCACAATTCTCACCTTGGAATGGCCTCACTGGAGACATCACACCGCACATGCACTTCCAAAGACAACTGGGGATTTTTCTAAGACCTTTGATGACTGGAACACAGCCGCACAATGTCTGGACTCATTTACCTCAATTTGAATGTCATACTTCAAATCAAAGATCTTGTTTCAACTTCTTGTTATATGGAACGCTAACTTCTAATATTTATCAAAATAGTCCTAAGGGTAACAACAGACACTTTCATTCCCCAATACTGACCACTAAAACAAAAACCCTAAATATGATTTTTTTTCCTCTTGTTATGAGACAGTTTTCAACAATTTCACCGTGTTGAAATAGGATTTATTTAAAATATTTCTTTTTTTTTTTTTTTTTAAAAAACCAAAAAATTTAAAAGTTTGGCTTTCAGCACATGTCCAGGCCACCATAACGGCCTTCAGAAATATTAAAATCGTAAACATCAGTGGACACTCCCAAGTCTTCCTCTAACATCATATGACAAGTTCCAGGCTCGTACTCTTTAAGGCAAAGTTGTGTCAGTTCTCGTTATTTTGACATTTTGTAGTGTTTACAATTAAGAGATCAATGTCACATTCCCCCAAAAAAGTTGCCATAAGCATCACCATTGCTTCAAAACCGTATGTAATACTGTGCACTGGGAAGAGAGACGCGTACAGAGGTCTGTCCATTCTGCATTGCATAGAAATGAAACTCTACTAAAATAAAACGCTAAAAAACTACTAAAAGCCTTTCATTAAAAAATGTAACAACTCTGCTTTAGTTTCTCTGCAGCCAGGAAACGGATCATAAAATTTGAAGCCTCACATCACAGTGCCTCAAATTCTAGGGTATTCTTTTGATTTACACCAATTCGGCATGAGGCTGATTGTCCCATTTTAAGAACGGTCTGAGTATTATGATTTTTTTTTTTTTAATACATACTCCACTGCAAAATCCCTGGGCAAGGCCTAACCAATCAGTATTTTAATATGGAAGGCTTTAGTGTTTAAAGTAATATTGTTATTTGAGCAGAAAACTCCCTTTAGCTTTGAAGATTTAAGTCCCTACATTTCAGACCAAGCAACTTTCATTGCAATGGGGTGACACCGAGAGCTGTGTGGGATTTCTTTCCCACGTTGGATAAAACCACACTTGTGCAGATCTTGTGGCTCTGTCCTGTTGGTGCGGCCTCTTTCAGAGTCTTACCACTTTCTATTGTAGTTTTCCAGGTAACTTCTCACGGAACTAACCATTAATACACAGCCTAATACAAAAGAAGTGGACAGGAGAACGTTTCAAATCTTTTGCTCCTAAGTTACAGGACTGTATCATTGTTGAAATGTCTGTCTCCAGTGTGAATCCGTTAGCAGTCAGCCTTGGGGGCCTCGGGAGATCCGTGTGACATAAAAGAACTTGCCAACTTTGCTAAGGGTGTCGTAGCGTCCCTCGGAGCCAGCCCACGAAGGCCGGGCGGTTACCATGTCCCTGCGAGAGCTCCGTCGCGGTGGGAGACGACCAAGACTCCACGCTACTGACGGGCTGGGGAGGAAGGATTCTCAAAGCTCTGACAACTAGGGATTCTCTGGGACTTGGACCCTTAAGATATTAAGTTGTTGCGAGTAACTATTTCTATTTAATAATGTAGTTTAAATGTATTCGCAGAAAAAAAAAAAAGGAAAAGAAAAACCTGAAACTGCTGCAAGTGTTTTAAGGAGGGAAGGAGACGCTGACATCTTTGTCGTGTACCAAGTCACGCGGCCTGCTGGTGCCAACTCCTTAAACGCAGATTCTCCGAGTGTCTTGCACTGACTGGTCTCAGGGAGTCTGTCTCCCAAAACCGCAGAGACTGGCATCAGTTTACATTCTTCTGTAGTGCAATCCTTAAAAAGCCCAGAGAGATTAGTGTCTAACCACTCAAGGAACAGAACAAAACAAAAACAGAACAAAACAGAGGCGACATTTTCCCTCACCCAGGGGTGACCAGAGTCCGACTGGTGGAACGCCACGCAGGGGACTCCAACCCTCAGTACTCGAGTCCGATCTTGCGTAGCTGCCCTGGAATTACATGTGAGCCTGGAAGGACCGAGGATGGCGATGCTCCTCGGGAGACGGAGGTCTCTGCATCGCGACCACGGTGGAGGCGCCGACCAGGCGAGTCCTGACGTCAAGCTCCAATCTAGGATTTTGGCAATAAAACTGAGTTTGATGCACTCCTACACTAGGTTTTCTATCCAGTCTAGTAAAGTAAAGCACCTTTGGATTAAAAATATTAAGCTCAACAGCAACTAGACTTCTCGGTCTTGTATTTAATTTCCTTATGTCTCCATGGCTTAATAGTGTTCTGTTGCCAGAGGAAAATATCAGTCTGTGGAGTCCAGACTTTCTGCTGGAGGGGCATATTTCAACCTAAAAGTACCTAGAAGTGGGGGGGGGGAGGGGGGGGGAAAGAGATCAAATTTGAATCACTGCACAGTTAGCACAAACAACCAAGCTGTCCAAAGTTCTTTCTGGAGATACTGCTCAAGATGCGGTGCTGGATACCTGGACTACCTCTTCTCCCCACCCCCGAAACTAGACTCTACGAGTGCATCAGTGCAGACCAGGGGTCCCCTGGCTGGTCACCAGCCCAGTCCTCTGTTGACCAGGAGCCGGGACGGGGGCAGGGGTGGCCTGACCGGCACCACAGGCCTAGGACCTGCAGCATCTAGACTCACACGCCACACCCTTGGTTATCAGCTCAACCCTGAATCCCCCCCTCCGTGCTCCCCTCCGCTGCATGGCAGGAAATCCCACCGGGCCAGACGACCCGTCCCTGGCCAGCTAGGCCCTTCTAGAAGAAGGAGCAGGCTGAAATCAACAGTCTCAAAGACCAAGTAACCCTTCCAGGGGCTTCACGGCCTATGGAGAATCCCATGCTTCTCCAAAGAGCATTTGAAACATTAGTGTTCGCTTCCAAAAACAAGCCTGCGAGATTCCCTAAGGAGTAAGCCCTCGGGGGCGGCTCAGTCCGCCCCGTGGCCGCCCGCCTTTACCTTGCCGATTGAAGTCCATGGACGGCTGCTTGCAGTCCTGAGCGCGGTGCCCCGTGGCCCCGCAGTTGTAACACGACAAGTTGCCACTCTTCTTATGGCCCGGGCCGCCGCCGCCGCCGCCGCCGCCGCCGCCCACCAGCCCCGGCGCCTGGTACACGCCCGCCGCGCCCGCCATGAAGCTCTGCACGGGCGGCACGGCGAAGGCCGACTGGCCACCCAGCACGGGCTCGGGGGGCACGCCGCCGCCATAGGGCGAGTGCACCACGGGGAAGGCGCCGCCGCCGTACTGCTGGGCGCCCACGTAGCCGCTGCCGCACACGGGGCTGAAGGGCAGGAAGGGGAAGGGGAAGACGGACGGCCCCGAGAACGGGTGCTGGAAGTAGTTGGCGTAGCTGACGGTCAGGCCGCTGGAGCCACAGCTGCCGCTGCACCCGCACGACGTGCACACGACGCAGCCCGGGGGCGGCGCGGGCGCGGGCTGCTGGGGCGCCGACTGCTGCTGATGGTGGTGGTGGTGGTGGTGGTTCTGGGCGGAGGCGGGAATGTTCCCGGGGGAGCCGGAGCCGCCGCCGCCACTGTAGAAACTGCTTTCGGGGGCCGAGGAGAGCGCGGGGCTGGAGCTGGGGGCCGGGCAGCTGGGCACGGTGGCCATGCTGGCGAAGGACGTGGAGGGGTGGCTGCTGGAGGAGGCAGTGTTGCTGTTCGCACAGAAGCCGCCCTGCAGGGGCCCCACGGGCACACTGCTCATCGCAGAGAAGGCAGCTTTGGTGTTGGCGGTGTACAGGGCAGTCCGGGGGTTTATTATTGCAGGGGGCACGCTTATTTGCACATTATTAGAACAGGGAGTTTGCCCGGAAATGGCAGAATCCGCAGGGACGGATGAAGACACCAGGAGTTTGATGGGGGGCCGAGCCACGTGGAAGACGGTGCTGGACGTGCCCGCAGCAGCGGTGCTGGTCTCCCCGCCCGGGGCGGGCTGCGGGGCCGGCTTCAGGACTCTGTCCAGCGCGGACGTGTGCACGACTTTGGCGCGGGGACCAAAGGAGACGGTGGGTGACACGGCGCTGCTCTCGGCAAGCGCGGAGAGGACCTGCAGGGGCTGCTGGGGGCCGGGCGTGGGGGCCGCGTCGATCACAGCGTGGCCGAAGTTCTTGTCCACTTTGATGCCGCCTCTTGGTCCCGAGAGCTTACTCCGCTCTTCGAGAGACAGCAGCGAGTGCACGGAAGGCGGGAGGAGCTTCATGTCCGCGCCCCCCCTCTCCGACTTGTGCACGGAATTCAGCATCCGGATGGGCGCCAGGTGGGAGGCCGCAGCCATCATCTGGGGGGGCAGGGCGTGGTGGCCCGATGGACTGGAGCCCGCCTCGTTCTGCACGGGGAGAACCTGGGCCGTGGGCCTGGCAGAGCCGGAAGCGAAGTGGTTCAGGAGCATGACGGGCTTCTCCTTGTCCGAGCCCTCCAAGTGAATCTCCACACCTAGAGACGGGGACAGAGCGGTCAGCGCGCCGCCCCGGGCCAGCGCAGGGCCAGCAGAGCGCTCGGCACGCCGGGCGTCCTTACGTCTGTCGTTCTCCTCGGCGCTGTCCGAGCTCTCTTCCCGGGCCTGCACCCCCATCGGGCTGGGCGAGGAGCTGGAGCACTCGGAGGAGCTGCCTTCCCGGGCCGTCTGGTGAGGGGGCTGCTCCACTTCCACCCGCAGCGCTGCGGAAAAGGGGGGCCCACACGGGTCGCGCCGGCCGGCGGCTATCACACCCTCCCCGCCCCGCCTGAGGCACCCCCGTCGCGCTGCCCCCGTGAGGCGGGTGCCGTCACCCCACTTCAGACAGGACCCTGACGTTCGGAGAACACAGACTGCCGAGGGCCCACAGCGAGTTACTCACAGATGTGTGCGTGGGGCCGGGGGCCGCTGTGCCTCCCTACTCAAACGCCTGAGAAGGGAGAAGCGTCCCCCGGCCACCACGGAGCTACGTTAAGTGAGATCCACAACACCGAGGGACACCCGACACCCTGTTTTACAAGACCAAGGGACGTGACAACTTTGTAGTCAAATAACCACTTAAAAGCCACACAGGCATGTTTCTCTTCTTGGCCGTTACTGTCCATACGAGGGGCGGCCATCACAGGCGTCCTCCACCCCGTCTGAAGAGGTCCCCCGAGAGGGAGGCTGCGGTCAGGCAGGCTGGGCAGTTCGGGCCAAGGACCTAAACGTGACCCCTCTGCACCCGCCTGGGGAAGAAGAGTATCTTCATCTACTTTGGGGATTTCCTTCTCTTTCCCTCTCGCCAGGAAGCTTCTGGCTCTGCTTCTTTTGCCCCAACACCTTCAGGCGAGCCTCCAGCTTCTAACCCAAACGTCCCTTCTACCTTCTAGCGGTGGAGACGGTAAAAGCCAAAATAATGAGAAGTAACTGTATAGACTAAAATTATGCAAATGGCAACAGGGTGCGGTCTGTGATCTAACGATTCTCAAAAGGAAGGGCCCGAGATCCTGCATCACGGCCACCCGTGCCCATCCGTCCGTCCACACCTACCTGCAGCGTGGGCGCCTCGCACGGTCTGCACGGGACCCACGTGGCTGGTCGGGGGGACGCGAGCCACTCCGCTGCCGGTGACCGGGGGTGGAGCTGCAGGGTTCAGGCACCGTTTCTCTGACTTCTCCCTGTGTGGCAAGAAAGGGTGCGAGCAAGTGAGCGCTCAGGTCCTCTGCGGAGGAACTGCTTTCGTGCAGATTCCTTACAGGGGTGACTGCCCCGCACAGGTCCCCAGGTGTGGAAAACGAGGCACTGTGGCTGGTCAGATTCACTGCCAAGGGCCTTGCCTGGCACACCAAAACCACATCTGTAGAATTTTAAAAGCATTAATGAAGCTTTGAGAAGCAATCAAAATAATCCAATCAATGGCATTTAACTGTAAGTGCTGGTACCTGTTCAGCGTAGAGGCCGCTTTTAGGAAAACAGGCTTGGGCGATGTAATGTGGATCGAAGACAGCCAGGCCTGGACCCACCCCGAAATATCCACTGGCCCTAACTGACCAGCGTGCTCCTTACAACCAGGCACAGTTAGCAAAAATGGGAGAATTCCAGGCGTCGCCGTCCTTCCTCATCTTCCGCCTTTAGGAAGAGCCCCCTCCCCTACCGCCTCTTGGCAGACAGTCTCTCCTCTGCTGTCCTGCCCCTGCTCCCTGGTGCATTCAGTAGACTTCTATCTCCTTTGTTCTGCCTCAGGTGAATTCTTTCAACGCCTAGGTTTCCACCTGATCGTCATCCCACATTTGGGGGCCCCCATCTGATCAGGAGACACCCCCCACCCCGTATGTTAGAAATGAAATTAAACACACACATTCTGCAGCTGCACACTTACTTCTCCAGCTCTAGCTGAGTCTTGAGTTTTTTCTTTGCTCCCATGGTGAGGGATTCAAATTTATTTAGATCTTCCTCAGTAAGGCTCAGAAACTTCCATAGAAGAAAGAAATTACAAAGTTATTGAGAATCAACTTTGAAAACAAAGAACCTGAGACATAACTTAATAAATGCATTCTACCAGTAGGAGAGGTAAATGGATCAAACCTAACTGGACAATGAAAGCCTTGGGAACATGAGGTCACTTGCTAAACGATATGGTGTCCCTTGTTCAAAATACGAAACGGTCACTCTACACATGAGGCTCACAGGCCGTGTCCCCCAGGCCCTCCACTCACCGCCTGCAGAAGCCGGGGCACCTGGAAGGTCCACGACAGGCAAGTAAAGAAAATGCCCTCAGTTTCCACTTCTACAGAGACTGGACCGGTGGAAGTGTCCCCCTCCTGTCCTGGGATCTACCCCCTCAAATGCAAGCCATTTATTCTCCTGCGGACAGGGACTATTCTTTTAACAGCGCTTTTGTCTCAAACACCACCACTTTAGGGACAAAGCCACTTTGTCCTGAAGCAAGTGATCCAGGAGAGCAGAGCAGATGTCATCTGAATCGAATGGCTAGCTAACCGGAGGTCTGACACCAAGAAAACACAACACTCTGGTTCCGTAATGTCACTGGTGATGTTTATGGCTAAAATTCAACTCCTACATTGTAACATTTTAAATTGACCATGAGGCAAGGCTGGCAAAATGTGGTTTTCAAGAGTTATGAATCGTAAGCCAAGGGTATTACAAATACAGTAAAATCTTGGTTTGTGAGCATAATTCATTCCAGAAACATGCTTGTAATCAAAGTACTCATACCGAAGCGAATTTCAAGAACCAGTGGCTCAGTTGTGATCATGTGATGTTCAGCATCATGTACGACTCATAGTGCAAGACACTGCTCGTTTATCAAGTTAAAATTTATTAGAAATGTTTGCTCGTCTTGCAAAACACTTGCAAACAGGAACAAGTTACTCGCAATCCCAGGTTTTACTGTATACTTAAGAGCCGTCTTTTATTAGGTACTAAAAGCTTGATTTCTAGGTTCATTGCAGATTTTTGGACACATGAAATTTTTACATAGCTAAAAGCACCGAGTGACTGCACCCAGCAGGGGGAGTGAGTTCAAACACTGCTACAGGCCTCATTTAGTTTTATCGCCAAGACACCAAGACTTAAGAAACTTCAGAATCTTCTAGAACGAAAAAATGCTCACCAAAATTCTCTATTGTAAAAAACTATCCCTATGTAGAACTGCTCGAAAGACACAAAACTGATCTATTCCTTTTGGTTCTATGACCCTCAATCGAGCCAGATCATCAGTGGGTTGTTCCCTTGGGTCCAAGCATTCGGGACCCCTGTAAAATGGGCCCTTCCTGCACTGGAAGGGAGCGTGCGCACCAGAAATTCCCCATTCCTGCCGATGGCAGGGACGCTGGGGGATACGATGTCCTTCAAATTGCACGGAGTATCTAACCTGCGGAGACCACAGTTAGCTTTAAAAAAACATGTTTACAACCAGTCCTGTTCCAGTTTTTGCTTTGGCCGCAGGGAGACTTCAAATCCAAACCCACCACCCCCCTCCAGTGAGCGTGCAGGACTTGGGGCACACACCCGTAGGTGTCAAATACCAGGCCGTGTGACTTCCACAGCATGGATGGCAAGACACCCAACTCAAGCCCGCTAGGAACGAGCTCAGAGGAAGACTACGTTGCCTGCAGGTCACCCACGTACCTTCTCCATCGTGAGCTGTTTGAAGACGGGGTAATACTTGTGCAAGCGCAGTTTCCTAAGCCAGTCTAAGATCCCATTCTGCTCCTGGGTCTGAGGGGTCTGCAGACTGGAGGGCATCAGGATGGCGGGCGACGTGTCCATCTGGGCCCGGTAGGCCAGGGCTGAGCCGGCACCCCCCGCGTGGGAGCAGTGGGGCAAGGCGGCCGCGCTGGCCGAGTGCTGCATGTGGTGCTGGGCGCCGCTCTGAGAGGAGGGGATGCCGGCCACGCCACACACGGGCCTGTGGGGACAGCAGACAGGTGGTTGCTGCCGCGGACGAGAGAGAGGGGCACGGGGGCCAGCTCCGACAGGCTGGACTGCACGGGAGGCCCAGCCCCTGCCGACATCAGAGCCCTTTTTTGCCGCCGCCCCTCCCCGACACCACCACCCTGAAGGTGTCCGTAGCTGTGCACACGTACACATAAGTGCACACGCTTCTGTATCTGTAGGGTGTGCGTGAGTACACGCATCTGTGCGTAGACAGGTGCATTCGTATGCTCACGCTGGAGCGTATGCACACGTATGTGTGTTCGTGTGTGTCACCGCCAGACTTTTGGTTTCACTGTCTCATTTGTTACTTCTGTCATACATGACAGAACGGACTCCTACATCTTTAACAACTGAATGCGTGTTTTCTGACCGAGTCCCAGCAGCGGGCTGAGAGGAGCGCTCCGCATTCGGCTTTCTGCCCTGGCCCCATTCACACCAGACCGCAAATCCACACGTGTATCGCGTGCTCCCTCTGTGCCACGCGGAGGGGAAGAGGGCAGCACTTCCACGGGCCTCGTTACCTGACGGCATCGTCACACCATCTGTGCACCTGTGTGACTGTGACACGGGCCCATTTTAATGGCCCGTTTGTCCCCTGAGCACTGCGACAGTTGCTGTCGGGCCTCATGCTGACAGAGGATCCTTGGAGCACTGGCTGTGCCACCTCACGGCCACAATCGCTCCCTGGTTGCTTATAAAAAGGAAGATTCCCTGAAATTCTGGTTTCCTAGCATGTGCGGGGCCCGGAGACTGGCATTTGCGATAAAGGGTCCTTGTGAATTCCGGCTCCAGTAGCTCAGAAAACCACTTGTTTCTCTATGTGGAGAAGTCATAAACCAGAGCATCTGAATCCAATCCTCTCACAGCATTATTCGAGACCAACTCCAAAAATGACTTCACTCTGGGAACAAGTCTTTACACATCATCAGCAGAAGCTCCACCCTGACCTGAAACGTGCTGGTTACCCAGGAACGTCTCACCTTCCAGACACGCCCATCACGGTGCCCACTTTGGAAAGGGAAGGGGTGCCAGGACCTGTAAGTTACAATAAATGTCAGAAAGTGTACACACAATAAAACGGTTTTGTGTATTTCATCACATTTCACAAACTCACTTGGACTTTGAAGCTGTTGGGTGGGAGATGAAGTGCTGAAAAATTTCTTAATGTGGTCATTTTTCAATACATGAGAAGGTAACGAAGTCAAATACCTAAAAATTAAACAAAGTGGTTTTATCAGCATTAAGGTGGTATTCCCAAAAACTCACTGGGAGACAAATTTTAATTTCCAATGAAGAGAAACACACACTAGAGTGAGGTGAACAAAAGCACCACAACCCGTACTCTTTCTGCTTCAATTCAGCTGGACCCCTTTTACGACTCTTACCACCCCCCGGAGCCACCTCCGTCGCAGGGGCTGGGTCTCCGGGCCCGGACCCAGGCAACATGCCTGCCCGCTCCGCACACTGACCAAGCCAGGGCACACTCTGCGGCTGGGGGACGCTGGCCGGGGGACTTCATCGGGCCCTGTTTTGCCCTGCAACAGTCTCAACTTTCCACTATGGGACCTCATTTCATCAAACTGTCAAAATCACACTAAACAGTGACATATACTATGAAATTCCTTTACTCGTATCTTCAAAAGCATGCCTTTCAATTCTCCATAAGGGAGGAAAATCCATGGAGGCGAAACAGAGACCCAGACTGCTGAACACAACATGTCCCCTCAAGAGCTGCTGGGGTGACCACGAGGCTCAGGTGTGCACTCGCCCAGCCCTGGCCACGCCACAAGGCCCACGGGCAGGCACCACGGGGCAGCACCCCTGGCCCGCGGGTGCAGGGGCACAGTGGCGCATTACCTCAGGTCCGCTTCCAGATCCATGTGGCTTCGCTCTACGTAAAAGGAATCTGGGCCAGCCAAGCAAGGAATGAATTTCTCCAGATTTTCTTCAGGGTACAGCTGAGGTAACTGAAAGAGACAGAAAAGCATCGGAGGTCTGTCAAAATTCACTTGACACGGGAACCCCTGCGGTTGAGAACCGGGTAGGTCCTGGGTGCTGACATCTGTGGGACACTATAGCCCACCCTTGTCTCAGATCTCTGGGATTTTACTTCCACTCGGGATGGGAAAGCCACAAGAGAACATCACTCCCACCACAGCTTCAGGAAAAAGCTTGGTCATCTACACAATCTCCTTCCCGTGAGCCCATCAGAGAACTAAGTTGCGAGGTCACTATGTGAACTGAATTTCAAGAGGGACCTGCCCCTCCAAGGAGAGACAAAACACATGACCCATCTCTGTGGCAGAGCACAAGGAAGAGGGGGCCACCACGCCAGCAGGCAGAAGAGGTCAGAAGACGGGACACTTCCCGCAGGCTGAGCGTGGGCCAAACGTCAGTCAGGCGAGAGCCCCAGACGCCAGGGGAGCGTGCCCTCCTTCCCAAGCTTGCTTCCACAGGAGACTGGAGAGAGTCCCCAGGGTGGCAGAGGTGGGGGCTGGCTACCCCTGGGGGCCTGGCAGGAACCCCCAATGCCTCTCCCTGGAGCCTTCTCTAAATCCGAGACAAAAGCCCTTAAGCCTTAGGGATGAGGCGGAAGCAATACCCTCCTGCCTCTACAGGAGGGGAGGGAGTCTGCTTGGCATGAGGCCACAGGCAGAGACGCCCTGCTTCTGGGGGGAAGGTAGTACGCGCACGACCCTCCGGCCCTGACGAAAAAGCAAAAACCCTCTTGGGCAGAGGATGCTACGCCAGGACAAAGCCAGGATCAGCCACTGTTGGGGAAGAAAGGGGCAGGGATGCCGAGAAAGCCCCCCAGGGCCCCGTGCCTGGGACTGAGGCCGGACCAAGGGGATGGAGAACACCTCACCCCTACGTCTGTTACCAAGCAACAAGTGACCGCAGTCTCCCCTCCGGTTCAGGGAGAGCCCCTCCGGGCCATGGACACAGAGGACTACTGAGGGCTAAGAATGAAGTCGGACCACTGACAGGAACCTCTGACACTGCAGGCCCCTCCCCCGGCTCCAGGTGCAGTGAGGGACCAGAAGCCCGCAGGGTACACAAGCCCACAGCAGCAACAAAACCCAAACCCAGCTCAACTCCTGACTGGACCAATGCGAGGACCCCCCCCCAAGGGCCTGAGAGCAGCGGCAGGGCGCCCATTCCCAAGCAGATACATGGCTTCCCTCGGTTTCTACATTTTCTAAGCACGATGCCTATCATTCAGTCAAAAATTGCAAGATACAGGGGGAAAAAATAAGAGGGAAAAAAAACTATGGTCAAGCTAATCATCAGAGCCAGACTCAGAGATAACCCAGATGCTGGAACTATCAGACAGGATTACAAAATAACCATGATTAACATACTGAAGGATTTAGTGAGAACACAGACAACACACATGAACAAACGGGAAATCACAGCAGAGAGATGGAAACTTGAGTAGAACACATGTCAAACAGAAAAGCTAGAAGAAACAAAAAAAACCCAGGGAAACAGAAAACCACGGTCCCAGAGATGAAGAACTCGGCACGTTAACTAGCCTCAGGAGCAGCCTGGGCAGAGGTGAGGAGAAGCCCCAGGGGACTTGAAAACAGGGCAACAGAAACTGTCCAACCGAAACACACAGCGGAAAGAGCAAGAAAAACAAACAGAGCACCCAAGGGCTGTGGACAAGGTCCAGGTGCATGGAGCGGACATCCCAGGGCCAGAGAAAGGATGGGGCAGAAGAAACATGTGAAGAGATCATGGGTGAGAATCCTCCAGAATTAACAAAAGGCAATAAACCAGATCCCCAAGGAGGCCAGGGAGCCCAAAGTCCAGCAGACAAGCAGCACTGCGCCCACCCAGCGGGTCCAAGTTCCCGCCTGCATCACCACAGGCCAGAGCGATGGATCGAGAGGCCAATCGAGAGGCCAGGCACACAGGAGAGGCCAATCGAGAGGCCAGGCACACAAGAGAGTAGCGTTCTCAGTGTGACAGAGGAAAGTGCATCCAGGGGGAGGGGCAGTGATCCCAGAAAGCATGGCTCACAGGCCAGGAGGAAAGGCGCCAGCAAACAACTTCTGTCTGAGCTTTTAAAACAGGACCCATCACCTGGATTTTCTCCTGCAGGATTACGTCCTTGACTTCATAGTGAAAAACATAACACTCGCTTCGGAGACACCTTACATACGTCACTCCGTGAAATAAGGGGACTCATTAAGATGCACCTGCTTTGGCTAAAGACAGAGGTTCACCACTCTGACCCGGGTCAGTGGACTCCGAACACGTATTAGCCATAAAGGCACACACGTGCCTGCGTATGTACACATGTCAAGTGGCATTTAGTTAGTACTAGAACCTTTTGTTCGGGTGACAGCTGTTGAAACAACTGGAAAATCCAGTATGTACGACAGACCCAGGTGGAACCAGGTGGAGTCTCTCTGAGCCTCCGCTGCAGAGTAACCACACCAAACACCCCTCAGCTGCCTGTGCAGGCCACAGCGTCCTGCGTCTTCGTGCTCTCCACAACTGCAGGGAGATCAGATCGCGGCACCGGGGACCAGGCTTTTATGGCCACGCACCAATTACTTGCTCTGCCGGCTGAAGGAAGCCATCCACTGAAATCACTCCGCAGTGTTATCAAGAGCCTTTTAATTTTTGAAGAGCCCTTAATCACCTTACCTTTGACATAAATTCAGTCACTTCAGAGGAAGATTTGGTTACTGATGTTACTGAAGAATCAGACCACAAGACCTTGAAAACAAACAAACAAACAAACCTTAAAAACAGACGCCACATGTGTGACTCACAACGCACCTGTCCGGGGAATCTTCGTGGGCACAGGTGCAGTGAGCGCGATGAGCCCTAAGCGTGGTGGACCTTGTGAATGGGGCAGTTACACATCCCCTGACTCGTGAGAGGAAAGCTCACCTGGCTCAAGTCCCTTAAGGCTTAACTTCCTGTTGTGTGCAATTATTCAAATATCGCCAATTACTCACAAGCATGGAGTCTGAGGCTGGCTCCACAAACTCGTACGCAGTCGCTGACCCTTACGACCGGCCGTGTATGCCAGCGCCCACCGTCCTCAAGTGCACCTCCTCTTAGGTCAGAAGGAGACGAGGCCCCTGCCCTCGGGGACCTGACAGAACAGGCCCGGGCCAGTCAGAACTAGCAGAGCGCTGGGGCCACGGGCTGGGTAAAAAGCACCAGAAAGGGCTTTCTGGAAGAAGCTCTACAGTGCCGCGTGTGCCCAAGACTGTCCATACTGCACTTACTCACCCGCACACGAGGGGTGGGAGGTTGTATTTCATCCCGGGGTCAAAGCGGGTCTCCCGAGACGGACTGCATGCGCCCTGGGGGGAGGGCTGTGTCACCTCCCTCCCATTTTTCCAGTGTTTCCTGACCACCTGTGGGCACCACCAACAAGTGGTGGGGGGATGAGAAGGGGCGGGGGTGAATGGAGGTGGGGGTGAGTGGGGGTGGGAGGAGGCGGGCGGGGGTGGGGAGCAGCACTCAGGTGCCTGAACTGGGAAGTAGCATGTCCACCACAGGAAGAGGCGCGCGGGTGTGAGGGGTGAGGCGGGCAGGGCCACGACAAGAGGGGTTAGACCATGAAGCAGGGATTTTGCCCTCAGATCCAGAAGAAGCCACTGGAGGGTTTCAAGCCCAGAAGTAAAGTGACGAAAAAGAACGCATTATGTTTCCAGCGATGGAGTAGACAGAGCGTGGCGGTTTGGGTGGCCCCCCTCTGCTCCCCCCTCCTGCCAGCACCTTCTAAGAAACAGCCCACCGTGGCCCCCCACGTCCCCTTTCCTCCGCCAAAACCCACACGAGTCCCTTCCATCCCCACAGGTGCCGTGACAAATATGAAGGTGGCCGTCTCACCAACCTCCCACGAGACACAAGCCAACTGAGGAAAGGGCTCCTCCCCTGACCTCGGAGCTCCGGTGCGCAGCGGCCTCTCCGCGTCACACGCTGGCGCTCTCCGAACGAATGTGCCTCGCCGCCCAGATGGACCCCACAAGGTGCACTTAACTAACCTGCTACTGCGTGAGACAAACAACTCTCAAGACACCGGCCACACGTTTGGAGCAAGCTGCTTCCCACGAAATACCAGTACCATCCACGACCAGAGGCAGGAACGCTCTGGTCCTTAGACGCTGGGCCCAAAGCACTGCTGACGTCCCGCGTCTGTCAAAGTGCAACACGGGGTGGAGGATCTCTCTTCTCCTCGTGCCTCTCAGACCAGGGAGGACTGAGTCCAGTCGGAGTCTGCCTCTTTCTGTTCACGTTCACATCCGTGAATGCATCTTAGACCCCATGAAACACGAAATCCAACGCCCAAGCAACAAGCGCAGCAAGGACAGATCACGTTATGTTGAAACAGACAATCTGCTGCCCCAGAAGTCATGTGCTTTCAACAGGCAAAATCACGGCAGGTGTCAGCTCCTGATACATTTCCATTTACTTCCCAACGGAGCTGATAATTCAGCCTAAGGCAGACAGAAAGCAAGGGCTCACTTCCAGGCCGGCCTCGGCACCACCATGCTCTACAGCTGACACAGCTTCCTTCACGCTCACCCTCAGCCTTCCCTGCGGGCCCACACCCCTGCACGAGAGGAGGGCACAGGCCCCGGGAGGGGCATGGACACAGAACAGCCTCATGGCACGCCACGTGCTAGACACATGTCCCGTCAAATTCAAGGTGGCACCAACTGTAAGCTACCCCATTATCTTACGTACCGCCAAGGAAAAAACTTGCCAGACAAATTATGGCACAATATTTTCCTGTCGCTTGTACCTATTCAAAGAGCTACTAAGACAGACTGTAAAATACCCCAAGAATAAACAAAACGCAAAACGTGCACAAAACAGATAGACTACGTCACATTATGTCTCAGTCCCCTGACTTACTTCTCAGCTCCATCCCCGACGTCCCTGTGTCGCCCACAGCACCTCAGCCAGAGGCCCTGCCACAGCCCGGACATGAGCAGGCGGGCCCAGCACTAGAATATCTAGCACCAGGCCTTGGAGAGCCCAAGTAGGCCTGGTATAAACAAAGGCCTTGTGCGAAGAAGAAAACAGTTTTAAAAAACTAAAAACAATCATTACTATTCTCATTGAACTACAGAAGAAAGCATAGCCAAGAACAGGATGCTATGAAAAAAGAACGGCCAGAGAAAAAGCGTGCCTTGAAATGGAAACAGGACAGGAGTGAGAGGGGAGATGATGCAGTCTTCCATAAAGTGGACCGAAATACCAAAGGGAAAGAAAACAGAGAAAAATATAAAAGAAAGAACCAGTCTTGAGATCCAAAATGCAGACAGCAGGAGTTCCAAAGCAAGAAAACAGAAAAGCAGAGTAGAGGAAATCAAAAGGGAGGATTCAGGACGAGGCCCCCAAATGATGGATGTGAGTTTTCAGGTTAAAAGGGTCCATGCAGTCCCAGCACAATGATGAGAACAGACCCACAGCCAAGCATGGGTGAGGAGTGGGCAAACACCCAGGACTGAGGAAACCCTGAAAAGCACCAGTGAGACAGGAGTGCTCCCCATTTCCTAAGGAAGAGTGATGTCCAGCCGCCAACTGAGTGTTCTCAGCACCACGCCAGGAGCATACAGACCTCACACACTGTACCTCCGGAGAGCCCTAAGAAGCCACCAGACGAAGGATGACATAAGACCCGAGAACAGGCAATGGTGCCTGCATGGAGGGAGGCAAGTGGTGGTGAGGGGAGAGCCGCGTGCCCACCAAGGACCGCCGCTCCACACGGTAGCAGAGTCGCAGCTCAGAGATGGAAGCAACGGGGTGCTGGGACTGAGTGCGATGAGGGGTTTCGGACGACTGGGGGACTCCTAGGGTGAAGCCACTTCTAGGCACCGCTCCTTAAGCAGGAACCAAACCGGCACACAAACAGAGACAATTCCAGGGAAAGCCCTGAGCACGTACCACGTGGCTCCAGGATCAGCAACCCTCACACAGTCACACTACTACCACGCAGCCACCGTGGTACACATCAAGACACGCTGTTCCCTGCTCCTCCTGGCCGTGGACGCAGAATTACTGGACTCTCCACACTCTGCATACAGAGCTGATAGAAACAGAAACTTAATTCAAAAAATAGTGGTCAAGACTCATCTTTGCCAACGCTGAGATGATACTCAGAGAAGTCAAGATTATTTTGAAATGAAAAAATAAAACTTCCAAAGAAAAGATCTAGCACTAAAATAAACGTAATGCCTGGATTCCTGGGAAAGAATGGCACAAAAAGAATGTTTTTTTCATTAATATTGTTCCACAGTTCTCTTTAAGTCAATTAAAATCCTACAGTCCAGTAAGTATTTCAAGGGGTTGGGTCATCTTTTGGTCTTTTTTCCCCCCTCTATCCTCACATCTAACAAGAAAGTCTTTTCATTAAAAAAAGGTTCAGTTATTCGAGTGTCTTAACAGTGAGAGGGAGAAAGCTGGTAAATGCGGACATTTCCCACGTACGTGGTTACGTACGAACTTGGGATTTCCAGTCGCTTGCTTCCTGCCTCCTGATCTGCTCTCCTCAGTAACCAGTGACTAGCAATGGCAACTTCCGCAAAAGACACAACCAACTCCATGGAAAAGAACAGGAAGCGCAAAGTGCAACCTGTAGTACAGGTTTACATACTGACGGCATCTCAATCCGGCTACACGGGCCCTCCTATAAAAGGCCCTCCTATAAAAGACACCTTTCATCTGTCTCCTGGAGAACAGGGATATGTACAAATTAAAGCTGGAGATAAACAGGACTGCGAAGACGGTGGGCAGGGGCCACGGACCCCTCCCGGACCCGGGAAGGCTGGCAGGAGGAAGGCTTCCCCGCGTCCCCTCTGCTGCCAGCACACAGGCCCGCCGCCACGCGCGGAGGACGCCCCTAGAAGTGTTCTCCCTGCTCTAGTCCCAGAACAGGAGCTGTTTATTTCCGTACAAGAGATGCCACACTTAACGGACAACTTAATTTTCAACAGTTAGGGTTCTGTGGGCAAAAGGAAAGGCTTAATCCTCAGGTAGCTTTTTAAAAAAAGTTTTACTGAGTTACAACAGACGATGAACTGCACCTATCTAAAGGGTGTAAAACTCGGTAATTTTGGGCACGCATCTATGCCCAGGAAACCATCACTCCTGTGGATACAATGAACACACCCGTCACCTCTAGAAGCTTCCTCCTCCTTTCCTGAGGAGGCTGCTCCTGCGTCACTGTAGTTAGTGTCCACCTCCTACAACCTTCTGCAAGTGGGCTCGGACAGAATACACTCTTTTCTGGCGAGGGCTCTGGCTTTTCGTACACAGTGTCATTATTTGCACATTCTCCACATTGCTGGTGTAGCAACAGCTCAGTCCTTTCCACTCCGGGTAGGCCCACACCCTCCTGTGGACGGATATTCGGACTGGTACACATAAAGCTGTCGTGAACGTTCTTGTACAAACCTCTGTGGGAACAAATGCTTTCATTTCCTGCAGATCAACACCTTGGAGAAGAACTGAGGGGTCAGACTTCAGGGAAATATTTAACTTTGTAGACAACTACCAGATACCCTGTAAAGACACTGCAGCCCTGTGCACACGCCCCACCAGTGTGGGGACGGTCCCCAGCTGCGGCCACCACGTGGGCACGCAGAGCCTCACTAGGGGTCTACCTGACGTTCTCCTAACGACTAGTGAGACAGACGGAGTATGTGCTCACTTGGGACATCCGTCCTCCAAACACGTCCTCTGCTCACGTGTCCGTTCACATCTTTGGCTCATTTTTTATTGGGTTGTTTTCTTATCACTGAGTCTGGAGAGTTCTTTACAAACTCTAAATAAAAACTCTACCAAATATGTAACTTGCAACCACCTTCTCCTGGTGTGTGGTCTGTCTTTGCACCTCCTCAAGGCGCCGTTTTTTTTTTTTTTAATTTTTAAATGTTTATTTTTGAGAGAGAGAGAGAGAGAGAGAGCGCACACGCACAGGGGAGGGGCAGAGAGAGAGGGAGACACAGAATCTGAAGCAGGCTCCAGGCCCTGAGCTGTCAGCACAGAGCCTGATGTGGGGCTCGAACTCATGGAACTGTGAGATCATAACCTGAGCCGAAACGAAGAGTCGGATGCTTAACTGACTGAGCCACCCAGGCGGCCCTCAAGGTGCCTTCTGGGGACGAAGTTTGACATCCTGAGCAAGTCCAATGTATTTATTTTGTCTTTTATGGATCATGTTCTTGGTGCTGTTGTGAAGAAATCCGCCTCGCCATACAGTCTTGTATGCTTTCTTCCACACTCATAATTTTAGGCTGTGCGTTTAGGACTATGACCAGTTCTGAAGTAATCTTGTATAAGGTGTGAGGTTTGGTCAAGGTTCCTATTTTTGCATATAGGTGCTTGCTCGGGAACTGTTGTTGAAAAGACCATCCTTGGTGCACCTGGTGGCTCAGTTGATTTAAGCATCCAACTTTGGCTTAGGTCATGATCACACAGTTCATGGGTTCAAGCCCCATGGTGGGCTCTGTGCTGACAGCTTGGAGCCTGGAGCCGGCTTCAGATTCTGTGGCCTCCCTCTCTCTCTGCCCCTTCCCCGCTCACACTCACTTGCTCTCTCTCTCTCTCAAAAATAAACATCGAGAAGAGAAGAGAAAGAGAGAAAAACAGAGAGGGAGGGAGGGAGGGAGGGAGAGAGAGAGGGAGGGAGGGAGGGAGGGAGGGAGGGAGAGAGAGAAAGAAAGAAAGAAAGAAAGAAAGAAAGAAAGAAAGAAAGAAAGATCATCCTTTCTTCACTGAACAGCCTGCCTGCCAATTGGCCGTTTGCCTGTGAGTCTAACCATGGACTCAGAGCTGAGGACGCCCCTCCACCTTGTGGTGACCCCCCAAACCGGCGCCCCTGGGGTCTAGTAGCAAGTCCTAAAGTCAGGAGTGTGTGGCTTCCAACCGTCTTCTTTTCAAAATTGCCTGGACTACGCTACTGTTCTTTCGATACACACTTGAGGGCTGGCTTGTTGATTTCTAAAACGGAAAAATCCACTGGGGCTTATATTGGCGGGGGGGGGGGGGGGGGGTCGTTCCAGATGATAGAAGGGTAAGCCAAGGCAGGTTCACTGCTGGCCCCAGGCCACCCACACGCTGTTAGCAGAGTTCCCAGTTATATGCCCAACTGTACGCAGCCCCCAGGTGGCCTCACTTCCTTGCGGGACAGGAGTCCCCAAGCTGCCGCATAAACGGCAGCCATCAGCGGCACCCGTCTAAGCCCAGCACAGAACAAGCACACAGTTTAAGCTGCGCAAAGTGTTTTGTAAATAATATTTTTTTCATGGTGACTACGTCCTTCCTTTGTGCCTTCAAAGACAGTTTGGGCTGTGAAGTCCTTAAGGATATCAAGTCAGCACCCCAAAAGAAAAACCAGTTTGGACTTCCGGGTTACTGGAGGATTATCACTTTCCCGAACACAAGAATACTTTCACCAGTTCTCACATCAGGAGGAGGGAGCTCTTCAGAAACCGAAGCTTCTGCGTTAAGTGCTAAAACACTTCAGCTTACCCACTGGGATAGAAACGTCTTCAACTACACACCTCACCCGTGTGACGGCATCCACACCGGGCGACGCTCCCAGGTCCGGTGCCGCCAGCTCGGAGCTGCCCGTGGCCACAAGGCCGGGGCTCCAGGCTCCTCTCGGAGTCGTGCAGCTCACCTGCAGGGGACTCAGGGCACTGCGTCCCCATTCTTGCCAGCCCGCTGCCTCCCTACCCCTGACCATCACTCCCTCCTCCAAGGGGCCACAAGAGGCTAAGTGTGTATTTCACCAAAGCTCGTGTCTTCAGAGAGAAGGTGTGGGCATCGTGTCGGACACAGTCACCACACCTCCCACAAGCCCAGGTCGTGGGCCCAAGGACGGGGGCAGATCGAAGCCTAGCATGACTAGATGGGCTGAGTGGGGCCCCCTAGCCCAGAACGGCTCCACCCCACGGAGGCGGGGGACCCCTAGGGGAGAGATGGCAGAGAGGCGCAGAGCACGAGGGACAGGAAACGTGCTCAGGGTCCCAGGGACCTGCTAAGTCCCGCCCCTTTGAGGCCTTAAAGATTTCAGGATTCCAAGGTTCTCCCGTTGCTGAGACGTGGATGCCAGTCCCAAGTTTTGACAACCTCCAAAACCTTAGGCAAGTCTTTCCCGTATATTCGAAGACACATGCATAGAACAGGAACAACGGACCCCCATAATGCAGTGTATCTCCCAAATCAAAAGAAGATTTTATTCTTTAGTGGTAAAAGTATTTCAAGTATTTCAATGTAGCTGCTGAAAAATTAGTGAACCACACACAGCATGCGTACTAGATACTAACCAGAAGCTTTGATTCCTGAGAACACTCCCCACAAGGATGCAGGAAGCAGGTTTCCTTGTCAATCAGTATTCAGGCACATGGTCAAAGGAGAACCTCACACAACATGGCGGGTAAGAAACAGAACCGTGGGGACACGGCCACCAGAATACATTTCCCAGCCTTTTCTGCAGCTAAGTGGGACCAAGAAACTCAGTTTGGGTCAACAAAACAGAAACAGAAGTACCTGTGGCTGCTTTAGGAATGTTCCTTAAAAGAAAGAGAAAAGTAAACTTTCCCTTCCTCTTCTTGCTACCTGGAATGAAAATGTGACGACTGGAGCCCTGGCTGCCACACTGGACCGTGAGGCTCGGGGTTGCACCCCAGGGGATCAAAGCAGTCGGCTGGGAGAGCCCAGGCCCCGAAGGACCTCCCCAGCTTGCCTCCTGGCACACTCTGAGGCCACCGAACCACCGTTACTGTGTGCCTCCAATCCTAATACACAGCGTGTCTCAGTTTTCACACGGAGTCTCTGCTTCGGCCAACTCTGGTGAGCAGCCAGCAGCAGCTGAGCACAGCAGTCTAGACGACGCTTAGCACTCGGGCTGCCGAGGCCCGGCTGGGGGGGGAACAGCCGCACAGGCTGGAGACGGCCCGCCCGCGGCCCACGCCTGGCTTTCTGCCCCCCACGACACTGGCACGGTGCTTGGCTACAAGGCCCATCTTCCCTTTAGATAAATCAAAGTATCTGACCGCGGCAAAGGTTTTCATCCTTTCCCTCAGAGGAGAAGAGGGGGAAAAAAAACAAAACGAAACATGACATCTTACCTCAAAGGAACATTCAACATTTCTTTCATTTTTTGTGTGTGACAATCCCTTCAGGTCTATCTTTTCAACACTCACTGTAAAAGCAAAAAACAACAACAACAACAACAGACAAGATTATAAAAATGAAATAACACTTGAAGTACATATTAGTTAGCATTTGGTATTTCAGTAATTTCCAAAATGAGGCTTTTGAGGCCAGCGCAGTCCACTCTCCTCTGCGACGCGCTCGCCTGGGAAGAGGAACTGAGGAGGGGGGCAGAGCAGTCACACGCAAGAATAGTGGTGAGTTGAAAAGCAGAACAGAAAAAAACAGGCAAAAATTCAAATCCTAGAAAAGGAAGAGAACGGTACTTGCAAAGAGAACGTAAGTTGACTTGAATGCACAAGAGCACAGCCTCTAATTATGACTAAGGACCAGTTCTGATCTGTTCTGATTTCTGGAAAACTAACACGCCTTGTCTTCGGCTGTGATTGTCTCAGACACCAGTGCCCAGACAGTCCCATCTGGGTCTCTTCATCAACAGATACGGATATCCTTCCAGGACAGGGCCAGGCCGGAGGGGTTCAAGGCAGCGGTTACGGAGGAAGTGACGAAGGTTCCTAGCCTCGGAAGACCAGAGAGGGCCTGTCAGAGGCCGCAGCCACACAGACGGACAGTGGCAGAGGAGAGACAGAAGCACCGTGAGAACTTCCTGCAGACATCAGTCCTGCCCCTCCCTGCCACTTACAGGGGTGCCTTCTCCTTCTCCTCAAAACTAAGTGGTACAGGGGCACCTGGGTGGCTCAGTTGGTTAAGTGTCTGACTTCGGCTCAGGTCATGATCTCGCCATTCCCGAGTTTAATCCCCGCATCGGGCTCTGTGCTGACAGCTCGGAGCCTGGAGCCTGCTTCGGATTCTGTGTGTCCCTCTCTGCCCCTCTCCTCCACTCACGCTCAATCTCTCTCCCTCCCTCAAAAATGAATAAACATTAAGAAAGAAAAACTTGGGGCGCCTGGGTGGCGCAGTCGGTTGAGCGTCCGACTTCAGCCAGGTCACGATCTCGCGGTCCGTGAGTTCGAGCCCCGCGTCGGGCTCTGGGCTGATGGCTCGGAGCCTGGAGCCTGTTTCCGACTCTGTGTCTCCCTCTCTCTCTGCCCCTCCCCCGTTCATGCTCTGTCTCTCTCTGTCCCAAAAATAAATAAACGTTGAAAAAAAAAATTAAAAAAAAAAAAAGAAAGAAAGAAAGAAAAACTTAAAAACATTTTAAAATGGTACAATCAGGTTCCCAGCACTTAAGCTTAAGTTTGAAGATGCAAATTAAGTTTATAAAATGCAAATATCTGAGCACAAATACGTGTTGAAGATAAAACAGGCATTTACAAACACGATGCAGTTTGCAAACTCCCAAACCACACGAAGGGCCGTAAGTCCTATTTCCGATTCAAATAGCAAAGTTCCTCAAAGGCTCCTGTAACTGCTTCCTCCAGTGTATGTTTCTTGCAGATGGGGACAGTCTAGTCATCCACCCTGTGGCTAGTCAGGCAAGACCGTGACGGATACAGAGCTTCAACAGGTGCGGGTCGTACGCCCCTTCCCCCATTTCACTGCTCGCTATTCCTAGACACGCCTTGGCAGTGGACTATGGGGATCTCTACAGAGCTTTAAAACCTCGTTGTGCAACATAAAACACCTGACGTCAACTTCTGAAACGATTACGCTCCACGTCCTGCGGACGCCCAATGTCCCGGACTGCCACACGAACAGTCTTCCAAGGTCTTCTCCAAGAACACCAGTGCCCGAAGGTGTTCACGGGCACGCCCAGAAAGCTTCACAGTCAAAGAGCCTGGAGGAAGGGGCGCCGCGGCGGCTCAGTAAAGGGTCCGACTCTTGCTTTCGGCTCAGGTCATGATCTCTGCGCTGAGTGCAGAGTCTACTTGGGATTCTCCCTCCCTCTCTCTCTCTCTCTTTCTCTCTCTCTCTCCCCCTCCCTCCCTCTGCCATCCTCTTTCTCTCAAAATAAATAAATACACATTAAAAAAAAAAAAAGCTTGGAGGAGAAAAATTCGAGAAACTGTCCGTGTACGTAAGCACATCAAAGGCTCTGAGCAGTCCCGCAATGAATAAATCAGTTCTTATTAACAATTCCCCAGTTTTTTGGGCCACAGAACTCTTTCTTCCCTTACTGTGAACAGACCTCCCAGAGAACAACAAACTGCTCTGTGCAACTTGTTCTGGGGAGGGTTCTAACCCCTGCGGTGCCCGACGCTGTTGCCACTAACCACATGTGACCACTTAAATTTGTATTAATTACAACGGAATAAAATTAAAAATCCAATTCTTCGGTCGCACTAATCACATTCTAAGTGCTCAACAGCCAGATGTGGCCAGTGGCTGCCATACCGTACGGCAGAGACACAGAACATTCGGTCACCGTTGAGGGTTCTAGTGGGCAACGCTGCTCTGAGCAGGGCTGGCGGACTAGAGGCTGCCCCCGGCCTGTCTATGTAAATGGCTCTGCCGGCACACAGCCATGCCATTTGTTTACACATCGTCGGTGGCTGCTTTCCACCCCACGACAGCAGAGCCCAGTAGTTGCGCCAGAAACCCTATGCTTCCTAAAGCCAAAAATATTTACTATCTGGATCTGAGCAGAAAAAATGTGCGATCCTTGCTCTAAAACCAACAACTGTTCATTCACCAACATGTCCCGTCAGGTTCCTGCTGTGCACAAGGTCAAACTCCAGGGGCTGGGCACAGAGCAGAAAACACAAGAGGCGGGTCCCTGCACTCCAAGGTTATGGGCTGCTGCTGGAAAGACCTTTCACTTGCTGAAGTGTTCTCTCCTAGGCCTCCCTCACTTTGTAAAGTTGCATCAGGGTCGATATGCACCTTGGGAGATTCTAGAACCTATTCGGTTTGGAGTATTTTAAGCTTAAAATAGCACCTTACAGGAAGGAATTACTCTAAAAAAAAAAAACCCAAAAAACAAAAAAGCGTTTATTTCCTTTCTGGCAAAACAAAGAAAACACATTTTGAGGTTGCACACCTCCTTATTTTCACTCAGTGAAATCGCATGCTGTTCCTGTCTGGCTTCCTCAGTCAGAACGTCAGCAAATAAACAGCTTTTCTGTTTCCCCGATCAGTATTTTTTAAAACTTACCCACATGACATCACTCTTACCCAGAACTTCCCCCTTTTCAAACAAGAGAACATACGAAGTCAATGAACACAGAAAAATGCAGTCAGCATTCTCCCTGGCCACAGGACAGCAACGTGCACCTAAATGTTCCAGGATTTAATATTTGGATTGATGCAAAAAAATAAAAAAGAGAAAACCCCATCTGGCCTGAAAGCGGAAGTGACTCATATCTGGACAGGACAATGTGAAAAGCAGATGGACGTTATTCAGCTGTTCGCAAATAACAGAGGCTTCTGGAACTCCGGGGCTGCAGGCTGGGAGGCGGGAGCAAGCGCCCCGGGCCGGCGCCACCACCCCACCTGCGGGCAGCCGAGCTCTGCTCCCGGAATCCGCCTGCGGTGGGATTCTCCCTGAGAAGGCACCCGCGGCCACGCGGGGCCTTGCGGCAGGCGTGGGGGCTAAGGTGGCTGATGTGGGGCGGGGGTAAGGGACGCTTAATTAGGCTTCAAAGATGGCTAAACATGCTGTCAATTTTGGAGCTCAGATTAAAGACCATGATCACGAAAATGAAAACACGAACAGACACTTGTCAAATTAACTAAGAGTTCACAAACTGCACGTGTAACGTGGCTTTAGCTGTTTAAAATGTAGAAGAAAGACTAAGTTACCGAAACTGACAGGGACTGTTGTGCTTGGTGGTGGAATGAGGAGTAGTTTTTCCTAAATCTCATGATTTTAGAAGGTACTCACTCCCACATACACACAAACATCTAGTCATGATCCGCTGCTCGACTGGTAAAGTGACCCTGTCCCTCGCGCCTCCCCGGTCAGTCCCGCAGACGGTCATCTGCCAGGCAGATGGGAAGTCTCACGACCTTCTGAAGAGTGCAAGCAAACGCGGCTAAATCTCAGGGGCTAGAGGTCAACCCGCCACGAGGGGGTGGGATCTGCACTGCCCACAAAGACGCCGAGACTGCAAGGCCGAGGCCACAGGAGCACTCGAGAGGTGGACGGGGCTGCGGAGAAACGGGCTGGGGTCCGGACGGGACACAGGGGCGCCCGCAGAGGACCCGTGGGGCCAGGGCAAGGGCACCCGAGTCTAGACCAGCCTCCTCGCTCACACTGAGCTGAGAAAGCACAGACAGATGTGCGTGCTCCTAAAATTCTGTTTGTTCTAACTTTCCTTCTTTTCTCACTCAAGACATACACGAGGAATCCTCTGTCAGTCCCGCGAGTCAGACCACAAGGCGGCCTTCGGCCTTCGATAAAACATCTACTTGCACTGAACTACCTACCACTTTTGTAACTGGATCGATACCTAATTTCAAAAACCGATACACTCAAGTAACTGGAAAAGGAGGGAGGGAGCTCGTGTGGAAGAGAACAAGGGCACCGCCGGCTCCCCCAGGCACGGGCTCCAGCGTCCCGAGGCGGGACTGGGCATCTGGATGAGGGCGGGGCTGGCAAAAAGTCACAGACGGCCCAGACTGAGCCAGACCCAAAGGCCTCGCAGCCGGCAGCCACGAAGCCAGGACCAGGAACACACTGTCTCGATGGCAGCCCTGGGGGCTCCTGGTTAAAGCTGCCACGCTCGAAGGGTCACCTTTGCTGCCAAGCATCTTCAGGTGATTTTCGAGCATTGTCACATCACACTTATAAATCAGACAACTAGAGATAACGGCTTTAGTGTGTTCCAAGAATGAGTCGCTCTTTTGAAACTTTCCCTCTTTCGACCCTAAACTTTCCTGGAAAAAAGTGGGTAGTTGGAACTTTTCGGCCATAGATCTTTTACTTGATTTCAAGGTATCTTTGGTCAAACAGTTTAATTTCTTTCATTTTTTTTTTAAATGTTTATTTTCTAGAGAAAGAGAGCAGGGGGGGGGGGTGGGCAAAGGTGGGGAGGGCAGAGGATCCAAAGCGGACTCTGCACTGAAAGCAGATAGTCCGATGAGGAGCTCGGAGCTCGAACTCGTGGACCGTGAGATCATGACCCGAGGCAAAGTCGGATGCTCCACTGACTGAGCCACCCCGGCCCCCTAACAGTTTAATTTCTACATGTCCCACACGGGAAACCCCTTCCCAACTTACCAAAACTATGCCACGAGCAACTACAGTCAGGAAAGCATCATTTATGACTGTGGGAAAAGATGAAAAATCACCCTCCCCCCCCACCCCTCACAAACATCCCCTTTTGAGTCCTATACAACGGACCCCACGGCTTCCCACTTAAAGAAAACAGAACCAGAATAACATTTAAGATGCATCCCGCTGAAATTTTTATCACTGGAATTTACTTTTTCACTTGAAAACTGACAAACCGTATTCTTCAAAGCCTCAGCTGAATAACAATGTTCCTCAAGTATCGACTTTCTCCCTTCCGTTTGGTTGTCTGTGTTAATGGGGATCATTTTTAGAAGCACTTCTCTGGCTGTTGTTAAAATCTTAGCATTCACTACTATGTTGATTAAACTGAGCCTCCTTTCTGACACCTTTTCTAGGGACATATCATGTTATAGTTAAAAACTCCGTAATTTGTTTTTCCTTCTTTTTTTTTTTTTTATCATCTTAGCTACCTTGTATTAAATTTGTTAGGTCTCCAGAAACTGAAATAAAAACAAGAGTGATGCATGGCATGATCTAAAAAATGTAAAGCTGATAAAAGAGATTTCTCAAGTAGCAAAAATAGGAAATAAACATGCACATATTCCATTTCAATGGTTAGCGATATGGCACTTGATCTAAGGGCCCGAGGAATTTCACTTATTTGTATATTAAGGCAAACATTCTATTCAGCCTTAGTATGTACCAGGCACAGCACTAACCACGAGTGACATAAACATTACAAAGTTCAAAGCAGTAACGTCTGAGCTGGACTTCAAAGGGAGGAGCCCATCTGGGCAGAGGGACAGAATGACCAAGGTCCAGGAAGGACAGAGAATGGCGTCTGCACAAGTTTGCTCGTGGCTGGAGCCAGGAACTCGGAGGAGTGACGAGACCAGAGCAGGGACATGAGTAAACGTCACAGGGAGACACAGGCACAGACAAGGCAAGCCCACAAGCCCTAAGATAGGCCTCCTCCAGGCAGGTCAAGGTAAGCCCATGGGATCTGCTGCCACATGGGCTCAGTCTGAAACGTCTCTTTCCAGCTCAGAGACCTTGGGCAGATACTCAATCCCTGAACGAAAGGAACACCTATTCCCATTTCACGGGACTGTGATATCAACTAGGTGCACACATTTTGAGGATGGCGCCTGGCGGTCAATGCTGTGACAGCAGCTGCCACCGTGCATGCCATGACATGCTTCCTAAACGGGAGGACTGTGGCCCAGCCACAGAGCAGGTCCCTGCTCAGGGATGGACTAGGCAGGAGAACCCACAGGCGGCAGAGGGGATGGTGGCCACAGCGACAGGAAGAAGACTCCATGACGGCCCCCTGGGGCCACGCCAGGGCTGTGAGGCCGAGCCCCTCGTGCGGAACAGGGACGCCTGAAGGTCAGCACCAATCACGTCTGTGGGAAACTCATCGCAGGGGTGGCAACGGAAGTGACGGGTCCGTCTGGGCACATGGGTAGAGGCACCAGCAGGCCACCTTGGGGAAAATATTCACAGGGATCTGGGGTCCCGAGCAAGGGTCTCAGCTGAACTCTCAGATCTCAAAGTCATCAACGGATCAACAGAAGAGGCTCAGACAGAGCGGGAATGGGCGACAGAGGGGCCCGGGCCGCGTCGGCCTCTCAGGAGTGGATGAGGAGGAATTTGAAAGGAAACAAACACAGATAAGAGGAAGAGTGGGAAGCGTGTTACCGGGAGACCCGTGGAGCACGCACACCAACACTTTTGTGTGCATGATGGTCCACCGCTTAAAAATGGAAAGAAACCAGGGGAGGACAGAGCCGGGGGGTCAGATACCAAGAGAAGAGCTGACCTGTCGTCACCTCTCACGAGCGCAGCTTCAGAGAGGGGGTTGCTCAGAAGGTCGCAGAGAATCCCCTGCTCTTCCTGAAGCAGGGCTGGGGGCATGCGGTGGGCGTGCGTGCACGGGACACACACAACCACAGCCCGCGGGACATGTCGGGGGGCTAAGTGGCGTCCTGGAAAATGTCTCACAGCTGGCTGGGGGACTGCCCCTCACTCGTAGCAAGTTTTGACGTCACCACGGCTGACTTCATGCCATCAACAGGACATCGAGAGACTAAACAACGCCCTACACTTTGAACAACTGATACAGGCCAGCACGAGTGGCTTCGGTACTGAGCACGCTGCAAACACCGCTGAGCACACCGCAAGGTTTGCACGCCCCCCCCGTGAAGTGGGTCAACAGTAACTCAAGGTAAGGGCTGAAAAGGTAAAGATGTCCACTGTCATCCCTGTAGCTTCTCTCCTTGGGGACTCAGAGAGCTGAGCCCACCGCAAGGTTTGCACGCCCCCCCCGTGAAGTGGGTCAACAGTAACTCAAGGTAAGGGCTGAAAAGGTAAAGATGTCCACTGTCATCCCTGTAGCTTCTCTCCTTGGGGACTCAGACAGCTGAGCCCTGTTGTCTTAAGGAAGCCACTTGGGACGGATCAGCTTGACTCCTACGTCTCCGAGTCAGACTTTCTTTAGGGGATGAGAAACAGCCACCTGGATAACTCTGTTCTGTGGTTCAAGTGAGAATCATTGGCTGAGGAATGTAAGCAACCAGTTTTCTGAAAATAATTAACAACGCGAGAAAGCACAGCGAAAGAGTCAAAAGAACAGCTTGCTTGGAAATGCACCAAACAATGCCATGTCTTAAAAAGAAATGCAATGTCCTCGTGGGTGGGGAGATGGGCAGATAAGGGAAGCAGCAGGTAAAATGAAATCGTAGAATCTGGATGGTAAGTACTTGCTGTAAAATTCTCAACTTCACTGGATGTTTCAAAGTCTTAATAAAATGTTGAAAAGAGTCAACAGAGAAATTAAAATGATCAAAACGCCTCAGCTCCAAAAGCACCTTTGAGTCCCCAGTGCAGCCCCAAAACAGTAACCTATTACTGGTGTTTTAGAATTTGGGTTTTATTATCACGCTGCTTATTAGAATTCCTGCTCTAATTCTCTGCGGCGGGTTTTGTGTCGCCAAAAGGATGAGACTTTTGGAGTTCAAATTTTACGTTTGCTTCCGTCATAATGTTGCTACAGGACAAACACAAAATCCTCAGGGGCGCCCAACACAAAGCATCTATTTAAGTAAAAAAAACAAACAATAATTTAAAAAACCCCAGTTTTAACTTATAAGATGATAAATACCTATATGTATACACTACATAAACAAAAACTCTTTGGAATCCTTAAGTTTAAGAATGCAAAGGGGTCTTGAGACCAGATTTTAGAACCTCTGGCAAATGACCTGCAGTGTAATTAAGTTTACTGTGATGTTCAGCCTCATACAAGGATAATTTTTTAAAATAATTATTCCAACCAAGAGAACCAAGTTACAGGACTTCTTTCACCGAGAGTATCATTAAAAGTAATTCCAATCTCACCTTGTACTTTAGAACTGTTTCCCTAAGTCTCGGTAACAATGAACCGCGATGTGTGGGTTTGGGGGAAACGCATGGCAGCCCCGAGCAATTCAAGGCCCCATCAGGAACACGTGGCCCACTACCCACTGCTGAAGCCACATGTGCAAACTGCTGTCCTGTGCTCCCTACCCCGGTACTTGAAGGTCTTCACGATACAGGGCACGGGGAAAAAGGACACGATCACTCTCAACACCAACTTTGCAGACCACCACCCTGAACACAATCTGGGGACCGCAGTCAGTTTCCAGCTGCCTCTGAACTTTCATACAAAACAGACGTGAAAGTCTGACCTCTTTTATCGCTAGGGACTTCCAAGGAAGTAGAGAAAAGTCAAAACACAAGTAGAATGCAGAAAAGACAGCGAGAAAACCCTACAGTAATAACACACTGACTTCGGGTTTTGCCAGGAGCGTCACAAGAAGTGTGACTGTGAAAACCAACCTCACTGTCCCCCAATTTCTGGGCAGAAGAAACATATTACGTAGGACCCCCCGAATGGAGAATGCAGTGGACAGCCAAGGAGGCCTGGCTTACATGCTTCACTCCACCAATGCTAACACCAGCTCATCCGTGGGCTCTCGGTGCGCCACAGCACGCGGACAAGGGAAGGCCAGGGAGCATAGATCTTCCAATTACATTTAAAAAACAGGAATGAGGGGTCTTGATAATTATGCCTCAAGGAAAAAGCACAATGGGAAGGAAGAAGCCATCCCTCTGTATTGGGACGGTGCAGGGCACAGGTCCACGCTGGACAAAGGAAACACCACCTCATCGGAAGGCACTTCTCCCAGGACGACACGCACAAGGAAAAAGGATGAGAGCAGTTCTGGAGGGAAAAGTCCTTACAACTGAGTGACAACTATCCACCCTGGAGGCAAGGCCCTGCTGCGTCTTCAGAACAACAGCCTCATCCAGGAGCGGACCGTGCTCCCAGGGCTGCCATGAGGACGCGCTGCTTTAACGCCTGAACCTATCTACACACATAAACGCGGCAGAGCAGTTAGGACGTGGCTATTCCTGGCACGTATGACCTAAGTTAGGGATGGGTGGCTCTTGTGATTTGGTCAGAATGGGGCTTTATTTTATTTTTTTGTTAAAAAATTTTTTTAATGTTTATTTATTTCGCGAGAGAGAACGCATGAGCAGGGTAGGGTCAGAGAGAGAGGGAGACAGAGAATCCCAAGCAGGCTCCGTGCTGTCAGCGCAAAGCCTGACGCGGGACTTGAACTCAAGAACCGTTAAATCGTAACCTCAGATAAAGTCGCAGCGTCAACCAACTGGGCCACCCAGGCGCCCTTGAGGGTCTTATTTTAAAAACAAAGTATTTATTGGGGTACCTGGGTGGCCCAGTTGGCTGAATGTCCAACTCGTGATTTCGGCTCCAGTCACGATATCCCAATTCGTGGGTTCAAGCCCCACATGGGGCTCTGTGCTGATAGTGCAGAGCCTGCTTGGGATTCTCTGTCCCCCTCTCTCTGTCCCTCCCCCTTCTGAAAATAAATAAACATTTAAAAAAAACAAAACAAAAAAACCCGATTTATTAAACATCCGTGAGGAACACTGTGCCTGAGATACAAACAAAAGGGGAAAAAGGCGAGTGAGGGAAGCAGCGGGTGGCCTTAAGTGTCCTGGGCCTCTTCATCACAAGTCCCCGTCCTACACATCACCTCACTCGCCTCCTGTAAGTCCCCACACCGCCACTCAGCCTGCCAAATGTATAGTAAGCGCAACTCTGGGACTGTCCAGCTGGTGCAGGAACCAAGGACACTCAGCTTCGTCTGAGACGTGCCCTCTGTCCTCTCCAGAATGGCGCTGTCCAATATAGCGGCCGCTCTCCACACTGAGCCATCGCGGTTGCAATGGAAATGAAATAAAGATAAACTTTCAGGGGGCGCCTGGCTCAGTTGGTTAAGCATCTGACTTTGGCTCAGGTCACGATCTCACGGTTCGTGGGTTGAGCCCCACGTCGGGCTCTGTGCCGACGGCGCGGAGCCTGGAGCCTGCTTTGGATTCTGGGTCTCCCAGTCTCTCTGACCCTCCCCCACTCACGTTGTCTCTCTCTCTCTCTCTCTCTCTCTCTCTCTCTCTCTCTCTCTCTAGCGCTCAAAAATGAGTAAACATCAAAAATAATAATAATAGGGGCGCCTGGATGGCTCAGTCGGTTGAATGTCTGACTTCGGCTCAGGTCATGATTTCACAGTCCGTGAGTTCGAGCCCCGCGTCGGGCTCTGTGCTGACAGCTCAGAGCCTGGAGCCTGTTTCAGATTCTGTGTCTCCCTCTCTCTCTGAACCTCCCCCATTCATGCTCTCTCTGTCTCAAAAATCAATAAAGGTTAAAAATTTTAAAAAAATAGTAATAATAATAAATGAATGATGAACTTTCAGGTCCTCGGTTGCATGAGGCACATTTCAAGTGCTCAAAAGGCACATGTGGCTGGTGGTCACTGAGTGAGTGCGGATGGAGAATGGTACATGATCTCTGTAGAAAGTTCTATAGGGTAGTGCTGCTCTACGATTTAGGACTTGTTTTGGTGTGGGGGCAGGGAGGAGGGTGCAGCAACTTTCATTTTTCCCCTTAATAAACATCAATATTTGAGATTTTTACAGCCAAGACATATATGTTCGTATGTTGCTTAGAGAATTTAGAAAAACAATGCACCTTAACTAAGATGTTTACAAAAGAGGAGAAAGTATTTAACCAGACACCATCACACAGATCTGTTTTGCACACTCCAGTGCGCCTTCTTCCTTGGGCCCCTCGCAGACATAGACTCACCTTTGGAGTGTTTCCCCACAGTCCTCTTGGGCAGCGACTCCTCCGTGGAATGTGCTGATGTGTGTAGTGCGTTCTCCAAACTATTACTCACGCTGCTGACGGGAGCCTCGGTTCTTGGAGTTACCTGGGAGGACAAAGAAGTCATATTTTCTCCCATTTGGTTCACGCGGAATGACTGTTCACTGTTACCTGAAAGTCATTTATGTTCATTGTAGTTTCAAAAGTGTATACAAAGCATATATATAAAAGCACACATACGTACACCTTCTAGAGGAGACGGATATAAAGCTTCTTGAAAACACCACTCCTACAGTAGCGTACTAACAAGCACTTCCCGCGAAAGAAGATGCTGCCCGTGTCCCACGCACCGCTGCGATGCAGTGGCAGCCTGGGCACCTGCAAGTACACGTGGGAGCTTGGGCCTGTGCCAGCGGTTCAGTCGCCTGCCCGGGAACCACGTCAGCCATGCTTCATGAATTACACACCTCTACCTGAGTAGAACCTTGTATTTTATTTCTTCAAGTCATACAGCTCCCTGTAAAATTAATTACACAGCAGGACTCAACTCCGTCCCGTAAAATCTTGAGTAAATGATAAAATACTCTGAACAGAACAGTAAAGAAGGAAATACGACTGGATCTCTGTGGGGCACGTATTCTAGCATCACATTACGATCCTACTTCTAGGAATTACTTGCACAAAGCACCTACTCCTGAGAAGAGTACGGGGGGCTGGGGGCGGGGGGCGGCACTCACAGCCGCGGCGCCTGTAGGAATGAAAACAGAAAGCCTCTGAAGCAGCTGTGGATAGAGACCCGACCAGACGAAGGACGGCAGGCGCACAGGCGGCCGTGGCACCGTGGGCACCGTGACGGCAGCTCCGCAGGGAACTGAGCTCGGGCTTCCCCTCCCCTCCAGCCCCTGCCCACGGGGAGGGGGGTTCTGTGCGAATGTGCCGGAGGCAGGAGGGGACCCTGGGCACCTGGGGTGGGGACAAGAACCAACCCCCCACCCCCACCCCGTAACGAGTGTCAGTACCTGAAAATTTACAGCCAAAACACACGTAGTACTTGTAGGATTCGGAAGAGGAGGTGACTAGTACTTGACTTGTTCAGAGTCACAATTTAGGACGTGTCAAAATCTCAAAGGATAATAAAGTTGAGATTTTCAAGTTTATCAAGAGAGATGTGAGTTTTAAAGGGTGAGAAACACTATGCTCCACACACAGGGCAGGGGGAGGTTTGGGGGAGAAGAGGAGCAGGACCCCTGGTCCCCATCCTCCCCTGGAGTCACCGGCCCCTCGTTTCATTAGTTGGCTTCACCAGCGGGAGGCCAGGGGGCGCCCACCGGAGGACACCGTGAGCCCACCGCAGGCAGAGAGCCACCAGGACAGGACGGAGATGCCACCACGCCCGCAGGACAGTGGACGCCACATGGCCGTGTGCCCGGCGGGCTGCCGAAGCCCCTGCAGGAGGCCTCCCCACGCATACGGGAGACGCCACGCAAGAAAAGCAACCCTGCACAGTCTAGTTCATTTGGAAGTTCACGGAACTCACGGAAATAAATCCTGACTACCCAGTACTCCTCCAAAGAGCCAAGTCTTTTGGTAACCCTTACCAAGATGTTATCAAGACCGTTAAAATTTTTAATTGCTTTTCTTTGTAATTTAACTACATTGGATTATTTCCCTTAGATTTGGCAAAGTTTCATCCATTGGTCTGAATATTCTAGAAAGGAACTTCTTTCATACTGAATAAGATAACAGAACCAACAGTTAAAAAATTATTTGCGGAGCAAGATTTTTAGTTCCAAACAGCAAATATTACTTTGGGAAGCAACTCAGGAGGTTAACCTTTTAACTCTTACAATAAACCCAATGCACAACAGCTTGTGTGCTATCTGGCCTGATGCGAGTGCGCCTCCACGTCCCCTGGGCTACCCTGCAAAGTGCATCAAGTCCTCGTCCTGATGACAGGGAGGCTCAGCCGTCCGAACGACCAACCAGAGGCGCCAACCTTGCCGGCTGGTTGGTGACGAACCTCTCCCGCACAGGCGGACACAGACACACACCGAGACCCCGCACGCACACCACCACCCACCCTGAAGCATCCTCAACAGCCACAAAGAGAAAAGTGGCCTCCAGACTCAGCCTCTGTGGGGAAGGGGCAGGGGCAGGGACGGGACAACAGCACCACAGCCAGGACGCCTCTGCGAGCACAGCTTCGGGCACCTGGGCCCGGGGGTCTCAACCCCGGTGTGCGCTAACCTCTGGGCCTGGCAAGGACACGTGCGCCCACCCCCTGTCCCATCAGCATGTCGAGAGGGGGGCCAGGACCCTGGTCATGCCAGGCACCGCAGCCAGAGTCCGAAGCATGGTAGGCCGGTTGTCTGGTCAGCCCTTGCGAGGAGGAGGAGGAGGAGGAGGAGGAGGAGGAGGAGGAACAGAAGCAGGAGGAGGAAGAGGAGGAGGGGGAGGAGGAGCAGGAAGAAGCAGGAGGAGGACACCCAGGCAGAAGACAAAGCTCCTTCCGTGGGCGGGTGGCTGGGCGAGCTGATGGGGTGGGTCTGTGCACCACGGCCCCAGGGGGAGGGGGACGGGAGGGGGAGAGCCCAGGAGTTACCCCGGAATGCCAACCACCAACATAAGCAACCACGCCCGCCAACAATATAAACACAAGAAAGAAAACTGTAAAATCATAACCAGCGGAAAAGAAATCTTTGTTCGCCTCCCTGTGCTTTCAGAACGTTTCTTCCTAGTTTTCCAAATGTTCACTTTTTCCAACCAGGCCTTTATCTTGAATTTGCTCTTTTGTTTACATTGAAAGCTCTCTTCGCCTGCATTTCCCAGAAATGCTGTGTTTGGGTTATTTTTGGTGAAGTTAATTTGCCCCATGTGACCTCCGCAGCTCAACTCAGATGCTCTCTGACTCACGCTCACAAGTGGAGCCCCAGTCATGAGCCTGATGGACACGAGAATAAAGACCTGATCGGTTCCAAATGTTGCCTCCTGCTGCGGCCACAGGAGCCACGAGAAGCACTCTCCAAGCACAAGCCTCGGCCCTTTCCACGAGGCCCCTCACTCGCTGAGCCCCTGGACCGGCTCCTCTCGTCCCACCCAGACAGCCCCCCGCCACAACCTACAGGGGACCGTGGCATCACCCGCTCCTCCCCTCCGCTCAGCCCGCTGTGGCTACCGGGGAGGGGCCTAGGGTGCCCCCGCCCCCTCGCTGCTGTCACATCTACACCTCTCGGTGAGGACCTGTCACAGCTCAGCGAAGGAGGGACTTCCCGTGTGTCCCATTCACTGCCATGTCCTCTGCGTTTCACACAGCACCCGACGCAGCCCAGACACTTGACGAGGAACCCTGAAACAGGGCCGCCTCCTCCAGTCTTAAAAAAAGCAGGATGAACCGAGCCAAAAAAGCACCTCTAGTTCAAAGGGCAGGTCCGCATGCTAAGCTCTGTACCACACAGTCGCCCGGGTATTTTGCCAGGTCTAATCAAGGGCCGCCAGGGCCGTACGTGTGAATGAAACCGGACTCCGGGGCCTGTTAGCGGCCTGAGGCACACGGTCCGCCCGGGGGCTCCTCCGGGCAAGATGTGGCCCCGGTAATGGGCCAAGACCCCGGCTCTGGGCGCCAGCCTCCCACCGGCACCGCCGCCTAAACAGAGACGAGGCCCCTGTCCCCAAACTTCCACGTGCAAAATGCTTCTGGCGTCTGAAACTCAAGCTGTGACTCAGAAGGTCAGGTGGGGCCCGAGCCTCTGCACTTCTCTCATGCGATGCTGATGCCACCAGAGTATTTCAGGATGGTCAGAACACCCAAAGGCCCGACAACCTCCCCGGGTGGGCTGTAAAGAGGAACCCCAGCACCGCACAGACTACATCACGTGAACCCCGCGTCCCCTTCCGAGAGGGAGGGACGGAGATGCCCAAGGGCGCGCACGGGCTGGTGGCACGGCTCCTGCCGGTGCACATGCTCCCTGCTCTCAAGGGTTTCCTCGGCGCCAGCCTCCAACGAGACCGACCCTGCAGAACACAGGTGGCCTGAAACGTGGTGTTGAAAACTCACTTTAATATTCATGGACCGGAGCCACAACTTTCAGAAGAGAGTTTTAATTTTTAAAAAATCGATTTCATTAAAGATCATTCAAAGTCATCGGACAAGACAAAGCCGGGCAGAGGGCAGGGCCTGCAGCAAGCACTCGAACGTTCGACATGGCAGGGAGGGAGGGAGCTTCTCGGAAAAACCCGGTAAAGCGGTCGTTAATATGTGGAGAAACTGAAGGCTCGGTGTCCTAGCTGTGCTGTAATGTAAACGAATCTTCAGTCACCAGGGTAAGACACTGAAGGGGCTGCAGCAGGCGACAGAGAGCCCCCTTTCTCCAGAAGGCAGTGGTCTTCGACAGTGAGACCCCCTGGAGACCCTCCTGGGGAACTCCTACAAAAGACGATGGCCTTCCCTCACCATGAAGTTGGAAGTTCCCAACTTGGCCCTCAGTTGCACGCGAGCACACTCAAAACTGCTTCTCTACAAGGTCCTCCACGGCAGTGACACTCGCAGTAGCAAGACACAGCGATTCGGTGCTCGTACCGTGGGGCTGGAAAGTAGGTGATGATGACGCGTGTGTACAGAGCCATAAACGAGAGGCCGGTGAGCCAGGCTGTGCTGTGAAGGGGTGGTGAAGACGGGACTCCAGCTTAAAACGCAGGTGTGCGTGGAATGCCTGAGATGTGACACACGGCAAGAGGCCACGGAGAATAAAGGAATGGAAACGACTAGAATTATGATCACCCTTTACACCGTTCTTACCGTGGATGCAATCTGCTTGTATCCACCCCAATCTGTTCCACCCTTCTCTTGAACAGCAGAAGCGACTGGTGCCCATCACGACTCTCCCCAAGGTCAGTGGACCAGTAGGGGGCAGTCCCAGTGCGGGTCACACCCGGGGACAGCAGAGCCCGCTCGCGGAGGCCACAGCACTGGTTCCAGCAGCCCCTGCTGGCTGTGACGGCGGCCAAGATCCAACTCCCTCAGGTCCAGTCTCCCCAGGCGCCAAGTGGGGATTAACGGTGCCTACCTCACTGGGGTTTTGTGAGAATTTCAAGTAGCGGCTGGGCAAACAGTCAATATGCAACATGATGTCCGCTGCTACCGTCACTGAGGCGGCCGGTCCGGTCGGGAAGCAGGAAGCCAGCGGCACAAGTGCCCTGGCAGAGACCAGCTCTGTGAGAACACCCGGAAGAGACACCTCGGAGGTCCTGGCGGAAAGAAAACCTCTTCCGTGAGGCTGATTCTCCCCAAGGGCAAATCGACTCCACCGTCTGTGCCCGCGGTGCCCGGGGACGGGCTCCAGACGGCCACCGGTCCCCGGTCCCTGTGCCCCTGCGTTGGAATCGGGGGCCTCCCTTCTGCAAACACGCGTGCCGCTTTTCAAAACCGGACTTCTCCATGACAAGTGACCACTTGCTCTACAACTAGCACGTGACAGCTAACACGATTATGTGTCGCCTGAACCACAGCTCCGTGACACGCTCTCCAGGGCCAATGCTCCCACTGTTATGATGGGAGAAAACTCAGCCCCCAGTAGCAGTGGATGTAGCCACCATGCATCACACCGGGACAGGACCTCCAGATCTACCAATCCCTCTGGGAGTTCCCTCTCCTAAGAACATAGTCGGTGACACAGTCATAGGTCTGTGTGCGAGGAAGTCTGTCTTAGCTTTAGAAGAGCAGAAAAGGGGTGCCTTGCACAGCGGGTGGTGTGACTCTTGACCTCAGGATTCTGAGTTCAAGCCACACACGGGGTGTAGAGATCACATAAAAATAAAATCTTTTTTTTTTTTTTTTTTTTTTGAGAGTGTGAGTGAGCAGGGAGGGGCACAGGGAGAGAGAATCTTAAGCAAGTTCCATGCTAAGCAAGGGGCCCAATGCGGGGGGGCTTGATCCCATGACCCTGGGATCGTGACCTCAGCAGAAACAGATGGATGCTCAACGGATGGAGCCACCCAGGCGTCCCATAAAAATAAAACCTCTCCGGGGGGCTCCGTTGGTTGAGCGTCCGACTCTTGATTTCGGCCCAGGTCATGATCTCGTAGTTCACTCGGTTCACGGGATGGAGCCCCACGTCGGGCTCTGCACTGACGGCACAGAGCCTGCTTGGGCTCCTCTCTCTCACGCTCTCTCTACCCCTCTCACACTTGCATGTGCTCTCAAAATAAAGAAATAAACTTAAAATAAACAAATACCCAAATAAAATCCTCAAAAATAAATAAATAACGAGCAAAAAATACATATATAAATAACAAATACCCAGCAAGGTTAATATCTACACGTGTAAATACAGATCTACATGGTTAAATATTATGCAGTCTTTAAAAAATAACTTCAGAAAACAAAAGGCACAGGAATGCATAACTTGTCAAGGGTGCACGCACACAGACACGCATTAAAGAAAGAAGAAAAATGTACCATAATGCTATAGTGTTTATCATCTTTGGGCGATTTTTAAAAAACATTTTTCTGTTTCCCAGTTTTTCTGCAAAGAACGGTTACTCTCAGAACCAGAAACGAGTTAGAAGCCACGAAGTCTCAGCGTAAGTTAACCTCCTACAGGACGGGAACATAACAGTAAAACAGAAGCAGCTTCTGAAAACCAAACCCCGCAGCTCACCCCCGAAAGGCTGTCTCCTACTCTCAGAGGCGCTGAGGGGCCATGACAGGCGGGCAGACGCTGCCAGGGGACCGGGCACGGGGGACAGACCAGGCAACACCTAAGCCAATTCCAAGGGAGGACGCGAACCCCGCGGCTGAGGCCGAACTGGAGAAGGAGCCACAGCAAGCGGAGGAAGGGCCTTCCAGGCACAGGAACCGAAGTGTGGAGCCCCGAGGCAGAAAGGCCTTCAGGCCGGAAGCTTCCTAACGCCAAGGGGCGGCAGGGCCGGGCCCTCGGGGACAGGCGTGAGTTAGTTCCACAGGCTCTACACACCGAGTCATTGATTTCCAGTCTATCTTCCAAGCAGCTCACCTCCACACCGGAAAGAATACCATCTGCTAAATACTCCTAACTCAATGGGAAAAAATACATAAAATCAAAAAGCAAAGTGATTTGTAAGCATTTTACTAAAATAGTAATTATGCGTCTCTCAAAACCAGAAAAAGAAAGTAGATAGTTTAATAGTGAAAGCTATTTGCTGACTTAGGCCAAGTGAAAGCCAATGCTAACCAGAAACTGTTTTCCACATAAAAACGTTCCTTTTTAAAATGTCTTACCCTGCAGCTGTACTCATTAAAAATGAGAGACAAAAAAAAGATGACTGCTCAAAATCTCAGTGAAAGGTACCAAACCAAGCCCTCGGCTAGAGGGGTCTCGGCAAAGTGACCGTAAGGCCAAGTCCCGCCAGCAGCCTGCAGAGCAGGCCAGACTCTAACAGCCTGCCCAGCCCTCGCCCTGCACACCCGAGCAGCTCTTACAAATTCGGATCCCAGGGCTCCCACCGCAGGCCAATGAACTAGAACCTGAGGGGGCGGGTCAGGTACAAACGGCTCCTGGCGTCCGAAACCCCCGCCAGGGAGGCTCTGCAGTGCAGACTCAGCCTGGGTCCCAAGTCAAGAGCCCCAGCTGCTAAAGATGGGATCTCCAGCCACACACACCTGCACAGCAGGTTAAAGTAGTGCCCGGTCCGCACCCTCGGCGGCAGCGAGGACCTAGACAGTGGCTCTAATGGAGCCTGTCACACTGCAGGTGCTCAACAAACAGCACAATTTTGTGCAGGCGTGGCACCAGGGCTTCCGTCTGAACGGCCACACCCCCAGCCTCCTAGTCTGACTGCACCTGAAACGCAGTGCCAGCAGGCTTGGTGTCTTCTCCAGGGAACAGGTGGCAAACCCAAGGTGCGGGAGGGGAGTGAAAGAACTCAGCGGTCGCTGGAGAAAGGCGCGAAGCTAGAAGGAGCAACAGGCGACCGACCTCGAGGGAGCACACAGACGCGCTTTTACAAGCGGGAGTTTAAAGGGCACGGCCGCCCGGGAACACCCAATCTTCGTAAACTCCAAGGCAACACTGCGTGGGAATCTAAAACAATGCATTCAGGAAGACAGCACCCCCCCACACACTTCTGGAAAAACTTAAGTCGTGTGACCTGGGTGGGATCGAAAACGGGGAGCAGCGGTCGTCGTCCCCCCTCGTGTGCACTCAGCCGCCTCCGGAAGGGCGACAGGTGAGGCACCCACCGCAGGCTGTCTGTGCCTTCAGACTTCTGACATCAGGTGCATCCTATACACGCTACGGTCACTGTGCATGTGTGTTTGGGCCAGAACGATGTTTAAATATCGGGGTTTTCTCTGAGAAACCGTCTCAGTGTCTGGCAGTAACAGGTAAGCTGTGCCACAAGGACCATTTTGGTTCCCAATATAACATTCACCTGCTGAAACGAACCGTTCAGAGCGGTCAGCACGTTAAAACGGTTGCTTGATGACCCCCGGGAGATACCGGCCACGGCAGGAGTTAGGTTACAGAGCATGCAGGCGCCCAGGACGGGAAAGGACAAGCACTGAAACAAGCTGGAAATGAGCAAGAAGCATCTGGATGAGAAGAAGAGTGTATCAAAGGTCCAGAAGGTGTCGGTAAAACACGCCCTTGGGTTTTATTTCTATAGAAGCCACAAATTCCATTTAATGAGTCTTGACTGGATGCCTATTAACAGCAAAACAGAGGTGCTCAGAGAGTCAGAGACCAGACCCCTATGGTTAGCCATGCAGGGAAAGGTCAGGCCAGAAGCGGCTCAACTGGATTGAACAGAAAAGACACAGAGGCCAAGAAATTCCAGACTGACCTCCTACAACAGATACAGCAGATCCTCCATCAACAGGTAAATGGTATCTGTCCCTAGGAGCCGCTTGACGACGGGGGGGGGGGGGGGCGAGCTCCAGATGCCCAGGGCGCCTGGCTCTGTTCCTCAGCACCCACTCGGGGCCAGGATGCCTCATGATCACCCCACTTAACGTTCTCAAACGACCCTCTTATCTCATCATCTCATCGGTTTCTCCTCCACACAGAACCTCATTCTTTGTAAGGACAAATGTCACCATTACTGTAAAACCCTCCTTCCCAGCCACACCTCCTTAGAGAGAATCAATCCTCCCTGCACTACGTGGCCCATATTTACCACAACATTTGGTTCTACGTTCAGTAAGGACAGAGTATTTGGACCAACCTTCTTGCCGAGAACCGTAACTCCGAACAAAGTATAAAAACCAATAAACTGGGGGCGCCTGGGTGGCGCAGTCGGTTAAGCGTCCGACTTCAGCCGGGTCACGATCTCGCGGTCCGTGAGTTCGAGCCCCGCGTCGGGCTCTGGGCTGATGGCTCGGAGCCTGGAGCCTGTTTCTGATTCTGTGTCTCCCTCTCTCTCTGCCCCTCCCCCGTTCATGCTCTGTCCTTCTCTGTCCCAAAAATAAATAAAAACGTTGAAAAAAAAATTAAAAAACAAAAATTAAAAAAAAACCAATAAACTGAACACAACCAAAAGAAACTAAAGAAAGGTCTACATTTACAAAAAGGGATTGGTACCAGGTGTGCTTCATGTCCCCTGGGCCCAGTCCTCATCAGAAAAAGCAGCAGCCACAGCTCAGACAGCACTCCTCAGTCCTACCGCCCTGACGAGCCTGAGATCTGGTAAAATATGATAGTGCTGAGTGAGGGAGAAGACTGTGACAGAAGAGTGTCCGAGAAGGGGACACGTCTAGTCCTGCATATAAATTCTGCCCGCACCTCTGCGTGAGCCCTGAATTAGGCATGCAAGCCCCAAGGAGACAAGCTAAGACCAGACAACCAGAGGCTGGGGCTGCTGGCCAGCAAAGGAAGAGAGTTCTGGGGTTTGGGTCCGGCCAAATGTAGTGCCTGCTAAAACAAACACAACAACAACACGATACTCTGCAGGAGGACCAAGCAAAACCCAGAGCTTGTACAGGGTCTCACTTGCAAAACCCAAGGGGCAATCTGTAAGCACGAGATACGTAAAGAAACAAGAACAAGATCCAATACAAAGAGAAAAAGGAGGCCAAGCCCAAGAGGAATCACACGCTGGAATCAGAGCCAAGAAGCATTAAGTGGCTGTTGTTACAAGGCTCAGAACATAAAAGAAAATGTATGTGACATAAGAACCAAAGAATATCTCAGGAGAGAAATGGAAACTCTTAAAATATGAAAATTCAGGCAGCAACTAAGGTGTCCCACAGGAGGTGAATGCATAAACTGTGTGCACCACACAATGGAATATTACTCAGCAATAAAAAGAGCTGTCAAGTCATGAAAAGGCATGAAGGAAAATGAAATGTTATCTGAAAAGTCTACATACGGTGTGACTCCAGCCAGATGACATTCTGAAAAAGGCAAAGCTATGGACGCAGGGAAAGACGAGGGGCTGGAGGCAGGGAGGTGCGCAGGCAGAGCCCGGAGGGCTGTTAAGGACAGCGAGACCGCTGTGTGTGATGTCATGGTGGATACCCGTCCTTATGTGCTTGTCCAAACCACAACCTGTACAACACCAAGAAGGAGCCTTGATGTAAACCGCTGACTTCAGGTGATTACAATATTCAAGTTTTCTGTGAACCTAAAACTGCTCTAAAAAAATTAAGACTTAAAATCATAAAAAAGAATCCAAGTAGAAATTCTAAAATAAAAAAAATGCTATTTCTGAATTTAAAAATCCATTAGATGAGCTTGGGGCACTTTGTGGCTCTGACCCTTGATTTCAGCTCAGGTCACAATCTCACAGTTCGTAGGTTCAAGCCCCACATTGGGCTCTGTGTTGGCAGCATGGAGCCTGCTTGGGATTCTCTCTTTCCCTCTCTCTCTCAAATAAATAAACTTTAAAAAATCTATTGGATGAGCTTTACAGCAGTTTGGAATTAACAGAAGACTTGCAGAATTTCAAGACAGATCAACTGAAAGTGTCCAGCCCGAAACACAGAGAGAGAAAAAGACTGGAAAAGAAAAGACAAAAGTTTCTAGCACCTGTGGAATAGGAGACTTAACATACCTACAGTTGGAGTCCCAAAAGGGATACTGAGATACCGAGACACAAAAAACTATGGAGAAATTATGACTGACGATTTCCCAAATTTAGTAAAAGACACGAATTTACAGCTCCAAGAAGTTCAGAGAGCACCGAACAAGATAAACTGAGGAGAGCAACGCTGGGCTGCCCCCATACTGCACAGGCCTCCCCTTCCTTAAATGCTGGAGTGAGACGGTCAGCAGGGACTCCTACATCTGGTGACGGGTCCCTGCAGCAACACAGGCAGAAGCAAGACACTCTTGCAGGCACGAAAACTAAGGAAATTTCAAACGTGCAGACCCAGACTCCAGAAAATGCTGAAGGAATTTTCCAGACTGAAGGGACATGATAACAAGCAGGCTTTTTTTTTTTTTAATGTTAATTTACTTTTGCGAGAGAGAGAGAGAGAGAGAGAGAGAGAGAGAGAGAGAGAGAGAGAGAATGAGTGGGGGAGGGGCAGAGAGAGAGGGAGACAGAATCCGAAACAGGCTCCAGACTCTAAGCTGTCAGCACAGAGTCCGACGCGGGGCTCAAAGTCGGGATGGGAAGATCACGACCTGAGCCGCAGTCGGACGCTTCGCCGACAGACACGCAGGCGCCCCCAAGCCGGCTCTTTAGTGAGTAATGAAAAGCAGTGGAAAGAGCAAGTATGTGGGCAAACATAAAATAACATTTTCTTCTTAATTTTTAAAAATACATCGTATTAAAGCAAAAAGTGGTCTCACGCTGCGGGGCTTACAGCTAGTGCAGAGGTAATACACAGGATAACCACAGCACGAAGGGCGGAGAAGGTACCTGGCTGCCATGCGAGAGCGCGACCCCAACATCTGGGCAAGCGGGCGGCACCCACTCCAGTGCAGCACCCTGCACAGGGTGTTCCCTGGACCCACCACCGCAGATAATGCCACAAGGCTCGCCGGGGGCTCAAATGGAACTCTATGGTCCCGCTCTGATGAAGGTTTAGCACAGGCGACACCAACCAGGACCGGGGGAAACAGATTTAAAGGTGGGAGGCGGGGAGGAGGAGGGGGAGGCTGGGGGGTGCCGAAGGGGACAAGTGACCACAAGAAGCGGTGACGGGAACTTCTATACCTCGACAGGTATGCGCTACAGAGCTTCCCACATTTACCGAAACCCTGACAGGGTGCCTTCCGCGCCTTTCTCCAGATGAAGTTCTCCCGTGAGCAGGTGGACGCAGGGCCCTTCGTGCACAGCGGTGAACTGGTGGCGCCACCAAGGCCCCGGAGAGCCGCGGCCGACACCCGCAGGGGCCGGGACAGCCCCCCCCTCCCCCCCGCCAATACCACACAATCTTCCGCTTTCCCCCCTGACTTTTAATAATAAAGTAAAGCCGTTTTAAGATATAATTTTGGCTTCACATAATAAAAATAGCCCCTTATGTCCTCTTTGGCAAATTACTTACACTTAACCTGTTTGCGTCTGTTTTGTCACCGCTGAAACGGGGACAGTGGCGGAGCAGTCACGAGGGCTAAGTGAATAGGTTCGGGGCGCTTGGAGCAGTGCCTGCACACGGCAAGTGGCATTCCCTCCCACCACCTGCTCCGTCCGCCGTCTCTGTATTGAGAATTCAGCAAGAAGGTCATTTGACTGGTAAACCAGCCTCCTCGCCACCAACACGAATGCGTACCAGGTCACGGGCCTCACGCCTTCGTGAGCTCGAACAACCGCCCCCACGGGTGCCCTCCGGCGAGCAAAGGTGCCCTGCAGGGACGAGCCCGCTGGGGGGGGGGGGGGCTGCGGGGCCAAGAGACCCCAGACCACACCCCAGATCTCACACCGCACCAGGGCGCGCGACTCCAGGCCGGTGCCTATGACGGGGCTCGTGGACTCTGTTAGCGCGGCACAGCCGGGCTGTCAACAGTGCCCCCAAGCCTCCACATCCTGTTGAAATGCCCAAAAGACATGGGAGAAGGGATCCCCTGCCCCGTAAATTAATTCTCCTCCTTTTACAAAGTTATTTTTTTCTCATCTAGACTAAGTTTCCAGAAGTTCCTACATATACATGCTTTAATTAGATTCACTGTGAATCAGTATGAAACCTGAGGATACATTTCTTTCCAGTAATTCTACTGAAGCTTTTATATAAAAGTCCCAAATAATTAAGACAACGACTGTATAACGCTCCCTCCTAATGAACCTGATGTCAATGTTTAAAGTATAGAAAATGCAAACGAAACTTTAATTGGCAAGACGAATGGTTATTAGTTTATCGCCATTCTACACCAAACAAAAACAGCGGGGCTCTCCGCGATTTACACTTTTGTAAACAGCAGCCTTGCAAAGCTCCCACCACCACTCTGACACGAGACTCACAGGAGGCAGGTCTACACAGCACCAACAAGCGCTCAGCAGACTGGTCCATACACCTGGCTCTGTCCTGGGGTAGTATCACCCAAACTACCATGTGCAGAGAGGTGCTCCCATTGGAAGCATTCGCGTGCCAGCTTTTGTTTTTTGTTTGTTTTTTTTTTAATTTTTTTTTTTCAACGTTTATTTATTTTTGGGACAGAGAGAGACAGAGCATGAACGGGGGAGGGGCAGAGAGAGAGGGAGACACAGAGTCGGAAACAGGCTCCAGGCTCTGAGCCATCAGCCCAGAGCCCGACGCGGGGCTCGAACTCACGGACCGGGAGATCGTGACCTGGCTGAAGTCGGACGCCTAACCGACTGCGCCACCCAGGCGCCCCTCGCGTGCCAGCTTTTGAAGAATAAAGTAGAACGCTGACGTTAAAATCCACTAGAAACCTACAGCTACGTGATGTATGAGAGAAACAACCAATGAACAAAAGCAACCAAGGAAGAGTACGATTTGGTAACAGGTGTCACTGACAGGACCACAGAAAAGCACTAAGGAAAAAACGTTTTCACTAGGGTGGCTTTTTTTTTTTTTAATGTTTATTTATTTTTGAGAGAGAGAGATCAAGAAGCACAAGTGGGAGAGGAGCAGAGTGGGGGAGAGAGGGCGGGGGAGGAGAATTCAAAGCACGCTCCATCCAGGCTATGAGCTGTCAGCACAGAGCCTGAAGCGGGGCTCAAACCCACGAACTGCGAGATCATGACCTGAGCTGAAGTCAGACGCTTGACTGACTGCGCCAGGCACCCCATCTTTTTCGGTTTAATGTTTATTTTTGAAAGGGAGAGCACAGAGAGAGGGAGACAGAGAATCCAAAGCAGGCTTTGCGCTGTCGGTGCAGAACTTGATGTGTGGCTCGAACCCATGAACCACAAGATCATGACCTGAGCTGAAGTCAGACGCTTAACTGAATGAGCCACCTGGCGGCCCCTAGGGTGAGCTTTCATCAACATCCAACACCTCCCTCCCACTCAGATTTCACAGATGCTCAGGACACAGCCCCTGTGGGGTGGCAGGGACCACAAGGTTCTGGACTGAAAGAGACGGTCTCTGCCCTCCAATAAGTCAAAGTCTGGTGATGAAAATTTAAAGAAACACACTTTAATATAGTAAAAGATACAGGACAGAAGGAAGCCATAGAAGGCTTGTAAGTGTAAGCCAAGAACTGGGGGCTGGGGAGTCCCAGGTACCAGGTGTCCTATCTGAGAGGTCAGTACCTACGAAGGTTCAGGGAAAAGAGGGACTGCAGTAAACATAAGGAACCTCGAGTGTAGACAGAGGTGAGTACAGACAGGCAGTAGGCAGATCACAAACGCTGACGCACGCCATGCTAAGACCTGCACGCCAGAGAAGAACAATCCTATCGGCATCTCACCATGGCACCTGTTGTTAGAGGCTAAGAGTGGGGTCAGGGGGACAGGTTGTCACAGTAGATGAGACCCAGTCAGTGGGATGGGTTGTCACAGCAGAGTAGACCCTGGTCATGAAGATGGGTTGTCACAATAGACTAGACCTAGGTCACGGAGATGGGTTGCCATAGTAGATTAGACCCCGGCCAAGGTGAGAAGTTAGACATGTCACTGTGATTTCTAGGAAAAGTTAAGGTACCAAAGTGTCAGGATAATTTAATTAAAAAACACAGCTACGAGTTATTTCTTGCAGACTTTAAACAGTGACATCAGCTTAATTCTAAAGGGAGATAATCACTCACTTGCGTGCCAGCATGCCATCTTGACTCAGGGGAAGGAGTGGAGCTACACGAGGCTAGGGGTTGTGCTTGATCCCTGAAGACTATTTTAATCTATGCCCGGGCTCCCTGGCAAATGGCCCCAAATCTAAGTGCGCCTGCACAGAAGTGTGCCATAGATGGGACCATCGTGTCAAGTGTGGCGGGAAGAAAGAGAGGGAGAGGGACAGACAGGCAGGGCAAACACTGACTTGGACTGCAGTGTCAACAGAGCAGAAACCCCCGAGGATGCTGAGGACTTGGTCACTGACTGAGGGAGACCAGAGAAGGCCAACGACAGGAGAGGCGTGGACTTCTGGCTGGGGGTATCGGAGCCGGGGTGAGGCAGTCAAGGACAGTTAGAGGGAGCTTACCTTTGGGCACACTGACTACCTGGGACCTCCAGCTGGAGCTCAGAGCTAGCTGGGCATGCAGATTTTGAATTCATCAGTGAGAATACCATCATCAAAAGGGCAGGAAAGCCGAGAGACTGAAAACACTGAGAGAAGCAGGAAGAAGGGAGTGCGCTGCGAGAATGAATGGAGGCGGAGATTCTCAGGAGGACGCTCAGCCAGCCCAGGAGCCTTTAAGCCAGCATCCAAGGGAAGCACCTCCACAACCATATTTGCCTTAAAAAAAAAAAAAAAAAAAAGGAAGCACCCTCCCCTGGAAGATAAGAAAGATAAGGACTGAAAAGCATGCAGCGAATCCTTCAAATAAGAGGCCATCCAGATAAAGACATCAATGAAACCGAATACACAGAGTTCAGAAGCCACCCCACATATACATGGGGAGGGCAGCACGATGGCATCATTCAACACATGGCACTGGGGCAACTGGGTTTTCATCTGGAAAATATAAAACTAGCTCCGTACCTTACCCCAAATAAATTCCAGATGGCTCTGTTAAACGTAAGAGGAGAAACCGCGCGAGTTCTGTACCAGAAGGCACCACAGGGAAGGTACACGGCATCACAGGCGCACGGCCGTAATCCATCGCGGGCGTGATGATGTGTACAATGCAGAAAGTATAAAGCATTTCCACTGATGACACAAAGCCCAGTCGCCACACAAGATTGATAAAAAGAGCGCTAAAAAGAAACTGCATGGCAAAGTCAACAGGCAAGAAAAAAACCCCAGGAAAACAAATACTTGCCACTTCTACTAAAGACAAAAGGACAACTTCCTTGAAACTTAAAGAGCTCCTAACAATAAAGATCAACAACTCGGCAGAAAAGGGCAAAGGATATGGAAAGCTTGCCAAAAATAAAATGCTCATTTTTTTAAAAGTTTATTTATTTTAAGAGAGACAAAGAGTGAGCGGAGGAGGAGTGGGGGCAGGGGTGGGGGAGAGACAGGCTCTGAGCTGTCCCTGCAGAGCCTGAAGCCTGCTTCAGAGTCTGTCTCCCTCTCTCTCTGCCCCTCCCCTGCTCACGCTCTGCCCAGCTCTGTCTCTCTCAAAAATAAACATTAAAAAGAAGATGTTTTTTAATGTTCAACCTCACCCACGAGGGGGCTCACCCATGAGAACAAACCCACCCCACCCTCAGAGATGCTGCCCCCCAGCCACGACCCCCGCCCCCTCTGCCGCTGGGAGGTGTGCAAACAGACGCTCACACATGCCACCCCGGGTTCCAGAAGACGGACTGGGGCAGTTGCCTGCACTCACACAGAGGCACACACCCCGTGGCCTACCAGCAGTCCCATTTCCAGGTTTCTAGTCCCCGGGTACACACGCATCCAAACACGAAAGGCCACACACGTGTCATGTGTAATATGTAAATGACTGGATTGTTTATAATAGTGGCATGGGAACCAAATGCCCTCCCTGGAGACCCACGAAACCAGAACAAAGACGCTCCATGGCCTGATGTGGACTGCATGTCCAGAACAGCTGCCAGGGGGAAGAAAGCAAGGCACAGACCTGTGTGCGGAGCAAGGCACCAAGTTACCTACTCGTAAATACACGGCAAGTTCCTCTGGAAGTTTCTACAAGGAACAAAGAGAGAGACAGAACTGGATACTAGGAAAAAGGTAAGAAATCTCGTTTTTTTTACGTGCGAAATAACAAGTATCAATACGCAGGTAAAGGAGAGAACGCGGCCCACACCTCAAACTGTCCTGTGTGTCCTTCTCCCATGTGTGGAGGAGGAGGGAGATGTTTCACTTTTGTCTTTTCAGTTTGCACCCCTGGTTTTGTGCTCTATTTAAATTTTTTTAACAGTTTACGGAGTTCCCTTTAATAAACATAGATTTCGCCAAAAAGGATGGAGGCAAAAGCCAGGTTCCAGGAGGCCGAGGTGGCAGCGGAAGGTGAGCTGGCTCCAGTCTGTATCGTCTGGGGGGCCGGGCAAGGTGCAGCACCTGTGGGAAGATCCTGTCTGTAGATGTGTGCATAGAAGGTTTTAGAAAAATGTGCGTGTGCTTACAAGCGTGTTAAAACGTCAGAAGGATACACAGCAAGTTGTTAAAAACGGACACTCCTGGCAAGTAGGAACGAGGTTGGCTGGGGGAGGACTTGCTAACGAAGGGACAGACAGTGGACAACGTGGAAGGAAGGGGTTCTGCTGTTTCCAAGACAGGTAAGAGGCCCATGACAACACTAATGTGCCGAGTGGAGAAACAGAGGAGGTCAAAGACCGAGGCGGGGGACTTGGGGGGAAGTGGGAAGGGCAGGAAAGGACAAAGTGCAGACACCTGAGCTAACACCCTCCCGGAGGAAACAGAAAGATGTGACCACAACAGAGACTGAGGGACGAGCCCGTGAGAGGGCCCGTGACGGAGAGAGGCGCTCTGCCTCAGGACCTCAAGGAAAAGTAAGGAACGGTAAGGACGCACACAAGACATTTTGGGGGCTCGTGATTTTTCTACGCACCCGAGAAACACCCACCTGAAATCCCAAAGTCCAAAGGGTCTCTGACACCGAGTGCCCACCCCCACCCCCAGTTTAGAGTCAGGGCCACAGGCCTGCGCTTCTCCTGGGGGCCGCACTGGCAGGCCGAGGCCCGCCCCGTACGGCCTGATCCCAGATCGGAGTGGCTGCCAGACCATCAATCCCAGGAAAGATATTCGGTCGGCCTCTGTCTTCCCTCGAGACCCCCTCAGGCCTTGTAACTCAGAACAAAACAAACGGCTTAAGAATGAGCCTATTTTAGACCATCCATTCAAGAGAGTGACTGAATCAACTCCAGCCGTAATAACAAAAAGAACTAACCTATTTTATTAAGCTCTTGATTATGCTTTTTCACGGTGACAGGAAGTAGCTCTGCGACACAACGGGTCTCTCCACACACAAGACCTCGCGGGGACTGGGGGGGAGTCGCCCTTGCCGTCTGCACTGCCTGCAGCAGGCTGGCGTCGGGAATCAGAAACCCTCGACCTGTAAACTTGTCAGGCGGCTCGTAAACTAATGAGAGAACTGGTGTCCTGAAAGGTGGTTTCTCAAAAAAAGAGAAACGTCCCAAGGATCTTTTTTCTGAAATGTAATCCATCCAAGGCAGAAAAACAATACTCAAATAAACTATTTTCCCGAGACATCATAGAAATTTTGAGTCACAGTCTCTGGGAGGTCGGCAGCCACCAATTTAACAACAAACAAAAACGTACCTTCTACTAGCTTGCCTTTAAAAATGTAAGACTCATACAACCTGGTTGGTAGGAAAAAAAAAGATTAATCCAAAACGTCCTCAGTCCAAAAGGAGGGGGGATGAAATACGCACGACTGAAGAGAAAATCAGAAATGGGTAAAATGAGGCCCAAGTAACTAGTGAACTTCCAAAACCGCAGAAATAAGGCAGATGTTGACGAGTGCCTGTAACCGTGCTGTAGCGCATGTAAGTACCTCCACATTACTCATTACGAACGCAAATCAAACTCCACACCAACTACAGCGGCAGCACTAAGGTTTGTGGAGCTGGACGCAGGGAACATGAACTTGTGCACATGACAGCTGACAGTCAACAGCCCCAACGTGGGGTGGGGGGGGAGGGCGGTCGAAGGACAGTAACCAAAGTCCCCGCGGTTCGGGTCACCCTACCGCACAACGGCGGGACCACGGCAGCTCCAAGCAGATGTGGTCGGATGCGCATTTTCAATGAGTAACTACACCACTGCCACAAAGTAAAACTGCCTCCCAGGATGTCTCAATGACCGTCGCGTGCGCTCACTGGAAAAAGAAGGCAGTCCTCGGGCCTCTGAGAGCTGGCCAAACACGAAGTAACAGACGAAGCGGTGCAGGCGGCCAGACTGAGCTCAGATGCGGGGCTCAGACCCCCATCAGCGCCCGGAGCCAAGTGCAGAACTGGAGCCACCACTGTGCCTTCAGGTCACGGCTCCTCCTTAACATCAGGGATAAGAGCAGCTGCTCTGGACAGACTCACTCCCTTCCCGTGGAATGCCAGATCCTCTACAGCGGGCAGAGCGTCAGGTTAGAGAGACCGGAGGCGGCCACTCACACCTCACAAGGTAACCAGGGCACCAACTACCAATGCTCCACCTCCGAACTACAACGATTTTCAGCAGCTTAGGGAAGCGATGAAACACAGCCAGCTGGTGCCTGCCTGAGGCGAGACGTTATGAGCAGTATTTGCGTGCAGCCGGTGTCCACCGTGCCTTCCCTAGCACTCTTGGGTGCAAACCCCAGGACACACGCCCGAAGGAAGACCACCACCGCACTCCCGCACCGAGCACGCCGACAAGGCTCGGCACCCGCTGGAAATCTCAACGTCACGCAAGTCGTCCGGCTGTGATCTTCGCCAGGAGGATTCCGAAACACCAGGGCGGGGAGGCAGCTTTCCCCCGCCCGGTCCGGCTAGAGGGGAGGCTTCCACTGGCTCTGGACCACCACACTGGCCCGACAGCACTGGGCCCGGGGCTCAGGGCAGCGTGTTCTCAGCGACCTTCAACAGCAGCTCCCAAGAGGGGTGCCATGCAAGGTGCCTAAGCACCCACCGGGCGGGCTCGGATGGAGACAGTGAGGTCCCTCGGGACAGCCACACGTGGACAGTGCTTCAGAGACGACTTGTAAAGCATTAGGTGTAAGGGATTAAAACAAGAGCCTATTAGCCCCGAGGAAACAAAATCTAAGAATGAGCACGTGCAACCATCCAAGTGCCCATCAACCGATGAGCAGATAAACAAAATGGGTCTATCCACACAACGGATAGTATTCAACCCTGAAAAAGCAGTGAGGCACGGACACATGCTTCAACAGGAATAAACTCTGAGAAGTGGTGCTAAGTGAAGGAGGCCCACCACAGAAGGCCACACATTGGAGGACTGTGTTCATACGACACGGCCGGGACAAGCACAGGCCGCCCAAGCAGAGGAGCAGGTAGGGCGTGGGGGGGGGGGGGGGGTGGGCAGGGACTGCCGACAAAGGCGCGGGGCTCCTTCGGGAGGTGACGAAACCGTTCTGGAAGCAGAGAGCGGCAATGGGTGCACGACTGCGTAAGTGTATTAGAAACTATTTTTAAGCGTACACTTCGAAGCAGTGAAATTGTATGATTTTTAAATTAAATCTCAAAAAGCCGTTACTTGAAAAAATAAGCATATACCATAACACATCATCATCTTATGTAAAGGAAAGACTGCGAAGGGTAAAATTAAACTTTTCCCACAACCATGGCTTCACACTTAAACAGGAAGAGAGTGTGAGTCCTGCCGACCCCCAGCACCAGCTCAGGAGGAACCGCAGGCCAGCACACCCATGGCACCTGTCGGCCACTGGGCACGCAAAGCTACCGCAGTCTGCCGCCGGCTTTGCCCTTCCTTCCCGAATGTGAAAATGTCGATTTTACCTCACTCACACTCTTAAGCGCCTTCTGCTTGTCCTCCGAGCAATGAGGACTGTTAAACAACACGGTGACCGTATCAGAAGACATACTTATGAGAACTGCTACTTTACAGAAGGTAAAGAAAAAACCAAACCCACGTCTTTCTTTCGAAAGGGTTCAGAGCAAAATACAACCACTGACAAAAGAAAGGCAGGTGGAGCCTTACCAGGGCTGCTTTCCCGGGACGACAGAAAATGTTAGATTCAGAGACCCCAAGAAGGCAAAACGCTCAAATGTTCCATTTCACCACAGAGGCCGACTCCAAGCAGCAAAGGGTGCATCAGGCCTTAACTTTAACAGAAAGTTAGATGAATGTGCTTGAAATTAGTTTACCAGTAACGTAGGGGAGGTGGGGAAAACGAGGCACCGTGGTTGTTCAGAAATGTGAAAGCAACAGCCCTAAGGTTACTCACCATAACCTCATTATTGATCAATTTCCCATGGATCAAAGCTCCAAGCAACTACTTAAAAATTAATTTAGAAAACATGAACTCAAACTCAAACTTGGGGCGCCTGGGTGGCTCAGTGGGTTAAGGGTCTGACTCTTGATTTTGGCTCAGGCCACGATCTCATGGTTCATGAGTTCAAGCCATGCACTGAGCCCTGCGCTGACAGTGCAGAGCCTGCTTGGATTCTCTCTCTCTCAAAATAAATAAACATTAAAAACAAAACAAAACAAAACACAAGACAGGAGTATTTCACTCCATAACAGCGTGCCTGGCTTAAGTCTGCACTCCCTGCACATGCTGTGGGCACGTCAAGTGTGACCTCACGTAGCCCCCCGACAAGCCCAGGAGGCAGGTAAGCTACCTCTACTCCAGCAGGGAAACACCAGGAGGAGGGAGGGTTCTGGCCAAGGTCACACAGCTGGCCAGCTGGCTGTGTGTGGGCAGGGATGGGGGCGGACTAGCCCTTCATGTCATCAGAGGAGTTTCTCACCAGACAGAAAGGCTCTCTTCGAGAGCGTATTTTCATTCCAGGGCTAGCGCCTGCCCCACCAAAATCATCATCGCCATCTTCCGCTTCTGACAAGTGATGAGTCTGCACACACAAAAGAATCCCCTTCAAGAGCTGATTATGCCTGGACAAACGGCCCCAGACGCTGGTGTACCGCACCCAAAGAGAAGGCAACAGCATGTGGAACTGACCACAAGGGACTAAGATCCCACAAACAGGTGACATGCCACTGGCACCCCAAGAGCCTACCGAGCCCCCTACGGACGACCACAGCGCTTTCCCTTTGTTGTAGCTGAAACACCGTTTTCCTGCCCAGTGCACATCATGCGATTCAGAGTCACTTGAACACACATTTAGGAAAAAAACCACAGTCTCAGATCAACGCCACCAAAAACAGATAAGACTTAGATTAAAGCCAACAGAGGCACCACAACCACATCTTAGAGAAAAACACGGAAGAAAAATAAGCCACAATCCGGGGTTGAGAGACAGCTGAACACCACCACCGGCAGAACAGAGAGCACAGGAGTGTTAGGTGAAAACAGCTCAGACCCCGTGCAGAAGGCACCGGGCAGCACTCGAGCCGACAGCAACCTCTCCAGGGAGAGTCCCAGGGTGATATCCACACACGCCACCCTGGGTCACAGAGAAACCCTTCCTCTCTCTGCACCGCTTTGGCACTGGGTCCCAGGGGGCTGGGAAAAAGGAGCTGGAGCCCCGAACGCTTGGTGTTTACATAGTTTTGAAACATGTAGAGGAAAGTTCACGTTTCTGAGGGAATGACCACGATGCCCTTCCTGCTTAGCTTGGAGACGGAGACGTTAACCTCACATTCCTTAGGAGACCAACACCCTGGGGACTCGGGCAGATCTGCCCCGACAAAGGCAGGAGGACCTCCAGGAAACAGCCGTCTCGCAGGCGTCCAAGGCCCCGCGGGACAGCCACCACCCCACCGGGGAAAGGACACCTAGGCCGCGGGGACTCCCCGCAGCGTGCCCATCTCCCCCTCGACCGCGGCCTCCTTTCCTGCTAATAAACACCAGATTTTGGAGAAACCAAGGCGACACAAGGTATAACTCCTGTCGCCCAAGGGGACGATGAAGGGGACAAAAGCGTTCTCGCGTGTCCAGCCGCAGGCGTGAGAGAAAGGCACAGAGGGGCCGCGAACTCTGACCGCACACGCCGGCCCGCAGCCCAGGGGGCTCCCCGGCGACCTCTGCGCGCCAGGCGGGTGCGACCGCCCACGAGGGGCCCTGGGGGAGGGGGGTAGTGGGGTGGGGAGAGGCTGAGGGCGCGCACCTTGTGGCAGGCCGGGCAGGTGGGCAGCGCGCTCTTGCCGCCGTGGCCCCCGCCGCCGCCGCCGCCGCCACCGCCGCTGCTCAGGCTGCTCTGGATCTGCGTGAGCTCCTGGCGCAGCACCTGCTTCTGGTGGAAGCTGAAGGCCGGGTGGTTGGAGGCCATGGTGAAGAGCAGCAGGAACTCATCGCCCGTGCGGCCCTCGTTGAGCTGCAGCCCGTAGTTGTGGATGATGGAGTCGATGTGCGTGAGCGTGCGGTACAGCACGCCCGCCGCCTCGCGCTGCTCCGAGCCCAGCAGCGCCAGCGACACCAGGAGCTTGCTGCGCACCACCTCGTCCGTCAGGTTGGTGAGGCTGCCCAGGTCGGCCGGGTTGTTGGCCTTGATCTCCGAGTCGCGCAGCGAGTGGTAGTCCTTGCGGGCCAGGTCCTCGAGGCACGAGCCGAGGAAGCGCAGCTCGAGCGGGATGCACAGGTCCAGCAGGCCGCACAGGAACTCCACGCGCTGCGGCGACGGCAGCTCCGAGAACCAGCGGTACACGCCGTCCCTCTGCAGCGGGCAGCGCTTCTCCACCATGCTGCCGCCCGCGCCGCGCCGCGCCCCGGGGCCGGGGGCCGCCGGCCGGGGCCGGGGGCGCGGGCGGGCGCGGGCGGGGGGCGCGGGGACCCGGGGCGCGCCGGGGCCGGGGGCGCGCGGACCGGGGCCGGGCGAGGGCGGGCGGGCGCCGCGGGCCGCGCCGGGGCCGGGGGCGCGCGGCGCGGGCGGGACCCCCGCCAGGGGCCGGCGGGAGGGCGCGCGCGAGGCGCCGGGGGGGCCCGGGGCGGCCGGGGCGGCCGGGGGCGGCGAGCGGCCGCGGGCCCCCCGCTCACGGGCGGGCTCCTGGCCCGCGCCCGTCCCCAGCGGCGGCCGGTGCGCGGCGGCGGCGGCGGCCGCTCCTCGTCGTCGTCGTCGTCGTCGTCGCCCGGGAGGCGGCCGCCCCCATCTCCCCCCGCGCCGCAGGGTCTGTCACTGCGGGCCGCCCCCCGCCGGAGCCGCCCGGGCCATGCCTCCTCCTTCTTCTCCTCCTCCGCCTCCTCCTTCGCCGCCGCCGCCGCCGCCGCCGCCGCCGCCGCGCCTGGGCCGGCCGGCCGTTGCCGGGTCGGAGGCCGCGGGCGGCGGGCGGGAGGGCGGGCGCGTCGGGAGCGGCGGGCGGGCGCGGGGCGCGCAGGGACTCGCGGGCGCAGCGGCAGCGGCGGCGGAGGGATCTGCGCCGGCACTCGCTCGGCCTCGCGCTTCGGCCTCCCCGGTCCGCGGACGGATCCGGGCCGAGCGCGGCCGCGTTCGCTGCTGACGGGCGCCGGGACGAGGCGCAAGTGGGCGGGGTGGCCGCCTCTCGCGACAGCCGCGCCGGCCAGGCCCGCCCCTCCCGCTGATTGGCTCGGGCTGCCCCTTCTCGGCCCGTGATTGTTCCGGGTCCCCAATCCGATTAGCCCCCGCCCCGTCCACGCCTCCCCGGGGCTGTCGATCACGCTGGAGCCGCCCCGTCCCGCCCCGCGGCGACCGGAGGGGCGGCGCGGCGGAAAACCCGGGGCGGATTCCCGGTCGCTTTTGTTCCCGCAGATCAGCGCGCAGTATTGTTTGAGGTGAAAGCCGGGCGTCCGACCTTCCCGCTTGACTCCCGGGCGTCGCCGTAGGGAGGAAGAGAGTATCTCCGAAAAGCTGCTGGAGCGGGGGCTCCGGAGACCTGAGCCGTGACGCGGTTTTCCCTCAGCGAGGCTGTGTGACCTTGGCCTAGTCGCTTGGCCTCTCTGAGCCCCGGGCGCCTCCTTGGAAACCGAGGGTAACCCTCACCGCCCCGGGGAGCGGGAGGGGGCTCGCGAGGAGGTCGCGAGCTCGCAGACGGCCTGCGCCCGCCCTTGCGAGCCGGCCGGCCCGCCTTGGGGTGAGAAGGGAGCAGCTCTCTCCGCAGACCTCGCCAGATGCGGCCATTGTTAAGTCAGCCGGCTGTCAGCGCGCGAGGACCCCGGGGCACGAGCAACGCCCCCTCCTCCCCTCCTGGCCTGTGCGCGACCCCCACCGCAGGTGGAGGGGAGGCCTGGGCCCCCGACCCCCGTGAGTCCTACAGCGGCAGGCCCGGCCCCGCAGCAGTGGTCCATTCTCCCTGCCCTTCCCCCTGGGTGCCGTCTTTTGACTTCTGGCGACCTACGACTCATCTGTGCGTGCCAGGCTCTGAGGCCCTGCCCTGCCCGCCCCGTGGAGCCTACACCCTGGTTCTGGGCAGCACACAAGAGCAAGGCACTGAATAAATGCGTGCATTTCTGCAGGACGTGGTCCAAGGTGCTGGAAACTTCCTAGCAAGACATTCGCCAGCCTTGGGACCTCAAGGCTGAACAGACTTTGCAGAGCCACTCTAGGGAGAGAAGGAAAATGTGCTTCCCACTCCCTGACCCCTCTCCACGCCTTGGGCAAAATTTCCCAGAGCCACCACGGTGTTCTTGGTCAGTGAAGGGAGGAGCAGGCAGTTGAAAATCCACATAGGCAGGAGGGGTGAGGCTGGTCCCCGTTGGGTCTCCCTGCCTCACTTCCCCGGTACAGTCTGCTGTCTACAACCACATCAATCCTTGTTCACTCTGACCTCACCTTTTCAAGTCATTCCAGGGAAGTAGCCACATTCCAAAAGCTACGATAGGAGAAAGTAAAATAATATGGAAATCGGGGCAAGTCAACACGTTTGCCTCCTATTGGTTAATTAGGTTCCTTGGAGCAGAAAGATCTTGGGACCTTATGGCGCTGAGGTTCCTCCAGGGCAGCCCCACCAGGGTGTGAAACCTCCAAGCTGTGGTGTCAAGCTGACCTTCGTTCCAGTCCCAGCTCTGGCCAGCTCTGTGACCTTGGCCCTTCACCCAACCATTCCAAGCCTCAGTTTCCTCATCTATAAAAGGAAACCAGGAATCCTACTCCCGGCAGCTAGCAGAGATGCTAACCGGCCCTGGACAGCTGGGGAAATTGAACCACAAGTAACGATCGAGGTCCCCCAGCTCCTGACCGCCTTCTTGTCCCTTTTTTGCTCTGCCGTTTGCTATTTAATGTGTGTACTGGACAGCTTATGGATTAGGGTGTCCTTGTAATAGACAGAAAAGAACAAGCAGAGACTCCCGGTGGAGAAGGCCATGTGAAGACAGAAGCAGAGATTTGGAGCCAGGGGTCGCCTGGAGTCACCAGGAGCTAGAAGAGGCAGGAAAGATCTTCCCCTGCAGTCTCTGGAGGGAGTGTAGCCGTGGGACACCTTGACTTTGGACTTCTGACTGCGGGAGAACACTTCCGTCGTGTTAAGCCCGCAGTTGTTTGCTGTGGCCACTCCAGGACAGTCTTACAAGTCTCATTTCCCCTCATCCGTACTCCAGCTCAGTTTAATCCAGATCAGTGGATAATAAACCACTACCCTGCGGGAGCACACCCCACAAAGGGTTTGGGGGCCTCCAAGAAGAATGACACCCAGCTCCTCGACTTTAAGGAACAGACGCCTGGACTCTTGTTCTGGAAGCCGATGGCCGCCCATCTGTGGGAGCTTTCTATCAGCACACAGTTCCCTTCCCAGGAAACAGCCAGGAGCCTCCGGAGGCTAAAGTGGACGGTGACCTGCCAGTCCCTCTGAATGCTAGAAATGCTGTCTCCTGGGGCTGGCCATGCGGCTGTGGTTTCCTCAGCCAGCTGCTGCCCAGGGCTCCTTCCCTAAAACAGCCTCCAGCCCCAAGCTGTTTGGAGCTGGTCCCTTTCCCTGACTTCAGGTGGGACTTGAACGTTTCTCCACCTTCTACAGAGTGGAGGGCCTGAGGATCTGTGGGAGGAGGCCGGGGAGGAGACCTCAGTGTAAGTCAGAGGGTAGGGCGTTCCTCCACGTGATCAAAGGGGCTGTAGGTAAAAGGGAAGCAGGCCGTGTGTTCAGATGAGAAGAGATTCCTGGTACAACGCTGTGTGGACAGCAAAACTCACTCCCAGGAGTGAACATACCTGCCACGTGCCTAACTCGGGCCAGGGACCGACAGTACAGTGGGCCCTGCCCTCGGCAGCTTGTGGTCTAGGGCCGAACGATATGTCTGTCTATGTTTTCCAAAGGACTAGAGTGGAGTATAAATTAATACTATTGTTGAGAAAGAGAGAGAGAGACTTGGGATTCACCCCAAATGCCCCAGAGAAGCGATTTTGCAATGAGGATGGGCTGTGCCTGGGATGACTTCCTGTGTCTGAAGGGATACGGAGTTGCCGCGGTCCTGGAATGCGGCTGAGGCGAGAGCTCGGCCACCTGGACCCCAAGTCCAGCGCCCGGCCCCCATCGCCCCGCTTCTCCGTTCTCGCGTAGAACCCAAGCCTAGGGGAGGAGCCTGGAGCCCATGTTGTGGCAGGAAAATGAAAACAGAGTGCAGGTCGCGAGTCCCATCAGCAGGAGAAGTCCTTGAACAGTGGGGCAGAAGTACACCCAGGCTCCCTCCTGGATCCGCCACTTTACCTTCCCATCAGGGTCTGTCGAGGGGTGTGCCTGGTCTCCAGTTGGAGACACGTGCTGACGTGCGTTTTTCCTTTATCCAAGGCCCTGTGTTTCTGACACAGAAAACAAAGGGACCCCAAACCCCTTCCGTGCAGGCCTTACGAAGTAGGTCCCTGATCTCACTGATGGCATCATTGCTCGGTGCCTCAGCCCCTGATAGCCTCTCGTGATGGCCACAGCTCTGTGAGCCTGCTTCTGAACTGCTGTCACTGTTCACGTTTTACAGATGGAAAGGTCATCGTGGGCCCAGGGCCATGCAAGTTTGTACGCGTTGGAACCAGATTCTGACCTGAGTCAGTTGCCCAGGATCTGCCCCTCCCGGAGGAAAGCATAAAGGTAACTTGTTTATTCGTTATTTCTGCAAACCAGAGGCTCCAGCCATTATCTGTTATCTGCCGCATGCCAGTTTTCCTTAGCCGTGGCCTCCCACAAAGTCCACCTGGAGTCGTAAACGGGCAGTTGTCCCAAACAATGCCTGGCGCTGATTCTGCACAGACACACATTTTCCTCCAGGGCAGACTTGCTTTCTTAGGTGTCTGTGGCCTTGGGCTAGGTGCCGTTGCCACGCCGGGAATTACCTGGGCTCTTACTTGAGATGGTGGTTCCTCAGCCTGACCCCGGGTACGGATCCAGACCCCCTGGGGGTGGGGTCTTGGACGCCACATTTCACCGGCTCCCGTGTGACCCTTGTGTGCACCTCGTGGAGACGTTTTGCTGTCAGGCTTCCCGTGTGCTGCTTTGGACCGAACGATAGCAACCACCAAAATAATCAGTTAAGTCCATATCACAGGCCTACACCTTGACCGGGATCCTCCCTGTTACAGATGGGGAAGCTGAGGCACCATCCGGGGCTCGTGGGTTCTTGACAAGTCCTGAGCCTTATTTGTGTCGTATGTCTGTTCAGTTTTCACATTTGTTCGTTTCCCACACCGCAATTAATTCACTGCTGCTTTTGGTTTTGTGCGTTTTCTCTTTCCACCATGGAAATTTCCAAGCATACCCAAGAGTCAGTCGACTAGTGTAGTGATTCCCTGCGTCCCTACTGCCCAGCTTCCTCAACGGTGACATTTTGCCATTCCTGGTTCATCTGTTTCCCCCACCCTGCTCCAGCATATGTACATAATTCTTCCGGACTATTTTAAAGCAAGTAAGTTATGGATTTTATGTATATAAGTAATCAATAATATACATATATATTGTTTTGCCTGGTCATGAGGTAATGCATGCTCCTTGTACAGAGATTATATCTCACTAGAAAATGATATAGAACTCACAAAGAATCTCACTTCTCAGTCATAACCAACGTCAACATTTGAAAGTACATCTTCCTAGACACTGTTGTATTCATATGTATTTATGCACACCTATTTTTACAGGAGCAGTCTACTCTCCACAAAAATAGGGCTGTTCTCCACATTTTGCGATCTCTTCTTTCCACTTAACAACATATCCCAGATGTCTTCGCCTGTCACGGACTCTCTTCCAAGTCCTGGTTTTCAAGGGCAGCCCAGAATCCCTTTGTTTGGGCGTACCGCAAAATTTTCTACTAATCCCCTATTGCTGGACATTCAGATTATTTCTGTTCTGCTGGCTGAGTTTCAGAAGGCAGTTCTGCTTATCCTGGACCTTGCACCAGGCTGAAACCCGACCTGCCTCCTCCAGATCCCCCATGTGTTTCCGAGAAGTACGAGCAGGGCTAAAGCGGAGGAACTGGATTGCTTCCCAGTGCCATCCCAATCAAGGCTTCACCGCCTGGCTTGAAGTCTCAAGATACAGAACACACCCAGACTCAAGTCGGGGTGAAAAACACATTTCAAAGGCAGGTAACGTATTGTTTGGGTGACAAGGTGTAACTCTGAAATATGGGAGGATTCTTTTTAAACAAACCCACCAGAGCTCACCCAGCCCAGTAAAGCTTCCTCCTTCAAGGTGCTCACCCCAGAAGGCCAGCTCCTGTTGTGATAAAACTATGATTGCTTGAAAATATACATGTGAACTCCTCTTTTAAAGCTGCCTCCACAGTCTGTGTAAATAGTTTTTGGAGACACTGTAGGCCAGGAAGTCTTTGTGCTTCAAGGTGGATTGACATCTGGAAACAGTCCGTACTGCAGACCGAAGAGTCTACTATGTCTGGTTTGAGCAGAAACAGATTTATTAAGTTACAGCAGGGGCCTCAGAGTGTCTGGCAGGATTGGAGAACAGATGTGGACACCATTTTTGTATCTTCCTCTTTTTTTTTAATGAATTGCCTGTTCATGTTTTCTGCACATTTTTCTATCAGGTTTTGGGTCTTTGTTTCTGTCAATTCCTAAGAGTTCTTTATATATTAGAGCTATAAAAGCCCTTTATCTGTGATTTATGTTGAAAATATTCTGTCCCAGTTTGTCAGTTGCCTTTGACTTCATTTATTGTGTTTTTACCTTGAAAAAAAGTGTATTTTTGTGATCATTTTTTGCATCTGGATTTTAAGTGGTGGTTAGAAGACCCCTCCCTACACCCAGGTTATAAACAAATTAATCTGTGTTCTCTTGTATTATGTATATGGTTTCATTTTTTTTTCATGTTCAGGTCCCTGAACCATTTGGAGTTTATTCTTATGCACAGTATGAGGTATTTGCTTTTGAAACCCAGTTTTATTAAACGTATCAATTACACCAGGGGTTGCAAATTAAAATGCTTTAAGGCCAGGCAGAAAGTAAATGAGTGAAGGGAGGTGGTATAATAAAATAGGGTGAGGTTTGTAGGTGGTTAGGGATTAGATTTAAAGCACACACACACACACACACACACACACAGTGGGTGTGTTAGTTTCCTATTGCTGCCGTAGATAAATTATCATAAACTTCGTGGCTTATAACTACAGCATCTATCCTCTCATGGCCCCGGAGATTAGAAGTTTGGAATCCAGGGGGCAGGGGGGCAAGGTAGGTTCCTTCTTAAGGCTCTGGTTAAGAATATATCCCAGGCCTCTCTCCCAGCTTCTGGTCGCTGCTGGCAATCCTTGGTGCTCCTCGGCTGTAGCCACATCACTCCAGCCTCTGCCTCCATCTTCAGGTGGTTGCCTTCCTATCTCTGTGTCCAATTCTGTGTCCACCTCTTCTGACAAAGACCCCAGGCATTGGGTTCGAGGCCCACCCGATCCAGTGTGACCTCATTTGATTACATCTGCAAAGACCCTATTTCCAAATAACGTCACATTCATAGGTGCCAGGTAGACATGAATTTTGGGGGGACATCACTCAACCCAGAACAGTGAGGGAAAAGCAGAGCTGTCTGGAGCCCCCCGCAGCCTGCGTGCTCAGAGCTTGGGCCCCTTATGCTGCTGTTGGGGTCATCTACACCTAGCAGTAACGAGTCGCTGTATTTGGAAACTCATCACACTTCATTCTGAGAATCAGTCTTGAAAAGCATTGACAGATTGTCACTTGAAAATGCCCTGAAAAAAAGGAAAAAGAAATCTGATGGCCAATTCTTCCAAATGTGAATAGATGGCCTGCCCCACAGCCAGTAGAAAACAAGTTTGTTCAGTATGAATATTAGGGCTTCCCTTTGGAGGCCAGGTCTCTTGTTACGTTTTTTCCTTCAGAGTAAGAGGTGAATTTCTACAGATTCCCCTGTGCTGAAAGAGGGCCCATTTCATACCAGAGAAGGAGGAAGGTGGTGTCTCCCCTGCCTAGAGATGGGGGAGGGGGCTCTCTTGCAGCTAATGTCCCTGTCAGACCTCCCAGGGTCTAAGTGAACAACACTGTATAACACTAATCTAAGTGAAGAGATTTTGCAGATGTAAAGTCCCAAGTCAGGTGACCTTGACACACAGAGATTATCTGGGTGGGCCTGGCATAATCAGGTGAGCCTTAAAAGTAGAGAGCTTCCTCTGGCTGCTGGCAGAAGGGGTGTCAGCAGCGTTAGAAGCGTCAGGAAGACATATGGTATCATTGCTGCTTATAAAACAGACAGGGCCGCATGGGAAGGAAGAAAAAGGTGGTCCTGACCTATAGCCACTAGGACACAGAGACCTCAGACCTGTAGCCTCAAGGAGGTAGATTCTGCCACAGGCAAGAACCCAGCCACCAAAACCTTGACTTCTGCCCATTAGACTCTGAGCAGAGATTCCGATGGGTCTGTTCAGATTTCTGGCCCACAGAACTTCCAGATGATACATGGGTATTGTTTTAAGCCTCTTAAGTTTGTGGTGACTGGTTATACAGCAGTACAAATTAATCTACCTCTGCTTTTGTTGAAGGTCTGGGGGCAGGGACACTAAGAATGGGGAGGGAAAATGGAGACGTGGGATTGGATAATCCCTCCTGCACCCTGCTGCACCCTCCCACCCACCCATGAGAATTTCAGGCCCTTGCGTGAGACATAGAGACACCAAATGAATGGGGTTTGGGGTGTCCTCGGTGGCTTCAGAGGTTGATGGAAATCAGACATATGTCCCCTCTTCTTGTGCTTAAGCAGTTACTGAAGACGAGGGAGATTGGTGGGTCTAACCACATTTTATCCTGGTGTTTTATAGGTTCGTAGGACCAGGAGGAATCCTGGTATTTAACATAATTAACATAATCAATTCCCCCTTTGGGGTAACATCCCGGAAAAGTGCATCCTGCCTGCCCCCCCCCAAAAAAAGCAAGCGGCAAAGTTTTTTCTCTAGGTGCACCTAGCTTTGGGCAAGTCACTTCCCCCTCCCAGGAGCTCCTACTCATAGACTTGGAGGCAGCGGGCATGAAACATGTGGCTTGTAGCAGGTGCTCAATAAACGTTAGCAGTTGGATTGTTATGACCGTCAAGTGTAACACCTGTTGCACTTGACCCCACCCCCATGTCTCTAAGCTGCATGACCCAGGGCAGCTCTTCCAAGTGCCCTTTCCTCATCCTGTCACAAAAGTGAGGACTAGAGAAGGAGCTCGCACAGCTCCGGCCACACAGGCACTTCACCCGGGCACAGGTGCCCGCTGCCAGAGCGGAGCCTTGCCTGGAAAGGTAACCCCAGGAGCCCTGAGCGTTGAGAGGCCACGTGGATGGCAAGTGCTAGGTTTCGGGTGGGGGTTAAGGTCCGTGCTGAGCAGGACAGTTCAGGGGCTTGAAAACCATTTTGTCTCTGGCAGGCTCTGGGACTCCTGTGTCCCAGAAAACCCTCCGGCGGGAGGAGGAGAGGTCAGTGCCTGCAGCAGAGGACTCTAGAGGGCCTCTGATGGAGAGGGGGTGTGAGGAAGGAGCAGGGGGGTCAGAAAGGCCCTACTCAGGCAAGGCTGGCCCGAGGCCGTGGGAGCAGAGGTGTGGGGGGAGGGTCTAATCTTGGAAGAAGGCATCTTTGTCCCTCTAAAGGGAACAGGTGTGGTCCTTTACCTTCCCTCGCAAAGAAGACAAAAGGCAGACACGGGTCTCTGTTAATGGTTAAACCGTGTCCCCCTAAAACATGTCTTGGAGCCCTAACACCCAGTACCTGTGAATGTGACTTTATTTGGAAGTAGTGTCTTTGCAGATGTAATCAGGTTGAGTGAGGGCATTTGGGTGGGTCCTAACCCAAGGACTGGTGTCCTTCTAAGAAGAGGAGACACACGGGAGAGGCCATGTGAAGCTAGGGGCAAAGACTTGGGGACGCCTGGAGCCCCCGGGAGCTGGGATAGGCAAGAAGGACCCTCCCACAGAGCCTTCGGAGGGAGCAGGGCCCTGCAACACCTTGACTTTGAGCTTCTGGCCTCCAGAGCTGTGAGAGAACACATTTCTGCTGTTTGAAGCTCTACCTCCGTGTCCTGGCTCCCCGTCTGTGGTGCTCTGTTACGACAGCTACACAATACGGACCTGGTCTCCAAGGCAGGGGTGGGGACAGCCTCTTGGTAGATGTGCAGCATGGCTGGTGAACTACCAGAAGGCCCTTCCCAGTTGTTCTCCCACTGGCTACAAAGGTTGGAAAACAACACTTTCCCATGCCTGGCTTCCCTTGTATCCAGGAATAACCTTGTGATCCAGTTCTGGCCAGTAAGACTCGAGTCAAAGCCTGACGAGGGGTTTCTGGAAAGTGACTTCTCTCGCAGAGGGGAAATGTGTCAGGCAATCCTCTTTGCCCTCCCCATCAGAGCATTCTGGAACACAGCACAGCCACGGTGGTGGAGGCCTTGTTCCCTTGTGATGACACACACGAGGGAGACTCACCCAGACCTTGTGCCTGGCGCCACCCAGGGACAAGCTTCTTGTTTGAAAAATAAACCCACGTTTGTTCAAGTGAGTTGGGCCCTCTGCCACCTGCTGCTGAATGCCTTCTTAGCCGATATGGTGGTTTGCCCTCAGGGGCCTTCCCAGACCCGTCTCCCCTCCGGTGGACCAGAGAGGTTGAGGGCAGACACTCCAGAAGTCAGAGTGAGCAGATTCCAATCCTGGCTCTCACCCCCAGCTTGCCCCGTGTCCCACTTCCTCTGCAAGATGGAGGTAAAAGGTACCTACTTGAAGAGGCGGCTGGAGAATTAGGTGAGAGCCTGCTCAGCAGGTGCTCAAGACGTGGTGGCTGCCAACATCTGTAGGAGCATCTCCATCCTGTGGTCTGCTGAAGACAGGAGCCCCGCAACACATGCGTTGCTGTAAACGTCGGAAACGGCCGGGGTGAGTGGTATCCACGTCATCTGGACTCTGAACAAGCTCTTGCTGCCGAATGAGTGCCCTTGAGCTGACTGTGTGCATGTGTGTTTGCGGCACAGACAACCCCCAGGTTGGCCCAAGCCATTTCCACGACGGAGAACAAAAATGGCAGCATATCATCCCAGCTGCGGTCAATCATCACAGCTGCGGTGGGCTCCGCGCGCAGGACACAGAGTGGCAAGTCACTTTTAAAGGACAGACAGCTAGCAAGTGACAGAGCTCGGCCTTGCGTTTGGGAGCTCACTGTGCCTCCTGCCAAGCCCAGCCAAGCTGAAGGTTTTGGCAGCAAAGGAGGGAAGGCCGAAAGAAATGCCAGGGGACAAAGCACTTTCACGCCTCATTTCACCCTTGTGACATGCCTTTGAGATCAATAGATCGTTATCCTCACCTGGCAGAGGAGGCGACTGAGCCTTGAGGAAGGAGAGCTGAGCGGATGCGGGCGGAGCAGGGCTAGAACCAAGGTTTCCTGACCCCCAGTCCTGCCGCCCTGTCCCCCCTGGAATGGCTGCAAATGGAGGCTGAATAGAGATGACAACCCTGTGGGTGAGGAGGGTCATCATAGGGCATCTCTTCAACACGGCTCAGGTGACCTTGGAGTCACGGAGCTCACGCTCGTGGAGACCTGCCGGAGGCTGTGTGCTTTGCATTATTTCCTTCGATTCTCCTTTCGCAGATGAAGAGACTGTGGTTCAGAGAGGCCACCTGCCCTCTGCACGCCACCTGCAAGGACAGATCCCACGTCCGGTCCACTGTGTGACCCTAGTCGCATTGGATGTCTCCTGACCAAGTGGAGGCCTTGCCCTCACGTTAACCACGGCAGCTCTGGTGCGCGGTTGTGTTTGCTCGTATGTGTAATGTGTATTTGACTTCAGCTTCAGATTCTGTCTGAAGAGCGGTTGCTGAAGCTGACCGTTTTTTGAAGCCACTGGTCCAGAGGTCACACGTGTGATTCTTTTCATGCATTGGCTCCTTGGCACTGAGACTTCCTCTTTCTTACGCAGGGACAGCGTTCCACGTGGACATCTGTACGGAACTCTCAGAACCATCCCTGGCTGTGAAATACGGTAAGGCCATGCCAGCGTGTCCCAAGGGAAGTTCGGTCCTGTTGGCACACGTCTGTTGGCACCTTAATTAAACTATAAGCTCCCTGAGAATAGGGACCGACCGGTCTGATACGTTTTTGTCATTTTGAGTTTCCAGCTCTAGATGGATGCCTTGTATGCAGAAGGCACTCGCTAAGTGTTTGCTGATGGTCGTTGCGACTTCCCAAATAAGTTTTTGCAATGCTTCTTCTAGAGCTCTGCCTTTTCCTCTGTAGAGATTGTGGTACCGTGCTGATTTCTCCAGTGAGTACAGAATCTTGTCTGTCAGGGATGATTTTTTATGTGTAATTATGTTTCTGACCTACTGCTTGCAGGGTGGAATTTTTTCCCAAAATATCGGTAATATTTCCTTATAACATAGCCTGAATCCCAGGACAGGAAAGACTTGATCTGAAGAGAATGTGGTGGTCATGTGAGGTTAACTTCTTCATCAGCAGATGAAAAAGGAGATAAAGGGACCATCAGGGGTCATCCAGCCAGTTCACTCATCAACCTGCCTTTGGAGGCTGATTCCTAACACAGAAAATAGTCGGTATGATTCACAACTTCTTCAGATGTTTTTAATGTTTTTTATTTTTGAGAGAAAGAGACAGAGGGTGAGTGGGGGAGGGGTAGAGAGAGAGGGAGACACAGAATCCGAAACGGGCTCCAGGCTCCAAGCTGACAGCACAGAGCCCGACGTGAGGCTCGAACCCGCTGACCGTAAGATCGTGACCTGAGCTGAAGTCGGACGCTTAACCGACTGAGCCACCTGGGTGCCCAACAGAGTCTTCAGATTTTTGATCAACTGTGTTTGGCCAAGTTTTTCTGTATTAAATGTATGATAACGTTTTACGGTAACGTGTTCTGTTCACATCCACTCATGCTTCTGACATTACATGTGATGTTATCCACGTAACCTGCTAACTAGCAGGTCAGGAAGTCCTGAGACATGAAGGATCCAGAATTGGTTCATGCACTGTCTCATGGACACCACTGAGGACCCAGCCTCTTGCTGTCTATACATTGCGCCCTCCTCAGGGTGTTAGCCTTGACCTTAGGCTGGTTCTCCTCAGGCTAACAAGTGGCTGCAGCTGTTCCAGGCATCACATCCAGCTTCCAACAGAAGGAGAAAAATTATCTTTCTTTGTGTATCAAGTTTAAGGGGGAAAAAAGTCTTTCACCGAAGCCCCTCTGCTCATTGGCTAGGTTGTGTCATATATCCACTGAAACTAACCACAGACAAGAGGGCTGGAGTCATCGTAATGGCCCTTGATCAATCAAGATATGCCTTCTGGGACTGGAGCCTGCCTCTCCTGAAGCCCATACATGTACAGAGTGTGTAGAAACTGGAACAAAATCAGGGGTCTCTTTGCAGATGAGGATGGTGAGGCTCAGGTCACCTGTGGTACACTCTGAGATCTGTCCGACCCCAATTATGTCTCCAACGGACCACGCTGCCACGTTACGTGAGGTGTGGGTGGGGTTGTTGTCACCCTTTATCATAAACGCACTGGGCATCACCTTCCACTAGAGCCAGCTTTTGATCAGGTACGTGCTCCGTAATCAGTCATTTCACAGCTGGGCAGATACAACCAGGCCAGGTTCCCGCGTTGTCCGGAGGCCAGGTCTGCCGGGTTAATCTCCTCGTCGCCGGGAAGGACTCTGCAGCCCCTGGGTGCACTTTCTCCCTTCCCGGCCACCCCGCGGCTAGTTCTCCGGGAGCGAGGGAGGGGACGTGTTGCTTCCCAGTCCCGTCAGCCTCTCTGGAAAGTTGGCTGAGAGGCGAGGTTGGAGGGGCCGTCTGTAGTGGGCGGGGGCACCCCTGGACTGATTCACCCATCGCTGGCCCGTCGCCACGGATAACTGAGGGGTCACACCTCCACGACAACCTTCTCACCCTCTGGCTCACGTGCGTGCACACAGCACTGTGCGTCACCAGCACGGACACGGGCCCGTGTGCTGCCCCAGTCCTGCGGCGACCGTGCCGGCACCCCCTTCATCGTGTCTGGGCTCATTAACAGTCGGCTGTGTCGGAAACGAGAGCAGGCTGGAAGAGCCCGGAGACACGGGAGCCGTGGTTCTTGGCTGTGTGGCCCCAGGCGCACCACTCAGTCTCCCCGCACCTCACTTTTCCAATCTGCATGGTGGGCTGCCGTGTGGCTCGGGGACCGTGGGTACGGCGGTGTGCGTGTGGCCGGCACCCGTGAGCAGTGGCCGTTTCTCACAGCCGTCGGGGTGTAGCCGTGGCAGGTTCGGATGGAGCGAAGTAACCTCCTGGTGGCCGCCTGACCTCTTGACATTCTCTGAAAGGAGAGCCTACGTTTTCCTGTGGGGGTGGCCTTCCAAGTCTGTGGGCTCGCTCTTGCTTTGTGTGGGGAAACAGGGAAAGCAGCCTCAAATGTGTGCTTCCGGGCGGGTGCCTTAGCTTCCCGTGGCTGCCACAGCAGATGCCCCCAAACTCGGTGGCTTGAGACGACACACGTTTTTATCTCACTGTCCTGGAGGCCCAAAGTCGGACACGAGTCTTACAAGTTTAAAAATGGGGTGGGACTGGAGCTCCCAATAGCCAGAACTGCTAGGGGGGGACAGGTCTGGCTCCCCCACCGTGCACAGAGTCCCGGTCCTGCGTGCACAGGGCCGCTACAGGGAAAACGCAGCCCCGGGTTCTTCTCCCCTTGGAGGCGGCGATAGGAGGTGGAGACCAGCACCCTTCCCTCGCCTTCCCCTAAAGACTGCACTGACGCAGGGGTGCAGGGTGGAAGTGAATGTGTTTGGACAGTCGACAAAGGCTCTTATCAAAGGCCTTCAAGGAGAGCTTGACCCCCCTGAATGTATCCACCACATTTTGCGTGAAAAGCCGACGTGCACTTTTTAAGGCGGAGTTTCTGGCTTCCACGGCATTCCTGCGGGGGTCTGATCCAGGGGAACGTTGAAGAGTTGGGAGAGCAGCGTTCGGAGCCCAGGCTGCGTTCTGGCTGTGAGGCTGTCCCTTCACGTGTCTGAGCCTCAGCTTTGCCAGCCTGGACAATGGGACAGCCCTGCTCACTGGCGTTGTCGCCGTGGAGACACAGCCTGGCGCCTCGAGGAGCTCCGCGGCTGGCGGCGAGGCCCAGTACCAGCGACACTGGGATTTTCTGTCCGCATCCTTCTCCCCGGGGCTGCACCGGCCGCCCTGCGTTCCCGGCCACCAGCTTCCCCAGCAGCCTTTCTGTTTGTTTGGAACAGTTTCTCGGGGTCTCCTAGAGAGAAGATTCTCAGCTGAGTTCCGGCAAACGGACACGCTACCCCACCCCCTGCTTGGAGGGATCCCAGCAGCTCCCTTGGCTGCCCAGCGAAGAAGAAGAAATGATGTCAGGAGTGTTTCTGTCTTGAGGAAGCTGGAGACTCCTTTCAGCAGGACGAGAAGACACTATCAAGGGGATGTAGGGGGGCTTTGCCAAAGCATCCTTGCACGGTGCTGTGGAAACATCCGTTTCCTCTGTCTGCCCGGAGAGGGGCTGGGTCAGCTGGGCTGGTGGTCTCAGTCTTGGTTCTCTCAGCCTGATTGTGCTCATTTATGTCACAAAACACACACGTGGCTCAGGACCAAGGGGGCTGGGAGCCCCAGCTCTAGACTTTGGGTAGACACGAGGGGCCCTTTCTGGGCTCCACATCAAGGCTTCCCCTCCTGGCGAGCACAGAGGTGGCGCTGTCCTTCGATGCCCTGTGGCACTGACAAGGAGGGCCCATGGTGAGCTTAGCGTCCACAGAAGACGCTGAAGGGCCTCCGCTCTGGAATCGTGTGACCGGAGCTTGAATCCGGGCTCCATCGCGTAGAGGCTGTGAGGCCTCAGGAAAGCTGCCCAGTCGGAGTCTCGGTTTCCCAACCAGCAGAATGGTGGTGGCAAGGTTCCTGCCTCCACAGGTGGTGGTGAGAGCAGAAAGGGTCCCCGTTGGAGGGCGTTCAGCACAGGTGACTCCGGACACACGGAGGGGAGGTCGGAAGCAGGAGCCACTGCTATTTCAGTCACCTGACTATGAAATCGAAAGATCGGAAAGTACAGAAAACGTCAAGGGAGAAGAAACCCCAAAGTGTTCATAGCCCCAGTCCCCGGAGACGCGCGCTGCTAGCTTGCGTTGGGTGTCCTTCCAGCCTGTTTCTACGTGTGCGTGTGTGTTTCGTGGGCTCAGATCACTGCTGAATGAGCACAGCCTGTGTCTGTATACGCGTGCTAGTTTTTCTTAAGACCCGGCATGATGTTGCTTAACCCGCTTCTTTTCAACTTAAAAATGTATCAAGACCATTTCCTGGAAATCATTACATTTTACCATGTTGCATATTTTCCCACACTTTGATGTTTCTGAAATAGGGATGTGTTTTAGAATCGTTGTCAAAAGAAACATCCCAGCTACTTCTCTCTTGTTCTCCCCTGAAGGGGGTTATGAAATAGGCGATCCGTGTGACAAATGACAGCGTCTCAGCCTCCAAAAAGCATGTCGTTCTGAAAGATGCCTTCTTACGGGCCACGTGGTTCTCTTTGGTGCCTTTGCCATAATTAACTTAATTGACCTCCAGTTTTGGGCATTTTAGCTCCTTCTGGTTTCCTGCTATTATCAACAATGCTGCAAAAGAAAACGTATGGCAGGAAATCCATTCAAGTGGGTCACTGACCCTACAGGGCAGAAGCTGGATGGAGAGGTCAAGGTCACAGCCAGTCTCCAGTGACCTTCTAGGGAGGAAGGTCGGAGACGAGTGGCTCCTTTGTGGCCGGGGTGCGGAGAGGCCCCGGGTCGGAGGGGTGATGTCCCGCGCAGCAGTCCCGTTGACTCGCTGTGCTGGCTTTGGGCTGGGGCTTTCCCTTCCCCACGCGGAACAGAAGGCTCGGAGAGAGACCCCTTGTCAGCGCCAGGCACAGCTCGCTCAGAGTCCACGTGCTCCGAGGCAAGAGAGGAGAGGCTTTCTCCTTTTCTGGAGTTCCGTCTCATGCCTACGTTTTGGGTAGGATGCTATTTTTAAGTGCCTGGCACAGTGGATTTGTACACCCCAGGGGAGGAGGGGGACTCGACGCAGGGCAGGGCTGGGCGGGCAGCAGGCATGGGCGCGGGCAGGGGGGCTGCATTTGCTCTGCTCTAACAATGAGCCGCGGCGGCTGTCACACCCACAGCCGGCATTAATCACTTCCTGCCTTGCCTTCCCCAGCAGCTCTGACACAGGAGGCCACGCCCCGCTTCTGGAAAGTGCCCCACTCAGACTGTGAGGGTGCTTCCAGGCCACACTTCCTCCGTCGGGTCCGTGCCCCCCCCCCCCCCCCCGCACGTGTGCCTTTTGCCTGGCTCTGGAGACTGCATGGGCTCCGGCCACCACCACAAGCGGGTAAAGCGTTTTGCAGGCTTTGAGGCGAGGCTGCACCCGTTCGGAACGTTGGCAGTTGTGTGGGGCAGGCCACGCGGGGCTGGGCGTGATGCCCAGCCGGGTCAGTCTGTCACCCAGGGTTTTGGGGTTGCAAGCAACAGAAATCGACTCTTGCTGGCTGGGGTTCAGGGGAGGGGGTTACTGGGTGGAGATGGGCTAGTTTACAGAACAGAAAGGGAAGGTGGATAACGGATTAAGGCTCAGACAGGAGCCGCACGGCGCCCAGGATCCAGGAGTGGGATCAACAACCGCCTGGGGGGAGAGGAGGGTCAGGGTGCTGTGCGGGCCCGTTTGCTCCATTTTGCACATGAGCGACTGAGAGCTGGAAAGGAAGGGACTTGCACAGGGCCAGGTGGCTCGCTGGAGGCACAGCCAGTCCTGTGTAGCGGGACCAGGTCCACGAAGACGAGGGCTCCCGCCAGGGCCCACCCTGGAAAGCTCGCGGGTGTCACAGCAGGAGCTCCTATCCTGGGGCTCCTTCACCTCCCAGATCTTGACCCCTCAGGCCACACATTGCTTACTTTGGATTGGCAGGCAGCCCACGCCCGAGGCGGAAGGAGGGGGGTGGTGCTCAGGCAGGACCGGGGTGTGACTCACTTCTGTCTGCCCAGCCAAGTACCAAACAGAGAGGCTGGCAAGCAGGAGCCAGTCCACAGCCACTAACCAGCAACCGAAACCCTGCTCAGAGTGGCCAGGCCTCGACTTACACAGAGGTCACCAAAGGATGGCCTTGGCAGGACGCCAGTCCTTGCCTCTCTGCTGACCACCCGCGAGCCCAGTCGCCAGCATCTGCTGCCGTGATGGGCCCCTCCCCTCCTTGTTCTGGCCACGGGACAGGCTCGCTGGCCTTCCCTCCCCACACAGAGTCAAGCATGCGGTCCACCTCGCCTAGAAGGCCCTGCCCCGGTTTCCTCCCAGCCCCACCAGCTTGGCATGAAAGAATTCGGGCTCTGCAGTCAGAAAACCACATGTCTGTCTTCACAGCTTCCTGGTGTGGATCTTGGGCAAGTTGTGTGGCTTCTCTCTGCCTCAGTTTCCTCCTTTGTAACACGAGCCCTCCCTTGCAGGATTCCTGTAAAGATTGGGAGTAAGGTGGGCGAACACCAGTGCTTGGCACAGGATAGACGCCGGCTACAGTGCTGTCACTCTCCGCCCGAGGCCTGGCATCTCCCTGCAGGACCGACCAGCCTGGAGGAATGTTCCAGGCCCCAGGGTTGCTCTCTCTTGTGCTGACAGTCACCTTGATCTGGGTCATTTGGATAGCACTTTCCAGATGCTAGCATGCATTGCACTCGTGGCAAAAGGGAACATTTTGGCTGCTTAAACCCAAGCCAAACAAAAAAACTGACTGTCATCATTCTTGCCCTCTAAAGGGAGTGGCAAATTCGTACTGGGGATGCTGGCCTGGGGACTTTGGTTAGCCAAGAGCAGAGGAAAACATGTCATTTCAAAGCACCAGCTAGTCCTTCATGCTGCTGACGGCTGGAGTCCTGCCTTAGCCAAGCATTTTAGTGCTTCCTGTCTGTATGTTACTTGGTACTCTCTTGGCTGCAAATGATGGAGATTCAGTGTGAATCTCTAAAGCAAAAATAATGTTCATTGGCTCACTGACTGGAAAAGACAATCTCCCCGTGAGTCAAGCTTCAGGTACAGCTGGATCCAGGGGCTCTCCTTCTCTCTGCTCTGCTTTGCTCCGTGTCGGCCTCGTTTTGTAGATACCCAGGCACTCATCCCATCCCGCATGCCCTGATAAAATGTGACATTAAGGGCCCCCAGGTGGCTCAGTGGGTTAAGCAGTTAAGCGTCCAACTTCAGCTCAGGTCATGATCTCACAGTTTGTGAGTACAAGCCTCGCGTCGGGCTCTCTGCTGTCAGCATGGAGCCTGCTTGGGATTCTCTGTCTCCCTCTCTCTCTGCCCCTCCCCTGCTCACTCTCTGTCTCATTCTCTCTCTCAAAAATAAATAAACATTTACAAAATAAGTAAAATAAAAGGTGACGTTAACACACTTCCAGCAGGAGGTAGGGTTTATGGTCCCTCCTCTTGACCTTGAACTTCCCTTTGAACTTCCACAACCAGTACAAAGTGGTGGAAGTTACATGTGATTCCGGAGACTAGGTCTTAAGAGGCATGCAGCTTCCAGCTGGCTTGCTCTCTTTGGGGACACTCGCCCTTGGCAAGCAGCAACCATGCTGTACGGAAGCCTGTACCAGGCTGGCTTTCGAGGGGAGACCACAGAAAGAGGCCCGTGTGGAAAGGACCTGAGGGCCCCGCCGACAGGAGCTAGGCTGGGCCCGCAGTTAACTCCGGACTCCAGCTTTTGAGACTTGCAGTCGAGGCCCCGGACGTTGTGGAGAAGCAAGGTCCACACCGTGTTTAGTCTTGACCCTCCAAATGCATAAGTGTAGTAAACGGTTGACTTCTGTCAGTAGGTTTGGGGTATTTTGTTGCATCGCCGTAGCAGCTGCAGTAGTTTTCATGATCCCTACAGCTCAGACTCTCAGCTGAGGAGTGCCAGATCTGCCCTCCGCCAACACCCAGCATCCGTTCGTAGTCAAGATGCAGGTTAATTCCGCTCGGGCATGAGTCTTCTCTCTATGTGGTTGTTGTGGCCGGAGGGGTGAGGAGTCCTGGCTGCTTAGGCTCAGTCGCGAGCCACGCTCCGGCCTGGCGGAGGATGGGTACAAAGACGGCCTGGTCAGGACCACCGGGAGTGGGCCAGCGGTGGCTCAGGAAGGAAAATTGGGATGCGGCCATTGGATGAAACAGGGAACCGTTCTGGAATATACAGGCAGGTCCGCAGCTCCCTTGTGAATTGCTCTCCCTACCAAGAAAGCCATTTCTTTGTTAAGGTGTATGTGGCGGGTCGCTGGGGCGAGGAACCCAGAAAAAGCGGAGTTTTTCCTACCACACTTTGGTAGGATTTGGAGAAAGCAGAACGCCAAGATATGCGAACTGATACCTGAGGTACCTGTGTCTCACCTGTGTGAGGACCTGACTTTTCTCCAGCTCTGTGCTTAGCATTGTGTTTGGTGTTTTGTCTACACGCTCGCTTAGTGAGCACGAAACTCCTGGAGGGCCAGGACTGAGCCTCCAGGACAGCAGCTGGCATGTGATGGCCTGTGGTAATTAGGATTGCCTCTTGGCTGCTAGAATGGGGGCCAAGATAGCGGCGGTTCAAACAAGGGAGAAGTTTTTTCCTTTCACAACTGCCCAAGACGAAACACTTCAGGCTAGTGTGACCACTCCAGGTTCTCTCTTATGTTTTTATCTTGTTGCTCTGTCGGGGCGACTGGCTGGCTCAGTCTGTAGAGCGTGCGACGCTTGATCTCAGGGTTGTGACTTCGAGCCCCGCTTTGGGTGCGGAGATCACTTAAAAATAAAATCTCAGGGGCGTCCGGGTGGCTCAGTCGGTTGGGCGTCCGACCTCAGCTCAGGTCATGATCTCGCGGTCCGTGAGTTCAGGCCCCGCGTCAGACTCTGTGCTGATGGCTCAGAGCCTGGAGCTGCTTCGGATTCTGCATCTCCCTGTCTCTCTGCCCCTCCCCCGCTCGCACTCTGTCTCTCTCTCTCTCAAAACTAAATGAACATTAAAAAAAATTTTTTTTAATAAAATCTTAAAAAATAAAAGTCATTATGTTGTTTCTCTGCTAACCCCAATATGTAGTTTCTATGCTGAGATCTAAGACAGCTGCTCCAGCTCCTGCCAGTGCGCCTGCATTCCAGCCAGGGCAAAGAGGGAAGAAACGGGAGGTAAAGGGCACCCCCTCTTCCTTGTAAGGACAAGGTCCAGAAGGTTTACTCATGTCTTCTGCTTATATCCCATTGGCCAGAACTTAGTCACCTGGCCCCAGCTAGCTGCTAGGGAGGCTGGGAAATGTAGTTCTTAGCCAGTGACCATGAGCCCACTGAAACGCAAGGTTTGTAGTGCTAAAGAAGAGAGAGAATGGATATTGAGTGATGGCCAGGAGACTCAGCCTAAGACACTCAGAGCTGTAGAGTTGGTAGTATTCCCTGTGGGAGATGCAGTGTGGCCGGAGAGCCAACCTTCCAACGGCTTTCATCTTGGCTCTGCTCTTTACTAGTGGTGTGACCTTAGTCGCGATTGTCTCAGCCATAAAGTAGGGGCGGCAATAATACCACGTTTCATTGATTCGAGGATTCGCGTATTAACGTCTCTAAAATGGGGATGTGTTTGCAACTGAGGACGTGTTGAACTGGCCGTGTCTTTCATTCGAAAGAGTATAGAACAGAACAGTGTGTCTTACAACTTACAGGTGTCTTGTTTTGAGGATAAAATATAGAATATACATATCTACTTATTAATAGAATTATCAATCAAATACAGATGTCAGTATTCATAGTTTTCACCGATCAGTGCCAGGATCATGGTAAGAATGCAGTAAATGCCAGCCTCTGTTGCTGTCAAGGATCCCCCGTGGGGAGACGGAAGGGGCTCAACCAGCCGGGGCTGACGTAACACCCAGGGCTCAGGGAATCAGCTTTAGCACCCATCTTCCAGCAAGGCACGAAGCCGGCAGGTCCTTCCTCCACCCCACACGCCCCTCGTGTTCTCAAATTCAACTTTGCAGTTGATGGCTAGGTGGAGGGGACAGGGACCAGCCTACTTATTATCTTAGTCTCTCGGGCTGCCACCATAAAATACCACGAACTGGGGCGGGGAGTGCTTATAAACACCACATGTGTTTCCCCTAGTTATGGAGGCAGAGTGCGGCATGGTGGGGCCCTGGTGACCTCAGCGGGGGGGGGGGGGGGGGCAGAGCTGGGGCAGCGGGCCCCCTGCTGACTCCCTCCTGAGGGCCCCGCCTCCTCACACCGTCACATGGGGGGTGGGGTTTTGACGTAAGAGTTGGGAGAGACACAGACATGCAGTCCGTGATACTTACCTTCCTGGTTTTCCAGCCTGAGCCCTGGATGGGTTTCCTGTGGCTGCCGCACAAGTTGCCACCAGCTGGAGGGCTTCAGACAATAGAAATGTATTTTCCTGGTCCTGGAGGCTGGGGTCTGAAATCACGGTGTGGACAGGGCCGGGCTCCCACAGGAGGCATCAGGGGTGTGTCCCTCCTGCTTCTTCCAGCTCCTGGGGCTCCAGGCGTCCCTGGGCTGGTGGCCGCAGCTCCCCAATTTCTGCCTCTGTTGCCACCTGGCCTCCACTCTGTGTCTGTGTCCTGTCCTCTTTTTACAAGACGAGGGCCCGCGTTAGGGCACACCCCGATCCAGCCTAACTGTACACCTGCAAATACCCTGTTTCCAAAGAAGGCTACATTCTGAGGTCTCAGGGAGAGGCGGATGTTGGGGGGCGCTATTCAACACAGGGTATCCCCTCACTGCAGTCTGTCCCCCGCCTGGCTTCGGTCGATTCCGCTCTTCACCTCCTCATTTTTGCTTTTTTCCCCGCTCCCTGCCACATCTGCCGGTTCTGCGTGGCGTCCCTGACACCGGCCGTTGAGAACATTCTGTTCCACGCAGATGGGAAAGGCGGTACCCAAGCCGTTGTGCTAGCTGCCGCTAAAACATAATAAGCTCGAGAAGAGATGAGGGGAGATAAGCCTGAGAGAAATAATTAATAGGAAGGAATGTCACGTGGCATGAACTCACTCAAGCACAGCAAAATTTGTCACCAAAGATTGCCGTGGAGCTCTATTTATTATTTTATTTTGCTCTTTCAGTAAACATTCCAGTAAAACACCGACTTGTCCAAGCACAAAGAAATGGCACCAGAAAGATTTTGAGTTTGGGGTGTTGGCCTTTTTCTTTCTTGGGGCGAAAAGCCAATAGACGAGTCAAATGGGCTGTGAGCACAGGTTGCAGATGGGGTGGGTGGTTTTCAGCCACAGGGGACGGAAGACAGCCAGCCTCTCAGAGTCCACGAGGGCAGTTAATTGAAGTCAGCTTCTGGGTGCACTTGGGCCACTGTGATGCGGTGATGCTTTTGGAGATGTTTAAAAAGCACCAGGCACTTGGTTTTATTAGAATTCTGGAAAAAGTGTTCTGAGGTCAGGTTTAATTATTTAAAAGCTGGAAGGGATCTGAAGAAATCAGACATAGGTCAGTGGCCCCCAGACCTATTTTTTTTTCATGCTCCCTTTCTTATTCTGAAATGAAATTCATAGAAAAGGTAATCTATCTACACACCAGTTGCAAAAAAAAAAAAATCAATATGAGGCCTTAACTGTAACATAAAGGAAAAGTCATCTAAAATAAAACAACATGGACCTCGAAGGTAAATGTTTGGGTCTGACCACACTAGACAACGTAATGGCCAGAGGCTTGCACCACAGAGAGAATGTCGGTCACACAGGTGTGTCCCACAGAAGCTCAAACACCACGAAGGCATTGCTGCTGGCAATGTGATTTTCCGAAACGGTGAGCAACTCTCGGCAAAGTCCAAATGGAGGTGACAGTTTCCCCTTGACCACGTGGTAGTTGCAGTCCCAGATGACCCAGCGTCTTGACAGCTCCGTGAAAGACAGACAGACAGAAAATGGAGGCAGGTTCTAGACCCACAAACTACAGGAGGATTGTTCATCTACATGACGGTCTGGTGGGGCACTGGGAAGTGGAGGAGGTTCTTGGGGGACTGTCCCACTCATGGATCCCCTGCAAGTTTCCAGAATGCTCCATAGGGGGCAGCAGTGCCCCTATTGAGGGCCACTGATGTTTGGGGTCCCTCATGTTTTAAGGTAAGCAAAATGAGGCTGAGAGATGGGATGAGGCTTACCGGGGTCACACGGCCACTGAACTGAGTGTCGGAGCAGGTAACTGGTCACCTTAGCACAGGCTTTCTGGCAACAGAGGGCCCTTCCTTCCAACACTCGGTCCTTCCTGCTGAGAAGGCGGGGGCGGGGGGGGGGCTGCTTCTAGGCTAAGCAGCCTCGTGAGCTGTGGAGTCACCGGAAGTAACATCCTGGAAGGAGGAAAGAAGGATCCCCCGGCAACCCTGACCTCACTTTAAGGCAGTGAAGTGTTGGGAACACAAACTTTGAAGCCAGAGAGACCCGGATCGGAGTCCTGGCCTTGCTGTCAACTGCCTGTGTGCTATCAAGCCAGTTGCTTAATTTCTCTCTGAGCCTCGGTTTTCCCACCCGTGAAATGGGGTTAAGAATGTCACCCACCTGTAAGGTGGTTGAGAGTACTTCGTGGGAAAGATGCGTGTGAAGTGCTTCCTTAGCCCAGAACCTGGGCGACTAGGCAAGTCCGGCTCAGTGATCACGACAGCTTTGTAGCGGGCCTCAGCCTGGGGGGCGGTGGGGGGTGGGGGAGGGGGTTGGAGAATTTCTTTTCAGTTAATCCTGCCCTTCGTTCGTTTACAATTCAGTGCTTTTTAGGATAGTCAGACAGTCGTGCAGCCATCGTCACTACCTACTTCCCGAACATTTTCGTCACCCCCGAAAGAAGCCCCATTTCCGGCAGCAGTCACTGCCCACCCCCTGCCCTCAGCCCCTGGCAACAGCAGATCTACTTTCTCTCTCTGTAGATGCACCCCTTCTGGACACTGCACGTAAGTGGAATCCTGGCCGCTTTCACTCGGCATCGTGTCTCAGGGGCTCGTCCCCACCGTAGCCTGTCAGGACCTCCTTCCTTGTTGTGGCTGAATGATACTCCGCTGCTCTGACAGACCACACTTGGTTTATCCATTTGTCTCTTGGTGGTTCCCCCACGTCCTGGGCTATTCCAAACGGTGCTCCCCTGTAAGAGCACTACCCCCAGCACGTGGTAGGTGCTGGATGAGAACTAGCTGGCTCGATTCCGAATCTGGCCCTTGTCTGGGGTGGAAGGACGCGGATGGGACAAGCCCGGCTTCGGATCCAATTCCATGAGTCCCCATGTACCTTAACCTCTCTGCATCTGTGTCCTCATCGAGCAGATGGGCAGTTTCAAGGAATCAAGAGAGTGTTTTGTATGGGACTAGCCCATAGTAGGTATTCAACGTGTGGTCTCTCATTTGTCTGAGGGCAGCCCCTTCGAAGCCTTAATCGTTACTCTCTGGCCAGGGCAGAAGCCAGCTCAGAATCGTAGGATCCAGCTAGGTTTTGGGGAGGGGCGCTCTGGCACTGGCTTGTGCACATCTCTTCCCAGCTCTGCAGTCAGTGACACTGATTGGTAGCTTGAAATCAACCCAGTGGGAGTATTTACACCCTGGGAATCAGCAACCCTTCATAGGAGGGCTTCCCTCCGCGCCGAGAGCCTGTTGTTAACCTTTAACCAGCACATCACAGGTTCTAGTACTTTCTGGCAGACTGGCCTGGGTGGCGACAGGCCAGAGGGGTCAGGAGGGGTCAGGTGGGACAGTCCGTCTCAGAGATGCTGTGTCAGACACGGTTTTCTGCCCCGCAGCCCCTCCCGCTCCTGGCCTCGGGTCTGGGCACCCATGGTGGAGGTGGAAGGGAGGGGCCTGGCCGTGGCCCACAGGGCCTGGGGTGGGGGTGCTTTCCTCCCCTGTAAAAAGTCTCACCAAGCACGAGATGCCCTGATGCCTACAACTATATAGCACCCGTCATGTTGTGTGTGTAGACCAACGTGCCAGGCATGGGGTGCAGGGGCAGAAAGAAAGGGGCGGGCTCCTCAGTGGCAGTATTGTCCCCCGAAGCTGCCTGACTCTGGCCTAAATAGTAGGCCACTAAATATAAAAACACTCTGTTGTTCAAGCCGTATTTAGTCAAATATTCTGCTACCTGCAGCCCGAATCCTCCCGATACAGATGCCAACATAGGCAGAGAGGAGACTGGGGTTCCGAGGAGGGTTGGGGGCAACTCAGAGACACCATCTTCAGATTCAGGAGGCAGAACTGTGCCCTAGAGCTGGCCAGTCAAGGAGTCTCCTCCCAATTCAGGCAGCAATCGGGAAACGGAAAAATTGTTGGAAAAACATATCAGCCAAAAACATATCAGCCAAAAACATATCTCACAAAGAAGCAGAAAGTCTGAACAGTCCTATAACCAATGATGGTATTGATCAGTCAACTCAAATCCTCCCGCAAAGAAAACAGCAGCTTTAGTGGTTCAGTTGGTGGAGCACATGACTCTTAATCTCAGGGTCATGAGTTCAAGCCCCACCTTGGGCATGGTGCCTACTTAAAAAAAAACAAAACAAAAAAACCTTTCTTGTATGATAAAGCACACCTACCAAAATGCTATAGTAAATATAATTCTTCACGGTGCACATTCGAGGCATGTCTTTAAAAGCAGGGACGAGGCAAGGACGACTCTTGTTTCTGTTCGATGTTGTATGGTGGGAGTGACCAGCATAGGGGAGTGAGAAAAGTAGTAAAAACTATCAAGGTTGGAAAGCAAGAAACAAAGCCATCATTACTCTCAGATGACACGATTATTAAAAACTTGAATCTACAGAAAAGACATAATCAGAAATGATAAAAGAGTTTAACAAGGCAATGCCCAGTAATTAAACCCAAATCTAGAGCCAAGGGAATGGAAAGTGAGCAGCGTGACTTAGACAAGAGGCGGAAGAGCAGAGCCCATCACAGAGTCACCTGTCCCCAGACTGGGTTCTGCCGAAGGCCAAAGCAGGAGCAAGAATGGGGGTGGGTCTGGTTCCACCTGGCTGGAGAGGAGGCACGACCGGGTGGGGAGCAATCTTTTCCTGGTGCTGGCCTCACGGATCCCTTGCTTCACCCTCTACTGCTCCCAGAACTACCGTCTCTGGGTTTCTTCCGGTACAGCTAGCTTGCCACCAAATGGTCCGCTTAGATTCCTTCGTGTTTGCGAGGAACAGGCACACCCAGACCCGATGACCTTGCTCAGCTGCCAGCAAGCGTCTCTGTACCTTTCTGCTGCCGTTTCCGTCTACCTGTTGCCCTCTCGCCCTCACCTCCCCAGAAGGGAGGATCTGGTTGAACACGCACATCCTTCACGTCTTGTTCTACTTATGCTGCCGCCTAACAAACTATCCCAAACCCGGTGACCAGAAGAAAGACAAAAGCATGCGTTATGGTGACAGATCTGTGACCCGAGCAGGACTGGGCAGGGACAGCACATCTGTGCTCCATGTGAATTCACGTGAGGCAGCTCAGCACCTGAGGGTGATTCAGCGACTGGGAGCCAGGATCGGCTGAAGGTTCTCTCACTCACAGGGCTGATGGGACCTCACTCAGGCACTTACATGTGACTTCTCCACGGTGGCTGGCTTCCAAGAGCAGGCATCCCAAGAGAACCAGGTGGAAGGTACATCACCTTTATGACCCTGCACCAAATATGGGATAGAGTCACTCCCGCCACTGTCACAAGTCCACTCCAACTCAAGGGAAAGAGATCTAGTCCACACTTCTTTTGGGATGAGTGGAAAAATCCTACTATAAGAAGAGCATGTGGTTGGGAGATATTGTTGGGAAACACAACCTGTAACTCCCCTGCCCCGCTCCTGGCTTCCCCCCTTGTCTGGAAAACCCATCCTCTGTCCGTAAAGGAAGCCCGTGTTCTACTTGTAATGCACTGTCTCTCCAGCCACGGGGATCAGGCCAGGAGTGGGCACGTGACCTCAACGAGCTTGGCAGAAGCCAAGCCCGTGGCTGTCAACCCCACGACGGGAATGGACAGCATAGCAGAAGGACACAGATGATGCCACGCTGTTGCTGTGTTGACCCAGGACTCTTGTCTTCAGGGTCTTCTGAGAAAAATTAGACCTTAGCTGGACAAGCCATGGGGGTAGGTTTTCTGTTACGGCTGAGCACAATCCTAGTTTATACTCGGAACAAACGGCCACTGTCACATTCACCCCACGGTCATCACTGAAGGGAACACAAGGCCCAGGATCACTATGGACGGCGGCTCTTTATTTGAATAGCTATTCACAGAGGGACCGCGTCTCTTTTGTTCATCTTTCCAAGCACTGGACATAGAAGACTCTCGATAAACTTGTCTTGGATGAGCGAGTGAGCAACTAGCAAGAAGCCGCGGTGACAGTGGGTCCTGTGTTAGGTAAGTCTGGGTTCAAAGCCCACTCCCTCCTCTCACTGGCCTTTGGATCTCGGGCAGTACCGTTAACCTCTCTCCGCCTCAATTTCTTGACTGTAAAATGGTGATACTGCGATTAACTACCTTCGAGAGTTGTGGTCAAGATGGACGGGTTGGAAGGGGGTTCACTCTGGCGTTGTTATTGAACCTAGTAGGAGCGAGGGCGGCTATGGGGGCGGGAGAGGCAGAGTGGGATCTGGTTCCACCATTTGTGTGTTCCTTATCCTCAGGTAGGGCAGTTTGGGCTGGGCGCAGTGGGTAATTCTTCTGTGGGACAGTGTGGGACCCCTCACGTGGCTGTAGTGATCTGCGTGGTCAGAGACGGGTGCGGCCACGGTGGGTGATGTTGCTTGCGTGGCCTCGCTTCATCCTCCATGGGCAGGTTGGGTCTCCTCGCGGCCATCGGAGAGGGCGGGAACAGGGACCACAGGGGCCCTTGAGACTGAGGTCAAAGGTCGCACATCACGTCCGCCGCAATGTGTGGGCCAAAGTCCTTTGCAGATTTGCAGTCACATTGCCAAAGAGCAGGTACGCAGGCCAGCATACTGAGAGGCCACAGCTCCATGCTGAGAATCACCTTCTCCAACCGTGTGCTCCCCTTGATAACCTCCCCCAAAATCTGCAGACTTTACTCTAAAGAGTTTCCCACTGCCATCGTCACGAGTTACCAGCCAACTAGTGACTGGAAACTGCACACTTGTTGTAGAGTTCCAGAGGTCACAAGTCTAGAATGGTCTGCAGGCCCTTGGTTCTCCCGGAGGCTCTAGAGAAAAATTCCTTCTCTTGCTTTCCCCACTTTCTGGAGGTGCCACGCTCCCTGGCCTGTGCACTGCCCCCATCTTCCTGGCCAGCGGCCCCATCTCACCCCCCTGCCTGCCTCTCATATGGACAATCGGGGTTGCATTTAGGGCTTGCCTGAATCATCCAGAACAGTCTCCTCGCCTTGACATCCTTCGTCACATCTACAGGGTTTGTCTTGCCAAGTGAGGTAAATATTCACAGGTTCCGGAGCCTGGGATGTGGGCGTCACTGGAGGAGGGTATTCTGCGTAGTACAGATTCTCACATGCTTTCTTTCTAATCTGGTAGTTTCTAGACTTTTTCTAACATATTCCAATATGAGGTTAAAAAAAAAAAAAAAGGAACGTCAACCTGGGTGGCTCAGTCTGTTAGGCATCTGACTCTTCGTTTCGGCTCAGGTCGTGGTCTCCTGGTTCGTGGGTTCGAGCCCCACGTCAGGCTCTGTGCTAACAGCGAGGAGCCTGCTTGGGATTCTCTCTCTCTCTCCCTCCCTCTCTCTCACTCTCTCTCTCTCCCCCCCACCCCTGCCTCTCTCTCTCTCTCTCTCAAAATAAGTAAATAAATATTAGAAAGGAGAGAGAGCATACTCCACTATATATAATTAAAAGCCTGGGCTCCTCACCCACACTCCCTGGATGCAAGTCCCAACCCCCCCCCACCCCCAGCCTGCTGTCCTGGCCACGCTCCTTGACCTCCTCATACCCCCGTTTCCCCACCTGCACAATGGGGGGTGCTCGCGTCCATGGCTGCCTTAACAAAGTACCACACCCTGGGTGATTTAAATAGCGGACTTTGTCTCACCGTTCTAGAGGCCAGAAGTCCAAGATCAAGGTTTCTGGGGAGGACTCTGGCTTACAGACCTCCGCCCTCTCATCATGTCCCCACACGATGGAGGGAGCAAGCGTGCTCTGTGACGTCTCTTCTGACGAGGACACTGATCCTCTCGGGTCAGGGCTCCCCGTAGGACCTCATCTCATCTTTGTCATTACCTTGCTGCCAATTCAACCATTTTGGGGTTTAGGGCTTTGACATGTGGGTGGGGCCACGGTTCTGTCCACAGCAGGGGTAGTAACGTCTCGCCGAGTTGTGTGGGGTAAGGGAGTGTGTGTCTGGGAGAGGTTTGGCGCAGGGCAGGCAGCGTGAGGGCAGCGTAAGGGCTGGCCACTGTCGCTTCATCATTTAGAAGGCAAGGGTCTCTGCTACGCTGCTGGCGTATGCACGTTATCAAACATGAGTGAGAAGCCTCAAAGAGATGAGATGAATCAGAGTGGAAAGGATGATGGTTTCTTCGTGGGCCAGCAGATTATCCTGCGAACGCCTTGGGGTGCATGAGCCCTGCTGTGCTAGCCTGAGGGTTCAGTCACTCGTGGCCCTTCAAACACAGCTTCCTGAGCCCCACCTGAGAATCTGCCTCTCAGATGGTGGGGCCCAATATTTGCATTTTTTTTAAGTTTATTTTTGAGAGAGAGACACACACAGAGTGCGAGCGGGGGAGGGCCAGAGAGAGAGAGACCCAGAATCCGAAGCAGGCTCCAGGCTCCGAGCTGTCAGCGCAGAGCCCGATGTGGGGCTCGAACCCACAGACCGCGAGATCATGACCTGAGCCGAAGTTGGATGCATAACCGACTGAGCCACCCGGGCGCCCCCAATATCTGCATTTTAAAAACATCTTCCTGATGTTTGGGAAACTGCTCTTGCCTCCTGGGAAATCACCTGAGACCCCAGGACATCCCTCGTAGCACGAGGACCCTGAGTCACGGTCATTCCCGCCTGTCCCGGCACCGCTGCGGCTGAGGAGCATGGAGATCTTATATCCACGAGGTCCACGCCCCCGAGCCCACGTCCCAACCAACCCCACCCCTCTTCCCGTCTTTTTTTCCTGGAGACGCAAAAGCATTTTGGAAGTTTGCCCTTCCATGTAAAGAGGGTTCCTTCCCATGTTTTCCGTGTCCGGCGACTCTGGCCCTCGGGCCTTCACCGCTGACGTGAGTTCTCCCTCGCCGTGAGCCCAGTGGGTCAGAGAGACACTAGTTCTTGAGGCCCGACTACCTGGGACCTGCATTCACTTTGGAAGTGTGAGGGACACGCTTCCTCATTCCCTTCATTCGTTCGCCGGCACTAGGTCAGCGTGCAGGCCCGTGGGCCGCGGCTGCGCTGGGGCAGGGGGGTGCCTGGTGCGGCCGTGTGGAGAGCTCTTGCTTCCCTTCACTCAGCTTCTCCGGAATCTGAAGCCCCAGCCCCCACTCCACTCAGTCAGGGGGGAAAACAATTCACAGTTTGCTCTTTGCCCTCCAGGAAGCTTTTACTAACAGCCCAGGGGCTGACACAGGCCGAGAAAAACACTCTCAGACCTGATTTGCAGTTTCATTGCCCGTGCTGGGTCCCAGATTGAAACCCAGATGGAAACTGTGCTGGGGCCCCTGTCGTCTGCCCTCCCAGCCACACACCCCTGAAAGCCAGAATGAAGATTCCTGCCTCCCCTACTACTCTCTTTCTTTTTCTTCCATTCATCTTTTTTTTTTTTAATTGGAAAGTTAATGTATGCAAATGACAAAACAAAACCCAAACACTGCAGAGAGGTATGCAAGGAAAAGACCTTCTTCTACCACAAACCTTCAGGGTACCAGACCCACCTTTCCCGAGCTAAGCCAAGTCATGTTTCTTGTGTCTGTTTTCAGAAGTAGCCTCTATGCACACGCATGTGTGTACGTGCACAGGTAGGATGTGTGTCTGCACCTGTGTGTGCCCATACACAGGTGTGTGTTGACAATACACTATGCATTTCTTCTTAGAGGAACAGAAGCATCCACGTGTCTTGTTCTTAATTTTTTTTTTTTTACATTTATTTATTTTTGAGAAACAGACAAAGTGTGAGCAAGGGAGGGGCAGAGAGAGAGGGAGACACGGAATCCTTAGCGGGCTCCAGGCTCTGAGCTGTCAGCACAGAGCCCGACTCCGGGCTCGAACTCACAACCTGCGAGATCATGACCTGAGCTAAAGTCGGAGGCCCCACCGACTGAGCCCCCCAGGTGCCCTCCATGTGTCTTAGACAGACACCCCCCCCCCGCCGCCTTCCTTTCCTCTAACTGTGTGCTGCTTGTTGGTATATGGGCACCAAGCTGGGTTTATCCGCTCCTAGCTCCAGAGAGACATGAGCCCCTTCCCGGTCTTCACTGTAGTAAACAGAGCTGCGCGGAACGGCACTCCTGCACGCCCATGGAACGTGCCTTGGCACACGCATGCCGGCGCATCAGACAGCAGGGGCCTCAGACGCAGAACCGCACCCGGGAGCACGCCGTCGTGCACCTGCCCAGGGTGTGTCAGTGCAGCGCCCTGCCGCTACACCACGCAGCAGGCCACGTGCCCGGGACCTGTAAGTGTCACGCTGCGGAGCTCACTCTCATCACAGAGCAAAGGTCTTGAATCGGCTTGATTTTCAAACGACTTAACCAAAAACCCACCTCCTCAGCCCTGGTTTGTGAATGTGAGTCCTTCCCTGGCAACACTGTTATAAAAAAATAAAAAATAAATAAAAAAAAAAGAGGGCTTGTGGGGAAGAGCATCCTCAAAACACGGACAGCGTTGCTTCCGGCACAGAGGGAGCCAGACAGACTAGAACCCACACCCGCAGACCCCAGGCCCCTTGTTCCGCCAGAGCTCCCCCGGCACGAGGCAGACATGAAAGACATATCGTCCTTGCCAGCTCAGAGACACTGAGATCCATGCGGGTGCTCCCCTGAGCCTTCCTCAGTCCCCGAATCACCGGAACGGATTTTTAACACACACACCGCCACCCTGCCGTGGTGCAGCCCGTTGGGGTCTGAACATCCCTGGGGTTCACGGCTGGGACGGAACAGCCCCAGGTCTGTTCTCGGAAGCAGACAGCCTGCGGGATGGGGCGAGGCTGTCCTTGCCCAGCTGGAGAGAACAGGGCTTCAGACAGACTGGCAGGCTGCGACCCGGCTTCCCGAGCATGGCCGTGTCCCGCAAATGACGACCCGGCTGCCACCACCACGAACCGCCCTGCCGAGCCCACCCCGTTCACGCCACAACGACTGATGTAGGAATTATTTATAGACCCGAACTCCGCAGAAACCATTGTGTCTGCCGTTGCCACGGCAACAGGGATGTGGCGCAAGCCCTGGGCCTGAAGGGGCCACGGGGGCCAGCGAAGGCGTTGATTTCCAGCCGGGAGCCCCCAGCTCACATGCGCCATCGGGGGGTCACCGGGAATGAAAGGAGGCTTTCAGTCGCGTTTCCAGCGCGGGCTGGCGTGTGTCCCGGAAAACAGCACCACCTGGGTGTTCAGCTGCCGGCTGGTGGTTGGGTTTTGTTCGAACCTCTTGACGAAACCATCCAGAACAGCATCCCCTTGGCTGGCGGAGCATTGGCCAGCTCTGGAGCCTTTCAGGAGGCTGGCTCCTCACCCGGGCTCCTTGGTCAGTGGGGCCCAGGGATCTGTACGTTACCTTCTGGGCTGGTGGAAACGCACGTGACGCAGTGACCTAACCCTGTAGACAGTCGCACACGCACCCTTGTGCCCCTCGCCGACCTAGGCACTTTTGTTAGCATCTTCATTTCCGCTGGTTTTCTGGATGGAGATGCAAACACATACCGTAGAAGTCCTGCCTTCCCCTTTCAAGAAATAGGGATCCTGTATCCGCGCTAAGCGCCTTCCTTTTTTCGCTCAACGATGTACTGTCAAGGTGTCCCCAAATCAGTAGCTGCTGCTGCTGCTGGGATTTTTTATAACTGCACAGAGCTGCCCCCTCTTGTGTGGACATCCTGGATGCTTACCTGGATCTTTTCTCTTGGTACAAGTTGCCCAGAAGCAGAACCTAACCTCAAGGTCTGTTTGCAGGTGATTGCCAGGAGTGCCCGTCCCCTGGAGAAACAGGCACGGGTGTGGGGGAGGCAGGACAGGAGGGAAGGAGGCCACACAGGATGCCCACATCTTGGTGAAGGGCTGCCTGGGGTGATATTAACTCCCAGGCTTTTCCGCTGCTGAGGGCAGCGTGGCTGCAGGAGCCAAAGGCATCCTTCCGAACGATAGCCACAGCACTGACCTTTGGAGCTACGAACACGCCCGAGCTTCAGGTTCACAGAAATGGCAAGAACGGACGCCCAAGACCAGGGAGGAGCCCGAGACCGCTGTCCACGGAACCGGAGCCAGTTCTGGTCTATTCGGTTCAGACAGGCAGCTTCTCAGAGGCGCCCCCTAGCTCAGGGACCATCCCCGTTCACGGAGTACCTCTGCGAACACGGGAGCCCGAGGGGCCCGCCAGGTACAGAACAATGCTTCTTCCCGCCCGAGGCCTGGTGCCCAGCAAGCAGGTGGCGATCAGACACGCTGGCCCCGTTCGCTTCGCCCTGTTGCAGGTGCTCAAGATCAGGCACCCTCTGCACCTGCTGGCCGTGGTGCGCGCTTAGCAGTGTTGCAGAAATCGCTCCAGCGTCGCCACATTTTATGTATCTGTTTGTGTAACCATGTAAAATACATTTATTGGTAATAACTTGGTGCCTGCTCCCTAACATCAAGGTCTTTCAGATGAGCAGAATCCTGAACACGCTGGCGTGCGTCGCATTGTCCAGGGCCTCTTAACGGCCGCCGGGTTCATCCGTGCCGAGACCCACTCAGACCCGCTGCGTGCTCTCTGTAAACCCCCTGCCGCTGCAGGCCCGCAGTGGTCCTGCGTGAGCCGCCTGCTTCCCGGTCGAGATGCGTTTCTGTAGCAAGTTCCACATAAGGACTTCCTACTCTCCTGGCCACCTGTTCGTGCTGTGACCAGCTTCACCTGCCTTCCCAACCCCGTGCTGATCGTGCCCTTGGCAGGCGGGGGCCCTCCTCGTCTTCTCCCTCGAGCGTTCAAGGCCATGCGGCGTGTGGGGCACGAGCCTTTCCGTGAGATGTCTTAGTGCAAATGTGAGAAAAGCACGGCCCTCTGGGTGCAGGAACCTCGAAGGTGCACGTGGTGACGGGGACTCAGTGCGCCGGCTGCCTGTGCGTGTGTGCGGCCTGGTGTATTAACTCCAACAGAGAAAACCAGAGCAGCAGATGTGAGGTTTCTTTCTGCCTCTGTCACATCAAAGGCAAGCTGGTGCGGTTCAGGTACCTCCTCATGATCACTCTCCGAGTCTCCCAGTGTTGTTCTTATTCCCCAGAAGGGGTCCCCAGGCACTGCCAGGCAGAGGGGACATCTGCGCCCTCATTCAGCCTCATTCACGGGTCTCAGCCGACCCTGCAGGGAGCTCGGAGGCTGTAACGGCCCTGTGGGGGTGTCTGGAGCAAGGGCGAGGGCCGGGCCTGGTCTCCACGCAGGGACCCCAGGGGCCGTGACTGTGGACAAGGACCCTGTCCTCAGCTGATGGTGTCTCCGGACAGGTGGGGAGCAGAGGGCTGGCTCCCAGCCGTAGGCAGGATGAAGTGGGGCCTGGCCCTCACTAGGGCACAAAACCGAGCGGGCTGGCCTCTGGCTGCGCCCCAGTGTGAGGGAGGGCACTGCCCAGGCTTGAAGGGGCCACTCAGGAGCCGCACCATCACCTCTGCTCCAACTCCTGGCCCGAACTCAGTCACGTGGCTGCAAAGAGCCCCGAGGTGCAGTGTTTACGGTGAGCACCGTGAGCCTGTTGCAAGCCAGGGGTCTCTACTGTGACAGCGGCTGGGAGGCCATGACACCTGCACTGACCCAGGCCAGCCCAGAGCCAAGGGCTCCGAACATAAATGATGGCAAAGGAGAGATTAAGGGCTCACTGCCTGCTGCAAGTAGGAAAGGTGAGATTTTTCTTTTTTAAGTTCATTGATTTATTTTGAAAGAGGAAAGGAGAGAACGAGTGGGGGAGGGGCAGAGAGTGGGGGAGAGAGAGAAGCCCAAGCAGTCTCTATGCTGTCACAAGGAGCCCAATGTGGGGCTCAAACTCACGAACGATGAGACCATGACCTGAGCCAAAATCAAGAGCCGGACACGTAACTGACTGAGCCCCCCAGGCGCCCCGGGAAGGTGGGATGCTTAAGAGGACTCAGAAGGAAACGGGTCCGTTTTCTCTGCTGCATAATAAATTACCACCAGTTGAGTGGTTTCAAACACCCAGTTATCGAGGGTCAGGAATCCAGGCTTGGCTGTGCTGGGTCTCCCTCCAGACTTCCCAGGCTGCCGTCACCGTGTCGCTGGGCTGTGCTCTCATCTGGAGGGTCAGCCGGGAAGACTGATTCCAAGCTCACTCACTTTGTTGGCGGTATTTTAATCCTTGTGGCTGAAGCCCCGAGGACCTCACTTCGTCTCTGGATCTCACCTGGAGGCCACGCTCAGGTCCTGCCTCACGGCCCTCCCCGTGGGCATTCCCTGGCATGGCTGTTTACTGCTGCAAGGTCCACAGGAGAGTGTCTCCCTCCGTCTGCTGAGACAGAGCCTTATGTAACGAAATGAGATCCTGGGAGTGGCATCCCACAGTCTGTTGGTTAGAAGCGCGTCACAGATCTTGCCCACACTTGAGGGGAGGGGATCACGCAGGGCGTGGTTCATTGCCAGTCACCCTAGGATCCGTCTGCCACAGCACAAGACTGAAAACAGTTCAGAAGGCCTGTGCTCCAGACCATTTCTGCTACTGCTGTGTGACCTCGGGCAAGCTACTCACCTTCTCTGGGCCTCGGTGTCCTCATCCATCAAGCAAGTGGTAGAGGTCAATGGTCAGTAGTTTCAACATTGAAACGGATGCACGTTTTTCTTATGTTCAGAGAGCATCTTTAGCAATGCTGTCTTTTGTGTCAATCAGGAGTGTTGCCAACTGCGGCTGGGGGGCTAACAGTCACTAAGGACTTGCCATGGTTGAATGGCTCACACACACATCTGTATGATTCTACAAGGGCAGGATTGCTGCCCTTGCTTCCCGGGCCAGGAAACCTGGCTCAGAGAGGCCAAGGGACCTACCCAAACCACCCAACTAAAAAACAGCCGGGCTGGGCACTCGGCCGAGGCAGGCCCGACTTCAAAGCGTGTGCCCTTCCCGCTGTCCCCTCTATCTCTAATTGGCAGCTGTCACTGCTCTCTGATGGAGTTTAACTTTCCAGCGGGCAGGTTGGGGGGGGCGGGCAGAGGCTGCCTCCCCTGACCTTGATAAAGTGCTGGAGAAAAGCCTGGGCCTGTGGCCACGCCCTCCCACTGACCCCTCCCCTTCCCCCACCTTGCTGCTTTCATCAGAGCTCAGGGCCCAGCCGCTGCAAGGAAGAGACAGTTTGACCTTCTGGTGGCAGGTTGCCCATCACCATACATCTTTATGACGTCCTGTCTCCACCGTCATCGCCTGCGAAATTGTCCTTGGAACCTGCTGGTGCCTTTCTGACTCTTCCCGGGGTTTCTGAAGGAGGGAGGCGGCCTTCGCACACCCAGAGCAGGACAGCTCGAGGAGACGTTTACAGGGTGTGATTTACAGCGACGCGGGCAGAAGGGGGCCCACGAGGGTAACGTGGTTATTCTGCGTGGACAGGGGCACAGCTGCTTCCACACTGAGCACCTGGAGGTGAGTGGTGCTGGCCCTTGGGGGAGCGCGTGGAGCCACAGCCTTGAGGCGCGTGAGCTTCAGGTGAGGGACAGCCGGCTAGAGGCGACCCTGGGGGAAGGGATCTGGAAGGGGAAACACTCAGACCTCCTTCCGCACCTTCAGGCTCCTGTCGCACCAGGGCACCCTGTGGGCAACCAGAAGCCAGACAGCAAGGATGGCTGTTTTTGCAGAAAGTACAGGTCAGCTCCTGGGGCGGAGAGCAGGGTGGACAAGGAGGGAGTGTGGACAGGCAGGGTGGTTTGGGTTACACTGTGCGGTGGCGGCCATCCGAGCGGGTGTTTGTGCAGCGTCTGCATCACGTTTTGTGGCGCGTGTTTGTGGCAGGCCGAGAACGCGGCCCAAATGGTACAGTGAGCAAGTACCCAAGCCGCTGTGTTGGTCCGTCTCTGCGACAGCGGCCTGGGGAGAGCTGTTCTGCTCTGTAGATGGAGAATTGGGGGGGGGGGCAGGCTCGAGGGAGGACGTGAGGAGGGATGGGGCAGGGAGGGCAGAAGGGAGCCAGGGGGAGGCTGGGCTGGGAAGCAGGGTAAAGAGCTGACCCTGATGGCAGCCTGCCTTGAACGGTAGTGGCCTATGACCGCCAAGTGCAAACTGTGCACAACTTCGGGGCAAAAGCCATATCCTCATGCCTTTATGGTCGAGAAGGAATTTATTTTTTCATTTGAGAGAGAAAGAGAGAGAGAGAGAGCTGGGGAGGGGGGCAGAGGGAGAGAGAATCCCAAGCACGCTCCACACTCAGCACAGAGCCTGATGCAGGGCTTGATCCCACGACCCCGGGATCACGACCTGAGCTGAAATCAAGAGTCAGATGCTCAACAGACTGAGCCAGCCACCCAGGCGCCCGCAGAGGAATTCTTTAACAAGATTCCCAAACTGTGGAAGAAAATATTGATGGCTTTGGCATTAAAAATGCAAAATTTCCTGTTAGAAAGAAAGGCCGTAAAAAACAGTGAAAACACAAGTCACAGACTAGAAGGTGCTTGCGGTATAAATAACCAGTGAAAGAGGAACATCCACGTCTGAAGAGCTTCTGAAAATCTGTGAGGAGAGGACAAGGAACGCGATGGAAAGACGAGCAAAGGGCACAAGCCAGCAAGGCGAGTCGAAGAGAGAACGTGCGTGGTCCACGTGCGCGTGCACACCGCGGGGCTCGCCGGTCCACGGAAATACACAAGTCACGTCACAGCGTGATGCCTTTCCGTGCCCGGCAGCTTAGCAAGCGGAAAGCCCCTGACCACACCAGGCGCGGTGAGGACGGGGGAAGTGGGCGTCTGACGCCCTGCTGCAGGGGGAGTCCCTGGGCGCACGCAGCACCCGGCAGAGGGGAAGCCACGCCCCTGTGATGACCCAGCAGCCCTCTTTTGAGGCCAGGCCGCAGAAAAATGCTCCCAAATGCGCAAAGACACACCCACGAGCGTTCACTTGTTTCTAATAGCCAGCGGCCTGGAAGGTCAGTCGGCGGGGGGACGAATCACTCGCTAAGTTATGGTAAATTCGTACAACGTGATACTGGAGCCGTTACCCTGAATGCACTAAAGCTGTTAGGCCTCCGAACACAGTGAGTCAAAACGGCTGAATGGCAGATGTGACGCCCCTGGCATGAAGTTTGAAAGGATGCCCAGAAAAGGTGGTCCAGGGTCTCCCGGGAGCTGTTTGCAGTGCGATTCCCCCCTCCCCCCCTCGGGGAGCGCCCTCTGCACGGGCCAGGGCGGGAGCGTGGGGGACAGGGAGGTGTGTGTGAGCAGAGGCGACGGGATGTACGTGTCAGTGCGAGTGAACGTGCAGGGACAGAGGTGCACAGGTGACGGGAGGTACACGTGAGCGCGGGTGAGTGTTGGTGTGGAGCAGTGTGTGAGTGAACGCATGGGCACATATATGGGTGAGTGTGAGTGGGTGTGTTTATATGAGTATGTGGGTGTGTAGGAATGTATGTGTGTGACTGTGTGAGGTTGAGTGTGCATGTATGAGCGTGTGAATGTATGTGAAAGGAAGTGCGAGTAGGAATATGTGTGCCTTGTGATGAGTGTGAGCAGTGTGTCACTGTGGGTGTATGAGTAGCTACTAAGGTGGGCTGAGTCTCGGGGTCGCAGGTGTGAAACCCTAAGTGGCCCCCCAATGCCGGTGAGTCCTGGGCCATCACCGAGGTCCCCATTACTGGGCACGGGCCACTGTGCCAGCTGGGGCCAGGAGGGGGCCACCTGCGGAACAGGGTCGCTGGCCTCTGTAGGAGTCGCCTTTGACAGAGGAACACAGTGACGGGACCCAGGCAGGAGGACCTTGCGTCCCCCAGGTTTATAGGAAGGTTCCTACCACGTGCGCTGCCTGGGCCGTCCAGCAGGTGGCGATGCCTAGGCAGGTTGCAGCAGGATGTCAGGGTCCCCGGCCAACCCCCTGCGTTCAAGCTGGAGAAACTGAGGCAGGAGGTCTCCTGCCCCTGAAGCTTTTCCTTCCACAGCAGGGAATTCATCCCTGTAGGTGCCACGTGTTCATGGGGACTTGCCTTGTGCTGGGGGCCGTGAACAGCCGTGAGCAGGGCAGGTCAGGGCTCCCTCTGGAGCTCATGTCCCTGAGACAGGACAGGTGCATGCCCAGTGGGAAGCACCTGACTCTGAATCAGTGCCCACATCCCACACCCTGCACGGTCTGCCTGTAAGCTCCCCTTCCCCCCACCCGGGGTCGGCTGACCCTGAGCCCCCTCTGGGATTCACACTTACCACTCTGTACCTTCATCTGTCATTAGCCCCTATTCTCTTCGTGCCTGTGTGTTTCAGGGACAGGCAGCGCATTCCAGTGCACAACAATGCACATCCTTTGCCCTGCAAAGGCACTGGGACCCCTCTGCTTTATTGGAAGGTGTGACGGGTTGAATTGTGTCCCCCCAAAGGAAGTCCTAACCGTTACCTGTGGATGTGGCCTTATTTGGAAATACGGTCTTTGGAGAGGTCATCAGGTTAAGCTGAGGTCATGTTGGACGGAGTAGCATGAGCTTTAAGTCCTCAGTGTCAGGTGTCCTTATAGGAAAGGACAGAGACCGACACACACGCCAGAGAGGCCACGTGACAACAGAGGCACAGAATGGAGGGACGTCCTGGGCTGCTGGTGAGAAACGAGAAGAGACGGGAAGGATCCTCCTCCAGAGGGACTGTGGCTCTGCTCACCCTTGATCTCGGACTTGTGGCCTTCGGAATGGGAGAGAACGGACTTCTGTTGTTCTAAGGCCTGCGGCCTGCGCTGCTTTGCTCTGGCGGCCCCGGGGCGCTGGTGCGGAGGGCATGCCCAGGACTGGGAAGGAGCCTCCTGGCTCACCGCAGCCCTGACACGCAGGCTGGCTCCCTGGCCCGGCGGCCGCCGATCGTGGGCCAGGGGGGCACCTCTGGGGCAGGGGGAGCAGGCGGTTCCCACCCAGACTCAGCCCAGGCCTCTGCTCAGAAGCCGCATGCAGATCCCTCAGCCAGCACGTTCGTGCGCACGTGTCCCTGTGTGTCCCCCGTCCCTGGCCCATGCGTGCTCTGAGCACACACCTGAGTGCTGCTCCAGACTGAGCACGGTGGGGAGTCCTGGGTCTGCCACTGGCCGAGCAGGGACTTCAGCCCTGAGCCTCAGCTTTCTCATCTATAGAAGGGGCTAGTGAGAGCAGGCTCACAGGGCCGTGCTAGGGACGAAACTGGACACCGGTGTCCCGCACGCTGGGCAGGTGCTCAGTAAACGCTGAATCACTTCTGTGGGTACTGGGCACTGCTTCGAGCAGAGCAGGGGTGGGCACGGCAGCTCCTTGATCCCCCTCCCCCCCGGGAGGTGGCCCCCCTCAGCAGGGGTGCTGGCGGCTGGCGGGGCAGGCAGAAAGGGCAGACCTGGGGGAGCAAGCACTCGGGCGGGGAGGGCGTCACCAGAGGTTCGAGAGAAGAAAGTCCACCCGAGTATGGGATTCACACATAAAGCGCCCACGTGGTTTGTGGGTTAAAACCCGAGGATTTAAGAGAACACAGAGGTTCCAATAGAGGAGCTTTGGAAATGGACGAACAGATGCCGTGAGGTTCCCGAGTGGGACATGAGCACTCCGGAGGCACTCAATCCAACCAGAAGGCTCGGGAAGTTGGGGTAGAGCGAATGGCACATAGTGGGGGGGCGGGGAGGGGTGGTGTCATGTGATTTTCTGACAACACGTGTCAGAGATCCAGTTTCAGAGACCTTAAAATCCATTCATGCGAGGATGGGGACTCACCATGGCCCCTCGGGCAGCAGCAAGTGCAGGCAGGAGTGGACAGGGGGCTGGGAGTCCGGCCGGCGGGGCAGGGGTGGGGGGGACACCGACAGCGGCCCTGGGGGCCAGGTCTCGGGGCTGCACGGTCCAGCCCGCTGAACCACCCTTTGCGGCCGGAAGTGTTCGCTTCCACTCGTAGCAGGAATAGGAGCCCCGGGGGAGAGACGTTCAGGTTTGCCTTTTGTTGCCTTTTTTAACGTTAGATATTTGTGTAAGGCCCCCTGCTGGGCGCCTGGTGGGGTGCCATACCGTCCATGTCGGGACACACAGACCACAAAATGACGTGGTTATTCATATCAGATCCGTCACTCCAGTTTAAACTTTGGTGGGGTGGCTGTTTGAAACCACCGGTCAAACGCGGGCCTCAGGGTCCCTGGGCATCTTCTCTGTAGCCACCTGGGTAAAGCCAGGCCGGCCAGAGAGCAGTCCCAGACACAAAAGCCACTTCCCACGAGCAGGTGTTCTTGTCGGCGTTCTTCACCCTGGAAAATATCGGAGGCGGTGGACACGTCCAACAACAGGGGACAGCGACGTGAACAGTGCTGCCTGCTCCAGACAGAACATCCGGGGACCGTCCACAGAGGCGGCTAGAGATGTTAGCACACGCCCTCGGAGACCCAGCGATTTGACCTCCCAGAATCCATCTCAAAGACACCCCCAAGGGAGAGCACACGTGTTTCACGATCATTGTGAAAAGCGGGAATCCGCCTCCCTGTCACCCAGCAGAGACGTGCTTGAACGCAGTTGCACACTTGGAGAGCAAATGGAAACGGATGGGCACGTTCAGAGAACGTAGCGGAGGGTCGGTTTGTGAAGGTGCGTGTGGGGCTCACGGTGGGTGACAAAGGCTGCGGAAGCCAGCGGCCCCAGCCTTCCGGGAACGCAGCCCCTGCCCGCCTTGGGGGAGGAGGGAGGGGCCCCCCTCGCGGTGCAGGGCCAGCAGAGCAGGCGGTCCGGGTCCCCAGACATGCAGCTACAGCATTTAAAAATGTATATGAGGGGGGCACCTGGGTGGCTCAGTCGGTTGGGCATCCAACTTGGGCTCGGGTCATGATTTCGCGGTTCTTGGGTTCGAGCCCTGTGCTGACAGCTCAGAGCCCGGAGCCTGCTTCGGATGCTGTGTCTCCCTCTCTCCCTCCTCCCTCTTCCTCCCCCTCCCCTCTCTCTCTCAAAAATAAATAAACATTTAAAAAACCTATATGAGGGGCGCCTGGGAGGCTGAGTTGGTTGAGCATCAGACTCTTAATCTCGACTCAGGTCATGATCTCACAGTTTGTGGGTTTGGGCCCCATTTCGGGCTCTGCACTGACAGCATAGAACCTGCTTGCGATTCCCTCTCTCTGCCCCTCCCCTGCTCTCTCTCTCTCTCTTTCTCTCTAAATAAATAAATGAACTTAAAAAAAAAGTGTATATGAGTATATCCAGAACTGCTAAATGTGATGTATTTTCGTGTCTTTGCTCTCCTCTCTCGGTGGGGGTGGGGGTGAGACTATACAACCCAATGACGTTGTATGAATATAGGCATATATACATATGTACGTATATTTTATGTATTTATACATACATACCTACATATGTTTAAAGTGAAAAATATAACAGCAACACATATGTAGGTATGATCTTAGGTTTGTAAATAAGCAAACAAATTTATACAGAGACGGTTTTTGAAATTCACAGTCTGGGGGCGCCTGGGTGGCTCAGTAGGTTGAGCGTCTGACTTCGGCTCAGGTCATGATCTCACAGCTTGTGAATTCGAGCCCTGCGTCGGGCTCTGTGCTGACAGCTCAGAGCCTGGAGCCTGCTTCGGATTCTGTATTTCCCTCTCTCTCTGCTCCTAACCCACTCGCGTTCTGTCTCTGTCTCTCTCAAAAATAAATAGACATTAAAAATAAATAAATAATATAAAATAAAATTCACAGCCTGGCCTAGTGAGTAGCAAAAGGTTATCAGTGACAACCCCTAGATATTAGGGTTAAGGGTGATCTTTTCTTCGTCTCTCTCTTCATTACAGCTTTTCACTTCTGAATATTTTGCAATGGCTACGTACCGCTCTTACCACGAGAAAACTAGCTATTTGGCAATAAATACATAAATAAACGTTGCAAGGAAAGGCAGTGTTTACCAGGATTACGAAATAGCGTGGACAGACTCTTACCGACATTTGGTGGATGGGACTAGAAGGCAGGCTGCCTGCGTGTGCTCAGTGTGTGACAGACGCAGACTTAAGCCACCCTGCCTGGGAAAGGAGACGCAGGGTGGCCCTCTGCTGGGAAGGGGCCGCTTCCGCCCTCTGTCTGCACTCAGCTTTTCTTTAAGATTCCTGCACAAAAATGAAGCAAACAGGCTTTAAAAAGAGGGTAGGACGGCTCAGCAGCAAGGAAGGGAGCTGAACTCCGTTTCTGGATAAGAGGAAGGCGTCACGTCGGATGTAGACAGTCCTGTAAGGCAGAGCAGAGTCCTCTGTCCCTGTTCCAGAAGGGTAGACCGAGGCCCAGAGGGGCTAACGCTCCTTCCTCGCTCACTGTGTTGCATTGTCTCCCCGCAAGAGCTCTTACGACAAGATGCTCTTATGATCCCCATAGCATTGAAAAAGAGCGGTTATGCAGCTCGCCCAAGGCCGCACAGCCAGAGGCAGGCTTTGAATCCCAGAGCCAGACTCCACCAGCTCCGTGCTTGCCGCCTCCAGGAAGGGCTCGCCCTCGCGGGTCCACGGTTCAGACCTTACTGCTGACCGCCGCCGTCCTGCCTGCGCCCAGGCCGTTCCCCTGGCCTGAAATGCCCTCACGTCTCCACTCTTCCCCGGGGGGTGGTGGCTGGGCTAAGTGGGCCATGTCCCTTCCCACACACGCTGACTTGCCAACCAGCTTTGGGCCATGCCCCTCACACCCAGCCTCCCAGGCCAGCGGCCGCTTACTCACAGCTGGGTACCATCTCCGCCTGCCGGCCGGCCAGTATTTCCCCATCCTGCCTCCACTTCCTGGAAAATGAGTGTAATGAATGGTTGGTGACTGGAGGGGCCTGGCCCGGAGTGGCCTTCCTGGCCGGCTGGGCCCCGGGGACATGGTGGGCACAGAGACAGCCTAGCTCCTCCCCAGCTGCAGCCTCAGGGTCCAAGTGCCTGCCAGTCCTGTCCTCTGCTCTGGCCTGGTCCTGTTTCCCCTCCAGGCAGAACTGAGAGCACGGAGTCGGCCTGTGGCCCCGAGGGTTTCCAGGCTGGGACTGGGGTGGGATGGGGTGCGGGGCAGAGGCCATTGCTTCCAACAGCCTGGACATCCCCACCGCCACCTGGGCTCTCAGTGTTTCGTAATTCCCACTGTTCGGGAGGGCCAAGAGTCCCCGGCAGCCCAGCAGTGAGGCCTAATTCCCACTGGAACAGGGATTCCTATGGGGTTCCCGGAGAGACTCAGGGGTCTGTAAACTCAGATGGGAAGAAGAAATTACACCTTTCTCCCACCAATCTTTAACTGATACGTGCAGCCCCCAGCCTCAGCAGGGTTAGCCGGGAGGCAACTTTGCTGTCCATGGAGACCTCAGAGGGAGTCACGTCAGCCAGAGTCAGGGCATCTCAGAGTAACGCTGTCCTCACCTCCAACCTTCCAGGCAGGTGCTGTGATCATCCCCACTTTACAGATGAGAAAACCAAGGGTCGGCAGGGAGACATCACTACTCAAGCTCGTGAACTTGAACGCAGGTCCGTCTGACCACTCCTACCCATGCATTCTCTTATTTTTTGACACGTTCCAGAGTATGTACATTTCTCCCTAAATACTTCAACATGCATATCACACAAGGCGTCAGTGTTTCAGACACTTAATTTTACTTCTGCAAATGCAGATGTCCTGCCTCCTTCTTGCCTATCCCCATTTTCACCCTCCAGCCACAGGCTGAGAGACCTGGGCCGGGAACCTGCAGGACCCTCTGAATTCCTCCTAGACCCCCGGTTGCTGGAGGACCCTCTTCCTTGGGGAATCTGAGGACAGAAGCAGGGGTCTTAGCTTGCTGGGGGCTCGTTCCTCTTGAAGCCTTCAGTGCGAGCCCAGGGCCGCCTTTCCGCCGCGGAGAACGATGTGCAACTTGTTTCTTTGGATGTCCTGCCAGCTTTGGCGCTGATGTTGAGCCCCTCACCGTGGACCGGGTGCTCCCATAGGTAGTGAGCCGTCCGTCACTGGAAGCAGTTAAGCAAAGACTGAAACAAGCTCTGGACAGGGTGGGAAGATGTCACAGAGTAGATGGAAGCCTGGGAACAGGGCTTAAAGTGCATCAGGGGTTCTCAGCCTCCGCACAGTTGAGGTTCTGGGCTGGATAACGCTGCCGCGGGGCCTCCCTGCACCCCGAAGGCTGTTTCACGGTATCCCAGTCTCTGTCCACTAGATCCCAGTAGCACCTCCCACCCAACCCAAGTGATGGCCCCGCGTGCCTGCAGGGATCTCACACCCTGTGGAGAAGCCCTGGGGTAGAGGGGATTCAAGGTCCCTTCTGTCCTGAAATCTCAGGATTTATTCTGTTCCTGGGACAACCCCCTCGGTCCTCTCTGTTCACAGTGCTGCCGCCTGTCCGTTGCTATGGAAACTGGGAATTTTCTAGCCTCTCTATCTCCTTGCCCACCTCATGTACACACTTTCAAAGCCTGTGTGCAGAGCCCAGGGGACAGCCCTCAGTCTCCTCTTCTGTCAGATGGGAGCAGCAGTCTTCTGACCTCCCGAGATGGAGTCAGGGAGGATAAGGGAGTGGTGCCGGTAAAGTGTGCACAGGGCAGTCGACTCCTAGAATCAGGACGAGAGTCTGCGCTGGTGGGAGGGGTGGCGGACCAGAGGAGGGGAGGGGTGTTGACATCCCACCGGAAGTGAGGGGAGGGGGTGAATGTGCAGAGGTGGCAGGCTTGACAGCGTGCTGTAAGACCTGCCCTCGGGTAGTCCTTGCCCCTGGGGGCAACAAGCCCCTAGGCGGCTTTAAGCAGGGGTGAGTGACATACTGGGAGGGAGAAGGGGGTGGGAGAGGGGCTAGGAGACAGGCTGGAGGCGGTTACAGCGGTCCTGGAATTAGACAATGAGGGCTGGGCCCAGTGTGATGACCAGAGGAGGGGCTGGGCAGGAGGAACGCTAACAGAGGGAGAAGCAGGTTCTAAAGGAGCGTGAAGAGCCAGGGGTGGAGTCAGGCCTCCTGGGGGTGGAGCCAGGCCTCCTGAGGGTGGAGCTAGGCCTCCTGGGGGTGGGACTGGGCCTCCTGGGGGTGGAGCCAGGCCTCCTGAGGGTGGAGCTAGGCCTCCTGGGGGTGGGGCCGGGCCTCCTGGGGTGGAGCCAGGCCTCCTGGGGGTGGGACTGGGCCTCCTGAGGGTGGGGCTAGGCCTCCTGGGGGTGGGGCCAGGCCTCCTGAGGATGGGACTGGCCCTCCTGGGGGTGGAGCTAGGCCTCCTGGGGGTGGGGCTGGGCCTCCTGGGGTGGAGCCAGGCCTCCTGGGGGTGGGACTGGGCCTCCTGGGGGTGGAGCCAGGCCTCCTGGGTGGGGGGCCAGGCCTCCTGGGTGGGGGGCCAGGCCTCCCGGGGATGGGGCCAGGCCTCCTGGGGGTGGAGCCATATATTCTGGGAGCCAGGCCTTTGGTTGGAGGAGGGAAACAGAAAGGTGCTTTCCTTGCCAGCCTTCTGGCTGCCTCCCAGCCTGTTTGTCACAGGCTACCTCTGTGTTTCCATCAGAGTTTTAGCCATCTGGCCGCATAGTACCTTTAGAAGTCATTGCCAAAGTGCGTGCCTGGAATGCTTGGAGACAGCCTGGTTGTCCATCGGTGGGGGTTCTGGTTACATCACCTCAGATGATGTCACACATGAAGCACGCACATCTCCCGTAGCGTGGTCTGGGAGGGTCTAGGCGCCCCTGTGGAGTGCAGATCCGTGTGCCATGTGCCACACTCGGGGGAGAACAGCAACCTGTAATGACATGGACTTGTGTGTGCATCTAGATTTCTGGGATGACCCCAAGAGACTGGTCATACCGTTTGCCTCTGGGGAGGCTGGGTCCTGTGACAGGGCGGAAAAGACCCCCCCCCCCCCCCCCCGCTTATTGCTGAGCTGGTTGGGAACCGCATGTGCGCACCGCAGGGAACAGAACCAGGCTCAGGCACAGTGGATAAGCACGTTCTAGCACGGGACCCAGAGCTGAGCAGATGTGGGTGACCTGGCTGCAGCCGCAGCTCCACGTTCAACAGCGACCTCATCCAGCTCCCGCCTTCGTGGCTGCAACAGTGGCCACACCACCGGCCGCTGTGGCCTCCACACAGGAAGGAGGGTGGTGCAAAGTGCAGAAGCCACTGAGTGGGAAGGGCTTTTCCAGAAGCCTCTTCCTGACATGCATGTGCAGTCAGCAGTGCTGGGTCCCACAGCCCAACCCCGCTGCAGGGAGGGCTGGGACGTGGGGGTTTTCAGCAGGGACCTTGGTGCCCTGGATGGACCTGGGGCCCTGGTGGGAAAGACGAAGGAAGGAAGGCATGGAGACAGGATGGGCGCCCTGTGTGCCTCTTGAATTTTGTGCTAGGAAACTCTGTCGCCTGTGTAAAACAAACTCCAGCACTGTGTGAGGACGTGCCAGCTGCCCCCACGGCCCCCAGCTCACGTCTGTCCCGCAGCCTTGGCCTCAGCACAAAGCCCCCCATGGGAGCAGGACGCAGGCATGGTTTGGAGAGAGGAGGCCCGAGGCAGTATGGGCTCCCCCTTCCTGCAGCGGGAGGATGGGGCTATGCCAGGGACAGGTGAGATGGCAGATGGTGGCCGAGGGGGGTGGCAGTCTGCAAGGTAATGAGGTAGCTCATTATCAGGCAATTTTTCTTGGTGGCTGAGAGCCCAGCTCCAGGGTAACTCACCCAGCCCAGGGAGGTGAGGTCTGGACCTGGCCCTCCCTGTCTAGAGAAGGCACAGCGCTGTCTGCCTGCACAGGGTCCTGCGATGCCCCTCCGTGATGGGCCAGCGCTCCCGCATCTGCTACCTAGAGACAGGTGTGCTTCAAAGGCAGATGCTGGGTTCCTCCGCCCAGAGAGGAAGATCCGGTGAATCAGAGTGGCCCAGCCACCTGCCTTTTTAGACAAGCTCCCGGGTGATTGTGATGCAGTCCAGTCCCTGGCTCGACCTGAGAACCATATCCAGAGGTTTACTGAGCGCCCATGGGGGGGCCGAGCACAACTCCCTTTATATGCATTAAGTTTTGTCCAGTCGTCGGGATCACCACCCAGGGGGTAACACTGTCATTAGTCCATTTCACAGACAAGGAACTAGAACCCGAGGACATGAAGTCCTCTGGTCAGGGTCCTGCAGCTGTCCAAGAGGAGCGTCTGTTCTGCTGGACCGGCTTGCTCTCAGGAGCAGGCAAAGCCTTGCAAAACCCCGTACCTGTGTTGCCCCGTGAAGTCCCAGCGTTCTGGAGGGCAAGTCACGGCTGCTGCTCTGTAACAGAACGGCAGACCGAGGCCTTGGGCTGTGTCCCCGCTGGGAGCTCCAGACCTGCCACACAGTAGGCGCCTGTATTTGTCAGAGACACAGAATTAACATTACGTAACCAATGTAGGTTTATGTGTATACACATTGTACCCACGTGTACACATATATATACTTATAAATCTTTCCAATATATACTTATATTTTGTGTATTTATATATCTGTGTATATGCACACACACACGCATGTATATTTTAAAAAAAAATTTTTAACGTTAATTTGTTTTTGAGAGGAGAGAGCATGAGCAGGGGAGAGGCAGAGAGAGAGGGAGACACAGAATCCAAAACAGGCTCCAGGCTCCACACTGTCAGCGCAGAGCCTGATGCAGGGCTCCAACTCACGAACTGCGAGATCATGACCTGAGCTGAAGTCGGATGCTCAACCGACTGAGCCCCCAGGTGCCCTCACACACGTATAAACATTTAAGAAGGACTTGGCTCTCACGATTATGGAGGCTGGCATTCCGGGATCTGCAGGGTGGCCTGGCCCAGTCCGGGGGCCCAGAGACAGCTGGTGCTGCAGTTCTGGTGTGTTGTGTCCTGGCACAACTCCGTCTTACTTGGAGGAGGTCAATCTTTTGTTCTAGCTAGGCCTTCAACTGATCGGATGAGGCCCACCCTCATTATGGAGGGCAACCTTCTTTCCTCAGTCCACCGGTTTAAATGCTAGTCTCATCTAAAAATATCCAGAATAAGGTTTGACTGAATAAATATCTGGGCGCCATGGCCCAGGCACCTTGACACATAAAATCAAACATCACAGTGCCCAGTACATATTTGTCGAATGAATAAATGAAGCCCGTGGGGGCCAGGAAGGCCCAATTGTGTTAGGGCAGATTCCTCTTTAATGGGCATCAGCCTGGACATGGGGAAGCCTGCTGTGTCCGAGGCCAGCCCTTGCCCTGCTGGCCACCTCTTGCTGTGGCCTCAGCCCTGGGCTCCATTTTGCTCCCCTGCTGAGGGAGCCAAGTGTAGACCGGGGCCAGCTGGGCACCTGCTCTGCTCTGCACCGGCAACTGTGTCCAGCCCGGCAGGGCGGGGTGGTGGCCTCCCCGGGGCAGTCGCCAGCTTTGCCCGCGGTGGGAAGCGTCCGCGCCTGGGCACTTACCACCCCTCTGGGAGACCGTGGGGCCTTGTGTTCCACGCGTGGACGGTGAGCCTGCCAGCTCGACCTCTCTCTCCCGTTATGCAACCTGCCACCCGGGAGAGGGTTCCCAGCCGACTCTGCCATCCGCAGGGGGCACGTTCAGTGCCCAGGCTACCTGTGGGGAGGCAGTCTCGGGCAGGCGGCTCTGGAGCCTGGCTTCCTGGGTTCAAATCCACGCTCTGACACTGGTCGCTGTGTCCTCAGCTGTCAAGGGAGAGCGCACTGTGTGGCTGTGAGAACCCAGTGGGTGAAGCTGCGGGCCCTGGGAGGCCTGACGTGTGGAAAGGCGCCCGGGAGCCAGCACCGTCACCGTCATTGCTGCTGTGCCATCTACAGGGGCCAGCCTTCCCTCGGTCCTGCCACGGGCATCGCTGAAGTGAGGCCGTCCCCTCCCACCGTGCTCTCCCCCACAGACACCTCACCTAAGGGCCACATCAGGCCAGCCGTGAGTACGAGTTCTGCCCCCCTGCCTGCAGGTGTGGCCTCGGACAGACTGCGCGAGCCCCATTCTGCTGCTCGTCCGGCTGGACGGGAAGCACGGCCTCTCGGAGCGTCTGGTTCCTTATCTGTGACATGGGCGCGATGACAGTCGTTACTCCCTAGGATGGTTTTGAAAACGAAGTAGGACACGGGCTCGCCCTGGAACTTGCACGTAGCAAGGACGTGAAGCACACGCTCAGGGACCATCGACGGGGCGTGCTGACTGGAAGTCCCAGCTCCTGCTTGATGGTCCCACTTACTTTCTTACACACCCGCTTAAAGTGTGCCTTCGGGGGTGCCTGGGTGGCTCATAGGTTGAGCGTCTGGCTCTTGGTTTCAGCTCAGGTCACGACTCAGCTCTTGGGTTCGAGCCCCACATCCGGCTCTGCGCTGACAGCCAGGAGCCTGCTTGGGAATGTGTCTCTCTCTCTCTCCCTCTTCCTCTGCTCCTCCCCTGCTCGTGTGCTCTCTCTCTTTGTCTCTCTGAAAATAAATAAACATTAAAAATAAAGTGTGCATTCAGTGGCGATTAGCACATTCTTGGGAGTTGTGACAACTGTCACCACTACGTACTTGCGGAACTTTTCATCACCCCAGAAAGAAACCCCGTCCCCATCAGCAGGCACTCCCCATTCCCCTCCCCAGCCCCCGGCCACCACGACCCTGCTCTGTGTCTCTGGAGGTGCCCCACCCCCCGGCACAGCTCATGTGGATGGACTCATACAGGATGTGGCCAGCATATCCGCGTTAAGTTTTCCAGGCCCCTCCCTGTTGTGGCAGAAGGGTCAGCACATTGTTCCTTTTTACTGACAAATAACATCCCGTCGTTCCCAGACCTTGTCTATCCATTCTTCGGTTGATGGACACTTGGCTTGTCTCCTTGCGTTAACTCTGAAACATATTTTTATCAGCAGACCTTTTATTGAGATACACTGTACTGGCAAAAAGCGTGCATATCCTCCATGTGATGTGCGTTGGCTTCTCAGAACAAACACACTCATGGGACAGCACCCAGATCAAGGAATAGCACATCACCGGCCCCCTGAGCCCCCTTTCCTGTCCCCCTTGACACCGTCCCCCGACCCCCCACGCGTAAGCATCGGTGTGCCCTCCAACACGGACGACTGGTTTCTGAGGTTTGCACAAATGAAAGCAGACCGCACGCAGATGCTGTGATATGAGATGCAGCCCTGCCGTGTGCAGTTCTGGTTTGTTCCTGTTCACTGCTGCGTAGTGTTCCGTCGTACGGCTAGACCGCATTTACTAATCACCCTGCTGTCGATGCACAGCCAGCGGCTCCAGGTTAAGGCTGTCCCCGTCTGTGTTGCTGTGGATGTCCACCGTCGGGTGCACATGTTCAGCCTCCACAGAGATGGCTGGTCCCACAGAGCTGTGTAACTAAAGATTCCAGAAGTGTCTGACAGGTCCAGCAGCCCCAGGTCCTTGCCCTCTGTTAACGTCTGCTGTGTTTACAGCTTTACTGAGATACAAGTCACAGACCGCGCAATTCACCTGTGTCGAATGTCAGTCTGGCGGCGGTAGTGTTCTCACAGGGCTGTGCGACCATCACCACGGTCAGTTTTAGGGCATCTTCATCACCCTGAAAAGAAACCCTGTGTGGCCTCAGTAACATCCACAAGCCCCCATTCCGCCTGGCCCGGGCAGCCCCTGATTTACCCTCTGTTCCTGCATAAATGCAATCACCCCCGATTGTGTTGTCTTCACTGGACAGAATGTTTCCCCCACGCATGGCCCGTGTCAGGACTTCATTCCTGTTTTTGGCCGATTAATATTCCAGTGTGTGGACTGAGGTGTGGCTCACGCTTGGTTCATCCACTCAGCAGTCAGTGGTCACTTGGGTTGGTTCCACCTTTTGGCCGCTGTGAGTAATGTTGCTGTGGACATTCTGGTACAAGGCTTTGCGTGGACGCAGGTTTTTCATTTCTAGCCAGGTGGACGCTGGTGGGGAGGGGTGCCGGCCGCAGGGGTGTGGGCAGCCCGGGAAGACTGGCGTCTGGGGGGGTCAGCAGTGTCTCGAGGCGGCATCTGGCCTAGAGTCAACGGTGGGATTTGTTGCCCGTGGCCACAGCTCTGCCCCCTGAGCTGTTCTGCTTCTCTGGTGTCAGGAGTCTCCCACAAAGGACTGTCGGTGCAAATTCCCCACGCAGGTCCAGAGGCGGGGGGCAGCCTTGACTAGGTTTGTTGTTTCTAGGGAACTCCACAGAGGCCCGGCCGGAATGTTGTCCAGCCCTGAGTGGCAGTCCCATATGCTCACGTCTCGCCAAAGCCCAGCTTTTGCTTGTCGGGGAAGGTGGGACTGACACAGCTCCTTGGTATTCAGCCACTCACAGAAAGTTCTAGAAGTTGCCTTTGCTGTGGAGAAATGCCTTGGAACAGAGGAAGGGGCTCTGGCTGCTGTGACTGCAAAGAACACCGAGGCTGCCCGCGGGCAGGTGCCACTTGGACAGAAGCATGGAGGGGTCCAAATGGGCTCTGGTCAGCGGGGGCCGCGGCTTCAGCGTGAAGGCAGTGGGTGACGGGCAGTGATCACCGCTGTGCCCGCAGAGGAGGCCCTCGTCCTCGCCTAAGCTCTGTGCCTCTTGTTCAAACAGGGCACAGAGTCTGGTGGAAACCAGGCTCTGCTCAGTGGCAGGGGCTCGGACTCTGCCCCCAATTCCCTAGTGGCCTTGGGCAGGTCACTGGCCGTCCTGGTCTCAGTTTACCCATCAGCAGGAGCACGGGGTCACCCCGGTGATGTTCTGGGCTCTCCCAGCTCTCGGGAAGCGGGCCCAGGTACACAGTGTCTTTGGACAGCAACCCTCCCGGTCGGCTCACGGGGCCTGTGGCCTTCCCGGAGGCCGCATGGAATGTGTTTATACTCTGGAGCCGAGGAATGCCTGGTCCCTGGAAGCTGGCCGCCCTGGCCAGTGCACATGTCCGCTGGGGACCTCCTGGCTTCCGTGGAGCCCTTGGGCCTCCCAGTGGCAGGAGGGAGAAGGGACAGCTCCCAGGAAGCCCCAGACATTTCCATCTCAACCAAGTCAGGAACTTGCCCAAAGCAGTGAGATTCTGTTTCCTCGGTTTCGTCTAAGTAGCTTTTTGTTCAACAACCTACACTCGGTGTGCATTTGGTCAATTCACTCGCTCATTGACGCCGTGAAAATGTTGGAGTCTAATCTCAGAAACTGTGGCTGCAGAGGCAGCGGGGACTAGTTTGTCACCTGCCCGCTGGGGTGGCCGAGTTGGGCCAGGCCTGCACCTCACCCTTGTGTGGCCTCCACGGAGTCCTCGAGAGGCCGGTATCCTTCTCTCCCCTACGAAGGAGGAAATGCCAGGGGCAGAGTGGCCAGGCTGTGGACCCAGGACTGCCTGCCCCCCAGGACCTCTCTTTGCTCCACACTGCCCGTCCCCCAGACCCAACCAGGATGTGATCCTCACCTGCCTGTGCTCTGACCCCGGCCCAAGCCAGGGCAGTGTTATGGGGACCCCTGTGCGCTCTGGAAAAGCTGGGAGGGGTCCGTTCTGCCCGGAGGAGAGTGGCCACCTTGTGGACCATCCTGCAGATGGCCAGATGTGGCCTGGTGACCTGGAGAGGCCATCTGCACCGCGGCCGTGATGCTGGGCATTTAGCTCCATTTAAAGAGGTCACGTTGGGCCGCTAACTTTGTAGATGGGAGGGGGCCGGGGGACTCGGGTCTTGGGGCTGGTGATACTGAGATAGTTTAGCGGTGAGGACAACAGCACCACTCACCATTGGCGGGACCCGCATGTCCCGACAGCACCAGGGCTCTGACCCAAGTAGCTCCTGGGTAGGGACTTGAGGAGAAGAACCCCAGCATTTGGAGCCCAAACCCACCAAAACCTCCGCTGCCTTGTGAGAGTGGCGGGTAGGTGGCTGTGTGGGCGTCCGTGGCTGCTACGGTGTGCGCCCACGGACTTGGTGGCTCAGAACCACACAGCTCATTCTCCGGCAGGCTGGAAGTCGGAAGTCAGGGGTGGCCTCGCCGGTCCAAGTGCCTGCAGGACTGGCTTCTCCTGGCGGCTCCAGGGGGACTGTTTCCTTGTATCTTCCAGCTGCCGAGGTGTCCGCACTGCTCGCCTCGTGGCCCCGGACCACATGGCCTCTGCTCTCCCTGCGTCCCCACCATGCTGCCGTCTGCCTCTCCTGCAGTCAGACCCCCTTTGGCCTCCCTTTTATAAGGCTCACCTCCCACATCCGGATCCTCAGTCCCTTGGGCACACGCCCTTTGCCCTTCGAGGTCACATATCCACAGTGCAGGGATTGGGACGTGGGCGTGGTGCCAGGCTATTATCCAGCCAACCACGGTGACATAATGAACCCCAGGAGGAAATGCGGCTCTATACTGTTCCTTTCCACTGACAAAGACTGCAGGTGGCCAGAGAAGGGTCTGGAAACACAAGAGTCATGGCCTGTTCTTCCTGTCGTGTAGGGTGAGCCCCAGAGCAGGCGCCCCTCTCTCAGGGCACAGATGAGCCAGAAGTGACCCCAAGGTGAGGCCCCAGGGAGGCTGGAGATCCCAACGGCAGGAGCCCTTGCTCGCATCCAGTTTATAACCACCCCCTTCCTCGACCTCACTTGTCCCCGATGGGCCTCCTGGGCTGCCGGAGCCTTCGTCCCAGTCCCAGGGCTGGCTGCGGGCGAGTTCCTGACACTGAAAGGCATCTGTGAAATGGGTGCAGCTGTGCACTTCTTGGCGGGCTGGAGGGCGTGGGACACAAAGTCAGAGAGAACCGGGCGTCCTCTGGAAGGACCCCACAGCCTCTGTGACCCCTGTTAGCCTCCCCTCCTTCACAAAGGCACCTTTCCTGACAAGGGACAATAACGTGCTTCTTGCTCTCAGCCTGGACTTGCTCAGGGGACTTCACAGCCAAGGCCACCAAAGGAAAACCCCCTGCTGGTTCTCCTCGGACTCGAGTCCTCGCGTCGGGCTACGGGGGGCAGCTCGTCCCTCAGGGAGAGGCCTTGGCACAGAAGCTGTCCGGTGACAGAGACAGACCCACTGGGGACACAGAGCCCCCGGGGTGGTGGCTGTGGCTTGCAGGCATCTGAACACCGTCCATGCTGCCGCCAGTGTGGCTGTGTCTCTCTGGGGCCGCGTCCCCAGCCGGGACGGGATCTTTTCTTACGAGGCGGACGCGCTGCCTTGTGAGTGGGGCAGGCCCGCTCAGCTCCGGGGGCGGGATTACTGGCGACCAGAAGGACCGCGGTTCAGAGGAGGATGGGTGAAGTGGGGTCAGAGGATGGCACGGGAAGTTGGGCGCAGATCATTTCTTGGGGCGAGACCCACAGTGGGGACCGGGAGGGTCCCACTGGGCCCGGGACGCAAACTCAGGCCCCCTTGAGGCCACATTAATTGCCAAGTTCAAGGTTTCTATGATTTGCACTCTGAAATCTCTGTCTCCAGTATTTCCCTACCGACCCCTGAGCATCCTTGTCGTGGCCTCTAACCTCTGACCTCTTCGGTTTCCCATCAGTACTGGTAACAACCACCACACTGAGTGGTTGAGGGACTGCCTCGTCCCACAGCCATCTGCTGCCTCGTGCCGGAAGCAGGCCTTGGTGTGGCCCTGCCCCCCCGCCCCAGCCTGTGGCCTGCGCCCCGGTTCCCGTCTGCCTCCTCTCCCGGGAAGAAGCCAGGTCCACGGCTTCTCGGGGGCACCGATGGCCCGGGAGACCCCGGTTTGGGTGACCACTGTGGTCTCTACCCACTCAGGCTTGGACGCTGGTGCCATCACGGGGGAGAGGCACTGAGTGGGCCATTTGGCTGACCTGCCCTAGCTAGCGCCCCTAAGGCCTGGTAGATTGCCCGATGCAGTGGGTGCTGCTTCCCCTGGGGGCCGAATCGGAAGTCTCTGGAAGGAGCTGTTTGTCACAGTGATCAGCCCACCTGCACTTGGGGGGCTATAGTTAAAGTCACCTCGTCCCTGCCAGTGTGGACAGCACATCGAGTGGAGAGATGTCCTCGGAAAGAAGAGCTGCTCACACAGAGAAGGACCAGCAGCCCTCCTTTCCTCCGTCCGCTTCCTCCTACCTGCTCTCAACTCAATTCCCTGCTGCCCCCAGCGGGCCTGACTTATTAATTACCTCTGCCTCCCTCCCGAGCTGCCGCCTCCAGTGCTCAGAAGCACTCCGCTACCTGCCATCATCCCCTGCTGCTTTAATGCCAGTGGCCCCCGGGTATTCACACGTCAGCCACTGGGCTGTGCCCCCTGACCCCTGGTCAGGTTGGCACGCTGCAACTCTCCCCAGAGGCAGGGACGGTTCACCAACCAGGCTTGGAGAACTTAGCAACGGGCCCAGGCGCATGCCACTGTTTAAGCTCCGAGGCAGGATTCAAACCACAGCAGGGTCTAATGCTCACGCCCGTGGCTGTGGGGTCTTTTTTTCACTGATGGTTGGAGCAGCTGGATGGAGGTGGACACTTCTGTTTCTCTAAGTTTACAGTTGTTTTTTTTTTAAACAGTGTACTTATTTTTGAGAGACAGAGCATGAGCAGGAGGAGGGCAGAGAGAGAGGGAGACACAGAATCCGAAGCAGGCTCCGGGCGCCAAGCTGTCAGCACAGAGCCCGACGTGGAGGCTCGAACCCACGAACCGTGAGATCGTGACCTGAGCCGAAGTCGGAGGCTTGACCGACTGAGCCACCCGGGTGCCCCTGTTTCTCTAAGTTTAGATGAGCTATATCGGGGTTGGCAAACTACGGCCCAGAGGTCAAATCACGCTACTGCCAGGTTTGTGAATAAAGTTTTATTGGAACACAGCCACGCCTGTTCATTTACTTCCGGCTGCTTTGGTTCTGCGACCCTGGAGCCCAGCAGGTGCAGCAGAGACCGTGTCTGCAAAACCGAAAATATTTACTGCCTGGCCCTTCGTAGGAAAAGTTGGCTAAGCCCCGAGCTGCACATTTTGCAGGACAAAGAAAGAGGGAAAGGAGCTTTTCCCTCCTGAACCTGAGTTACTTAGTGGCTTCTCCTTGAACTGGCTCGGAGAAGGATTCCCTCTTTTTCTGGAAGGCAGACGGTATTTGATTGCCCCAAGTGTGGGGGGCACATGAGTGGCCATTGTGCACTTCACTCCACTTTTTATATGAAAATTTCTGAACTAAAAAAATAAATAATACATATAAAACATATCAGGCTAAAAATAGTCACCTAACAATCATGTCATTGTAGGTCAGTCTTACAATAATTTTACTTTGAACCACCCAGTTTATTTGGAAAACACACCTTCTTCTGAAACGACCTCCAATGAGGCTAGACACGGGCCCTCATGGGGGTAACAGGAGGGAAGCGATGAAAAAGGACACGAGCAATTCACAGGGATTTAGCAAATCTTCCTGTAGGGAGGACCTCCCAAGGGTAGGTGTCACAGTGAATAAGCCTTCCAGAGATCTCTTTCAAGAGGAATATGTAAGCGCTTAGGTTGTGAAGACGGAGCAGCGAAACCCACAAGTCAACTTGGGAGAGCCCGACCCCGGTACATTGTCGGGGGAGACGTGTGTCCTGGCGAAGCGATTATCAACAGCATCTGGGATGGATATCAACCTCACACCTCGAGGTGAGAACGAGATGGCATCTTGGGAAACCGAGGATGACGGCTCAGGAAGCGGCTCTTGACGAGGACGCCGATGTCGACCACACATGCAATGAATCTGAATAAAATTGACTCACAAACTGTGAGTGGAACAAGCGTTACCTCTAAGTTGACGTGTTGAGTCAGAGCCGGTCAAGGACCGCATGGAGCCCTTGAGACGTTCACGTGGGTTCGTCCTTTTCTCAGATTAGTCGTAGTCGGGTGTTTGGTGGGTGGCCTTCAGAGGCCCAGGGCCCTTCGTGCAGTGGGCCCACTGTCCCCTGGGGTGTCCAGACAGCAGATGGTCTACAGGCTGGGGAAAGCTGGACGTGGGAGGTTTCTGAGGCCAGGCCTGGAGCCACGCACGACCTGACTGCCCGATTTCCACCGGGCAAACTGTTGAGTGCCCGTGCTACCTGCCAGGGAGGCTGGGAAATGGGGTCAGCCTGTGTCCCCAGGAGTAAGAGGGAACCGTGCCCTGGACAATTCGCCAGCCTCCAACACATGTTCTATGCGATCTCACTAAGGATTCTAAAACTGCCTTCCTAAGGGGCGCCTGCGTGGCTGGGTCGGTTGAGCATCCGACTTCGGCTCAGGTCATGATCTCTTGGTTGGTGAATCTCAGCCCCGCGTCAGGCTCTGAGCTGTCAGCTTGGAACCTGGAGCCTGATTCGGATCCTCTGTCCCCCCCTCCTCTCAAATAGAAACATTAAAAAATGTTTTAAAATAAAAAAATAAAAATGCACTTCTAATTTAATTAAAATTTTATAAGCATTCCTGTGACTACTTCATGGACATCCAAAACACTTGTATATTCATGTTGGCCCAAACCATTTTGGAGGGTCCCATACTAGGCGTTTCCCCGGATTTGAGGCTCCCTCATATCTAGGCACAGGTGTGATTTCTTTTTTTTTTTATTTTTTTTTTAAATTTTTTTTTTCAACGTTTATTTATTTTTGGGACAGAGAGAGACAGAGCATGAACGGGGGAGGGGCAGAGAGAGAGGGAGACACAGAATCGGAAACAGGCTCCAGGCTCCAAGCCATCAGCCCAGAGCCCGACGCGGGGCTCGAACTCATGGACCGCGAGATCGTGACCTGGCTGAAGTCGGACGCTTAACCGACTGCGCCACCCAGGCGCCCCACAGGTGTGATTTCTTGATTGGGAAAGAGGTCTGCCCTAGGTGAGGTGGAAAGGGCAAGCTGACGAACGAGAGGTTCCTGTGGCTGCCCGCTGGCTCTTGCCCTCCCTCGACGTCCCAGGGGACCTGCTCAGGGGGCTCGTGGCGGGACTGCACGCGTGCGCACTCGCAGTCTGACCAGCGAAGACACGGGAGGCAGGCAGATGGCATGTTTCCACGAGAAAAACACACGCCGATATGCACGCGAGAAGGTCTGTAAGGAGACACCGCAGAGGGGAATAGTGGCGATCCCTGGGAACAGAAACGGTAAGTCTCTATTTGGTCAAGGTGTGATTGAGCGTGCACGTGGAAAAGCCCACAAGTTGTAAGTCAGACAAGCACAGACGCGCAGCCTCCCTGCTGGGCCACCACCCCAGCTTCTGGTGCCGCGGGGTAGTTTCACCTGTTTGAGCTTGGGTGCGGATCATGGAGCCTTAGCGCGTCTGGCTTCCTGCTCGGGTCGGCCACCGCCGTGTGCATGATCAGGGCGGCTCATTTCCTCCCTGGGCAGTGCAGTCGGGACGTTTTACGTTCTTCATCATGCTTATCTGTATTTTCCCATTTTTCTACAATGCATATACATTACATAATGAAACACATTTTTAAAAATCAAAGCAGGGGGGAAAGGCAAATTGGCTTCAAGGAGAATTCAAACGACAACAAAAACGGCACTGTCCTGGGGCTTCTGGTTCAGGAACAGCTTCAAAACATATAATTTCTGGCCAAGGCCAGCCTGTCTGGCGGCCAAATGGGGGGAGCGCGGGCAGCTGTCACCACAGGCGACGTCCTCCTCCGGTCCCATGACCCGACCCTGGCAGGCAGAGGAGGCCTGAAGCCAGGAAGGAGGCTGCCTCGCTCCTCCGCCCGGCTAAATATACGCGCCAGAGGCCCCGCTCCCAGCCTTCAGGTCTCTCCTGGCCTTTTTCTTTCCCACCCAAGCATGCGGCGAGGAGAGAAGGGGACCCACCCTCCAGAAGAATGAGCGGCCAGGCAGGAGCCGCCGCGGGGAATGGGCGAGCTCGTCCTGACGGCCGTCGTCAGAGAAAGGACGAAGCTTGTGCGGGCAGGGCCAGAGGTGGCCCTGCAGTCTGGCGGACACGTGGGGTCCGCCTCTCCTCTGGGGCCGCCGGGCTCCGGGAGGGTCTGGACCCATACCTGTCTCTTAGGGCTGTGTGAACTGTCTCCCTGGAGTCCTTCCTCTCGGTTGTCGAGTGAGCATACGCACCGGATACACTCTGGGATTTCTTACTCGTCTGGGCTGCAAAGGAACCACGAAAAAGGAAAGATCATCACTGACGTACAGCTCAGAAAGGAAAAGTAGATTTATGTCTTCAAATACGCGCCCCAGGGGTTCAGAATGTGGGTTCCAGAGTCAGGCTGTTTGCTCTTGTGTCCTGGTCCCACATCTACCAGCTGTGTGGCTTGAGGAAAACCACTTTGCCTCTCCGGGCCTCAGTTTCCCCGTCTGCAAAATGGGGATAATGGTAAGACTTACCTTAAAGAGTTGTGCAGATCAAATGGGCTAATAAATGTAAGGCCCTGAGGATGATGTTGGGCCTGTGATAGATGCTCAATAGTATTGTGAGGTGTGCAAGCACATACACACATGCACAGTTCACTTATGCACACACATACAAGTACACACACAGTTCACTCATGCACATGCACACACATGCACACTTCACTCATGCACACACATACACACACTTCACTCATGCACACACATATACACACAGTTCACTCTTTTTGCACACACACATACACACACAGTTCACTCGTGCACACACATACACACTTCACTCATGCACACACACATATACACACAGTTCACTCATGCACATACACACACACATGCACACTTCACTCATGCACACACACTTATACACACAGTTCACTCATGTACACACATACACACAGTTCACTCATGCACATGAACACACACATGCACACTTCACTCATGCACACACACTTATACACACACTTCACTCATGCACACACACATATACACACAGTTCACTCTTTTTGCACACACACATACACACACAGTTCACTTGTGCATACACACACAGTTCACTCATGCACATGCACACACACATACACACACGCACAGTTCACTCATACACACACACACATGCACAGTTCACTCATGCACACACGTGTACACATACATTCACACTTCACTCATGCACATGCACACACACGCACAGTTCATTCATGCACACGCACACACATGCACGTGCACACACCAACATAATATACTCACCTACACACCCATGTATACACATGTATACACACATGCACACAACACACACCAACACACATATACTCACATACCCATGTATACACACACGTATGTACAGATGCATGTGCACGCACCCACACAAACAAAAACATGCAGACACACAGTCTACAATACACATACACGTGTCTGCATATACACGTACGAGCACACACAGGTACATCCTCACACATGCGTGTGCACATGTGTACACAGGAGAGTTCTCTACAATCAGGACCAGGGCCACCAGGACGAGGGGTGATCCCCTCTAGGTGTAAGCTTGCCCTGTGGGACCCTGAGTGCGGGCGCCTCTTGACCTGTGCCCCCTTGGTGCCTTGCTCGCCTCCCCTGGTCCCAGCCTGACCTGCGTCTTCCAGAGGTGATGCAGCAGCTTGCAGCCCCACGGGACCAGAACGTGGCTGTGCCTAGAGCAGCAGCCTTGGGAAGGCCTCTTGATTCTGGTTAGTTAATCCTGGGTGAGTCTAGGTGATTAGTCATTGCTCATAATGGCGAGGCTAGTCCTCAGCTGGACCAGAGGGCACAGCTTCCCGTCTTAGACTGGGTTCCGGAAGCAGACCCTGAGTTCGTTCTAACCACAGTGGTGGGAGGACGTGGTGGAGGCCCTCCACCCTGTCGCCTGCTCTCTGAGGGCCGCCCCCGTGCGGGCACCCCCAGCGTTTCAGCCTCCCCGGTGCCGCACCAAGCGTGCACCACACCTGCCGGGTGGCCCTGCTCCCGGATTCTCGCCCGGCAGCAGCTTTGGTGGCCCGGCGGCTCACACCCGCGCTCCATTCTCACACTTGCAGCTGCTCGCTGGGTGTCTTCGTGCACCAGGCCTGGGCGCGGGGTGAGCAAGCCCCTCCCTGCTCACCTGGGGCTCGCAGACCTCTGTCCAGACCTTGCCCCAAAGGCACGTGGAAAGTGACTCCTGGACAACGTGCAGGCATGAAAGCACTGCGCTCTGAGGGCACGGAGGGGGCCGGTGGGCGGGGGTGGGTGTCCCCGAAAGCAAACAGACCCAGTGAGTCCACACCCAGGCGCTCCCCGGGAGAACTGAAGCCACAGGTCCACACGGAAATCTGTGCGTCGCGGTCACAGCGGCGTTATTCCTAACAGTCGCAACGTGCAAACAACCAGATGTCCGTCCGCCGAGGAACGGGTAAACAAAGGTGGCCTACCCGAATGGCGCCATGTCCCTCTGACACAGGCCGCAACGCGGATGCACTGGGAAACGTTTTCCGGAGGGAAGAAGCCAGCCATAGAAGGTCACACAGAGCAGGATTCCTCTTAAACGAAACGTCCAAAGAGGCAAATGTGTAGACAGAAAGTAGAGTCATGGTTGCCAGGGGCTAGAGAGGGGGCGGGTTTCCTTTGGGTGATGGGATGTTCTGGAACTGCATTGTGGTGACAGTTACAACGGCTCTGTGCATGTGCTAAATGCCACTGGATTGTTCACTTTAAACAGTTAATTTGATGTTATGTGAACTTTATCTCGATAAAAAAGGAAAGAAAAAACAGCATTAGCAGCGGGTAGGAGGCAGCACGGTTCCATATGGAGCCCAGAGAAGGCCCAGGTGGGACATAGCAGGGACCGTCCCTGCTCCGGAGCACCTCCCTGCCCCACCCTACCACCTTCCAGCCACGGTAGCCACAGGCCAGCCCTCCTCAGGGGCTGGCCCCAAGCGCCTCCTGTCATCTTATTAATACAGTGACGATACCCGCACAGCACGCTCTCTGCTAAGCGCTGGCCCTGCTCTTGGACCTCAATTCTCTCACCGTCCTGGAGACAGGATTGATTATTGAGCCCACTCTCCAGATGAGGGGAGTGAGCCCAGAGGCAGTGTGGTGGGAGGAGATTGGAAACCCAGGTCTGGGGGCGCCTGGGTGGCTCAGTCGGTTGAGCATCTGACTCCAGCTCAGGTCGTGATCTCACGGTCCGTGGGTTCGAGCCCCGCGTCGGGCTCTGTGCTGACAGCTCAGGGCCTGGAGCCTGCTTTGGATTCTGTGTCTCCCTCTCTCTCTGCCCCTCCCCGACTCGCGCTCTGTCTCTCTCAGCCTCTCAAAAATAAAGAAAACGAATTAAAAAAAATTAAAACAAACAAAAAAGAAACCCAGGTCTGCCTGATTCCAAAATCTCTTGCTATGGGGAAAAATTCTAAAACGCTTTTTGTGCCAAGGATTGCTGGATTCTGTGATACGGTCTGAGTTTATTCCGTGGCGATATAGTCCCTGGAGGGCAGACGGTGGGCTGGAGGGCAGTGGCTGAACAAACAGGACCGGGAGGGGGCGTTTGCCGTGGGTGCTCACACAGACGTGCTCCTGGGGTCGGTTGTCCCGGGTACGGCTCAGTATGCTGGGTCAGGGGGCCGCACTGGTGACTCCTGGGTCATCACACTCTGACACCAGGACAGTATGAGGAAGACACACCTGGAGACTGCTGGTGGTGGAGCCAGGGGGATTCCAGAATCCGCCCGTGTCCTACACCCCGCCCCCAAGTGTGCGAGTCAGCCGTTGCCTCGTAACAAACACTCCCAAGCTCAAGGACTTAAAACAACACACATGCATTAGCTCATGGTTTTGGTGGGTCAGGAATCCGGGAGCTGCCTGGTGTTTCTGGCTCCCGGCGTCTCCCTTGGCGGTGGTCAGGAGGTCACGTGGGGCTCTAACTCGGGCACAAGGGTCCACTTCCCAGCTAACCGTGGTTGTTGGCAGGCCTCGGGTCCTTGCTGGCTGTTCACTGAGGCCTTTACTCCTTGCTATGTGTCTCCATAGGGCAGCTCCCAACATGACAGCTGGCTTCCCAGAGTGAGTGATGGTGGGGGGGGGGAGAGGGGGAGAGGGAGGGAGAGGTAGGGAGGGAGCAAGAGAGGGAGGGAGAGAGAGGGGGGGAGATAAAGAGAGGAGAGAGAGTGCTTCGACTCTAACTTCGATCCCCTCAAAAAACACTCAAAGCAAATAAGAACAAAATTAGCATTTGCTCGATCTGGGTACACAGACGTCTGGTACGTTCTGAGCTCTTTGTAATTTGGATCTGGGGTGCGTGTTGACAATGGAGCCGCTCTGGGGGTGCTCTGGAGAGGTGGGTTGAATTCACCCCCACAGTTGCTGATGCGCCGAGACTCCCAGGGGTCATCACGCTCCCCGTGCGTCATATGTGCACGTGGGTGTGCATGTGACCGAGCGTCTCGCAACCGGAGGCAGGCGTGCCCACGTGCGGTGGCATCTGATTCCATCTTAGACTCTGCGCCGCTGGTGGCCGTCGAGCCCTACCCCCTCTCCCTGTGCCCCACGTCCCGCCCCAGCTGCTCCTCTCCTGGGGGAAGAGCCCCCACCCTCCAGCCGCAGTAAGGCCCCAGGCCCGTCTCCTTCCCTTGCTCTTTCCAGCCCTTTTGCAGCAACTCAGGGGCTGCCTGGCTCTCCCCAGAAAGGCCCATCACAGGAGTGACAACCTGTTCCCGCCCTCTGAGCGTGTGTGCGCCTCATCACTCTTGACATCCGAACCCAACTTTGGCGGGGGTCCCCCCTGTCCCTCCAGCGTGGCCACAGCACAGCGACCCCTGGAAAGTTCTCACCTCCAGATTCTGGAAGGCTGGGGCCAGGTGAGTCGGGAATCTGGCCACGCGTTAGCATATTGGTGCTTTTGTCTCCTGGAGCAGGAGGGCTCCACCCCACCCTGGGTTAGCATTCTCTGGGGGTGAGGAGCCCTCCGTCTGGCCTCCCTCCCCACCCCACCCTGCTGGTCTTTCCCGGAGCTGACCCTCAGCATCTCGGTGGGAGAGAAAAGCGGAAGAGGAGGGGCCCCCGCCAACACGGACAGACGCCAGCGCCCCCCACCCCGGGGCCTCTCCCCCATGTTAGCCCCTCACCGGCGTGTGGCTCTGAGAAGCATACCATGAGGCACAGCAGCGCTCTTATGCTGGAAAGAAGAAACAGGAGCCCTGGCTTCCTAAGTCCCCAGAGCTTCGTCCAGAATTTCTCAGCTGTCAGAGGGACAGAGGGACACAGAGCACCCAGCACCTGTTGGTAGCAATATGTGCGAAATATGTGATTGCATACAAATATACCAGCTTTGCGTGTTCCGAGGAAGGGGGTGGGGGGGACTGTAAAAACAACCCTGAATCTGTTCTTGGGATTAACACCGAACTGCGTGAAACGGCCCTTCGGGAGCACAAAAATGGCCCAAATCGGCAATTTCGTGTGGCTGTATGCAAAGCAAAACACTCTTTTTGTGCCCTCCGCCCAACTTGTACCAGGATTCAAGTTATCTGCTTGTTTGTCCGTTTGCCTCTGGCCTCCCCCGACCCCAGTGCAAGGAACGGGCGCTTGCAGCCTGGTGGGGTAGAAGGGAAACGGCATCTACTCTTGTGTCTCCGGTTGGTTCCCCGTTGCCGGGGTTTGCGGCGGAGAGAGCCGGCTTCCGCGCTGCACGGCCGCTCCCGTCCAGACGGGGTCTCCCTCGGCCCGCCATCCTCTCCGGACCTGCTAGCTGCTGCAGGAAGCCTGTAGGCCCCGCCGCGTGCGGGGCTGGACGCCCGCCGCCTGGCCTTGGTGCAGAGAGCTGGTCTCTCCCATCCTCTCGGGGTGGATTAGATTCGCCGAAATTGGCTGCATAAACAGCCCGGCTGGACCGGCGACTAATGGCAGAGGTTCAGGCTCCTTGGGGCTGGCGGGAGCTGTGCCAAGAACCAGCCTTCTCTAGCCCCCTACGGCGACATTAACACCCTGCCTGGGGCTGTGGTCTGTGGGGCCCCAGGGGCACCAGGCTTCCCGCAGGAGGACGGTGGCAGAGAGCCCATGTGCGCCCGGGCGACCCCTACAGCTGACAGGGTGCCCCTGGACCAGCGCATCAGAAATGCAGAGTGCCAGGCCCCGCCCAGTCCTGCTGAACCAGTGCCGCCGTTTAACAAGAGTCCAGGTGACTCTGGTGCTGTGGAGGGTTGAGCAGCGCCGTGACAAAGGGGACCGTCCGACGACAGCAGCAGGTTTGCAAAATGCCCTTGACCTGGCCCTTGTACGTTTCCGAATCTATTCAACAGAAGCGAGCGGAGGGCACACATGGACACGTTTGATCTGGTGGCACAGCTCTTACTGTGGGCGTGTCCCGTTCACAGCAACCTGGGCAGTGGCTCTCCGGGGCCCATGAATGTTGAGGAGGCCAGAGTCGTCCACCTAGGACAGGGCAGGGTTAGCAATTCGGGTCAGACAGTCGGCAGACCATTCTCCACCCCCAAGCCCCCCAGCAGCCCCACTGTGTGAGCCGTGTTATCTATGCCCGAGGGCAGGACGGTGCGTCTCCAGTGCTGGGGGCTGGCCAGGGGGGATGCACTCTGTCTATAGAACTGGGGGTCCTACTGTCCAGTTTGGGGGACCCGCAAGGACACGCGAACACCCTTCCATACCGGCCTGCAGCCTATGCCTTCTTCCCTTCTTCCCTTACAAAGTCCCAGAACCTCGGGGGCTTATGTGGCTTCCCAAGGGAAGGAGGGCCTGTTCTGCCAGTCGAGGCCCTTGCTGATGTGGCTGCCCCTGGAGTTGCTGGTTTCCACGACCAGCGAAGCCCCTGTCTGAGGCAACACAGGCCAGCATCACGATCGGCAGCCTAGGGCATTCTGGAACGTGATGCTTGAGACCAGAGGGGTCGGGAATCATTACTGCAGCTCATGCTGCTGAAGCTAACAGCAGCTCCGTGGTAAAGGGGTTTCCAGCACTTCTCACAGGTGCCAGAGGGCGCACGTGGCCGCGCAGACAGGTGCAACCACCTTCCCCACCGCAGGCTCCCGGGAACCGTGGGCACAGACGGCCTAGCATCGGTGATACGCTGGGCGCGCGGTCAGCCGGCCCTCCTGCCCCCCGTCAGGATGCCTTCCGGAGCTCCAAAGGGGAGACAGCCCGCCCCTCCTCCCCGGGGCCATCCCTGCCCCGTTCGTGCCCAGTGTAGACTCTGGAACCAGACGCCTGGGCTCAGATCCTGGCCCCCGCCGCTTAGCGGCTGTGTGATCCTGGGCAAACGGCTTTACCTCTCTGCGCCTCAACCTCCTCCTCTGTAAAATGGGTCCTAATAGAATACCTAGCTCACGCAGGTGCTGTGTGGGTTAAATGAGCTGGTATATGAGAAGCACTGAGAACATATGAGCACGAGGTAAGCCAAGGCCTCAAAAGCACAATAGAGACACCACACACGTGTAAACATTTGCTATTATTAAGGGCCACAGACGGACACCAGCAGCTATTAAGCTGGGCTGTAGAAGACAATGTAACGAAACAGGGAAATGTCCGGGACTTACTGATACCTGAAGAAAAAGCGAAGTTCAAAGCAGCCCTTTCCACGTGACGCTGAGTTTGTAGAGTAGATGCGTGTTCGCTGCGCACCGAAGAAAACAACCTGAAGGAAATAAATCGTTATTCCTAATATGTGTGACTGCTGGGCCCTGGGGGAGTGGTTCTCATTTCTTGTGTGTGGTTTTCCACATTCCCTAGAACGTGGGTAGTGAGTGTGACGGCTAACACAGGGACCGAGCACACTGTTAACATCTGCTCTGCAGAGAAGATGCTATAGTTCAAGGGTCCCCAACCCTTTCCACGAGGGAGCCTTGTCTCGTGCCCCCAAAGCCGAGGCCCCGCTGCAGGGCGAAGTGAGGTTGTGACAGCCAGCTCAGCGAGCACGGAGGCTCTGCGCCTCCCACGCTGGGGTGTCTGCTTCCTTTTCTGGGGGCCCTCCCACGTGGGGTTGTGCACAGTTCCGGAGTAATGCCTCTTCATAGACGGAGGGATTGTCTCCACCTCCCGCCAGGTCAACGTCAAGGCTCCCTTACAGTTGTTGTGTGCCCTTGACTCCTTACTACCCAAGTCGGGGGGCTCCTTGATGGACACGACTCCTTACTACCCAGACCTAACTGCCATTTGTCGTCAGAGCGTGTGGAGCCTCGAGTGTGATCGCTTTCTGGCCACGTGGACCCAGACCATGCCTGCTCTGCTCTCTGTATCCCTGACCCTAGCCTTCGGCTTCTCGAATGCATGTTGAGTGGTCGGGGTGACAGGTCTGTGTTTTGGAGGCAGGAAGGTGGGTGGGGAGGGAGCGGGGCACAGGAAGTATCCGATCTGCTCCACTCTTCAGGTGGCAGAGGGCAGACACTGGCTCCTGCTAGCGCTAGCTTGAGGCCGCGTGTTCTCTGGGGTGGATGGAGCTCACAGGAGCGATAATGGGCCGGGAGAGCCCGTGAGTCAGCAAGCTCCAGGCCCGTCAGCCCCCAGAGGGGTAGAGTGTGACTGGCGCCCATGCTCTGTGGTTGTCCAGCTTCCTGCCACTGCTCCCTTCCTGCCCTTCCTTCGGGAAGCCCTGGAATGTCCATCAGCTGCAGCCACCGTGGGGGGTGTGGCTCAGAATCTGGTCATTCCGGGTGCCTGAGATGCTTCCTCTGAGAACACACTGTTTGCGGGAGCAGGTGACCCCGATGTGGTGGGCTCAGACACACCCCCTCCTCAGGTTGTCACTGGGAGGCCAGGCTGCCTCGCTGAGAGGACAGAGGGCAGGGGTGAGCAGTCCTCTCACAGAAGGTGGGTGTGTTCAGACTCTTTAGCAACGACCCCAGCAGCACAAGTGACACTGGGCATGACCAAAATCAAAGTCCCAGAAAGGAAGACATTTTTTTGCAAATCATCCATCTGAGAAGGGATTTGTATCCGGAATATACAAAGAGCTCCTACAACTCATAATAAAAGCAGGAGCTGCAAAAAGGAAAGGGGTTTGAATGAATATCTCTCCGGAAGACATGCGAATGTCCAACAGACACCTGCAAAGAGCCTCTGTGTCACTAGGCCTGGGTGGTGGGGCAGCTGGTCCAGAACGTGGTCTGGGGGCCCCTCGGAAGGTGATACAGTCACCACATGACCCGGCAATTTCATTCCAAGGTTTGCACCCACGAGAAATAAGAACGCACATGAAGACTTGAACACACGCGTTCAAGGCAGCTTTTTCCACCGGAACCCAGGGTGGAAGCAACCCAAATGCCCAGCAGCTGAGGAACAGACGGACAAAATGTGCCCCATCTGCACTGGGGGGCATCGCTCAGAAGTGAAAAGACGGGGAGTTCTGACACCTGCCACAACATGGGTGAACCTCGAGGACATTGTGCCGGGTGAGAGACGTCCGACATCCTCTTGGATGATCCTGTTTTGATGAAATGTCCAGAGCCCGCACATGCATAGAGACTGAAAGCCAATCCGTGCTTTCCCAGGGCTGGGGGGTGGGCGACGGGGAGTGACCGCCAGGAACTTGAGGTTTCTCTTTGGGGTGACGAGACGGTAACATCACCCTGTGGTGGTAGTTCCCAACTTTATGATTATACTAAAAACACTGATTTATACACTTTAAATGTGTGTATTACATGGCATGTGAATCACATCTCAATAAAACTATTTAAAAAAAAAACACACACACACACCCCCTTTGCAAGGAAAGGAAACCCAGCTCCAAGTGATGTAACCAGAAAGGGGATTGTTAGCTTCTGTGCATCAGTAAGTGGCCAGGTTCAAACATAGGCTGGCTTCCGGTTCTGTGTGGTCCAGGGGGTAAAAGAGGTCATCAGCACCTGGGTGGAGACCTACTAAGAGTGGGGCTGAGAACTGGGGGGAGGCGTGAACGCTTTCGCCGGAGTGGGGGGTAATGGATGCCGAGCAACCTTCTATCCGTTGAGGCTTTCTGTTCAGAAAGTAGCCACTCAAGAGGCGGAGAAGGAGGCCCTCCTGGCTCGCCTCTCAGGAAGGCAAAGTTGGGGGACAAGGCTGGAAGAGGGCAGAATCTGTCCCCACACCTGGTTACCTCTGAGTCATTCTCTGATGCTCTGCAAATACTCGATCACCGTATTCATTCAGTCACCCAGAACGTATTTACTGAGCACCTGTTATATACAGACAGAGCTGGGATAGGGTGTGAATGCCGTGGCCACGGTGCCTCTTGTAAGTCATTCACAGAGAATGGTGCTAGGGAAACAAGCCTGGGCCATGCACTGTGCCCGGTGCTATGACTCAGAAGGTCTGGGAGCGCCTGTCCTGGGCTTGGACAGGGCGGGAGTCAGGCAGGCTTCCTGGAAGAAGCAGTTATTAGCTGTGGCATGCAGGGGAGCAGAAACAGGGCAGAGCCAGCCGAGGCAGGGTGAAGTAGAGGAGGGAGAGCGGGGAGGCAGAGGGGTTGGCAGGCGCCGGTCAGGGAGGCCTTGTAAACCGTGTGAAGGAGGCTGGACGTCATCTGCAGGCCAGCAGTCTCTGTCATTAACAGGACAGTCGTGAACGCCCCTGGCCAGGCCTGTGTGTGGTCTACACTGGCCGGGCTCCAATCCACTACTGTGACTTCTGGGTGCATATCCCCAGCCTCTGAGCCTCTCCATGCTGCCTTGGACCCTCAGAGACACCCCTAACCCATGGGAGCTCAGCCCCCTGCCCACACCCCTCGCTCAGACTCTACAACTTCCGTCTTCCTTTTCGGTGAAGACGCCTGCCGCCACCCAGCTCACTCATTTTCTGGGGATGGGCGGGTCGGATACGCGGTGGGTAAGGAAGGGGCATGGGGAACCACTAGCCGCCTCATTCCGAGGGGTCTAATCCCACTTATTAGCCCTGGGAAGTAGAGGAGGAGCAGAGGAGAGCACTCCGGCCGGGAAGCGCTTTTCTGGATGTCTTTATGTCCGACACATCATCTGCTGAGCAGGGAGAGAGTGAGGCCTCTGTCACCTCCCCGCTCCTCCACTGTGGACTACGTCCCCCAGTGCCATGTCGGTGATATCAGCGGGTGTCCAACAAGGTCAAGATGCAGACCGGAAACAGCCACGGCCTTGCGTCTTAACAGCGCCTCCGGGCTCTACCGTTCACTTCTGTGACCTGCTCCGATTCAACAAATGTTAGGGGAACGCTGACTGCTCATTCATTTATTGGTTTTTTTCGTTCACCATTTACTCGAAATTCTATGATCAGATTCCTAGTGCCGGACGTTGTGCTGGGCGCTGGGTGGGGAGGAGAGGAACCCAACAGGGTCCCACTGGGCCGCACGCCTCCCCGCCCCACGTGAGTGGATGAGGCCTTGAATCAAAAGATAGCTACGTGGCAGAGTGACATATGCTGTAATGGGGGAGCACAGGTCCTACTGCAGCTCAGAGAGGAGGCACCTGCTGGGCGGGGATCCCTGGAGAGGGGGGTTTATGGTGAGTCCTGAGAGCAGTGAGTGTTCCTGTGCACACAGAACACACGGACTATGGCCCCGAACTGGAAACAACCCAAGTGTCCAATAACAGTGGAATGGACATCCAGACCATGGAATATTGTACAGCCAAGGGGACAAAGGACCCCAGAGACACACAACCACGCGGATGAGCCTCGAGCATAATTTCGGGCAAAAAAGTATGAGTCTAGTCCAATTCCAGTCGCATAAAATTCAACAAGAGGCAAAATGAAACTACAGTGTTTCAGGATACAGAGTCACAGGTGGTAACAACAGAAGGGAAAAAAGGATGATCGTGTAAATTCGGATGGATGGTTCCGTCCCACAGGAGGAGAGGGTTATGACTGGGGAGGGGCACAAAATGGGTTTTGGGGTGGGAATAATGTTCAGTTCGTGGGCCTGGGTGGTTGATTGCTCATGGACATTTGCTGTCTAACCATTTATTAAATTATACAAATATGTGGCTCAACCACAGACAACAGGTCATCTTCCCCAGTGAGGGGACGTCGATGCACTTGAGACAGAGGAACATGGTTGTTACTTGCCGTACTCTGCTGGCAGCTGCTTGGGTTCGTTTCTACTTGGGCAAGTGACTTGACCTGTCTAAGCCTCAGGTTTCCCCATCTGTAAAATGGGGATAATAACAGTAGCAGCCTCATAAAGTTGTTTTAGGATGAAATGTGATAGTGAACGTAAAGTGCTCAATACAGAGCCAGGCACAAAAATGTGAAAATTAGTCATCATCATCACCATCATCACTACCATCCTCCTCCTCATCACCACTATTATCACCATCATCATCACCATCACCATCATCATCATCACCATCACCATCATCACCACCATCATCACCATCACTATCACCATCACCACCATCATCACCATCACCACCACCATCATCACCACCATCACCACCATCACCACCACCATCACCATCACCACCACCATCACCACCATCACCACCATCACCACCACCATCACCACCATCACCACCATCACCATCACCATCACCACCATCATCACCATCACCACCACCATCATCACCATCATCACCACCATCACCACCATCACCACCATCATCACCATCACCACCATCACTATCACCATCACCACCATCACCACCACCATCATCACCACCATCACCACCATCACCACCATCATCACCATCACCACCACCATCATCACCATCACCATCACTATCACCATCACCACCATCATCACCATCACCACCACCATCATCATCACCATCACCATCATCATCATCACCATCACCATCATCACCACCATCATCACCATCACTATCACCATCACCACCATCATCACCATCACCACCACCATCATCACCACCATCACCACCATCACCACCATCATCACCATCACCACCATCATCACCATCACCATCACCATCACCATCACCACCATCATCACCATCACCACCACCATCATCACCATCACCACCACCATCACCACCATCATCACCATCACTATCACCATCACCACCATCATCACCATCATCACCACCATCATCACCATCATCCCCACCATCACCACCATCACCACCATCACCACCATCACCACCATCACCACCACCATCGTCAACATCATCACCACCATCACCACTATCACCACCATCATCATCATCATTACTGTCACCATCCTCCTCATCATCACCACCTTCCTCATCACAGCCTCCCTTTTCTTCTTGCTAATCCATCCATATCACTTCTGTATTATCCTCATTTTCCTCTTCCTTCTTCCTCCCCCACCTCTCTCTTTTTCATTAGAAATTGAATGGCCAGGACAGTGCTCCCTGGCATCGTAGACAGTTGTAGATCTTGGTAAATAAAGAAGTATAATTACGCCTACCATTTTTCAAAGCTCTTCCATTCTTAATTCCAAATCATCTGTCCCATCAATGGAACATCCCAATTTTTGCCTCAGAATGTGCTTCCTCCACTTGTGCTAGAAAGGCCAACCATGTCCTTTGCTTGCCATCGCAAGGGAAGCCCCCACTCCCTGACCACGGCTTATGGCCAGAAACGGTGCCTGACTCAAGCTGACCCTAGCTGAGTCTCACCAGGAATCTGGATCTATAGAGTCCAGTTTATTGACTGTCAGGGACTGGGAGCAAAGGAAAGAGCAGAGTGTGCAGACTGTGGAGAGCAGACACAGAGAGCAGTCAGGCGAGAGCAGAGACGGGGGGCCCAGGACGAGGGAGACACTTGCTTTCTGACTTTTCAGCCCCTGGCTTCTGTCTAGAGCCTGCTTTCACCTCTACCCCCAAGGCTGGAGAGATCTCTACTCTACCCCCAAGGCTGGAGAGGTCTCTACTCTACCCCCAAGGTTGAAGAGGTCTCTACTCTACCCCCAAGGCTGGAGAGGTCTCTACTCTACCCCCAAGGCTGGAGAGGTCTCTACTCTACCTCCAAGGCTGGAGAGGTCTCTACTCTACCCCCAAGGCTGGAGAGGTCTCTACTCTACCCCCAAGTTTGGAGAGGTCTCTACCCCCAAGGTTGGAGAGGTCTCTACTCTGCCCCCAAGGTTGGAGAGGTCTCTACTCTGCCCCCAAGGTTGGAGAGGTCTCTACTCTGCCCCCAAGGTTGGAGAGGTCTCTACTCTACCCCCAAGGCTGGAGAGATCTCTACTCTACCCCCAAGGCTGGAGAGGTCTCTACTCTACCCCCAAGGTTGAAGAGGTCTCTACTCTACCCCCAAGGTTGGAGAGGTCTCTACTCTACCCCCAAGGCTGGAGAGGTCTCTACTCTACCCCCAGGGTTGGAGAGGTCTCTATGTCTTCAACAACTGCCATGTTCCCATCCGTGCTGGCCTATTCGTTGCATACTATTTCTCTCTAAGTGGATCTCCCCTCACCTCCTTTCTTTTTTTAAAAACTTGGATGGATTCATCTTCAAAGAAAACTTTACATTAGTAATCTAAATAGAAAATCAGTGGCATGTGATACTCTCAGAAGGAGACTGTAAAAATTAATACAGCAAATAAGAAATAAGAAAAGATACGTTTATATCTATTAAGTTGAAATTAAGTAGTGAGCTATACGTAAAAAAAACAAGCCTAATTAATTTACAAAGTGTTTCAGAAACTCAAATTAGAATCACAATGATATACCACTAAGGCACACTACATTGGCTAAACTTTTGAAGGCTGATATCACCAAGTGTTGATGCGGACAGGAAGCAGCTGGAATCCTCACCCTCTGTTGGGGGTGGGGGAGGGGGCTGCAAACTGACCTGACCACTTTGGAGAACAGAATTCTAAAAATGAAATATATGCCTAGGCTAGGCCCCGGGAAATTCACTCCTAGGCATATGCCCAGGGGAGATGGGTGTCTGACAGAAGACACACATACAACAGTGCTCAGACCAGCTCCGCTCAAGACAACCCCCAGGCTGGAAGCTCGGATTCTATCCACAGGAGAAGAGGGAAAGGACCTGTAGTATATTCGTGCAATGGAATCCTATACAGCACTGCAAAGAACAAAGTGCTGTTACCCAGAGCCCATCAGATGAATCCGAGATATAATGTTGAATGAGAGAAGCAAGACACAAATGTATGAGTCCACGGATATGAGGTCCAAGGACAAGAACTAATCTATGGTGATATAAGTCAGCATAGCTGTTCCCTGGCAGGGGCGGGGGTGGGGGGGGGGAGGGGGCGGATACTGTAGGAGCTACCTGAGGGAAACGCTCTGTATCTTGAAGTGGGCGGTGATATTATCGCCCCTGTGCTTGTCACCTGCATGGGGGGGGGGCAGGCAGAGAGAGCAGCGGCTGCAGTGACAGAGCACTACTGCTGCTGCTCCTGCTACCATCATTCCAGTGGCTGTGTCGGGGGTCGGGGGGGACATCACAGGTCAGCAGGTGGCCACATGTCTGCTGGGAACCCGGACCGCTGCTTGCTGCAGGTTCGCTCGTTGGCCCTAACCTCTGGCTCCTCACCTGTAAAGTGGCGCCCACCCTACAGCGGACGTGTCTTAGAGGAGGTCGGGTTTTGGGGGCACTGAGCCCAGTTGGGAGAATGGCCGGGGATCCGGGTTCCTGGCACTCCAGCTGGGAGGACCGTTAGTTTGGATGAGTCTGGAAACAGCTGGAATTGGAATGCCTAGCTTGGAGAACCGATTCCTGGAGAATTGACTTGCGGATCTCGGGCAAGGCATTTACCTGCCCTCTGCCTCAGTGTCTTCGTCTGAAACGTGGGGGTAACAACATCGCCTTGGAGTTGTCATGAGGAATAAATGAACTAACCACTGGCACTCTGTTAGCACCCCTGTTAGCCACTGCAGCACCCACTGCATTGCCGGGGACTAAGATGCGGGGCGGGCAGCATAAGGGAAAAAAAAGAAAAAAGAAAGAAAGACTCTCCCAGCAGGGGGTCTGAGACTACAATTGCAAAGCTCAGACTAGGTTTCTCAACTTTTCTCCTTAGCAGACTTTCGACTCTGGAGGTGGTCATCAACTAATCAAGAACAAAGGATTCTTCTGTATCATGTCCACGTCGATCCATCCCTGGGGATGGGATGCCTGCCCAGAGGGCCAGGCGCTGGCAGCGGGCAGCACCCCAGGAGGACATTCCCCTCAAAGTTCACCTGGCTCTTGTGGGGTCAAGCCCCGACGCTGGCACTTGCTAGCTATATGTCACCGGGGGCCAACTCGCTTTACCTGCCTGACCCTCAGTTTCCCCATCTTTAAGAAGAAAGAGATGGTCAGAGTCTGGGTCCCAAAGGACTGGATCCCATGCCAGGACTCAGATGAAATAAGGCATTCAAGGTCCCCCTCCCACCCAGGACTGGCATCATTTTCTGCCTCTGGTCTGGGGAGAATCGGGAGCCCCAGCACAATCTCATGGGTGCCTCCAAGTGACCGCCATCTTGTATGGTAGGGCACACTTGGCCATACAAGTGTGGGCAGGTGAAGTCCTACAATCAGGTGGTTTGGGAGGAGGACAGGGGGCACAGCACCCTCGGGGTCGTCTCCGTTCCTGGGAATGACCACCCCTGAGGGGGCAAGGAATAACAGCTGTGAGTTATCGGGGACCAGTGAGGCAGTAGGGACCCCAAACCACCTTACTTACGTGGGCTGAGCCGTGTCCTCTTTGCCCCAGCCCTCCCTGCACAGTAGGAACAGGCGTTGGTGCCATGTTACAGATGAGGAGGGAGGGGCACAGAGCCATGTGCCAGAAGCACTGGTCGGGGCGCCACTGCTCCGTAACAAACCACCCCAAAACTTAGTGGCTTAAAACAGGGTGTTACGGACTGGATGCCCGTGCCTCCAATTCATGTATCGAAGCCCTAACCTCTAGCGAGGCTGTATTTGGGGTACGGAAGTACCAGAGGTTCAATGAGGTCATAAGGGTGGGACCCTGATCCCATTGGATTAGTGTCCTTATAAGAAGAGTCACCAGAGAGTTTTCTCACTCTCCCCCTTCCCACCCCAGTGCCATGTGAGGACACAGTGAGCGGGCAGCCAGTCACCTGCAAGCCGGGAGGAGGGCTCCTCCCCGAACCTGAGCTCGGTTTCCAGCCTCCAGAGCTTCGAGAAATACATTCCCATTACTGAAGCCGCTCAGTCTGTGGCAGTCTGTTACGGCAGCCTGAGCAGACGAGGACACAGGGCTCCGCGCGTTTCTCCTCTAAAGGAAAAGGTGGGGAGTATTTTAGGCTTTACGGGCCATGTGGTTTCAGTCGAAACTATTCAACTTTGCCGCTGCAGTGTGAAAGCAGCTGTCGCCGTGTGTTTGCGGATGGTCATGGCTGGGCTCCAATCACACCTGGTCTCTGAAGACCAGCCTTTGGTCCCTGAGCTGTAGTTTGCATGCCCTCTGCCTGGCTTAACATAATAGCAATCGCTTATTCTGTTCAGAAATTGAAATTATGATGGAGACGAGTGTCCACTGAGGGGTGAGTGGCTAAAGAAAATGTGGTTCATGTCTATAATGGAATATTACTAAGCCATAAAGAGGACATCTTGCCATTTGTGACAACATAGATGGACCTTGAGGGCATCTTGCTCCGTGAGATAAGCCAGACAGAGAAGGACAAGTACCATATGATCTCACCTCTATGTGGAATCCAAAAACAAAACAAAACAAAACAAACTCATCTCATAGATACAGAGAACCGATTGGTGGTTGCCTGAGGTGTGGGTGGGGGGTGGGCTGAATGGGTGAATGGACTCGAGAGGCACAGACTTCCAGCTCCAAGAGAAATAGGTCACAGAGATCTAATGAACAGCATCATGGCCATAGTTAATAATACTGTCATATTTCAAAGTTGCCAAGAGAATAGATCTGAAAAGCTCTCATCCTAAGAAAGCGAAATGCCATTAACTATGTGTGGCAATGAGCGTTAACTAGACTTACTGGCCGTCCTATGGGTACATATGTCAAATCGTTACGTCGTACCCCCGAGACTAATACCGTGTTGCATGGCATTGTACCTCAAGTTTTAAACACTGCAGTTATGGGGCGCCCAGGTGGCTCCGTCGGTGGAGCATCTGAGTCGATTTCAGCTCAGGTCATGATCTCATGGCTCGAGAGTTGGAGCCCTCAGGTTCTGTGCTTGGGATTCTCTCTCTCCCTCTCTCTCTCTCTGCCCCTCCCATGCTTGATCTCTGTCTTTCTCAAAATAAATAATCTTAAACAACAATTTTTAAAAATTGCAATTACGACCAGGCATGACGAGGAAAGCCCCATGGGTGAGGTCCCTGCTCGGCGTGGCCACAGCTGGGGTGACCGGCCTGGAGCTGGCGGATGCCGGCTGTGGGCCGGGGTCCAGCTGCGGACATGGGCCGGAAGCCCCGTTTCTCTCCCTGGGTGCCCCTCCGTGGGCTGCACGGGCTTCCACGGTTTCAAGCACCAGCCCCTCAAGCACAGGGCAGAGGCCGTGTTGCCATGTACCTGACCTTCCAAGTGACTCTGTGTCACTTGGGCTGAACTCAGCAGCGGGAGGAGAGTCGAGGGCACACAGAACGGGGCATCCCAGGGTCCTGGCGAACATGGGCACAGCCAAAAAGACAAACAAAGGTCTGTCGCAGCTCAGTTCGTTGAGGGAACGAAACAGGCTTCTGTGGACGGAAGGGGGGGGCCTTTAAGATGGGGAGCCCAGGAGCCTTTCCGGATCTGAAATCGGAAAACTTGTGGCCGCGGGGAGAGGGAGCAGGCAGGGGAAAGGCAGGGCATGTGCCTGAAGGCCAGGAAGCTTCCAGGCTGGAAGACTAGTCAGCTTGGGTAGCAATCCTGCTCGGTCGCTCTGTTCCCTTCAGCCAGGCAGTTCACAGAGGCAGTCCCCAAGTCGGTCTTTCTGAAAGGTGAGTACAGAAGCCCAGGTCACCTGAGGAGTGCCCGCGAGGTCACTAAGGCAAGGTCCTCATCCCAGAGCCTGGTGCACAGAGCTGTGAAATTCTGCATGGTGCTATGGCTTTTGTTTTTATTTCTGGATTTTGTTTTGAAATTGCTGGGTGGTACTGTGTTTATAGCCTTAGAGAGTTTCCTCCAAAATGAAATCAATACCACCGGCCGTACTTTATGGGGGAATGATTTCCAAATTGCACAAAAGGAATGCCTCTAGGATCTGCATTTCAGAGAATATAAAGTCCGTCACTGCTGGAGCTAAACGTGACCACGCCTGGGAGAGGAGGGAGGGGTGGTTAGGGGAGGTCAGAAACAGGGTCTGTTGGAATTGCTGGGGGGAAGGGTATGCATGAGCCAGAGGCATAAGATGCCGACCAGTAATTGCTTGAAACCAGTCACCATTTCCAACAAGATCTCAGTTGCAATTCACTGCTTATGCGAGGAAGGGCTGCTGAATCAGCAAAAACCGGTTTGGAAATAAAATGGAAGAAAGCAAGTGCAGAGTGTACAAAGGGACAGCAATTTGATGTCAACGAGGTTTGGAGGGAGCAGGCACAAGGTTGGGCCCCCAGGTGGGAATCCACAACCTTCAAGGAGGGGCTGGACTCCTTAATAGCACCACCGTTTCCTTCTTCACTGCTTACTACGTGCTGGGGGTCAGGTCCTTGAATCCTCATGGCAACCGTATGGGAACTAGTATCTGCCCATTTTACAGATGAGAAAACTGAGCTCAGCAGTATTAAGTGACTGCCCAAACCACACAGCTGGCCAGCCCTGGCGGCAGGATTTGAGCCTGAATCTTTTTCTTTTTTTTCTTAAGTTATTTATTTAAGTTAAGTTATTAAGTTATTTAAGTTATTTATTTATTTATTTATTTATTTATTTATTTATTTATTTATTGAGAGAGAGAGAGAGAGAGACAGAGAGAGACAGAGACAGAGCGAGCACACGCCTGGGGCTTGATCTCATGAACTGTGAGATCATGACCTGAGCCAAAATCAAGAGTCAGATGCTTAACCAACTGAGCCACCCAGGCATCCTTTGAACCTGAACGTCTGCAGCCTGTTTGTCTACACGTTCACAATTTGTAATTTTTCATTTACACCAAACAGCCCCGAGACACTGCCTCTTTCCATTTAGATTAACAAAAGAAAATAAATGGAAACATAGTAGGAAGTCTGGTAACAACCAACGGGTGGCCAGGGCTGGGAGAGCCAGAAGGGGAAGGCACAGCAGGGCGAGAAGGGACCAGCTCCAACCCCTTTAAGCCCAAGATGTGCTCTACCCAACAATTCCACCCCTAGGCATCTAGAGAAACCTTCCAGGTAGCCAGGGAGGCAGACAGCAACCGGAGGCGCATTGAATCATTGTAATTGCAAATCACAAAGCAACACTGGAAACTCCCTAAATGCCCTTCTGCTTGTGGGGTGGTTGAGGAGGTGACTGCTCTGAAGGCCAGGCCCTTAGAGCTTTAGGTGGGGTGTGGGGCTTTGGTGCCCAGGGCAAGACAGAAACTTGAGCTTGAACGCTGGGCGTCTTGGGGGCGGTGGGGGGGGGGGGGGCGGCGAGTTTTCCAGCAGGAGCCTGTTTGGCCAAAGATGGGACCAATGCAGGCACGAGAAGGTGTGAGCTGGGCCCCTGGCTGATTGGAAGGCTTCAAATCACGCCTCTTCCGTGGGCTACATCTCCGGCTGCACCGCCTGGCTGGCAGTTTCTGTCTCCCCGCCGGCGGAGTCTCGGGCGCACTGCAATTAGCCCAGACCCCGTGCAATCTCCCCCCTCCCCCCGCAGCACTCGGGCAGCGGCGGCGCTGCCGTTTGCCGCACACGTTCCGGGGGAGCTGGGAACCCGGCTCCTGCCTGCAGATCTATGGTCCAGGAAATGCATTTTAAATTGGTCCCAGGATACTCGGATCCAGGAATCAGACACCATCGCTTGGGGGTGGAGGTGGGGGGAGTATCTGTGGAGAAAGTAACGCCCTAGTGACAATCCTACTTTGCTCCCCCAAAGCGCAACCGCTCCCGGAGTTGGGGGCTACCTGTTGGCCAGGGAGCTGGGAAGGGACGGTATTTGGGTGTCTTTACTCCCAGACATGCGTGTGGCTCGACTTTCTGTTAATTTATGGGGAGGGGACGTTCATCAACTACATGTTTTCTGGGGCAGCTGCCTCCCTTCCTCCCACATGTGGCCCCCAAACTGTCTGTAAGGAAGAAGGATGGATTATTTGTCCTAGGGGAAACCAACCACCTGTGGTCTGCCAAGAGCCTCTCCAGTGAAGCCAGGGACAGGTGTCGCAGATAGAAGCCAGGCGCCAGGGGCGAGGTGCAGGGTGGGAGAGAGGAAACGCGAAGGGCACCCCAGAACGCCCCAGGCCTGCTCTGCCAGGCTTCACCTCCCGACTCCCGGGAGGGGATAGAGAGCGCCCTGGGTGCTGGGCGCCTTCCCGTTACGCAGTTCCTGTCCCTTTAAATCTAAGTCCCGGGAAAGGGGGGGTGCTGGGGCGACCTGTCTGGACCCCAATTTCCAGGCCGGCCCGGCAAGGGGGAAGCGGGGCGGGCGGGAGCGCCGCGTAGGGGGTGCGGGAGGGCGGGCGCCGGGGGTCCCCGCCCGCGCCCTGCGCTCTCCGCCCCGGCGCCGCAGCGCCCCTCTCCAGATCGCCCGCGCGCCCGGGGCAGGGGGCCGGTTCGGGCGCGCGCGGGTCGGGGTTGGGTGGGGCGGGCGCGCCGGCGGGAAGCTGGTGCGGGGGCGCGCGGGTGGGAGCCGCTCGGGCAGCGGGCTGGGTCGGGGGCGGGTGGGGAGGTGCGCGGGCGGAGGGCCCGGTCGGGGGCGCGCAAGGGCGACTCGCGAGCCGGGGAGCCGGGGAGCCGGGACGCGGGCGCGCGGGCGCAGGAGGGGAGCGGATCGGGGGTGGGGGTGAGGGAGCGCCGGTGGGGTGCGGGGCGCGCGGGCAGGGTGTGGGCCGGGGGCGCGCGGGTCGGGGGCGCGGGTGTGGTGCGGGCGCGCGCGCCGCGCCGGCCCGAGCGCGCGAGCCGGGCCCGGAGCGCACGCCGCCGCCGCCGCCGCCCGCCCGCCCGCCAGCCCGCCCCGCCGCATTGCTGCTGCTGCCGCCGTCGCCGCCGCCGCCGCCGCCGCCGCCGCCGCCGCCCGGCCCGGCCCGCGGCCCCCAATATGGTGCAGCCGCCCGCGCCGCCGCCCGTGCCGCCGCCGCCCGCGGGCCCCGCCGCCGCCCTCGGGCGCCCGCAGCGCGGCAGCCGCAGGTGGGGGGCTGCGCCCCGGGCCTGAGCCGCCCGCCGTCTCCGCCCCGGCCTGCGCGGCCAGCCCGGCGGGCTCGCCTCCGAGGGGCACTTGCCGCTGAGGTGGAGCCGTTTGCACCAGACGCTCCTGCTCCTGCCCCCTCCCTCCCCCTCCCCTCCCCTCCCCCTCCCTCCTCCCCTCCGGTCCTGTCTCCAGCGGGAGCGCGAGACGCTGGTCAGGCTCCGCGGCGCAGCTCGAAAAGGAATAATCGCCCCCAATTGACTTAAATTCCGCCGAAGCCGGCGCCGCGGCCTCCCGCCGCCCGGGATCTGCTCGCTGTGTTTTTTCGCTTTCTCTATTCTTCCTTAAAAAAAAAAAAAAAAAAAAAAGCAAAACAAAACCAGCCAGCCAGCCAACCAAGAATCCGGTTTGTTGATCGCCTTGGTTTTTTTTTTTTTTTTTCACCGTTTGCGGGATTTGCAAACCGAGTTACATGCATGTCCAGTGGGGGTAGGTTTAATTTTGACGATGGAGGGTCCTACTGTGGAGGCTGGGAGGACGGCAAGGCGCACGGCCATGGCGTCTGCACCGGCCCCAAGGGCCAAGGCGAATACACCGGCTCGTGGAGCCACGGCTTCGAGGTGCTGGGCGTCTACACCTGGCCCAGCGGCAACACGTACCAGGGCACTTGGGCGCAGGGCAAGCGCCACGGCATCGGCCTGGAGAGCAAGGGGAAGTGGGTGTACAAGGGCGAGTGGACGCACGGATTTAAGGGGCGCTACGGGGTGCGGGAGTGCACGGGCAACGGGGCCAAGTACGAAGGGACCTGGAGCAACGGCCTGCAGGACGGCTATGGCACGGAGACCTACTCAGATGGAGGTAGGTGCTGCCCGGGGGGAGGGGGGTGGGGGGGGGCCGGGCCAGGGGCTGAGGGGAGGAGGAGGAGGGACCTTCTTCTCTTGCCTCTTCTGTTTACCTCTGGGGAAGTTGAGCTTCTCCCTCCAGCGGGGTGGCCGTGAGCACCCCGGGCATTTCCTGGGGCTTCCTGGAGGCCACAGTTGCCCTGGCTACAGGTTGCCCCATGGCCTGGTGGGGGGACAGCGCCCCTGTGCCAGGGGAAGGGTATTGGGGGCTTTCCAGGAGCAGAGCCAGCCCCGGAGCCGTGGAGCTGAGTGGAGGGTCAGTGCATCATCCAAGCGCAGGCCAGAGACCTGCTGGAAAGGCCAGACTCGCCCTGGGCCCTGGGCTCACGGCCTCCTCTGGGACCCACCAAGGGCAGAGGGGAGCTGGGAGAGGGCCCCTCCCCCTTGCTGGCAGAGCTCCCTCAGTGCTGGCCTCCGGGAGTCGGGCCCCAGCTCTGCCTCTTGTTTTCCTGCGGTGCCGAGAGGCCTCCCTGAGTCCTCATGAACCCAAGCCAATGGAAAGGGAGCGATTGGGAGAGGAGCACAAACCCAAAGCAACACAACACGGCAATAAACTTCTAGGTGGTTGGACGCGGGCTAGCGCAGCCAGAGAGGCTGCTGGAGGGAGGGAGGAGGAGGCCCAGGAATCTCGCCTTCCAGTGGCTGAATCATTTTCGCCGTTAGTTTAGGGAATGCTCTGTGCCTTCGTTCTAACATGCCACCACATTCAGGGCTGAGCCCGCCTGCCTGTCCTGGCTGTAAGATGGTTTCCGTGCAGGGAGCCTCGGCCGGGGCTCCTTTGCAGCTGTGCCCCTGTCCCGGACACCCCGGTGTCCACTCCTCCTTGCATCCGACAGGCATGGAGCATTTTCTGTTCCTGGAAGCCAGACCCCGAACAAGCCTGCTCTCCAGATGCCCCCTTCCCCCACCTGGGAGCTTATCCTCAGAAGTGGCTCTGTGCCTCCCTCTTGGCGGCTTGCTAATTTTCCAGGCATGGATGCCTGGGAAAGGCGTGGGGCGCAGCAGTGACTTGTGTGCTTCTGCTGGGCATGGAAATCATGAACGGACGTGTGGTCTTCTCCCTGCCTGCTTGCTGCCTCCACATCTTAGGAAGCAGGCACTAGACACCTGCTCCCTGGCCACATCCAGGAGTGATGGAGGGCTGGAGAGTAATTATTATTTTGGCTTATGCAACTGAGAGGCAGGGTTCATCATTACTCAAAGGGGAGGAGGCGTGGGGGGCAGTTAATTATATAATGCTCCTGCCTGTCAAAGCCGTGCCCAGCCCCGTCCCAGGCGGCCTCTTTGCTGTTGTTGTTTTCACGGAGCAGGTTGGAGAGCCTTCTGGACCCTGGAGTGCAGGGGCTGGACCGAGCAGACAGCCCTCTCCGGGTTCTAGGCCGTGTGTGTGCGCGCGCGCGTGTGTGTGCGCGCGCGCGTGCACACGGCGAGGCTTGGGCAGCAGATGTGGGTGGCTGAGGTGGGCGGCTCAGCAGCCTGGCACTCCCAGCTGGGCTCTTTGGGAGCCCAAGGGTAGTTGTCACCCTGGGGGCTCTGCCCATGCTGCTCTGCGGATCAGTCCCTCCAGAGGTGTTCCCAGCTGTGCCTGAGCCGGGAAAGCGGTTTCTAGGCCTCACATGGGAGCCTGGGGAGGAGAGGAGCCAAGCCCCTGTCTCTGTGGAACTCCCTGGAATATCTAAGAGTGAGGTCCAGCTCTCTAGGCTGCCCAGCTTCCCCAGACATCTTGGGTGGCCCACAGAAATCCGTTCTCCGTTCAACAGATATCTACTGAGCACTTGCTATGAGCGGGTGCTCTGGGCTCTGGGAAACCAGCCGCGAGTGAAGCAGACAAAAATTGTTGCCCTCAGAGAGCTTCCACTTTAGAGGGAAAGGTGATGATTCCATTGTGTTTACCGGGTGGGGGGGGGGTGCGGGAAGGGGGAGAGGATCTGATGCTGTGGCTGGCCATGAGTTTAGGGTTCAATATGTTGATGTGAGAAATGCTTCCTTCCATTGGTCAGTGTTCTCGGATCTCTATCTCCTATCCAGTCAGCGACACAGGATTCTGCTCCCTAAAGTACTTCCCTCCCTCCACATTGCCCCGCTGGAGTCTCCCACGGTGGAGAGGGGGGGACCATGTCCATTTTACAGATGACGCCAGAGAGACCCAGGGGCCCATGGGACAGGCCAGAGCCCCCCAGCCTGTGGCAGCAGAGTCACGGTTGGAACCTTGATGTGTCCCCACATTACACCACCTGTAGGCCAACCGAGGCAGGCTTACAGGCACAGGACGCCAGGGCCGACTGCTCCCTTCTGGTTGGTGATATGGCATGATGGAAAATCGAATTGACCCTTTTGGCCTGGGATAATCAGGCCAGACATCTGGGGCCACCTTTCTGCAACACGGTCTGTGCTTCTCATCAGGAAGGAAGTGACTGTGGAGAATGTGTGCCCTCTAGCAGTCCGTCAGGCCAGCAGAACCAAAGTGGGGGTGTCGCAGCTCTGGGTCTGGATGCCGGTGGGCGTGGCGGCTCATGCTTCCAGGGAGGGCAGGCGGAGGCTTGATGAGTTCACGGTCCCGACTCCAGTCTGACGTTTCCTTTGCACAAGGGGTGGGAATATGGGGCAGGTATCAGCACAGCTCCTGAACCTCAGCACAGGTTCCAGTGCTGACTTGGGGAAACGGCGATTTTCATGAATGATGCACTCATGGCAAACATATTCTACATTTGGCTGGAATTGGTATGGACTCCATTTCAACTGGGGCCGCTTCTGCCAACTCCTCCCCTTCCAGGTTTATCCTCCCCCAAGTGCAAGGCAGGCGTTTTCTGTGGACGTGGGCTGAGTGACTTCTGCGGTCTGTGGGGTGACCCTGTGGAGAGGGTGAGGCCCTGGGGGCACGGGGCGGCACGAGCACATGCTGTATAGAGTTGCAGCCATTTGGGCTTTGTGAGCCCAGACAAGCTACTTGACTTCTCTGAGCCTCTGTTTCTTCATCTGTATGAAGGGCTGGTAATAATGTCTGTGAAGTAGGTGGGGATTAATTGAGGTGGCGTGTGTGGCTGTGCCAGGGATGTAGTGAGCATTGACTTTTACTTATCACTATTCTTTTAACACAGCACACGTGCAACGAGCGTCGCTTACAGTGACCGTTACAGGGACCGATAGCCAGGTGTGATCATGATAATAACGAAAATGATGATAAGTGGCGACACTAAACACTTACCGTGTGCCAGCCGTGTGGCCAGTGTTTGCAGGATGATAGAGCTTCATTCCCGTACCTGGGTTGACGCAGGGTTGATTTTCTTGTCCTTCCCATTTCCCACACTGGGAAGCAGAGGCGTGGAGAGATGAGCTGATTTGGCTGGTGGGTGCAGGGCGGCATCAGGATTCGCACTCAGGACAGCGATTCCAGAGCCTGTGGTTTTGTGGGGAACACGTTCTCTAAACTCCCTTGTGCAAAACTACCTCCTCGTTCCTTCCTCTTCCTCCGCACCCTGCTTCTCCTCTGGGCGCGGCAGCCAGGAGCTGTAGGCAAAGGCACAGGCGCCCACCCGGGTGTTCCCCCCGCTGCCCCGCCTGCACGCACCGCCCCTTCTCCACTTCTCTACACCCCTGCGCTTGGCCACACAGGTAAACATTTCCTCCTGGTGCCATGTACACAGGACCCCTCGGACCAAAGCTACCCCCACAAATAAACCCTCCCACAGCCCGAAAGATGTGAGTCATCTCACGTACCAGGCCTCCCCCCTCAAATGCAGATTCCGTTCACTGGCCCAGATCCCTCGGCCCACACAAATCACACACGCCCACAGTCAAAATCCCAGGCCCTCTGCGCCTGTGCGCACACACACGCACAATACACCTGTCACCCGGAGATGTTTCCACCCCGTCCCCCAAAACACAGCCACGTGTGCCCTCCAAACCCCTCCCGACTCCAGCTCCGGGAGCCCCTGTGCCTGTGCGGGGAGAGTGCCAGCCTTACACGACGAGGCTCAGGTTACAGACGGAGCGGGAGGCTTAGTTTCCACTTTAAACACACGTTTGTGCAGTTCATGCCCCCTTTTAAGGGGGAAGAAGCCCATATCCAATCAAAATAAATGACCATTGGGCATATTTTTGATGCTAGGCCGTGACTATGTGAAGGCAACCTTTTTAAAAAAGAAAATCCCAGTGCCAGGTCCCAGGTTAGGGAGGAAGCAGGTCGGGGACACCAGACATAGGCCAATGGGAGTTCGTTTCAGAAACAAAAGAAGCACTCAGCTATTGGAGATAAAAGCATCTCCTCAGAGATTCTGGTTCAGCCACTTTGGCAAGGGAAAAGGCTCCAGGAGGTGAAAGCAGGAAGAAAAAGCAAATAACTAGTTCTTTGTTGCCAATAATAGCTGAGGAAGAAGTGTTACTGAGCACCCCTCACCCAACATAGCCCTGGAGCCAGAGTTGGGCGCTTTATATCAGGAGCTCTACCCAAGCTGGCAAGGAGGCCAGGGTCAGCACCCTCTGGAAGTAGCTGCCCCACCGGGTAGTTAGTGAACAGCCCTGGCTGATGGAAACAGTTAACACAGCTGTCGGGCAGGGCCAGGAGCCTCTGCTGCGTCTCTTCGGGGCTCTTTTCCCTCCCCGGTTTCCCCCCGGGCCTGCACAACCGTAAGGACAGCTGGCTATCGATTATGGGCTGATGGCTGTGGATGTAACACTCACAGTGTCCTTTGATGACCACATATCACAGGATAAGTGGATTCGTGGGATCCACAGGGGGCGATGTGTGTTTGGAATTTCCACAGTGGTCACCCTCTCTTAGACCAGCCACTTCGCCAATTTGTAGTCTCCTGGCTTGTGTGAGGCACGTGGTGGGTGAAGGCAAGGGCCGCCTGGGGTCCTGGCTGTGCTTCAAACAGGCTCTAGGCATCAGACCAGGGGTTTTTCTGGGTCCACCGAGTCTTTGCATAGGATAGGGGAGCGGCCGGTCTCTTCAGCACCTTGGAGAGCGCCACACACATGCCGCCATGGCTTTGCTCTCCTTCCTCCCCCACACCACCTCTAACAACCACGGTGCCCAACTGAGCCTCCCGGCCAGTGACTGCCTGGCCCTGACCCGTCCAGCACATTTGGCCAGGAGAAGTTTGCCCGTTCCCACCCTCTTGGTGTCTGGCGGCCACACTCCAAGGAATGCCACCACCGGGGCATTGGCTGTTTGCATCTCAATACTGTCCTGTTTTCCAAAAAAGTTGGGTGCCTCCAGGTGTCTGCTGGTGACCTGAGAGAGCATCTCCTGGCTAGCGGGGTGGGTCCAGGTGAGGTCTTTGGTAAGACTTGTACAAGGTGCTCTGAGTCTGAGGTTCATCTCTACCTCAGGTTGTGTGTGTCTCAGTTCTCACGGACTGTGCATGGTTATAGGTGCACCAGAGGCAGGCAGAGGAATGGTCTTGTCTGTACCAACCCGCGAAAGACTGCTGGGCCACCTTCCTCCTTAAATCAGCACCACTGGAGTACTCATCTAGAACAACCCTGCCCAGCACAGTGGCTGCTGGCCACATATGGCTATTTCAATTAATTATGATGAAATGAAAGTTAGATATTCAGTGCCTCAATCTCAGCAGCCACATTCCAAGTGTTTGATAACAACACGGATCTGGCGGCTGTCATGGACCACGTGGAATGTGTCCACCGCCACAGAAGGTTCTGTTAGAGTGTGAGCTTCACGCAGGGAGGGGTGGGTCCATGCTGGTCACCACTGTGTGTCCAGTGACTACAGTGGTGCCAGCATGCTGTTTGTGGAGTGAATGAAGTGTGCCAAGGCCGTATACAGGGTAATTTCACTCACCATCCTGCCACACGTCCATCTCATTACAAGAACTTACACCCGGGCATTGATAGTTAAAGGGAAAATGTTCCCTGAGACCCTCCTGCCTCACTGAAAGGTCAGCCTCACTGAAAATTCTCTGAAGGCATCACTGTTACAAGTCCCTGATGGGGTTTGTTTTGCTCTTGGTGCTGTCATTGCTGGTAAGAGGCCCTGCCAGTGTTTCCCATGAGTGAGGCGGATGGCATAGAATGAAGTGAATCCGTCCCAAGGGTGTTCTCATGATGTGAGGCTGCGATGCAGCCATGGCTAGAGGACACGGCTGGAGCACTGTGTAGTGAGCAGCGTCCCAAAGTGCTGGAAAAGATGCAGAAAAACAAGCAGCCCTTTATCTAGCCGTGTCGTAACTCTCTTTACCGCTACGGTTGCCTTGGCTCGATTTGTTGGGTTGTTGAGAAGCATTTACTGAGCCCCTACTACGTTCGAGGTGCAAAGACAGAACAGTTCAGGTCGACCTTCAGTGAATCAACCTGGAAATAGTTGCTGAGTCTGACTGTGTCTTCGTCTGTTCGAGCTGTTGCAAATTACCACAGGTCGGGGGGTGGGGGGGTGGGCGGTGCTTCTAAATGACAGTGTGTGTTTCTCCCAGCTCTGGAGGCTGGGAAGTTTGAGATCAAGATGTTGGCCGATTGGGGGCTCCTTTATCAGGACACTGATCCCATTCATGAGGGCCCCACCCCCATAACCTCACCACCCCTGAAGGTCCCACCTTCTAACACCATCTCATTTATGACCTCTGAATTTAGGGGACACAGACATTCAGTCAGTAGCAGCCAGTGTGCCGAACATAGCTTGCAGGAATGTACAAGAAACAGGGGGATGTGACTTGTATCAAAAAGTCTGGATGTGAGACAAAAATGTGTACAATAATCAGGGGTTTCTCATTCCAGAGTTTGGGGACTGATGGAAACACTGCAGGTGAGGGTTCTGAGAAGCGAAGGGGGACGTCTGTGTCCTTGAGCAGCAGAGGCATCCCAGGGGAGGGGTCCGCTGAGCTCCGATGGTGGGAAGGGGATTTTTGCCCCAAGTCTGTTGACCCTGCAGGAGGCATGTTCTCTGTGATGGAATCATGACACTCCTTGTCAACACGTGCCGGCTCCCACCTTCCCGGGGGTGACCCAGGGGAGCTCCCTGGTGCTCCTGGAGGCCTCTGGAAACACCCAGGGTCATCTGCGCTGCTGGCTGGGCGGGCTGCTGGTCCCCCACTGTTGCTACTCGAGGCCAGTGCTTTGCAAACTTGACTCTGCGTCAGAATCACCCAGAAGGTGCAGAAAGCAGATTGTTGCCTCACCCCTGCATTTCTGGCCGGAGATGCTGTCTGATAATGTCCATTTCTAACAAGTTTCATTGGGTGCTGCTGCTGCTGGTCTGGGGACTGCACCTTTAGAAGCACGGCTGGAGGCTGGTGCTTCTTTATTTAATGTCCATTTATTTTTGAGAGAGAGAGTGTGAGTGGGGGAGGGACAGAGAGAAAGAGGGAGACACAGGATCCTAAGTGGGGGAGGGGCAGAGAGGAAGGTGAGACACAGAATCCAAAACAGGCTCCAGGCTCTGAGCTGTCAGCACAGAGCCCAACGCGGGGCTCAAACTCATGAGCCGTGAGATCGTGACCTGAGCTGAAGTCGGACGCTCAACCCACTGAGCCCCCCAGGCGCCCCAAGGCTGGTGCTTCTTGACCCCAGGTGCACAGCAGAATCCCTGGGATGGTCCCCTTGAGATCATCCCCTTAGAAATGCAGAATCTTGGCCCCTCTCTCCCACCCCTGGAATCTTGGTCCCTCTTCCCCACCCCTGCACGGGGGTCTCCAGGGCCAGAAGCTGCATGTGTGCAAGACGCCCAGGTGGTTCGCATGCGGGAGCTCCTAATCTGGCTCCTAATCTCTGCTGCACACGGAATCTGGCTGCTTGGGAAAATGCTGATGCCTGGGCCCCACCCAGAGATGCCGACTGAGGGGGTCTGGGATTGGGATTCTTTTAAAACTGTCCCGGAGATCCTAATGTGTAGCTGAGGTGGGGGGGTGGGGGCACTCGTCCAGGGCATCACTGAGAGGGTGGCCGTGAAGAGCCTTGCTGGGGTTCTGCCTGGCACCACAGCAGCCTGGCTCTGGGAGGGTGGCCTCCTGGCCCAGGAACGTGATGGGAGCCGTCAGGGCCGAGAGCCGCTGCTCTGGACAGTTCTTCAAACTCCGGGTCAAGTGGCTCATGAAGTACATGTTGTACTTCATTAAAAAAAAAAAACAAAAACAAATAGACTTGCAGATTTTTAAGCATTGTGCCCATGTTACAGCAAGGAGGAGAGCTGCCGTGTGCCGGCCTGTCGCCACGCAGCCCCTCCTGTCTCTGCCCTCTCCTCCTCCTTCCTTACGGCCACGCCAGTCCCTGGATTTAGGGTCCAGCCCAAATCCAGGACGGTCTCTCGAGATCCTTAACTTCATTGCACCTACAGGGACCCTTTACCCGTGTGAGCACACATTCACAGGCACTGAGGTTAGGGTGTGGACGTGTCTGTCTGGGGGACACTGGCCAACCCGCTACAGGGTCTCACGGACTTCAGTTTGAAAGTGCTCCGAAGCACAAGCATGCTCACGTCGAACCCCAGAGCCGTGGAGATTCCTCTGCAAGAAGGACACTCTCAGTTTTTGAACGTCCGCTCTGTTCCGGGTACTGGCCTATGTGCCTTCCCAGAGTCCTTGCTCCTTTTGTTTATTTTATCTTTTTAAGCTTATTTATTCTGAGAAAGAGAGCCTGAGAGAGCATGGGGAGGCAGAGAGGGAGGGAGAGAGGGAATCCCAAGCAAGCTCCGCCCTGTCCACGCAGAACCCAACGTGGGCCTTGATCCTGCGAACCTGAGCCGAAACCAAGAGTCGGATGCTTAGCCGACTGAGCCACCCAGGCGCCCCAACGTTGCTCCTTCTAGTTTTTAAAGTAGCGCCGTGAAGCAGGGCGTGCGCTCCCACGTAAGACAGGAGAAGGGATGCTCCTAGGATGGCCGGGCTTGGCGAGGTCACAGGGCCGGTGAGGGGAGGGGGCACACTAGAGCAGTCTGCAGCACCCGCTGAGGGCGCCTCCTGACGGGACAGTCATCTCGGCCACCCCCTGGCTCTCCAGTTGAGGACGCTGAGGCCCAGGGAGGCGCCCGCAGTCTCACAGTCATGCAGAGGTAGGGAAGGATGGCCCGGTCTCCTGAACCCCGGCCTTTGGTGACCCTTTGCTCAGCATTTCATAAACTTGTGGGTTCTCCCGGGTTCCTCCGAGAGCATGGCGAGGCCGAGGGTCCTCTCCCAGGACACACGCAGGGCCCTGCACACATGTGGCATTTTGTCGGTACTTGTGGGGGTTCATGGACTCCCTGAGACTTCTCTGTGGACCCCAGGATAGGAACCCTCCCATTCTCCACAGGTGCCCAGACACATGGACGTGACCACCACCGCACACGGCAGGTGGGACACAGGAGGAAGGCCGGAGCCAGCAGGCTCTGACCTGTGGGTACAGAGAAAAGGCTGGAGGGGGCAGAGCTGGCCTCCCCACCTCCCCTCCCCTGAACACACCCCTTCTCTCTCCAAGGCCTCAGAGTCCTGAGTTTGTCCTGCCGGGACTCGGCCGTCTGCCCCACCAGGCAGCACGTGATCCTTAGAACTTCATCCCGCGCCCTCCCCACCAGGTCCACAGGCCTGGTGTCAGCAGTCTGGCCATGAGCTGGGAGCCACCTGTGCCTTCTTTCACTCGGTCCCTCTGGGAGGAAGGCATGACTCCTCCATTCTGCAGGGGAAACTGAGGCCCAGCGAGTTGTAGGAAGTTGGGGTGCTGACACGGTCTCAACATCTTGTGGTCCGCTTCAAACCTCCCACCCAGGGCCCTTGGATAGACTCCCCAGGAGGGAATCTAGCCCAGGGCACACATCTGGGGCCATCCAGGGCAAGGGTCCTGAGGACCAGACCTGAGAATCACCCACCGCTCCCCGTCCGCCTCTGTGGGTTGGGGACAAACAAGGGCAGGAAAGGAGCCTCTGAAGGTGGCTGAGGGGAGGTCTCACCGTAAGGAGCCCAGGAGGGATTTTCAGTGGGGTGTTCCCAGGAGCACCAGGTGGGGGCCTCCCTGGGAGGCCTGTATGATAAGCCAGTGCAGGCTTTCTTGGTCCTCGAGGGGCCGCGAGCTGGCGCCCCACTGTCCACCTGGGGACCGTGCGTGACCTTTCTGGGGCCCCGCCCCCGGCCAGCTGGTTGCTCGCTGGTGAGTTCAAAGGCCTGGCTCCCTGTGGGTGGATCTGGGGAGCTGTGGTTGAAACGCACTTTGGGGAGGATGGTGCGGGGCGCCCCTCCTCAGACCCCCAGAGTGCCTCTGGGCCTCTGTGCGTGCGTGCTCCCGGGCACTGTAATTACTGGCCTCTGTGGCTGTCCTGTCCCCCTCCCCATGCACTGGAGTCTCTGAGGGGGCAGAGACTGGCTCTTGCGGGTTCCTCCCTGTGGCCTTGTAGCAGGGAAAGCTGCAGCAATTCTGGTTGGCTGATGCATGGATGACAGTCCCTCCAAAAGCAGTGGGGGCGGGGGGCGGGGGGGGGCGGTGTGTGAAGGGAGAACAGCAGGGCAAGGGCCCTGAGGCTGGAACAGGTGTGGTTCTGAACTGGAGGAAGAGGGTGAGAGGAGGGAGGGTGTGAGCACATATTCCAGGCCACGGCAGGAAGGGCAGGAAGGGCGCTGAAGGGTTTAGGCAGGTCAGCAGCACCCCGTGGTGTTCGTGCTTTTGAATAATTAAGTTTTAATTTCAAGATGCCCCTAGACTCCCACGGTTGTGCCCTCCACCCTGTCTCCCCAAAGTAACACCTGACGGAAGGACCACGCAGCGTTGAGGCCGGGATATCAACATGGACACTGGGTTTCAGCAGCCGGGACCCCTCCACCCCCCGGCCTGCCACCCTTTCAGAGCCGCACCCTCCCCCCTCTCATCCCTGGCACCCACTCCTCTGCTCCCCATCTTGTCATTTTCTCATTTCCGGAATGTTCTATACATGGCATCGTGGGGTATGCAACCTACGGGGACTGGCTTTTTTCACTCACTGCGGTTCTCGGGAGACCCATCCAGCTCGCTGTGTGCGGCCAGACTTCGTTCCTCTTCACTGCTGACCGGTGTCCGGGGTGAGCGTGTGCTTGGACCATGGCTTCCGTACCCATCACGGTTCAGGGGCATCCGGGGCGTTTCCCGTTCGGGGCTATGATGGACACAGCGCCTGCAGACTCTCACGGAGAGGTTCTTACGTGAACGTGAGCCTTGGTCTCTCTGTGATACAACTGCTGGGCCCTTGCCGTTTGTGCCGGTGTCTTTGGGTAATGAGTCTGGCTGCTGGGTGGGGAAGGAAATGGGGACCAGAGTGGAAGCTGGGGACCCCCAGAGGGTGCTCGTGTCCAGGGGAGGGGAGATGATGCCCTGGGTCTGGGTGGGGGCAGTGGCTGGGCAGGTGCGCAGTGCCCGGGTTGGTGTCTGGGGGCAGGAATTGGTGTGGAAGGTGTGTGGTGTGAGAGGCTGCGTGCTGGGTGAGGGTGGAGGGAGCAGGGGGTTGTGCATCTGATCTGAATGGGGGCACCGTCCGCTGGGAAGTGGCACAAAGTCAGGAGAGAGTGGCACTGGAGGCGAGAAGCGCCAGGATCAGAATCGGGCCTGAGAAGGAGGACGGTGTGGAGGATGTAGACGGGCCGAGAGGCAGGTGGCCCTGAGGGGTGGGGGTGCGGAGGACAGCAGGAACAGAGACAGGACGTGGACTGTTGTCCCAGCCCTGTGTTTACCCCTTGCATCCAGTAGGTCACCTTATGGCCCCACCACCCCACGAGGCCATTTCACAGACAAGGAAATGAAAGCTGGGGGATGGAGTGACTTTCCCGAGTCACTTGGAAGGTTTGGATTCCAGAAGCAACGGAATCACACGAGGTGGGACTGACCCCAGCCGTCAGGTCCTTGGTCACGAGCCCCGCCTTGGGGGCTCCCGGAGGCTGGATGGGAGACCAGGTGAAGGTTTGTGCGCGCCTGCCTGCTGCACGCAGATGCTCCGTGAGCGAGCTGCCGTCACGTCACGTGGTTGTTTACACCTGTGGAAGTCCCCAGCGGTGGATCGTGGCCCTGCTCTGTCGTCACCTTTTCCCCGCTTGTCATTATGCCCCCGAGGTTGTTCCGTATCAAGCCTGCACCCCGAGAGCGGATGAATGATGCCGTCGTGACATGGTTTTGCGTAAAATTTACCTTTTGAAGCGTATAGTTTGGTGGGTTGTGGTGCGTTCACGGGGCTGCGCAGCTCCGCACCACCTGTTCTAGAACGTTTTTGTCACCCAAGAAAGAAACCCCTGGTGCGTTAAGCCATCCCGCCCTCCACAACCGCCGGTCTGCTCTCTGTCCCTGAATTTGCTGGGTCTGGACCCTTGGGGTGGACGGCGTCACCAAGGGGCCCCTGTGGCTGGCCTGTCCCTCAGCACGGTGTTTCCGGGCGCGGCCAGGGGCCCACGCCAGAGCCCGCGCCAGGTTCCGTTCCTTTCCAAGACCCAGTGATGTTCCCTGGCGTGGCCACATTTGCTTGTCTGTTCATCGGTCGGTGGACATTTGGGCCGTTGTGAACGGTGCGGCCGCCAACACTCTCGTGTAAGCTTTCGTGTGGACACCGCTTTCTGTGCCCGGGGGTGGGGTTGCCGGGTCCTCTGGGTCCTACGGTGGCCCCGTGATGAACCTCACAAGCAGCTGCTGCCCCATTCTGCGTTCCCGCCAGCCGTGTTGCGGGTTCCGGCCACGCCACATCTCTGTCGCACGTGTCACTGTCACCCCGTGATCGCAGCCTCCTAGCAGGTGTGAAGGGACGTCTCCCTGCGGTCTGGACCTGCATTTCCTTAAGGATTAGTGACGTTGGACATCTTTTCACGTGCTCACTGGCCGCTGGGATGTCTTTGGAGACACGTCTGTTCGGGCCCTTGCTCGCTTCGGGTTGTCTTTTTATTGTTGAGTTGTAAACGTTTTAATGTACTGTAGACACCACAGTGACGTAAGCCCCAGCGTCTACTCCTGACCCCCCGGGACTCCCCGCTTGCCGGCTGCCTCTCCCATCGGATGGTGGATTCCTTGAAATAAACTGCGGATGCCTTTCTCTTGCCTGTTGAGTACCTAGCACGGTGCCGGGCACACAGTAGGTGTTGAGTAAATGTTGACTCGGGCCACTGCCCGCCGGCTAGGAGGTCAGGGGATCCTGTCCAGTTCCCGCAGCTCAGGCTTTGATGGGCTGCAGTTAGGCAGCCGTGGTGTCTGCAGGGTAGCTGGGACCCACACAGGTATTTATTGAGCACTTACTGTGTGCCTGGCAATGAGCCGGCCCCGGGGATAGCAGCAAATAGCCCCAGGGCAGCGTGGGACCGTTGGACTGGCTGAGGGGGCCGTGTCCATGCACCTGTCCCATAGGTCCCCCTTTACTGCTGACGGGATGGAGGGAGCTGAACCGGGGCTGACGGTGAGACCTGGCGGGTGTGGGAAAGCCTTTGGGGGAGGGACTTCCCCACACGCCCAGAGGATGGCAGGGCGAGGTCACAGAGGCTCCATGGGTTTTAAGTGCAGGGAGGGGGAGCAGGGCCGCCCTGGGAAGTGCGGGAGCCACTCGAGGGGCCGCGTCAGGCGGGTGGTCGGGCCTTCCCTAGCTGTGGAGGCCACAGCCTGACCCTTTGGGTCTGCACGGAACCAACCTGTCAGGACAAACAGGAGATAAACATCCTGGGGATGAAGGGCCCAGCCCGCAGCCTTGCCTGGAGGCTCCCTGGGGATCCCACATCACCCAGACAGCGTGGGGGCTGAGTGGCTGTGTCTGCGGTGTGGGGCCCGATCTGGAGGAAATTAATTGTGGATCCCCAAGAGAATGCGGCAGAAATATAGCAGAGGTCAGGGTTTTCTCGGGGCTGGAGGCGGCCCTGGTGACAGTGGCCATGAAGTGTTCACAAGCACAGAGTGTCCTGTTAGCTGGAGGCCTGAGCAGGACCGGCGGGGGGTGGGGGGGTGGGGGGGTGCAGGAATGTGCCAGACAGTGGAGAGACAGACAGGGAGGGAAAGACAGAAACAGAGAGGGAGAGACGGAGACAGAGGAGAGGCAGAGGGGGAGAGGGAGAGGGGGAGAGGGAGAGGGACAGAGGGAGAGACAGAGACAGAAGGAGGAAGACAGGGAGAGGGAGAGACAGACAGAGGGAGACAGAAGGAGGGAGAGAGACGGAGAGGGAGAGACAGACAGGGAGGGAGAGACAGGGAGAGGGAAGAGCAGGGAGGCCACAGGCAGGGCAGAGGGAGGAGGGACGCGTCCCTTCCTGCGGTCAGGTGCACCTGCTACTTCTCCCTGGCTCTTTGTTTTCAAGCAGCCGCCTCGCGCTCACTGGCGCCCAGCACCCTGCGCCTTACGCACCTTTCTGTTGAGTCTGAGCATCAACCCCCTGGAGCTTGCTGTCCTGCTGCCCAGAGGGAGGGGGCCACACGCGGCCCCCAGCGCCCCGGGCAGGCACCCTGCCTCGGTCTCCAGCCCTGCGCCTGCCTGTCAGGACTGTGGGGAGCCAGAGCCTTAAATGGGATCGAGCTCCCCGGACGTGGGGGGCTTGGAGGTGGCGCCCGTGAACGCGGATCTCCAGCCCCGGCTGCCGGGGCTCAGCCCCCTCCAGCTAGTTCCCGTTTGGCCCCGAGTGGAGGGGGGACAATGCGGACCCTGCCTCCACCAGCCGATGGAACAGAGCCCTGGGCTGGGGACACCCCACATGTGTGGGGGTGCAGAACCCCAGGCTGGGGCCCCCAGCCAGGCAAGCTGGAGCCAGGGTGTCTGAGCTTGAGAGGCCTCGGGGCTTGGCACTGGGGGCTTCTGAGTCCCCCTCAGGGAGGCCAGCAGACCCTTGCCTCCAGGCCTTCCCTTCCACTCACAGCGGCCAGAGGGGAGGGGCTCCTGCAGAAGCATCCGGAACTCCTTCGGGGTGTCGAGCCCTCCAGCCCTGAGGCGGTCCAGTTTACTCCTCGTTGCAGGGAGGGCAGACCCTCCGGTGGGAACTGCGGTGTGAGCAGGCGTTAGAGCCTTGGGTGGGCAGTTTGGGGAGGGTCTCAGAGCGGCGTCCCCTCTGCTCTTCCTCTCCGAGCCTCAAGGACTCTGGCTGATGGCTGAGCCAAGTAGTTTCGGGAGAACCCCAGCTCAAGGGCCTGTCAGCCTGGGCTGTGACAGGCATCTGGGACTGGGGTGGGGTCTGGCCAGCTTTCCTGAGGAACTGGGCCCTGGGCCCTGACGGAAGAGCTAGGTGAGGGAGGGGACTCCCAGAGAGAGTAAGCCTGTATCAGGCCGCAGGCCAGTCCCTGCGGGGAGCCGGAGTCAGGTGGGGCTGGAAGAGGTTGAGCCAGGACCCGTCCCCTCCCCAGACATGCCCTGTGGGCTACCTCCCAGGGGTGTCAAGGCTTCTGGGGGCCAAGAGTCGTGTTGGGTGACTCACTGTTACCCCAGGTCCCCTAGGGCTTGAGGTCAGAGGAAGACCCTGGCAGGGGAGTGGCAGGGAGGGAGTGTGTGCCCCTCACAGGCCTAGCCCCGTGGACACTGAGTCATCAGGGAGGTGTAGGTGGAGGGTTCTGTGCCGGTCACCGCTCAGCCCCTCCTGCTTCCCCTCTGCCCTCCAGGTCTTTTCTCAGCATCGCTCTGTCTGGAGACACCTGCACAGCCCCAGCGTCCTTCCCAGCATGAGCCTGGAGCTGGCATCCATGGGGTCAATGGGGACTCGGGCCCCGTGTGTCCTTGGCACAGTGCTGGCACCAGCAGGGTGGGTGTGAGGGTCCTCCTGAGCACTCTGGCCCTGCTCCGGCGGGGGCAGGCCTGGGGTGTAACCATATCCCAGATGTTTGCAACCACTCTCCCGGGACGTGCCGTTTCTATTGGTGACAAGATCACGGGTTTGGCGACCGACTGCTGTGATTTGCTGCCTGTCTAAATCTCAAGTAGAGGCCAGTGAAAATAAGGATGTAATTTCTTTCCCCACGACTCTTGATTCTTTCTGTGGCCCCCCTGGGCGTCTGCACACCCCAAGTTGGGGGCCCCTGCTCCCACCCTGCCCCTTGGGAGCAGCTGTCACGTCTGAAATCGTACTGTCCCCCTCTGTCGCCTGGGGAGTCCTGACCGGAGCATTCTTCCCCCGCACGGTTCTGTGGAGGTTTGGACACCACTCGGAAACAGCCACAGGGCAGGAGCCCTCCAGGGAGCCCGGCAAACAGGGGGATCCAGGAGGGTGGTTACTGGCAATTATGGGAAGTGGAGGTGATGGCCGTCACCCCCCCTTCCCAGGGCAAAGGAAGGCTGGGCTGCCGCACGCCTCGGCCCCTTCCTTACTGGGGCTCTGCTAACCCAAGCGCAGGCTTAGTTCACATGCCACACAGCGCACCTGCTCCGGGTGCACAATTCAGTGGTTTCTAGTGTGTTCACAGGGCCGTGTGCCATCCCCCCAGAGGAACCTTGTACCCCACTGTCTTTTCCCTAGCCCCCCCCCCCACACTGTCCCGTTGGTGGCCTCCGAAACTCTTCTGTCTCTGGATTTGCATCTTCTGGACATTTCACATGCAGGCATCGTACATGATACATGCCCTTCAGGCTCTGGGATGCTTTCTGGGTCCATCCGCTAACATGTGCCCGAGCTCTGCTCCTCCTTAAGGCTCATGAGCTTTCCAGGGCGTGGACGGACCACATCCGGCTCAGCCAGCCCTCTGCTGATGGGTATCCTGTTTCCCTCCACCTTTGGCTGTTGGAACCTGCTGCTGCTGTGAACACTTGTGCGCAGGTGTGTGTGGGGCAGGTGTTTTCATTTCTCCTGGGTCCGTACCTAAGGGTGGAATTGCCAGGTCATATGGTCATTTGAGGAACTGCCAGATTGTTTTCCAAAGTGTCTGCACCAACGGACGTTCCCACTTATTTTTAAAAAGAATCTTCTGGAAGCTGAGAAGTCCTTACCAGCCTCCCCCCTGGGGGGTGGATCTATTCCTGGACTTGGCAGAGTTTGTGTTTGGAGAGAACCCTAACAGGGATGGAGATGGCCGTCATTCCAGGCACGGAAGCGCTCAGTGCCCACCCCCCACCCCCACCCCCCACCTCCACCCCCCACCGGAGGTCGTCCCGACCACGTTTCTGCCCCTCTGCCTCCATCCAAAGCCCTGCTCCAGTCCTCTGCGTACCGGTGGTGGCCACCTAATGTCTCTCCCTCTGAGTCTCAGATCCAAGGGGTTCTTTGTTTTTGGCATGGTTTCCATCTTGGCACGTGGTGGGTACTTAGTAGACTGGTTGGGTGAACGAGGGTAAGGGTCTTCTCTCTACGCTGCAGAACTGACGCCTAGGGGTGTGGAGAGGGGCCTGAAGGAAGCTTCATAGATAGCAGAGCGGTGCCCATGACACTGTGATTTAGGGAAGGGTCGTGGAAAAGGAAATGATGTTGCTGTAGGAGGTAGCCCCAACCACTGATCCATCTCTCTTTCTCTGGGAGGGCTGACTCTGGGGAACCCCGGCGAAAAGATGGCAGGCACTTGCAGGGACCCCCCAGGAGGAGATGGCAGGCACCTGGGGCCTCGGGGCCCTTCATAGTAGGAAGGTAAGGGCCTCCATGTGGTTGTCCCAGACACGTGGGGCCTCCATGGGGCTATAGCTGGCAGGTGGGGGCCTCTATGGGGCTGTAGCAGGCACGTGGGGCCTCCGTGGGGGTGTAACAGGCACATAGGGCCTCTGTAGGACTGTAACAGGCAGGTGGGGGCCTCCATGGGGTCTCCATGGGGCTGTAACAGGCACGTAGGGCCTCCATGGGGCTATAGCTGGCAGGTGGGGGCCTCTATGGGGCTGTAGCAGGCACGTGGGGCCTCCGTGGGGGTGTAACAGGCACATAGGGCCTCTGTAGGACTGTAACAGGCAGGTGGGGGCCTCCATGGGGTCTCCATGGGGCTGTAACAGGCACGTAGGGCCTCCATGGGGCTATAGCCGGCAGGTGGGGGCTCCCGTGGGGTCTCCATGGGACTGTAACGGGCACGTGGGACCTCTGTGGGGTTATAGCAGGCAGGTGGGGTCCTCCCTGGGGCTATAGCAGGCAGGTGGGGTCCTCCCTGGGGCTATAGCAGGCAGGTGAGGGGCCTCTGTGGGGCTGTGACAGGCACGTGGGACCTCCGTGGAGTTATAGCAGGCAGGTAGGGGCCTCCCTGGGGCTATGGCAGTCAGGTGGGGGCCTCCGTGGAGCTGTAGCAGGCAGGTGGGGGGCTCTGTGGGGCTGTAACAGCCACGTAAGGCCTCTGTAAGGCTATAGCAGGCAGATGGGACTTCTGTGGGGCTATAGCAGACACGTGAGGCCTCTGTGGGGCTATAGCTGGCAGGTGGGGGCCTCCGTGGGTTTATAACAGGCAGGTGGGGCCCTCCCTGGGGCTTTACCAGGCAGGCGGGGCTTCCACAGGATACAAACACCCCGGGCTCCTTCTTCACTCTTCTCTCGGATCGTCTTCGGTTTTCGTGTTCGGTCCCTGTTCTTGCTGAAGTCCCACTGGGTTAGGTACTCCTGTCGCCATCTTACAGACGTGCAAACGGAAGGTAAGTAATTTCCCCAGCCTCATGGTTGGTAGTGGAGCTAGACTTGTCCCCAGGGGGTTCGGTGGGAGTCCTGGCCCCACTTCTCCCTCACCTCTGTTCGGCCCTTGGAACGGGTAGCCCCACACAGAGGCTTTGGTCCTCCCCCTGCTTCAGGTTCTGTAGCCCAGAACTCTGGAAGCTAAGGCCTGTGGAAGTCTCCCTGGGGCTTAGAGGTGGTCTCTGGGGGTGACAGCTCTTGTTTCTGGCTGAGGGTGCGTGTCTGCCTGGGGTGAGGGTTCAAGCCCTGTCACTAAGCCTTGTCTTCACGTGGGCCCTTAGCAATGGCCCTGCTGTACTTCTGGCCTGTGTATGACGTCCTGATCCTGCGAAGTGATCCATGGGAGGGTGGAGATCTTCTGGGGAAGTGTGCCGTGGAGGCTGCTGTCTGAAGTTCGATGGAAGCTTAACTAGTAAGTGACTTTTCGGCACCGAGATCGTTGGTTCTCCAACAACATAACGTGAAAAAGGAGACGTTGAGAGCCCTAAAATAGTCGTTCAAGAGGTTTTTAAAATGCTTTCCTGCCCAGGCCTCCCCCACACCCACCGAGTCTGTGCCTCTGGGTAGGCTGGGTGTCTGTGAGAACTCCTCAGTTCTCCAGATGATTCTAATAGAAAAACGTGGCTTCTCGATTTTTAGCGGCATCAGTCACCTGGGGGCTGTGGCACGTTCCGGGGTCTCTGCCTCAGGGGCTTTAGGGGCCTGGGAATCTGGATCTCCGTGAGTTCCCAGGAGAACTGTGGATTGGCAAAACAGTAGCCACTCCTGATGTAGAGCTCTCCAGCGCTGCCTCTGTGCTTGGTCGCCTCTCAAACCACCAAGGCCTCCTGACGGATTTTACACGAACGGCGTGACTGCTCCGTGCCCTCCCCATCTTGAAGTACTGACCAGTATATTCCCCATGATGACCACGCAGGGTGCTGTTCTCGTCCCTGTTTCACATATGCGGACCAGTGAGGCTCAGAGGCCGGAGATCTCCCTGGACTCATGGGGCCACACTCAGACCTGCCGGGTTTCTGACCACTCTGGCGACGAGCCCTTTCCCGAGAGGGGCTCATCCCTCCCTTTTTGCCCACGCCCGCTGGCTCCCACCCAAGCGTTTCCGTGAACTCCTGACCTCGGGCTAACCTTGTGGGCCTCTGGGAGTATGGGTCCAGGCAAGGTGCTCGCCAGATGGTGGGATTCAGAGTAGTTCTTTCTTCCTGCTGCATCCGGTTCCGGCCAGCCTCCCTTGTTCGTGCCCAGAGGAGAATGAGCGGGGCAGCTGGGGGTGGAGGAATCAGGGTTGGGGAGCAGGGGCGTTCCTGCTCACTGAGGCCCGGCAGGATGTGGGGCTGGAGGCTGGTGGGTGAGATGCCCAGGTTTGTCAGCCTGTGTGTCTGAACCGTTCCCCAGGGAGGGGCCGTGCTGGACATCAGGGCGTCAGAGGAAACAGCCGGCCTCCTTTCGTGTGATGGGGGTACCGCTACCATGTTGGGGGGCTTCCCTCGGGGTGCATTCCCTTGCCACCTGCCTCTCCGCCATCCTGTAGGAGCGGCTGTGCACACTGTGGGCTTGAGAAGCACCCGGCCTTGGCGGGGAGCTGGTGGGTGGTTGGTGGCGGAGCCTGCATTCCTCGTTGCTGACCTCACCCTTCTCTCTCGGGGAGTAGGATAGACCGTTGCCCAGAACGTGGGCCCGGGTATCGGGCACACCTGGTCGGGGCCCTAGCTCAGCTCCTTAACGTCAGGAGTCTGGGCAAGTGACTCTGGGCACCCGGTGGAAGAAGCCCTGGGCGTGGGGTGGACCTGACGCACAGTGCACCTAAGGTGCCTCTGCCCTTTCCGCGAGGTCAGGATGGTGCGAGCGGAGTTGGTGTCCCCAGGGGGTGTGGCTCGGAAGGAACCACGTGGGGCCATCTGGCTGCGGTCTACAAACCAGCTAATACTTAACGTTTGCCCTGCTGACCTCTGGGAGCGTGGACGTCCCCCGTGACGGGGACCACGGGGGGATGGAGGTTCCTTCCGGCTCTGAGGACAGCCGAGTAGGGAGACTCGGATCTCTCCCTTCTTCCTGCTGTGTGGCCTTGGAAAAGCGTCCGTCTCTCTCAACCCCCATGGGCCCTTGTGAAGCCCAGAATCTACCGTGCGTGCTCCGCTGCCCTTCCGACGCCGTGGTCGAGGCTCTGGGCTGCCGGACTCCCCAGCGGGGTTATCCAGGTGCCCCTGAGCTGAGAAGGCAACGGATCCGGGGCAGTCTTCGTGAACGTGATAGACCCTGGACCTTCAAAGCATATCCCTTATTCGGAGATTAGGTTTGTTTCCTTCTGTGAGAAAGTGCTTTCCCGTTACTCGTAACTGCTGAAACTCGGAAGCAACGACACTGCCCTTCACCAGGGGGTGGGTGACGGCACCGCGGCCCGCAGCCACCGGACAGCCGGACGCCTCACGGGCCGGGCGCTGCATGCAAGAGGCAGGCCCGGAAGGGCTTCATCGTGCACGACCCCAGCTGGCCCCCTGGAAGGGTGATGCTCTGGCGACGGGGAGAGGGTCCGTGCTGCCCAGCGTTGGGGGGAGAGGGGACTAGGCGGAGCGCAGGATTCCGGGGCCGTGTGACGACTCTGTAGGGTGCCGTGATGGTGGATACACGTACATCTGGCCAGCAGCGAGAGGGACCCCCGCTGTGAGCTATGGATTCTACGTGCATCACTGTGGGCCCAGTGATCGGAACAAATGCGTTGTGAGGTGACAAAATGGTGTGAAGGGCGCCGTGAGGGGGACGTACGGGAAATCTGTATACTTCCTGCCTTTTCTATAAGTGGTTCTACAAACGGTTAAGTTTACAAGCCCTTCCCAGGATGAACGGGTGTGGGGAGCAGAGGGGCACCCCCAGGGCCGCGGAGGGGGCACGCCTGGATGGCTCCTCCTGTCCCCCTCTCCCCCCAACACGAGGCCAGAAGCACCGCCGGCGCCTGGGTCGGTCTCTCCGGGGCGGGAACTGCCTGCCGCTCTCCTCTGGGCGCTTCCTGCCTGGCGTCCTAAACGGGCTGCTGGGGCCTCCCGGCTCGGCTTCCGGCCTCCACTCTGCACGCTGTGTCTGACCCCTCGGGGAAGCGTCTCCCCTCCATCCCGAGGAGCCCGCTGGCCTGGGGCTTTGTGGCCTCTTCCCGGCTTTCCTTACCAGCCTTCTAAGTGCGGTCTGGGCGCTCACCAGGCTGGCATCTTCCGTGGGGAGCGGGGCTTCGCGTCGGCACCTCCACAGGCCCTGAAGCCTCCCTGAGCCTAGGCAGCCCGAGCAGGGTGGGTACCTGGACTGCTGAAGAATCTTCTTCCGGAAGTTCCTCCCCTCTCTTCCCCCTCCAAAATGTTTCACCTTTAGGGCGCCTCGGTGTCTCCATTCATTAAGCGTCTCTTGATTTCAGCTCAGGTCATGATCTCCCAGTTCATGAGATCCAGCCCCACGCCGGGCTCTGTGCTGCCAGCGTGGAGCCTGCTTGGGATCCTCTCGCTCTCTCCCTCTCTGCCCCTCCCCGGCTCATGACCTTTATCAAGATCATCTGTGCCCATAGTTGAAGGTATCCCTTCGTGCCCCAAACAAAATCCTGCTTCGAGCAGGGGGTGCCTGGGTGGCTCTGTCGGTTGAGTGTCTGACTTGGGCTCTTGTCGTGATCTCCCGGTTTGAGGGTTCCCACCCTGCGTCGGGCCCTGTGCTGACAGGTTGGAGCCTGGAGCCTGCTTCGGATTCTGTGCCCCTCTCTCTCTGCCCCTCCCCCCTCAAACAAATGAACATTAAAAAAACCTGCTTGGAACAAAAGTCCACAGAACCACCCCCCCTTTCCCACCTGCCCACAAATTTGAGCTAACTGTGCTTCCTGTTTTCTTCACACTCGCAGCCGTCCTGTGTGGACTTGTTGCTGTGGTTGACGAGGAATCTTCAGTCTTCGGGACCCCGTTCCCCTTCTTAAGCTTTCCGACGTCAGGTCCCATATTCGTTAACCCCATGTTCTGGGTTCTTTCTCATTACAAGACTGACGCTTGTGGAGCTAGTCGGTGAGTTCGGAGTCCCTGTGCTCCTCCCGCGTCTGTCCTCACAGGGCAACGGACTGTCTAATTGCCACCTCTCTGCGGCCGCGTAGTTCTTAGATCACTCGTTCTTTCCCTGCCTTCCAAGGGGTCCGGAGAATACCTCTCCGTGCAGCTGTTCACGTGAACGAAGCCTCCAGATTCCCTACCGGTCTACACCTATATGCAGCCACACGTTCTACATGACCTACGTTTTATAGCTTTTCCTCTGGTTTTTACAAGTCCTGTAGATGTTCCCTACTTCCCTCTGCTTCCTGGAAAGTCCCCTTTGCCCTTCTTGTTGGCTGGGTCTTGCTTTTTCCTGGTTTACTCCCTCGTTTTGGTGGCATACGTCCTGTAGTATCTTCCTAAGGAAGGCTGCCTGAAAGCTGGTTTTTGGGGCTATGCTGAGGAATTGGTCGTTTACAGGATTCTAGACTGAAGTCCAGGGTTTGGGGCGGGGGGGGGGGGTGACTTCCCCTGACTGCTGGGTTTCGCTGTTGCTGTTGTCTGATTCTCAGCCCTTCATGTGGGGTCGTGCCCCCCTCCAAGTGTTTGGGGTCTTCACTCTAGGGTGTATGTTGGGGGGGGGGTGGTCTGAAATTCCACAGTGCCGGGTCTTGGTAGGACCTTCTTCGTGCTGGTGTCCTGAGCCCCTTCAGCCCGGACCCTTCAGTCCCAGTCGCCTTCCTATCCTGTATCTTTGGTAATTTTCCTCCGTTGCTTTTCCGGAACTCCTAACATATAGACGCGGGGCCTCTGGCTTAGCCTACACAACTCACATTTTCTTCTATTTCCCAGTACTTTGCCTGCCTCTTCTTTTCCAGTTTCTGATTTTCTTGACTTTGTCTTCCAACTGTCTTCCAAAATTTTTATTTTGGTCATCGCACTTTTAATTTCCTGGAGCTTGCTTGTTTAATCTGACTTTTCTGTGTGTCTCTCTCTGTGTGTGTGTGTGTGTGTGTGTGTGTGTGTGTGTGTGTGTGTTGTGTTTGCACTTTATGGATACAGTGTTTTCTCTTCATGGCTTTACTTTCTGGCCTCCCTGATGCCTGCTGTACCCTGCATTTTCCATGATTGTCTCCAGTTTCCCCCTTCCCTGTCACTTATTTGTATGTTTGGGTCCCTTTTCCTCCTGGCAGCTTCTTCCAAATGTCTGATGACCCTTGGCTGTTCGTTTATTAAAGGTCCCAAGAAGCAGACTGGCCAGACTCGACCTCTTCAGAGGACTTCTCCCCTCCTGCCTGCATGTGTCCGTGTACCTGCCCGTGCCTGGATCGGCCGGGAACGGGGGCAGGGTCTCTGCTCAGAATGTGGTCTTCCTCCTAGATGTCCTGTGTCTGGTCCCACACTTAGCCCCCGGCTTGTCTCTGCCCGGTGTCCCCCGGCTGTGATTTTCTGGTTCTGTTTCTCCAGGAACTTTTGTGTCCTGCCCGACGAGCGTTTATATGTTCTCGGCAATCTGGTTTTTATCCTTTCTCTTGGTTTATCCTCCTAACTTCTACAGTTCTGTCACCTGGTTAGAGACTGAGAATGTTCTATTGGCTTGCGGGGCCACCGTAACCAAATGTCACACACTGGGAGGCTTAACCACTAGACTTTTATTCTGTCCCAGTTCTGAGGCTGGAGGTACAAGGTCAAAGTGCCAGGGCTGGGTTCTTCTGTGGCTGCTTTCCTGGGCTTGCAGGTGGCCCCCCTTCCTGCCTCTTCATCTGGGTGTTCTCCTCTGCACACGCCCCTGGTTTCACTTCCCTGGTTTTTTGTTGTTGTTGTTGTTGTTATTTTTGAGAGCGAGCAAGAGAGACAGCGTGAGCAGGGGAGGGGCAGAGAGAGAGAGACACACACACACAGAATCCCAAGCAGGCTCTAGGCTCCGAGCTGTCAGCATAGAGCCCGATGTGGGGCTCAAACTCACGAACTGGGAGATCGTGACCCTAGCTGAGGTTGGGCGCATAACTGCGCCCTCCACGAGCTCCCCACTTCTTATTGGAACATTGGTCCTATCGTATTAGAGCCCAGATGAACAGCTGTGTGTTTTTCATCGTGATAAACCCCCAAAATTTACCATCTCGACCATTTTTTTTTTCAACGTTTATTTTTTTTGGGGGGGGGGGGGACAGAGAGACAGAGCATGAACGGGGGAGGGGCAGACAGAGAGGGAGACACAGAATCGGAAACAGGCTCCAGGCTCTGAGCCATCAGCCCAGAGCCCGACGCAGGGCTCGAACTCACGGACCGCGAGATCGTGACCTGGCTGAAGGCAGACGCTTAACCGACTGCGCCACCCAGGCGCCCCCAATCTCGACCATTTTTAAGTGCACAGTTCACTCGTGTCAAACATCCTGAGTGCTGTGCACAGCTGTTCCCAGCACCCCCCTCCAGAAAGCGGGTCTTGTAAAAATGAGCCCCGGCACGCATTAACCACTCCCCTCCAGGCCCTGGCACCTGCCGTCCTACTTTCGGTCTTGAATTTTAACTACCCGAAGTATCTCCCGTAAGTGGAATCGTACGGTAATTATCTTTATCCGGCTATTAGCACAGTGTCCCGAGGGCTCATCTGTGCCCTAGCTGGTGTCGGGGTTCCCTCCTCTTAAGGCTGAAAAATGTTCCATTGTGTGGACAGACCACCTTTTCTTGATCTGTCCGTGGACCCTTGGGTTGCCTCCACGTCTTGGCCGCTGTGAGTAGCGCTGCCGTGAGCACGCTGCGTGAAGGTCCTGGAGACCCTGCCGTCCGTTCCAACGGGTCTGGAGGCGGGGCTGCGGTGCTTTTCTCCACGGCGGCCGCTCCGTTTCACGTTCCCACCGACGGTGCGCGGTCCCCACGCCGTTTCTTATGGTGTTGATCGTAGCCGTCCTAGTGGTGTGAGGCGAGGTCTCGCTGTGGGTTTGATCTGCGTTTCTCGGATGACCCGTGATGCTGAGGATCTTTTCGTGGGTCCGTCGCCTCACCCCGTTTTACCTTAATTCTCTCTGCGAACGCCAGGTCTCCCAGTACGGTAACCTTCTAAGGTCCTGGGGAGGGTGGGAGAGGGGTGGGTAGGACCTCACCATGTGGGATGAGTCGTTTCCCCGGAATCTAGAACACGTGCTAGTCAGTAGCTGTAGCTCGTCAGAGCCCAGCTAAAACTGATTTTTTAAAATACATCCTGGGGCGCCTAAGTGGCTCGGTCGGCTACGCATCCAACTTCAGCTCAGGTCATGATCTCACGTTCGTGAGTTCGAGCCCCACACTGTGCTCTACACTGATAGTGTGGAGCCTGCTTGGGCTTTCTCTCTCTCTCTCTTCCCCTCCCTGGCTTGCACGCACACACTCTTTCTCTAATATTTTTAAAAACTCAGCAATAAAACAACTTATTAAAAAAATACTTCCTCGTGTTGATGACGAAGGAGGGAAATGGTCACTCTTTTTTTTTTTTTAATTTTTTTTTTTTTATTTTTGGGACAGAGAGAGACAGAACATGAACAGGCAAGGGGCAGAGAGAGAGGGAGACACAGAATCGGAAACAGGCTCCAGGCTCTGAGCCACCAGCCCAGAGCCCGACGCGGGGCTCGAACTCACGGACCGCGAGATCGTGACCTGGCTGAAGTCAGACGCTTAACCGACTGCGCCACCCAGGCGCCCCTTATGTGGACTTCTCCATGGGCAATTTATCAAAAGCCCTAAGTAAAAAGAAACTTCCCTTTGAGCAAATTCATTCTAGGAATCTATCCTGAGGCTATAACTTGTGTTCAAAGATAAGCTATCAAAAATGAGGAATGACCTAAGTACCCACAGAAGCTTGGCTTGTAACTTCTATGTTGTGGAATGTTCGGGTTTTGGGCTGGCTGTCCTCACTAATGTAGAAAAGGTGGAAAGAGGGGCACCTGGTGGCTCAGTCGGTTAAGCATCCGACTTTTGATTTCAGCTCGGGTCACGATCTCCCGGTTTGTAAGATCAAGCCCTGTGTTGGGCTCTGTGCTGACAGCACGGAGCCTGCTTAGGTTTCTGTCTCCCCATCTCTCTCTCTGCCCCCTCCCCCACCCCTGGTCACATACACACTCTGTCTCGAAATATTTTTAAAATGGAAGGAGGTCCAGGGTATGTTGTGAAAGAAGGTTCCAGAGCCTAGTATGCCTGCCTGTGCTGTGATGCTGCTGCCCTGACCCGGTTGCTTATGAACTGGGTGTCCTTGGACGAGTTTCTTCACCCCTGGGTCCTCCTCTATCACAGGAGATGCCCCAACCACTGCACATCACGTGGTCTCCTCTGGCCAGCCTGATTCAGTAGGTCAGTTAGGGCCTGGGATTGTGGCTTTCTACACACACACACACACACACACACACACACACACACACACACACACACACAATATTCAGTAGGTCAGTTAGGGCCTGGGATTGTGGCTTTCTACACACACACACACACACACACACACACACACACACACACACAATACAAGCACAACAGGTGGCTTTCATCTAAAGCGACATGTGGGCGGCACTCATTTCCGAGTCCTGCCTGCCTTGGAGATTCTGGGTTGGGCTCAGACGTGGACGTGTGGACATGTGGAATTGCTGGGGTGGTGGTTTTCACTCAGGGTGCAGTGCATTCTGCTATTGTTTCCAGAAACTCTGGGAAACCCACTTTCTGGGTGAAGCAGGAAGCAAAAGTTCGGGGTACAACCTGACTCCCCAGTGTGTCCCCCTGCTGGTGAGATGGGGTTTGGGGATGGAGGGGCCTCCACGCATCCCCCCCCCACCCCCGGGCACGAATGTGGGGACACAGGGCATCCTGTGCACCTGAGGAAAAGGGGCCTGGAGCTCTGTGAATGCCTTCTGTTCCTCCCAGGGAGATGCCTGTTCAACACGGGGCTCTCATGCCAGGCCTGACACCCCAAGCCTATTGGTGCAGGGGTCCGGGGGCACACGGACCCCAAGGAGGGGGGTTCTGGGTGTTTCAGGGACCCCTGGGCTCACTGGGAGGAACGAGGGGCGTTCTGGTGGAGCCAGCATTGGAAAATCAACTGTGTCCCCCTCTCTGAGGGAGGAGACTCTAGCTGCTTCTCTGGCCCCTCTTTCCTCCTCTGGGCAGGAAGCGATCACTCGGCCTTTCTCCCCTCTCAGCCCAGTGTCCCAGAGGGAGTCAGCGGTTGGCCACATTCTGGGATCCAGTCACCTGCGATGGGGGAGGGGAAGGGCTGCACCCTGTGCGCACTGGGGGTAGCCGACCTCTGGGAAGGAGGCCCAGCGCAGGTGGAGTGGGAGGCTTCTGGACGGGAGAATAGGAGCTGGGCTGTGGCACCGGCCCCTGGGTAGGCATGTGTGGTGTGGGGCTGAGGAGAGGGGGGTTCAGCCACCTGCAGGCCTGAGGCCCTCCAGACAGGCAGGCTTTGAGATCAGCTCCAGCTGGGTTCAAATCCCCCACTTGTCAGCAATATCGGATGGCTCTTTTGCTCCCAAGGCTCAGTCTTCCGTCAAATGGGCACAATGAGTCCTGCCTTCACAGCAAATGTTGTTCCTTCCTCTCCTTCCATTGACCCTGGGGCTCCCAGCTGGTCTCCTGGGTGTGCCCCCAGGAAGATCTGTCCCTGCCCAGGGCATGCTCTCAGGGTGCGCTCAGGAGGGCATCTCCGCCGATGTCCAGCCCTAGAGGCCGGCCTGTGGCGGAGACTGCATTTTCCACCAGGGTGGTCCTCTGGGTTGTGTGACAAGTGCTTTGGAAGAGTGTCAGCTGATGGGCAGGGGCTTCAGATGGGAAAATAAAAGCCTGTGAGAGATGTGTGGAGCTCTAGGGAACCACACAGAACTCGGCAAGAGCTGACTGTCCGCCCGGCCCCAGGTGCCAGAAGCTAGGGGTTGGGGCTTGCCTGGGCTCTGGCTTTCGGAATTTGGATGGCATGCCAAGCCACGTATGGAGCCTCCATGGGGTTCCAGATGCAGCGGCAGGGTCACCTGGGAGCTTGTTAGGAATGCAGAAGCTCAGGCTGCACCGCCTGACTCATTCAGGGGGTTTTATCCTGCTCCTCGGGGGATGCTGATGCTGCTCAAGTGTAAGGCAGTCCCAGGTCCCACAGCCTTGTCCTGTTCACTCTTCCCTGCGAGTCTTGCCGGTTCTAGATGGCATTTCCCAGGCAAGGATCGGGGAGGTTTGCTTCCTCACCTGCAGTCCCCTCAGATCTCCTGATTCCAAGTTCCAGGTGATGGGGATGGAGCGGCCAGCCCATTATCTTCATCAGGATAGGCAGGTGAGGTGGGTGAAGGTGGAATCCACTCGAGGGTGCTCTGCCTTCCTGAGCTTGCCTGGAGAGAAGTAGGCATGCCCCCAGCTGTCCATCTGCGCCTGAGTCTTTCTGTGACCGGTGGCCCAGGGTCAGGGTGGAGGTGCACACAGGAAGTTTCCCCTGCTCTGGGGCCCTCACAGCATCCTGCAGGGACAATACCTGTCAGGGTCACTTGGTCTTCCCGTTGTACTGGGCATGTTGGCTCCTGCCTTCTCACAAACAGGCTGCTTGGGGTATAAAACAAAACACTGGATTTAGGGTTTTGCAAATAACTGATTGGATTCAAATGTTGGGAGGGGCTTGAACCCTTTGTCTCCCCTGTCCCCACCCTGCCAGCCCCGGCAAGGAGGGAGAGGGCTGAGGACTCTGGGCAGAGAGGCTGGGGAGGGCAGGGGGTGGGGGATGGGAGCCTTCCCACGGCCTCTCTGGTCGCTGAGCTGGCCTGGGTCTGTTCTCTTGATTCTGTCAGCCCTTTGTGGGGAAGGGAGGAGGCTGTGCTCCCAGGCCGGTCCTAGCAGAGCTGGGCTGTGGTGTTTCCTTGATGTTGAAATCCAGTTTCTTGCCGATGTCGACTGCAGCCTTGTAGAAGAGTTCCCACTGGGGGCAAACATGCAGATACAGGGGCACCTGGGTGGCTTAGTCAGCTGAGCATCCAACTTCAGCTCAGGTCATGATCTCGTGGTTCATGGATTTGAGTCCCGTGTCGAGCTCTGTGCTGACCGTGCAGAGCCTGCTTGGAATTCTCTCCCCCACCTCCCCCCTCCCCCCTCCCCCCCTCTCCCTACTTGTGCTGTCTCTGTCTCCCTCAAAATAAATAGTTAAAAAACGCAGGTCCATCAAAACTGCACACTCTGGCCAAGGAACCTTCCTTGGATGTGGGTGTGGACACTCGCAGCTTGGACTGGGCACAGGAGGCCTTCAAGGGCCTGCTTGCCCCACCCTCAGGGAAGGAGCCGCTGGGACCACTGAACCTGCTCCCGGTGTCCTCCTCATGGCCTTGGGTTAGTGGAAGCCATGGGCGCTGTCCCAGCGTGGGCCCTGGCGTGCTGGGTGGCACAGAGTCAGCCACCGCCTTTGTCCGTCCTGCCCCGTGCTTACAGCCAGGTTGACTTGACTCTGGGAGGGGTGCGGTGGATGCCATGGGGCGCGTGGATAAAACCCATATCCTACCCTCCGGAGGACAAGGTACCCACTGCCTGGCACAGGCAGCCAGCCGGAGGCAGGGAGAGCTCTTGGTTGGGGCAGGGGTGGGAGGAGGGGAGAGCCCTTACTGCACTATATTTCCCCGAGTTAAGGCCGTGGGCCCGGGGCTGCTTCCCCCAGCGGGGTGCACCCCCACCCGGCTTTGCGGTTACCAGATGACTGACCTGGGTGGGGGTACAGAAGCCCTCCCCGCCGGGTGGGATGAGTTCCATGGGATCGGGCTGAAGTGCATGTGCAGCTGAGGCCGCCCTCCCTCGGCCCGCCCCATAGGATAGGTTCCCAAGAACCGTGCCCTGCTTCTAGAAAGCACCTGTGTTGTGGGGCACTTTTTAAATGGACAGGCTGCTGTCTGCTGGAGCAAAAGGCTCCCTGGTCCTTTGTCCTGGCCCCGGCTACATCTCTTCCCCCCCGGGCATGAGTCATGAGAATAACGGGTCTAGAATACAAGGCCCTTACTCTCTGGGGAGCTGGCAGCCTGGTTCAGCAGGCGGATGTGTCCTGCAAACGTGGAAGGACCCAGGCACTCTCCAGAGTCCGCCTGTGGAATGCCGGACGTCCTGTGCGGTGGGCTCCGTGGACTGGGGTAGCCTAGGTGTTGGGAGGGGGCTCCAGCTGGGCTGGAGTGGGTGGGATCTGGACGGCGGGGCTGGGGATTAAGTAAGGGCAGGCTGCTCGGATAAGGTCTCAGACGAGCCCTTGGAGGGTCAGGACCTGTTCTGACTTGGGGGCTGTGGGTGACCGTGGTGGGTAGTGGCATATGGATGGCTGACGTCCTTTAGGGATGCCCTGTCTAGAGGACCAAGATCCAGGGTTGCCAGATCCTGTAATTTTTTTTTTTAGGAGAAACCAGAACTGAGTTTTCACGTGGCAATCCCTTGATTTTGAAATGTTGGCTCTTCCAGTTTTTTTATGAAAACACTATGGGGCAGATAAAACCTGTATGTTGCTTCTGTGACAGTGAGTTGGGAGAGGAAGGGGAACAGCCCCCCCCATTTTCACTGAGAAGCCCTTCCGGGGTGGGGAGCCCCTCAGTGGTGCCTAGCTGAGGCCTGGCAGTGAATCTAGGAACCCTAGGGTTTTCATCCCCCCCTCTATCGATGAGGAGACTGAGGGTCAGAGAGGTTCCCATCACACAAGTAGAGCAACACGAGCCTGGTTTTGCCGCTTTATTTTTCCTTTTTATCCTCTTCTGTTAGGATATTACATATATAATAAAATCTGCAATTTTGATCCCTCTTCAAGCGCGCAGGTCAGTCACGTTACATTGACGATGCTGTGCCACCGTCACCCCTGTCTACTTTCAAAACTTCTCTGTCACCCCGAATAGAAACTGACCCCATTCAAAAACTTCCTGTTCCTCCCTCCGCCCCCACCCCCACCCCTGGCACCTGCCGTTCTTCTGTCTGTGAACTTGACTACTGGAAGGGCGTCGTGTAAAGGTGATTGCGGTATTTGTCCTTCTGTGACTGGCTCATTTCACCGAGCATAAAGTCACGGTTCATCCCTGCTGTAGCGGGTGTCAGAGTTTAACGACTGGATAATATTCCACTGTATGGATAGACCCTACGTTATCTGTCCATCCACGGATGGACCCTCAGGTTGTTCCCACCTGCTGGCCATCTGAATTACACTGCTGTGAACGTGGGTGTGCAAATGCTTCTTGGGAGCTTCTGCTTTTGATTCTTTTGGGGACGTCTGGTCTGCGGATTGCAATACCTTAATGTTCCCAATTCTCTTCCAAACCCTTCCTCCCACCCCCCCGCCCCCACCTGCTCGTACTGGGTTTGTGGCCTGGACCTGTGTCCCTGTAGCTGGACTCCCGGACCCCACGACTGTTGGGGTCACTCGCTAACGTGCTTCCCTCTCCTTGGCTGCGTCCTCTCCCTGTCTTCTCAGGGCTGGGCCTTTGTCCCTGTGCGGGGAGAGCTCTGTAGTTCACAGCTGACTCTGTATGAGACTCGGCCACCCCCCTTCTCCCTCCTCAACTTGTAAGAGCTCGAGGTGCAGCTGTAGGAAGCAGGGCTCAAGGGTTCTCCGCCATCGGCGGTCCGTGTGCCTCGATGCAAACCGTGCCAAGATGTCTCAGGCAACCCACGGTGTCCCCCCCCCCACTCTCAGGCAACCCACGGTGTCCCCCCCCCGACTCTCAGGCAACCCACGGTGTCCCCCCCCCCGACTCTCAGGCAACCCACGGTGTCCCCCCCCCCCCGACTCTCAGGCAACCCACGGTGTCCCCCCCCCGACTCTCAGGCAACCCACGGTGTCCCCCCCCCCGACTCTCAGGCAACCCACGGTGTCCCCCCCCCCGACTCTCAGGCAACCCACGGTGTCCCCCCCCCCGACTCTCAGGCAACCCACGGTGTCCCCCCCCCGACTCTCAGGCAACCCACGGTGTCCCCCCCCCCCGACTCTCAGGCAACCCACGGTGTCCCCCCCCCGACTCTCAGGCAACCCACGGTGTCCCCCCCCGACTCTCAGGCAACCCACGGTGTCCCCCCCCCCCCGACTCTCAGGCAACCCACGGTGTCCCCCCCCCCCCCCGACTCTCAGGCAACCCACGGTGTCCCCCCCCCGACTCTCAGGCAACCCACGGTGTCCCCCCCCGACTCTCAGGCAACCCACGGTGTCCTCCCCCCCCCGACTCTCAGGCAACCCACGGTGTCCCCCCCCCCCGACTCTCAGGCAACCCACGGTGTCCCCCCCCCGACCCCCGTGCCCCTGCGGGGGGCTCACCCCTCTCTCCGCTGTCTCCGCAGGGACCTACCAGGGCCAGTGGGCCGGCGGCATGCGCCAGGGCTACGGTGTGCGGCAGAGCGTCCCCTACGGCATGGCGGCCGTCATCCGCTCGCCCCTGAGGACGTCCATCAACTCCCTGCGCAGCGAGCACACCAACGGCGCCGCGCTGCACCCCGACGCGTCCCCGGCGGCGGCCGGCAGCCCGGCCGTGTCCCGAGGGGGCTTCGTGCTCGTGGCGCACAGCGACTCCGACAGCCTCAAGAGCAAGAAGAAGGGGCTGTTCCGGCGCTCGCTGCTGAGCGGCCTGAAGCTGCGCAAGTCCGAGTCCAAGAGCAGCCTGGCCAGCCAGCGCAGCAAGCAGAGCTCGTTCCGCAGCGAGGCCGGCATGAGCACCGTCAGCTCCACCGCCAGCGACATCCACTCCACCATCAGCCTGGGCGAGGGCGAGGCCGAGCTGGCGGTCATCGAGGACGACATCGACGCCACCACCACCGAGACCTACGTGGGCGAGTGGAAGAGCGACAAGCGCTCGGGCTTCGGGGTGAGCCAGCGCTCGGACGGGCTCAAGTACGAGGGCGAGTGGGCCGGCAACCGGCGGCACGGCTACGGCTGCATGACGTTCCCCGACGGCACCAAGGAGGAGGGCAAGTACAAGCAGAACGTCCTCGTGAGCGGCAAGCGCAAGAACCTCATCCCGCTGCGCGCCAGCAAGATCCGCGAGAAGGTGGACCGGGCCGTGGAGGCCGCCGAGCGGGCCGCCACCATCGCCAAGCAGAAGGCGGAGATCGCGGCCTCCAGGTAGGAGGGGCGCGGGCGCGCAGGGCGGCGGGGCCCGGGCCGCTCGGGGCGCGGCGCTGGTGTTTCCGGAGTGTGCCCGCTGGCACTCGGGGCTCCTCGCAGGTTCTCGGGGAGGCTGTGCGCGGGAACTCGGGGCTCCTCGGAGGTTCTCGGGGCGGGCACAAGAACTCGGGGTTCCTCGGAGGTTCTCGGCACAGGAACTCGGGGCTCCTCGGAGGTTCTCGGGGAGGCGGTGCGCAGGAACTTGGGGTTCCTCGGTGGTTCTCAGGGAGGGCACAAGAACTCGGGGTTCCTCGGAGGTTCTCGGCACAGGAACTCGGGGCTCCTCGGAGGTTCTCGGGGAGGGCACAAGAACTCGGGGCTCCTCGGAGGTTCTCGCGGGGTGGGGAGGCTGTGCGCAAGAACTCGGGGCTCCTTGGAGGTTCTCGGGTGGGGGATGTGGGGGGACACAAGAACTTGGGGCTCCTCGGAGGTTCTCGGGTGGGGGATGTGGGGGGACACAAGAACTTGGGACTCCTCGGAGTACTCAGGGAGGTGGGGGGGCGCAAGAACCGGGGGCTCCTCGTAGGTTCTCTGGAGGTGGAGGGGGCATGCAAGAACTCGGGACTCCTTGGAGGTTCTGGTCGGGGTGGGGGGGACACGAGCTCGGGGCTCCTCAGAGGTTCTCAGGGAGGCAGTGCGCAGGAACTCGGGGTTCCTCGGTGGTTGTCGGGTGGGGGATATGGGGGGACACAAGAACTGGGGGCTCCTCGGAGGTTCTCGGGGAGGTGGGGGGGCCGCAAGGCAGTGGATGATCTGAGGAGGTTCTGGGCCCTGCGGCCTTCCATCCCACAGGACAGCGTCTCCTTTATCTGTTTTGAGTGCTGGTGTTCAAGGAGAGGTGTTGAGGGATAAAGGAGGTGGGCTGTTCTGGGAAGACAAAAGTGTGATGTCCCCAGGCTGCGGGCCTAGCCCCGCAAGGACATGGGAGAGGGAGGAAGCTGTCTTGGCTGTCCATGGGCCCCAGGACACAGTCCTAACTGCAGGGACTGGCCGGGGGTGCCTGGAAATGGGTCCGTGTAAGACTTGGTGCTGTGGGCAAAGGCTGTTGTGAGACGCGGCCCTTCCTGAGTTCGGGGTTCCGCAGGGCTGGCGGGCACTTAACATCGGTTTCGAGTTGGCTGTTGGCAGGTGCCATGTTGGAATTCAAGGTGGCTTTGGTGTTGGTGCAGGGTGGGGGCTTCAGAGCTGGAGAAGGGGCTCAGGGCCTGGCTCCCTGGGAGCTGCAGATGTAGGTGCGTGAGCGGCGAGGCTGTGGACGGCAGGGACCACTTGCAGCTGGGAGGAAGTGGCCCTGTTGAAAGCCAAGACCCCCCCGGAGGCCATGTGCCTGGGTTCTAAAGAAACCATTCCTGATTTGAGGTACCTGAGAGCTTCCTGTCCTGCGTGTGCTTTCCTGGGTCGGGGTGGGACCTGGGGGTCTTACCCTGAGGCGCTCAGGGATGGAGCCCCCCGCTGCCTGGGCAGGAGGCTTCTGGGAGGACGGACCCCAGCGTCTTTCTGGATGATTCTGTGTTCCTGGCCGGGGGCAGGAAAACTTCCCAACTTTGCTAATTAAGGTTTTAGTGTGTGTGGTTCTAGTTTTCAATGAGCTTTGAACAGTGCGAACAAAACTGGTAGGTGCCGTTTATTGCCAGAATGTGTACTGCTCCCAACATCCCAGGTTTTAGAGGGAAACGAAATCCTTTCTAAGAAGCCAAGAGAAAAGCGGAGTCCCTGCCTGAGCACCGAGGTCCAAGATGGCTGTTCGCCCCCTCTCGCCTCCCCCCAGGTACGTTCAGGCCTGGAAAGAAACAGAAGCAGCATTTATGACCACTCCCCTGGGGGGTTAAGATGAAATTAGGTTTCATAGTTATTTCTTCCGGTATAAATGTGACAGTCGCTCGTATAGAAAAATCGGAACACAGATCGTAAGAGGAAGGCGGCGTCACGAGCCCCGGTCTGCTGCGCCATCCGGACTCTGGCTGGCATCTGGCTGTATTTCCTGCCTTCCTGTCTGTCGTTCATTCCTTCACCTTTTGTATTTGGTTTATTTCGTTGACCTCCGTGGATGAGAGGTAGTTACAGGGCTGGGGGACAGCGTCGTCGAGGACCCGGGGTCCCCTCACGGCAGCTCGTCTCTGGCCTGTGGCTTAGTTCTCGGCCCAGGGTCCGTGAGGTAGCGTGAGGACGCGGGAGAGTCTGCAGAAATGACTTTAAAGTCTAGCGACCAGGAGAACTTCCTCGGGACTGAGGACATGGGACACGGGGTGGTTTTCTGACAAATCCCACAGAAATGGGGCTCTGGGTCCCACGAAGGAGTCGAGCCCGTGTTGTGGGCAGAGCTCAGAGTCCACACGCCTGAGGAGCTCCGCTTGGGGCTGGTTTCAACCTCTGAGCCTCGGTTTCCTCGTCTGTGAAGCGGGACTAATGGCCCCTGCCTGCAGTGAAGGTCTGCGAACCCGGGTGCCAGCTCAGGGAGCGTATGGACCCTGGTCTGGCTCAGGCCCATCACTGCTGAGCAGACTGGGGAAGATGCTTCCCCTCTCTGGGCTGGGTTCCCGTTGAGGGACGGGATGCAGTGATACACGGTGCCCTCAGCCTGCGTGGGGCTGGTGCACGGCGCTGTCACCGTCCCCCGGACCATGCCAGCCCCTCCCCTTCCCCTCCGACCCCAAGACCTCTCGGGGCGGGGGGGGGGGGAGTGGGTGTGTCTGCATGTTTGCACCGTGACTGAGCTGTGTGGGCCTCTTGGTGTCCAGGGCCACCCACTGGAGGCAGGGGTGACCACGTCCTCTGTCCCTGCAATAGGGTCCGCGATAAGAAGCCTCCCTTCGAGGCGCAGGAGGAAGCCCTGCTTCCTGCATTGTCTCAATGGGCTGACAGGCCAGTTCCCTCTTTTTTTCTAACTCTGCTTGGACAGCGTGGCCCACACGAAAGCTGGGTCAGCATCCCAGAGGCCCCAAGGCCCGCCCTCCACTGGAGCGTGAAAGTGGCCTCGGCGGCTGCGGCGTGGCTAAACCCGGGAGGACCCTGGTCATTGTCACAGCCAAGAGACGGCCAGGCCGAGACAGCAGGAACAGAGAGGGGCCACCGCTCCCTCCTTGGGCCCTGGCCGGGTCCTCATCGGGGTGCCCAGGACCCTCCCCGGGGGGCACGGGGGTCAGCTCTGGGGGGGGGGCAGCTGTGGAGGGAGGGGACAGGCACACAGGCTTTGCTGGGAAACGTGGTGGGGGTGGCATTCTGACCCGTGGTCCCGGTCTCTGGGTCATACAGCCAAGGGGGCTGTGGGGGTGGGGGCGTGTCTGAAGCCGGATCTCAGCCCCCACCTCTGTACAGGGGATTGCCCGGGACCCCCAGTCACCCTGAGGCCAGCCACCCAGAGATGCGGGGACCTTGTCAGGTGCCGCCTTGGCTCCGCTCTTCAAAGCTTTCCAGGCCACGCCCGGTGTCGCCAGCACCTGGTGGTGTATAAAACTCGCACGGCCGGGCCCCACCCCAGAGCTGCTGATTCGGGGGGTCCGGGTGGGGCCCGAGAACCTGCATTCATTCTTCTTGAGCCCCCGGGGGATGCTGGGAGCCTCCAGCGCTTCTGACAGGAGGCCCGCAGGGCAGAGGCGTTGGAGGGTCCCAGGTGGGTCTGTCTGGGCCGCCGAGGTCTGAGTGGAAGGCGCTGCTGTCCTTCGCCTGGGACTTCCTGTCAAGTTCTGTCTGCCTGGTTGTGCGTGCCGGTGACAGGGTCCGTGATGGATGGATGCCACCCTGTCGCCAACGGGACACCCCTGAGCGCCCCCTGGGAACTCTTTCCAGCGTGTGTGTTCTGACCGCCCATAGCATAGACGCCTCCCGTCCTCATACGCTCGGGCGCTCCCCTGGAGCGTCCTGAACGGGATGGCAGGTCTGTCTCTTCCGTGCCTGCCTCCCTCCTTCCACCCTCCCGGTGCCCGCAGCAGGCATAACCGGTCCATCCCGGTGCTCCTGGCAGCGCCCTGGCCCGGGGCCCGGGGCACGGGACCTGCCAGCTGTGATCTCACCAGAGGGGCTGGTCTTCCCAGGGACCAGCCTGTGGTGAAAACGCAAACCCGTCCCTGCTAGTCAGGAAGACGGTGTGCAGGACGCCTGGTCCGAAGGCCGCCACACGTGAGTGTCCAGCAGCTGCCCTGTGTCGTGCAGCGATCCCGGCCCCCCCACCCCCCCAGGAGGAAAGAGCTGGTAGAAACCGAGCTGGGGGTGGGCCGGTCCGCCTCCTGCCCTGTGGTGGCCCCGGGACACCTCCCAGCGGCCGGGGCTGGTGGATGGTGCTGGAGAAGGCGGCAGGGCGAGCGCTGTGAGCCCCCAGCTGTGACCACTAGGCGAGGGCGGGGAGGGGGCACCCCTCGCCCGGGGAGGGAGAGCCCGCACCGGGGTGGTGGTCGTGAGCCGGTGTCCCTGGCCGCCGCCTCTGGCGGTGGAGGAGAGCTGTCAAAGGGGGCACCAAGTCTTTGAAGTGTTATCTCGTTCTGTTGGAACATAACGTCGGGGCCAGGTGTGGTCTTGTCCCTGGATGCCTGGTGCCTGGAACCGTGTGTGTGGCTCGGTCACGTGGCATCTGTGTAACAGCCGTGCTTTGGATGAATGTGTGGCTGCTTGGGGCCCACCTGCTCTCATCGTCGGGGACAGCTTCCTCTGGCGCTGGGAGGTGGCAGCTTCCCGGGGGGTGTGGGGCAGCTGTGCCGTTTGAGGGGGACTCTCGCTCCCGCGGGAGCAGCCCCAGCTGGGCCTGGGCGTGTGGGCAGGACACGGGGCCGTGCTGGGATGCCCTGGGGGTGAGGTGGCTGGGTGGCTGAGGACGCCTGTCCCTGGGCACTGAGCTGGCTGGGTCATTGGGGCGGACCGGTGCGCGTGCTGGCCGTCAGCTGGGGTCCGAGTGGTGTGACGCTTGGCTGAGTGAGAATCGTGGGTGGGGGGAGATGGGAGGGACCCTGACCGGGCACTTAGGTGGCCGAGGCCATTCTTGACACGCAAACGGCTGTCCCCCTCCCACACTCAGGTAGACGGGGCTCCCTGCTCACCCCTGTCCGGATCCTTCCGTCGGGCAGACCGGCTGCTCTGGGCGGGAGCTGGGGAGGTGAGCCACGTGGACGGCATAGCCGAGAGCCGCCCCGATGCTGAGGGTGGGGTGCCCAGGTCTCCGAGCCGGGCAGCGGCACGGTCAGGACTAGATGCACCGCCAGGGTATTGCCCCTTCGGGCCTGGGCCGCATTCTGGGACCCCCCACTTGTGGATATGGGGGGGCTGGCTGGCTTCTGCAAAATGCTCTCTAAATAGACCGTGGTCGCTAGGACAGGGAGGACTTGGTGTACAAAACCTCAGGGAGGCCTGTTCTAGGAGGGGCTCCCAACTCCCCAGCCCCTGCTTGAGCGCCCGCTGTATGCCCAGCGAGCTGGTGTGTCTGCACCGGGGCCTTGGCGCCCTCCGCCGTGCGCCCTGGCTTCCCAGCCTCTGTGAGATCTGGACCTGCTCTAGGCCGTTCCTGAGGGGTCGGTACAGCATGCGGGCAGGGAGGCGGAGTCCTCCGCCAGGAGATTACCTGAGGCTTGTTTCCTTCTTGAAGGAGACAAAACTTTCCAGGATCTGAAGTTGGGGGCCGGGGCGGGGGGGTTCTTTTTTTAACGTTATTTTTTATGAAGGTGATACTCCACAAAAAAAATATTAAAACCATAAAACGGATTGGCATAATGTAACTGTCATGCCCAGACCGGTTCATCTCCTTAGAGGGAATTAGAGTGACCCCCCCACCCCCAACCGACCAGCCACAGGGGGTCCGTTCCCAAGACCCGCAGTGGATGCCTGAGACTGTGGATAGGAGCCAACCCAACCCAACCCTGTCCACGCCGCGTGTCTTCCTGGACGTCACACCTACGAGGAAGTTTAGTTTACGAGTCAGGCTAAGGCAGAGACGAACGATAAAACAGAACATCCACAGCAACACTGTAAAAGTTACGTGAACGTGGTCTCTCTCAGAACCTCTTGTCCCCTTCTCGTGACGCGGATGCTGAAATGCCCCCAGAGGAGGCCAAGTGCTCCGAACGACAGGGGTATGTGACAAAGCCTTAGGCCACCACGGACCCCGGACCACACGTCAGAAGGGGATCCTCTGCTTCCAGACCTCGGTCGACGGGCTCACTGAAACCGTGGACGAGGGGACCGTGCACATTTTTGTCAGGCTTCTCTCCGCCTGTATGCAGGTGCGGATATCACCCCCTCGTGGTTTCCCGTTACAGGCATGGGACCGCGCCGTCCGCGGCGTTCTCTGGTTTGTCTTTTCTACTCCTTCTGTCAAGGACGTCTTTCCGTTTCAGGGTGTCCAGACCTGTGTGTTTCGCTAACGGCTACACGATATCGGGGAACACGGATGCACCGTGCCGGTCCACCCCGGACTCTGAATGAGTGTTGGGGGTGCGTCTGATTGCTCAGTCTTGCGGACGCGGCTGCAGGAGCTGTGGTCACCCTCCCGCCCGCCCACCCGCCCGCTGGGCTGCCGGCTTGCACGTTCCTGCAGTGTAGCCTCCCAGAGCAGCCGCTGCCGGCTGGGAGCCGCGTGCGTTTCAAGTTGGTGGTGGTGCTGCCAGGTGGCCTGGCAGGAAGGCTGCCCTGATTTACCCTGGGGGGGCCCGCAGGGCAGCCCTGGCTGAGCGCCGTCATCCAGCGGTTTCCCTCTGCCGCAGGCTGACCGTGCCCCAGAGACCCCGTCCTCCCAGTCCCCTGGGCCCGGTGGGTACGCGACCTTCCGTGGCAGGTGTGGTGAAGGATTTTGAGAGGGAGGGGGTCATGCAAGGTGAGGTCCCCACAGGAGGAGTGCACGGGGTCACAGAGCTACCCCCCCATGTCCCCCCAGCCTCTGGAAGGAACCAGCCCTGCCCACGCTGTGACTTGTACCCACTGAGACTCTGGTTTCTGCCCTCTACAGTCAGACCGTGAGTGCGCGTTAAAGCCACCGTGTGTGTGGAGACCTCTGCCTGAGGGCGGGGTGCGTCACCTGCGGTCCCTCTCCAGAATGGTCACGCCTGTCCCCTTCCCACCCCACCGGGCGGCCAGCTCTCCCGGTCCCTGCGGAGCTGGGCTCTCTCTGCAGGGTACACGAGCTTCCTGCTGCGGGGGGAGGGCCGGCCACCTGCTAGGAGAGGCCTTCGGGTGGGCGAGAGCCATCTGTTCTGGCCCTGGCCTCCTGACGTGGAAACCAGAGAGACTGGGGAGTGGGGTGCCGGTTCCCGGGAAGGGGCCGGGTCAGGGCCGGCCGCGTGCACCTGCAAACCTTGGGTTCGATCCCAGAGGTGCGGGGGCTCGAGCTCGGGCCTGTGTCCAGTGCCTTCTGTCTGTGTGCCTGGAAGGTGCTGGGGACCTGGGGAGCCCGCACCTCCACCCTGCACCTCGCCCTGTGGTGCCCCACCCTTGCACGTGGGGTCGGGACATGGGCTGTCGGACGTGATTGGGCTCGTTGCCCGCTTTGCTCCACTTGTGCCGCTTGACCGAACGCACGGAGCCTGGGACTCTGCCACTGGCAGCTTGGGTGACGCGGGAGACAGGAAGCCAGCCCCATGCTGGCCGAGGCCAGGCGAGCCCGGGGCCGGGTGTCCTGGGGGCCGTTTAACCTGCCTTCCCCCGAGTTCACCTCCTCTCGAGAGAGCCCGGTGCCTTTGACGAGGCCCTGGGAAAGGGACGTCAGGTCGGTCTTGGTGATCTGTCCCCAGACTTGGTGAGGCCGGGTATTCCCCCTAAACTTGCCCCCCGGCCGTCCTATTGCAGCGGGAGCCCGGTTCTTCGGGAGAAACGGCGCGTGGCCCTGCTGTCTACAGCCTCAGGCCAGGCTCCCGGGGCCTGTGTTTCAGCTCTGTAAACCGGGTTGTAACGAGCAGGTGCCTGCCGGGTCCCAAGGAAAAACCAGGGACACCTGCTCTCCTTCCCCCGACATGCCGGAGGAGGCAGGGAGAGGGACAGAGAACTCCCCTGCCCTTGACCCTCGGCAGGCCCCGAGCCTCGGTTTCCCCACCTGAGTGGAGCACACACCCAGCGCTTGGACAGCCGTGTCTACACTAGTCAGACCTGGAGAGTTTTGTTTTATTGAAGCTTATTTCAGTCCAGCCTGGAACCCAGTAGGCACGTGGGGCAAACTGCACATTTGTTCCTGATTCCAAGCCCCGCCCCCCCTGCCTGCAACTGACCGTGCCCTTTGCCGTGTGACTCTGGGGGCCCTCCTGTTGGAGGCTCTGCCACGTGCTTTGGTCAGCAGCATGGGGTGGGAGGGGTATCTAGCGCCCCCACCTCACCCCTCTTGTGCCCCTGCCAGCACATGACCGTGTGACCTGGGGATGAGCAATGCCAGGAAGACCCAGATGCACGGGTGAGAACGATCCAGTCCCCTCCTTTTGGGAAAGGATCGTTACGCAGCACTGTAGCTGACTGATACGGCATCTGTGAGTGGTTCTTTTTTTTTTTTTAATCTTTACTTTTTGAGAGAGCACGAGCAGGGGAGGGACAGAGAGGGGGACACAGAATCTGAAGCAGGCTCCAGGCTCTGAGCTGCGAGATCATGACCAGAGCCAAAGTCGGATGCTTAACCAACTGAGCCACCCAGACGCTCCGAGAGTGGTTCTTGAAGGAAGAAAGGAGTGTTTCTGCTGAGCTCCAGCCACGTTGGACTGTTGGTTCTTTTTCGGGAACATTCCCGACCTTTCCTTGTGTGAGTGCCCTGGGGCTACCATGACCACGTGCCCCTCACTGGGAGGCTTGAACCAACAGGAGTCCGTCTATTCTCTCCCAGCTCTGGGGACAGAAGTCTGAAATCAAGGTGTGGGGTGGGGACATGCCCCCCTCTAGAGGCTCCAGGGAGGATCCTCCCTGCCTCTTCCAGCTGCTGGGGGCTCCAGGTGTTACTTGGCTGTGGCCACATCCCTCCAACCTCTGCTTGTGTCCTCACTTGCCCTCTCCCTGTGTCAGTGTTCCCTCTTACGAGGACAGGTTAGCAGGTTTAGGGGCACCCTAACTCAATCTGACCTCTCCCTAATCAGGTCTGCAGAGACCCTGTCCCGAGTGAGGTCATGCTGAAACTCTAGGGGGATGTGAATCTGTGGGTCCCCATCCAACCCACTGTACTCTGTGTGGCTACACCACAGCTAGGCTCTTCCCCGGCTCATGGACGCTGTTCCTTTTGCTCGGGGCGTCGGTAAATCACAGCTGCTGTCCGTGGAATCCACCTGCCTCCAGAGAGCTGGGGTCAGAACTTCCCCCTTGCCCCCCTCAAAAACTTTCCTTTCTTCTCTGGGTCTGTGTTCTCGTGGGCCCTGCTTCAGCTTTCCTGGAGTTTTCCATGAAAAACCACCTACCTGAGGCGTGTCGTGTGATGGGAGTTCACCAAAGGCTTGGCGAGACAGAAGGGGGTTGATCTCAGTTACAGACAGAACCTGCCATGGCTCACAGATGCCACTGTGCTCCAAAGCCTTCCCGCCCCCCCCCCCCCCCGCTGCTCCTTCTACTTGAACTTCAGCCTTTGTGCTCAGCGCCCCCACTGCCAACTCCCCCCGGGCTGTGACCTGGGCCTCCCCTGCCCCTCCCAGGTCCCACCAATGGGCTCTGCCAGGCACTGGGGCACCCAGCACGGCTGGTATCCAGGGAGGGCCCACCACTTGAACGTGCAAGCCCCCACCAGCTCGGGGGGAGGGGCGGTGGTGGATAGAAGGAACAGGATGGGAAATGGGAATTTCCCATGAGCACGTCGCTGCATGAGCATGTCGCTGACATTAGCCTCTGCTGTGGAAGGGTCTGCGTGACCAGAGCTCCGAAACATTTGCTTTGGGAGACTTTGAAGAGTGATTCTGGCCACGGTGGTTCCTGCAGACGTATGTCTGTAAGGCGGGACTTGGTGTCGGAACCAGGACTCCACTGCAAACGACAGAATCCCAACTCAAACTGGTTCAAGAGGAAAAGGGGCTGTGTGGCTCTTGTTCCGTGGCTTGCTGTCAGGCGCGGCTGGATCCAGGGGTTCAGATGATGTCCGGGCTCTTGTCTGTCCCTCTCTGTGTCCATCCCCTTGTCTAGCAGGTCCCCTGCAGGAGGTGGGAAAGACCGGCAGGTCCCTGTTCCCCTGACCCTGCAGCTCTCAATCCAGAGGGAAGGAGCACCCGTGTCAGAATGATCTGGAAAGGCTGTGAGTGACCATGCTGGGTCACAGGTGCACCTCCAGCGGGGGGGGGGGGGGGTGGTCGAGGATGGACACCCCACGGGACACGGAGCGGGGGAGAACTCGTCCCTGATGGGGGCACTGTGCTAACGAGCCCGGCCCAGACTTCGGAAGGGAGCAGTGCCGGGATCCGTTTCCTCGTGTGTGTGATGAAAGTCGGGAGTGCCTCGGTCCGTGTCTTCCTGTCGAGATGCGTTGGCATCGCGTCCTCAAGGCTCGTTCACGTTGTGGTGGGTGTCAGAGCTTCGTTACCCTCTGTGGCCGAGGGACATTCCGGCGTGTGGATCGCCGCGTGTGCTTAGCCACTCGTCCACGGCTGGTTTCCACCTTTGTGACGGATCCTGCTGCTGTGAACGTTCACGGCCAGGTGTTTGTGGGGACGGGCGTACCTAGGAGCGGAATTGCTGGGCCACGTGGCGGTCCTACGTTTAACTTTCTGGGGACTGGCCACACAGCCACGGCCCCGTTCCACGTCCTCACCGGCAGTGCAAGTGGGTTTCGGTTTCTTCCCGTCCCTGCCGGGAAGAGAGGGAGGAAGAGAGGATCCCAACCAGCTGAACCACCCAGGTACCCAAGCGTCGGACTCTTGATTTTGGCTCAGATCATGACCCCAGGGTCGTGTGATCAGGCCCCAGGTTGGGCTCTGGGCTGAGCAGGGAGCCTGCTTGGGATCCTCTGAATCTCTCTCAGCCCCTCCCCTGCTCACACTCTCCTGTTATTGTCTGTCTCAGTGCCCCCCCCCAAGCCCGCCTCGTGGTCCGTGGGATTTGGATTCATGTTTCCCCGATGGCAAGAGAACGATGTACTTGGCCATTTGTGCATCTTCCCTGGGGAACCGCCTGCGATCTGGGGCTTTAACGTTTGCTCACTCCTCCCTGTCAGCCACGTTTGTTTGTTGGAATCATTCCCTCCCCCACCCCCCCAGCTGAGCTGGAGGCCTGGCGAGTGCTGCCCGCGTTCCTTGTTGTCCATCCCCCCACGGTGTTCCTTGGGGAGCCTGGGGACAGTGTCTCTGCTGGTGTCGCCTGGGGGACTCGGTCCCTCCCTCCCCCCCGCCCTGTTGAGCTCATCCACTAGTGGTGTTATCACTTGGCCTCCCCAGCGTGGGTCCCTCGGGGCAGCAGACTGAAACTGCTCGGGACCCGGAACCCTTCCTGCACTCCGGTGCCACCCAAGCACCCCAGACGTCGTGAGCATGCCAGGGAGGCGAGAGGACCTCTGTTCCCATCTCCCCTTAGTGTCTCTGGCTCCCACACCCTCCTCCTTTGAGCCCCTAGCCCTGGGCCCCCAATGGGTGTAGATGTTAGAGCCCCCAATGGGTGTAGATGTTAGAGCCCCAGCTCTGCCCCCCGGGCCTCCCGTGGCGGGAGGACACCTCCCCCTTGTGGCCGGCGAGAGGCCGTGCCTACGGACGGGGCCCCCAGAGCCTCGGATGGGAGTTCCACATGCTGTGACCCCTTTACCCCATTGCTGGGGTGCTCGGCCCCTCATCTTCTCTGCTGTGGGGGAGGCCTCACCCTCAGGTCCCAGGGCACATGGGACCTGCCCTTGGCTTGGGCAGAGTCCTCCCTTCCTGTCAGCTTTGAAAGCTGCCTTGAATAGGAATTTTCCTAGGGTGACAAAGTTAAAAGGAAGCCATTTCCCTCCCTGCCCTATTGGCGCTGGGTCCAGCGTGGCCGTGCAGGGCTGGCTTGCAGCCCAGGGACCCGACCCCTTCTTCCCGAGGGCACGGCGGTCCCTGTGGCTGGGGTGGCACAAGCCACACGTTCCCGGAGCAGGAACCGGAATGAAACGACCCACCCCCAGATGCCCATGGCAACCCAGAGAGCCAGTGTTGAGGATCAAAGGCCCTGAGGTCCTTGTCCCCACCTGGAAGGGAGCCACCGCCAATTAGGAACCCTTCTTCATTTAAAAACTTCGCGGTAAAACACACGTGACATGCGCTTTTCCACCAGAACGACTTTCAGGTGGACGGTTCGGGGGCTGTGAGTACGTTCAGGGTGTTGTGTAACCCGCACCACCGTCTCCGGCCCGGCTCCTCTGCCCGGACTGCAGCTCTGTGTCCGTGAAACCGTGGCCCCCGGCCCCCCGTCTGCTTTTCTCCTCCAGGGGCCTCGTGTAAGTGGAGTCCTACGGGTGTGTCCCCTTGCGACGGCTAGTTTCACCGGGCATGGTGTCCTACATGTCTGTCGGTGTTACGGGGGGCGGGGGGCACTTCCCTTTCATGGCTGAGCGGCCCCCTTTGTGCTCGTGGACCCCGTTTTGTCCACCTGCCAGCGGGCACTCCGTTTGCTTCTACCTTCTGGCCGCTGTTGTGAACGTGGGCGTGTCTTTTGTGCGTCCTTCGTATCGTGGAAGATCTCAATTATGTGCAAAAGTGGAGGGAAGATTCTGTGACACCGTGGACCGCTCACCTGGCTTGAGCCACTGGGAGCTCCTGACTCCTCTTGTCCGCTTGAACCCTGACCCGCCCCCCCCTTCCCCGGGGTTACTTTTGGAGTAAATTCCAGGCCTCCTAAAACCTTGTCTGTAAAGATAAAAGTAATCAGGAGTGCCTGGGTGGCTCAGTCGGTTAGGCATCCGACTCTCTTTTTGGTTACTTATTTTGAGAGAGAGAGTGCGAGCAGGGGAGGGGCAGAGAGAATCCCAACCAGTTGAACTACCCAGGCACCCAAGCGTCCAGCTCTTGACTTTGGCTCAGGTCGTGATTCCCAGGGTCATGTGATCAAGCCCCAAGTTGGGCTCTGTGCTCACAGCGTGGAACCTGCTTGGGATTCTCTCTCTGCCCCTCCCCTGCTCACGCTCGCTCTCAATAAACATTTAAAAAGATAAAAATAATTAGAAATCTAAGCTTAATATCCTCCCATCTGAAAAAAATAGCACCAACATCTAATAGCCTTAAAAATCCAGCCAAGCCCTCATACTACCTCGCGTTTTCATTAGTTATTTTAATCCTGATTTAAGCACAGACACCGCTCCAGCTGTGGTCACCGGGTGATCTGCCTCCCGGGTCTCGTGTCAGCGACAGGCTCCCTCCTGGCAGCGTGTTTATTTGGGCAAACCAAGTTCTGGAGAATTTTCCAAAGTTGGGGTTTTGCTGAGCGCATCCAGGGCGGGCTTGACCTGTTCCTCTGTCCCGTGGATTTGCTAGAATGGGCAGACCAGGAGGCTTCACCGGATACCGATGCTGTTTGCTTGTTTCCGCGAGAATGCTCCCCAGGTGGACGTGCTTCGAGGACAGCGGGCACAGAAGGGCCGTCGTGTCTCGGTGAGGTCGGGGGTCGGTTGTGGCCGCCGTCTCCCCGTTTCAGGAGCGCCTGGTTAAGCTGAAGTCCATCCTGGTGCCAGCCCAGCCCTCGGGGAGGCTGCTGGGGGCTCTCGAGGCCGCTGGCCGGTCCCCCAGGGCACCGGAGGGAGGAGGCCCCTCCGTGCACCGGCTCATCTCCAGGTGGGCCGCGACCGCCGGTCCCTCTGGAGCCCTGCGTCGTCTGGATGGAGCCGGGCCCAGCCAGCCCCGTGTGGCGTCAGAGTCCGCGTGCCGTGACCCGGGCAGGCAGAGGAGGGGGCCGTGCTGGCGGGTGGGACCCTGTGCCCAGGGCTCTGGAGCAAGTCCCCCGGACAGCCCTGCTTTTCTTCACTCTATCTCAGGCCGGTCCGTGGGTCTCCAGCCTGTTCTGAGGCTACGGTGTCCTGGCTCCCAGGTTTGACACGGTGACCTACGGGGCCAGGCCCCACGGCAAGGTCTGTGGGGCCCGCTCCTCTCCAAGGGGCCGAGCGCCTGCTGCTGGCACTCTGGGAAGAGGAGGGTTTCGGGGACCAGAGAGCTCAGGCAGTCGGGGTCCAGCCCCACCGGGCATTTTCAGGTTGTCAGCCTGGCCGCCAAATGCCCACAGAGGTCCAGAATGACCAGGAGATTAGCTGGAAACCACGGTGGCGGCCTGTCTCGGGGGTCTGGGACCTGAGTGGGGGATGGGCCCAGCTGCGTGGAAGGTCTGTGCTGGTGCGGAGGGGGGATGACAGCCACCTCTGCTGGGGGAGCTCACCTGCACGTCGTCAGTGCCTCCCATCTGGTCATCTCTGCAGTCCGCAGATGGGCGCATCAGTTGTAAGAGGAGGAGTCTGCTCTCCGGGAAAAGGTCCAGATTCTTCATCCAAACGCAGGCCCCCTTGAATTTTGGCCTCGGATCCTACCACCCCCTGGGGGACGTCCTGCACTGGTGCCCCACCACCCTCTGGGCAGCCTTTCCCTCCGCACATTCTGTTCCTTCCTGGAATGCCCTTCCTTCAGCCCAGTGAGCTCCTCTACAACCCTCGAGACGCAGTTCAGATGCACCTCTCTGAACTCAACCCCGACCCTGAGGAGGGAGTCGGCCACTCCCTTTCTGTGAGCCCTCTGTGTTGGCATGTGTCTTGAGGCGCGAGAATTTTTAACTTGTTGGGACTGTGAGCCCCCTGAAGTCACGACTTTGCTTTTCCGCGCACCAGGGACAGTAAGGAAACAGTTCTTATGCCGTTGACCGCATGTGAGGAGCAAGCATGGTGGGCCGCAGGGCCAGAGCCTCAGTTTCCTCCTCTGTATGTCAGGCACCACTCCTGGGGCAGCAGAACGGGACAGGAGGATGTTGGTGGAATGCTCAGCACGTCCCTGCCACCGGGAAGCCCTCGGGGATCGCACTAGTCAGCATCACGGTTTTCACCGCGGGATCCTGCAGGCTGGTGTGAACCTGAATGAAACCCAACAATTCTCCAGCCAGCCAGGCTCTGGGTCCCATCTCTGCACACAGATGCTGTTCCCGTGGGTTCTGACCGCTGCTCCGCCCAGCCCCAGGGTGACCACGCATGATCGCTGCTCACCTGGCAAAGACTCGCAGTAGATTCCCACCGAGTCTGGAAAGCCTCGTCCCCGCAGACAAGCGGCTCTTTGTTGCAAGCACCTGGAGGGCGTGTCTCATGGGTTGCTGGCGGTCACCTCGGCCGGGGCCGGTGTCAGCCGTGAGCCTCGGGGCTCCAAGGGGTGGTGCTCTGGGCTAGATGGGACTCGGTCACTTGTGGTGGCCCTGCTCTGCCTTCTCCTGGAAGATCTTGTCCCACATGTGGCGGGAGGGGGACCTCGGTCGGCAGCTGTCCTGTCACACGGAGGCCACCAGACTGGCTCCTGCTCGGGCCCTCGCAGCTCCATCTCCCTGCAGGCCGGGCACCCTCCACTTCTGTTTGATTTTTCATTTCCTCTTTTGCCTGTGTCAGAACCTTCTGGGTGGCGGTGAAAGTATTTAACGGCCTAGCACTGGCCAGGGTCCTGGGTCCACACTCCGCTGGGCTCGCCTCCTAGGAGGCGAGATTAAGTGCAGGCACCGCCTTCCCTGAGCGCCTGGGGGCTGTGCTGGCCCCGTCCCCGCAAGGCAGTGTGGCCCGCTTGGTCTTGCCCACCCGCCCCTACGTCGCTCCTCCCTCGGACTCTGAGGCTGCCTGTGCGTGAGGCTGTGTCTCGGGGCCTGGCGCGGCCCTGGCACTGGGCAGGTGCTCAGCTAATACTTAGCACATGATGAGCAAGGGCCGGACAGCGAGCGTGACTTCCCGAGGTCACAGACCCCCCTGATGGGCCGGGCTGGGATTTGAACCCCACGCACAGAGCCCCCGGGGGGAGAATTCTGTGTTCTCTGCCTTCGGGAAGAGCCCAAGGTGTTTGGACAGGATCCTGTCTCTGTCTCCACCTGGGGAATTCTGACAGGGCCGAGGGGGCCGTTCTTCCCAACCTCATCCTACCTCATGCTGCCTGCTTGGGGGTCTGGGCCTGAACCCCAAACCGCCATCGCCAGGCGGGTCTGGAGCTTCGTGTCTGCTCCCTGCTGTGGCCCCGGGTTCCTGCCCTTCTGGCTGAGCCCCTGTTTGTTACCTGGTCAGCAGGCGGCTTGGCCGGGAGACAACAGGCTCTCTGTCGCCGTGACCTGTGTCAACACCGCGGCGCCTACGGCCAAGGCCTGAGGCGGTCCGCCCTGCGTCTGGAGTGGCTTCTCGGGGGGGCGCTGGCCGCCGTCCACAACCGGTGTGGCTGCCCAGGGCCCTGGGTTGAGAAAATTTGGAGGCCAGGCCGGGGCTCGGGGGAGGGGCCCCGATTGACAGGGGTCAGTATGCGGGGGTGGGGGGGAGTATACGTGTCTCCACTTGGCTGTCGTGGGGGGGGGATTCAGGGCAGATCTCTCTAGAGCGAGCTCCCCTCTCTGGCCCTCGGTGCCTGTGGTGGTGGTGTCCAAAGTCCAGTGTCGTGGCGTGAAGTTTACCCCCGTGCGGCTCTTCTCGAGGCCCCCCGATCCCGCGGGGATGCGCCCGAAGCGGGACGGCCGGGACCCGCCGTAGTTCTGGGCCCCCTTCCTTGAGGACACGGCAGCCGCGCCACGTCTGTTCCTGCCGACAGAGAGCCGGGCTCCTCGCTCTCGCCAACGCTAGTCTGTCGTCTCTGACGGCGGCCGTCCTCCTGGGTGAGCGCTGGTGGTTTGCGGCTCTCTGTTAGATCTCGGCTTCCGGTCTGGGTAGGAGCCCCACCGTGGGCCCGGCCTCCTCGCCTGCCCGGGCCCTGCTGGGGTCCCCATCCTGCCCCACGCGCTCCCCTCCTCCCCGGCCGCCGTCAGGTTCCCGAGAGGCGGACTCTGTGCTTCCCGCCTGCGAGAGGACGGGCCCCACAGCTCTGGCAGTCCTCCCACCACCCTGCCCGCTGGGCGCTCTGGCTGGGCGTCCCCTCTGAGGCCCCGTTTTCCCTACCTTCCCTGAAGTCCCAGCACCGCTCCGTCCGGACCCCTGGAGGTCTGTGGACACCCGTAAGGGTAGGTCAGGTCTCAGACAGTGCCGTGTTCCCGCCGTGGGGGTGCAGGGTAAGCGGGCCCCCTGCCCGTCCCCCTTCTAGGCCGCCCTCTCTGCTTAGGGGGAGAAGGCTTCCAGGTCTCCAGGAGGTAGGAGGGAGCTCAGGCCCTGGAGCTCCCCTCACCGCCCTGGGAAGGTGCCATCGCCTATCTGAGCCTCAGTTTCCCAGTCTGTAGAGGAGCTCATGACGGACCCATCCCCGGGCTGTGGTAGAGGCCGGAGACGGTGGCTGTCTGGTTAGCGTCACATCTCCCCGCCGCCCCGAGGCAGGGCTCCCGGAGCCTGTACAGGGCGGTGGGCCTTTCCCCGAGTACGTGCCGCAGTGTCCCCGCAGGTGGGCGGCTGGGTGTCTGCGGGGAGGGTGGACCCGTGCAGCCGGAGCAGAGGCAGAGCTAGGGGCGCCCGAGACTCCCTCCCAGACTCTGTGCCAGAGGTGGCCAGGCTGATCAGGCCTGCCCTCCCCTCGTGCCCAGGACCCACGAGGGTCTGTGATGTCAGCTTGTCCTCGGGCGGAACCGGGCACTGTGGCCCCCGCCACTGTCCCGTGGTGCCTGGTGGCCAGGCGGGTCGGGACCGGTCCACACTCGGGTCCTCACGACAGCCCTCCCCTCGGAGAGGAAGCCGCATCCTCCCGGCCAGTCTCCGGCCCGGGCACCTCTTCCCAGACACAAAGCTCTCACGCCTCCCGTCACCTCCCTGAACCATGCAGTCCTGGTCTTTTTCTTTAATGTTTACTTTGGACAGAATGAGCTGGGGGAGGGGCAGAGAGAGAGGGAGACACAGAATCCGAAGCGGGTTCCAGGCTCCGAGCTGTCAGCACAGAGCCTGACGCGGGGCTTGAACTCCCGAACTGCGAGATCATGACGTGAGCCGAAGTCGGACGCCCAACCAACTGAGCCACCCAGGCCCCCCCCCCCCCCCCCCCCCCCCCCCCGTGAGCTCAGTGTCCTAAAAGCACACTCTTGCCGTTCTGGAGGCCTGAAGCCTGGCTCAGGTGTGAGCAGGGCCGGTTCCTTCCGGAGACTCCGGGGAGCAACCGCTCCTTGCCCTGGGCTCGTGGCCCCTCGGCCATCACCGCAGCACAGCTGGTCGCCAGCGTGCCCTCCAACCTCTGTCCCGACTCCTGCTCTGACCTCCTGCCTCCGATGAGAACCTTGTGGAGTCACGGGGTCCCCCTGGAGAGTCCAGAACGTTCTCCCCACCTCAAGATCCCAGACTAAATCCCCTCGGCGGAGATCCTTGGGCTGAGGGGATGTTCACGGGTTCCAGGACTGAGGGCGTGGAAGTCTTGGGGCCGTTACTCTGCTGTCCACACCTCTTTCTGGGCCTGCCATCTGGACCCGTGGGTGACAGGATCCTCGCTGGAGGGAGTGAGGCCTCGGCCCCGAGTGTGGACTGGCTTTCTGGGAATCAGGCTGGGGGATGCCCCTGTTTGAGGGCAGCTGTGGTGAGGGCTGGGTGTCTGGGGGCCTGAAGGCCGAGGAGAGAGTGCCCCTCGCCCCCAGAATGCCCAGCCCACCAGGGGTCACGACCAGCTCGGCTGGGAGGAGGTCACTGGCCTCAGTGAAACGTGTTTTCCCGGCCGGGCGCTCTGGTCCCGCAGCTTCAGCAGTGGAAGCCTCCGCGTTCGTGCCGCCACGGGAGTCAGGCCGCGCGAAGAGGCCTTTACCCGGCACCTCGGAGTCGCACCCCCAGTCAGGCCGTGACCGGGCTGGGGTCACGTGTGCGAGCACAGTGCGGGCCTGGCTCTCTGGTATGATTTGTAAGTCGCGTTTCCAGATAACCGGAGCTGACTCCGTGTATCGAGAACCATCCCTCGGGGGGCCCACGGGCCCGTCTGCCACCCCCCACTAAGCTTCCCCGCGGCACTGGGACAGCACAGCCGTCGAGGCAGGGGCGCCTTGGGCAGCACCTGGCCCTGGAGGTGCCCCGTGGACCTTTGAGGACCCTGTGACCTGGCGGGCCCGTCATTTCTGTCAATGGCAGACTGGGTCCCCATGGAACAGGAGGATTTTATTCCCCGCCGCCTGGTTTTGCCAGGGTCGTGTCTGACTTCTTGAGACCATCAGCGAGCAGGCTTGGGTTATGGCTGTTTTTGGTGGAGTCAGACACTGGTCTCCCGTGTCTGACTCTTCTGTTTGGGGTGTTTTGGGTCAGGGTCCTGTGAGGTGCATGAATGGAGAGCAGTGGAAAGGGAGCCTCGACCCCTCCACGGCCAGCCCCGGGTCAGGGCTCTGAGTCCGCCGAGACTCGCTGAGGGTCTGGGGTCAGGGGCGGCTGGATGGCCTCCCCCACTTGTCCCTAAATAAAAAAGCTGCTCAGACCCTTATCACCTGCCACCCGAGGGACCCTCTGGGACCGCCCTCACGGCAGCCCCGGGACCCACGATGGCTCGGCCGCCGGCAGGGGTGAGGGCAGGCCTCTGCAGCCTCTGGGCCCCACCTCGGGCCCTGCCAGCCTCCCGGCCCGGCGGTCAGCAGCCTTGCTGTCACGCTGTGCCGCTGGGAACAAAGGGGACAATTAGGTGAGGCGTGATCCTGTCTGCGGACCAGGTGGTGGGACAGTTTCAAGGTGGCTCTTGTGGCACAGCTTTGTTAGAGATTAGGGGGCAGTTTGCATGTCAGTTGTGTGTTTTACGCACGATTTCATCTGCCAGGAGCACGGGGTGAACGGACAGGGTGCACCCCGAGCTGGAGAGCCTCCCTCCCCCCAGCACCCGCCACGGCCGCCCGCCCAGGGCCGCGTTCATCGTGATCCTTATGCGTGTGACCGCGGAACGTACTAGAAACCGACTAGTTTTATCAGGCTCCCGTCTGTACGTGTCCCTCACGGTGTTTGAGTTTTGTGCCCCAACTCTGTTTCCCCCACAAGCCCCACGGGTTTTGCCGTGGGAGCTCACACGGCACGGTGATCTTTAGGGACACGTGTGCTGTGTCCTAGCACTGACGGCACTGTGTTTACGCCAGGGGACCCCCTTGTTCTCAGGAAATGCTGCAGAATTTAAAGCCTGAAGATAATCTCTCCCCGGCCCTGGACCCCACCTCTCTCCCCAGCCTGAGGGTGGCCGGGGCGCAGCAGGGAGTGGGGGCAGGTGAAGGCGCAGGGGCCCAGGTCACTGCCGGGGTCCCCGGTGCCTGGGGAGGAGAGTGCCCCGAATGGGCTTTGGGCAATCTGGGCAGAGACCCCACACCTCCTGGCATCTCCCGGGGTCCCGTGTCTCCTGACTTCTCTTCTCCAGATCTGCTCTCTCACTTAAAATGTGTAGCAATTAAACATCTTTACCGGTATTGAAACTTCCTGAAAACAAGTCCTTGTGCTCCCGGGCGTGGTGGTGACGACAAGAGGGACGGCCCTGGCACGTGTGTGCCGGCAGGCCCCATGCCCGCCCCGCTTAGGCCCGCGACCACCCTCAGCACCTGCTCGTGGGGCCTTGTGCCCCCCCCCCCACCTCCGCCCCGTCCTGGCCGTGAGGCACCTGACAGTCCGCTGATGGTCGTCCTGGCCACGTGTAATGCTTGTCCTGTCGCAGCTGCTCACGTGTATGACCCTCTCATCCCATCACTGACCTCCTCAGACGAGGAGATAGCCACGTGGGTGCACAGCCAAGGCCAGGCTGGGTCCCCTCCCACTTCTGGGCCCAGGTGTCTGGCTTGGTGTTCCCCCCCCCCACCCCCCCGAAGGCACAGTGAAGAGCAAACCAGCACATTCTTGTGAAGGGAGGGGCGGAGACTGGTCCCCGCAGCCGTGGTCAGAGACGCCCCGGCCCCCGCCGCTGGACGGGCCTATGTCCCAAGGGCCACCTAGTGGGTGGATGGCTGTCCCTGAATGAGCAGGACAGAAGGGACTGCAGTCCTCAAGCCCAGGGCTGGCCACACGCCCTTACTCCTGTCAGGCCAGCGAGATGGGAGTTGTGGTCCGTTGCACATGGGGGGACACTGGTCCTTGTGACTCTTTCCTTCACACTGAAGTCGGATCGTGTTGTCGACTCCTGACCCCGGGCGGCCGCCTGCCATCCCGCGGTGTTGGTGTACAGCTGGCGAAGACAAACCAGGATGCCCGGGAGTGTGGGACTTGCACACAAACCATTTTTACTTATTTAAAAAAAATTTTTTTTAACGTTTATTGTTTCTTGGAAGACAGAGTGCAAGCAGGGGAGGGAAAGAGAGGGAGTTACAGAATCTGAAGCAGGCTCCCGGCTCCGAGCTGTTAGCACAGAGCCCGACGCGGGGCTCGAACCCACGAAGTGCGAGATCATGACCTGAGCCAAAGTCAGGCGCCCAACCGACTGAGCCCCCCAGGTGCCCCATAAACAATCATTTTTAAAGTGAGTGTGCCCTGTGGTGATCCTCACCCGACTGTCCCAGTGACCCTGGGAGGCAGGCGGCTCTGTGTTCCCATTCTACGGGTGGGGAAACTGAGGCGAGGAGGACCGTGGCCCTCAGAGGCTCGGCTGGGATTGGGCCCGGGTGGTCTGGCTGCAGCCCGCGTGTGCCCCTGACGGGCTGTGTGTCCCTGTCACCTCCGTCACGTCCAGTGCAGCCAAGCACCGTGGGCTCACACCGTCTCCGGCTGCCACACCCTCCTCTGTGCCTCCTTCCCCTTTGTCTCTCTTCTGGGGACACTCCTGATGGCACCTGGAGCCCGCCCCCTAGTCCAGGATGGTCTTCTACCCAGCACCCCTAATGTAATCATGTCTGCAATGACCCCCTTCCCAAATAGTCACGTTCCCAGGTTCTGGGTGCTGGGACAGGGACATAACCTTTTTGGAGTCACCACTCATCCCACTGCGGGGCCCCAGGTCAGCCGCTGGGCAGTGGCAGGATGAGAAGGTCACATCTGATCTCAGATCCCTCCGTTTGTTGTCTGCCTGTCCCCCCAACCCCAGAAAGAAGGCAGAGTGGCCCCCCAGGCTGAAGTCGGGGGTGTGCGGGTCCCTCCTCCGATCTTTGGAGGCCTGGGGCAGATGGGGGGCACAGGACGGGCTCGCGGGCAGGGCCTGGCATCAGGAGACCCGGTTTTGGTTCTCGACGGTGACGGCTGTGGGGTCTCGGAGCCTCAAAGATGAAGAGGTTAGGCCCCGGTCCCCAGAGGCCCCTCGAGCAGGTGCGCACGCTTTCCGTCGAGAACGGGACAGCACGCCTCTCGGGCTTTGCTGGCTTTAGGGCCTCTGTCGCACGGCCGCCTCTTTTCTGCAGCCCCTTCAAATACAGAGCCCAGACCGCTCCCTGGATCCAGGCCTTGGGCCCCGTCTGCCCCCTGGGCCGTAGCGGCCGGCTGGCCTGGTCCGTAAGTGTGGTTTCCAGGCTCCGTCCCTCTGGTCCCGGGGGTGCCCTGTCTCGGACTGTGCACCTGCCACCAGAGCACCCTGGCCACCTCTGACCTTTGCCCCCTGCCCTCTTCTCCCGCTGCGCTTCCTCCGGGAAGTCCTCGCGGTGTCCCCACCCCCGACCTGCTGCTTCTGGCGCCTGAACGCTGCTCTCGGAAGCTGGGCCTTCCGCCCCTCGCTGCAGATCCTGCTGGAAGAGAGGGCTGGGGCCAGGGATTGCGGGGCACAGGGTGCCCCCGACGTGTGGCCCGACATCCCTCACGGCAGACGGCTTCCTCCTCTGTAAAGCTGGGGGGGGGGCACCGCCTGCCGTGTGTCTGGGGCACTGTTGTTGACTGGGGTCCGGGTGACGCTCACCCGTCAGGCCCCGTCTTCTCCCTCTGCCACGAAGCAAGGCCCCTGGCCGCTTGGCCGGATGGTCGGTCTCCGAGGGGTCCTTTCGTGGCCCGGCCGTCACGCGCTCACCGCTGCCGACCGTGGCTGGGCTCCAGAGGCCACCCCTCTCCCTCATCCACCTTGAGGCCGGGACCCCAGACACCGAGCCCGCGCTCCTCCCGCCGGCTGCCTGCACTTGCCTAGACCTGGTCTCTGGGGAGCTGCAGGCACTCGACAAACACGTCGTTAATCCCGTCCGGGTCCCGTGAGGTTACCTCCTGCCTTCGGAGGCCTGCACACCAGCGCTGAAACCTCTCCCAGCTTCTTGGGGGAGGACTTCAGGGAACCCGGGCCGCCCCCGGCATCTCTTGCCAGGTCGGGTGGGTGGGTGACCCGTTTGGGACCCGGGATGCCCACCTGCCGGGAGGGGTGGACGGGTGAGGTCGATGTCCTCCTCACCTGACTCGGGAGGGGCTGAAGAAAGGGGGACTTGGGTCCCTTGGGGCTAACGCTGGTGCCCTGACGCGTGCTCTGTCATCGTGGGGAAGAGCGGGCCCCCGGGTCAGACCCGCGCTGCCTCAGTCTCCCCCTCGGGCGGGTCGTGGGACGTCCGGTGCCTCGGTGTCCTTTCCGATAAACCGGGGTGGTCCCGCTGCAGCCCGTGGCCCGGGGCGAAGGCTCTGGGTGGGCTCGGGGAGGAGAGGAGGCCGGGCTGTAGCCTGAACAGCAGCGGCCCACACCGCCAGGGCCTGTCCGCAGGCTGTGTGCACGCTCCCTGGACCCCCGCGGTTTCGGGGCTCTGGGCCCAGAGAGGCTGGAGTGTCCGGCTGCACGGGGAGCCCGGCCACCTGCCTGGGAGCTGCCGCGGGGCCAGCTCGCGTGCCTGCCTCCAGAACACGTCTGCCCTTCGGGGGCTGCAGACGCGGCGGGTCCGTATCGAGCCGGGCCTACCCCTGGCTGCTGCAAGGCCCTGACGGAGACTGGCCTCCCTCCCTCCCTCCCTCCCGCAGAAAGGAGGGCAGGCCCTAAGGAGGGGTCTGGACGGGCACGGTGGGCGGCTGTTGCGGGATAGCCGGCAGCAGGGGCGGTGGCCTGGGGGGAAAGTTCTGGAAAGATGGCACCTTTGCCTCTCTCTGTCCCGTGACTGAGATCCTGGGAGAAGCAGGCTAATGGGGAAGCTCCGGGGGGCAGAGGTGAGAGCACAGGGCACGGCCCCGACTGGCATCCGTGCTGCCAAGGGTTCCCTAGGGCCTGGCCTGACTTCATTGGTTCCGCAAACACACGCTCGTTGATTCTGCCCGTGAACGCTGCTGTGCAGGCACCAGGACCCAAGTGGGGGGAGCACAGGTGAGCGTCTGCCCGCCCCCGCCAGGAGGCGCCTGGCCTTGGCTTATGCTGTCGTCTTCTCCTTTCCTTCCTCCTGACCTTTCTTCCGGTGGCCCCGTGCACCCGCGCTGCCTGCCGCTGGTCGGGCACGCCGTTCCGACGGCCTGCGGGTAGGAGGCGTTCCTGGAAAACTGCAGAAGTGTTCTGTCAGTTCAACAAATGCCCGTGCCGCGGCCTGCCCCGTGCCAGCCACCGTTCCGGGTGCAGGGGACGACGGTCCACAGTCTCGTGGAGCTCACGCGCTGACCAGGAATACAGACTGAGCTCGAAGTCCCTGTGGCTCTGGGAGCTTCTCAGCAGGGTGGAGAGTGGGAGGGGACCAGGCCAGGAGAGCCGTTTGGTCAGAGATCGAGGAGCCGGTGGGATTTAACCGGGGCTCTTCCTGAGTCAGGCAGCATAACGGTCCCCAGAGAGCGGCAAGGCGGTATCCGGGACAGGTTTCACGGGATGGCGGACGGCGCGGTCACCCCGCCCCACACCCAGGAGGGCCCCGCACTGGGGGATCCGGGGCTCAGCATGGCCGTCTCGCAGTTCCCAACCCCAGCCGTCGCGGCTCCGGCCCCTGGCATCCTCGTCATCCACGACGGTGACCAGGTTGTGCTGGTGAGGGAGCTCCCGTTCCACCATTACCCGCTGCCCCAGTGGGGGCCTGGAGGGCGTGGCTGCTCAGGGCCACCCTGAGCCGAGGGGCTCATGGCACATCTGGTGGGCCACGTGGCAGGAGCCCCTTGTTCGGCCCCATCGGACGGTGGCAGATCAGCGCACGGTGAGTTGCCTGCCCGGTGGCCTGCCCGCTGGCGGGAGGGGCAGACTGACCGCCAGGCCCACCTTTCACCTGCGCTGGGTCTCCTGCTGGTGACGGCTGATGGGTCCTCCGCTTTGCTGCCCCGTTGACGTGGTCCCGGAGGGAACCGTGCTGGGCCCCCGCCCGGTGCTGCCCTGCCGAGCTTTCTGGAGCGCGCGCCCTTCCTCTCCTCTCCGACCCGCCGAGGCCAGCGGTCCTAGGCCCGGTCCGGACGGGTTCCTTTCCTAACTGAACGTGACGGGGTTCTTCCAAAGAGGAGGTTTCAGGCAAGACGTCGAGTCCGCAAACCACAGAGGACACGGACGTGAGCTTCCCCAGCTGGCCTTTAGGTAAATGTGTGTGTCCCGTGGGGGGGGCCCTCCCCAGCCCAGCCTTTTGTGCCCGAGGAAGATCACACCCACCACTTGGCTCTCCCTGGGGTCAGGATGTGCCGGGGCCTCTGCCTGGCTCCTTCCCCTCCCCCACATACCGCTGCCCCGTCCCCGGCCGGTGCGCCCGCCCGCGGGTGGAGGTGCGGCACCCAAATTAGCCCTCTTTCCACTTGCTCAATGGGTGTGTAGGCTACTCGCAGGGTGGCGGTTTGCCTGCTATTCCTGGCGCGTGGGGGCTTGGGTGTGGGGTGAGGGAGGAGAAGAGGGGGCGCTCCGTCTAAACATAGACCGCGGCAGGGAGGGGTGGCGGAGAGAAGGGCAAGATGATGTTGGAAAATCAGCTCCTTGAGAAAGCGGGTGCCTGAGGAGAGGAGCCTGCGGGTTGCCATGGCAACTGGGATGAGCCCCCCCCCCCCCCTCCCCGGCAAGAAGGCTGGGCCCATTCTCTGGGCTTCCAGCCGCAGAAGGTCAGTGCGCCCGCTGTGCCCCCAGGCCGGACTTGCCTGCGGGAGCCTCGGTTTTCTCACCTGTGAAATGGGGTCGGCGGTGGCAGCCTGCCAGTTTCTTTGTAAACTCCCACAAATTAACGAGGAAGCACCCCGCCTTGCTCCGAATAACCAGAACGCGAATTAAAACAATGCGGTGTTTCACCTGTCCGCTTGGGAAAGATGTCTTAAAAATCGACAGTCTGCCTAAAATTAGCGCAGATGTGTGGAAGCAGGCAGTCTGGAAGCGTGTCCTGGAAGGTGGATTTGCGTGTGAAATACCCAACATGCAGAGAGGCCATCAGACCGCGTCGATCGGCAGGGGCGGGCTCGATTTATTTCGGCACAAAACCCGCTAAAGAGAACAAGAGAGCTCTGTGTTTGCTGGTGTGGAACAGTCTCCAGGATACAGTGTTGGGTTAAAAAAAAACAAAACAAAACAACCAACAATGAAAAGGCAAGAGGCAGAACCGAGTGGCGTGCAAACGTCTGCGTTCGGAGTTTCTGACGCGTGTGACCGTGTGAAGGTTGCTGCTTGGCCATTTGGCACGCTGTTACGCAGGCACTAAAAGCCATGAGAAATACCTTCGTAAACTTGTAAGCAGGTGTCCGTGACATATTAGCGGCAAAAACAACTAACGGGAGAAAACAGAGTATGGCCTCGTTTATATTTCGAAAATAAGGCACGGGTGCTTTTAAGTACAAGGACAGTGAGCCGCCGAAGAACGTACCGGAAGTCAGAGTGGCTACCTGTGGGACGTGAGTAGATGGGGACGCTTGAAACCTGCGATCCTCAGGCCTGCTTCCACACCGCCCGCTCCCTCCGGACTTCGCCTCCTTGTTTCTGACCTGCGAAGCCTCCCCTGCCCCTGGGCCTTTGCACCTGCTGTTCCTTCATCCTGGAACTCTTCCCCTGGCCGCGCCGCCCCCCCCCCCCCCCCCCCCGTCACCTGCAGCTCAGGGATGCCCGTGTCCACCCCAGAATGCTGCTGCCGCCTGCCGCTCTGAGGTTCTGTCCAGGCCAGTCGTCGCCATTAAAAGTGCTACCTCCTCAGGGCAGGGCCCACCCTGTGCTTTGAGTCCCTGGTGCCAGCCTATGGTCGTTGAGGTCACCAGACCCGCTCGTCCTGGTCGGGGGGGAGGCTGGTGGCCTGTGGGGGCACTTGTGTGCCTGGGGTGTGTCTGTACCCCTTCTTAGCCGTTCCGGGAGGGTGGCTTTCTAGAGTTCTGTTTTCATAGCAAAGAGTTTCTTTTACTCCGACAGGAGCTCCCTAATGCAAGTTGAGAGGTGGCCTGGGTGCTGTGGGGGAGTGGGGAGCGGGCGTCACCGGGTCCTGCCCTCCCGTGCACGTCGTGTCCCCACCTGCCGGCCCAGCCCAGCCCTCTTGTCCTCAGCTCCTGCCCAAGAGACGTACTTGCAACACCGCAATGAAAACAGCTTGGGGAGCCGGGGCGTGAGCTTGCTTCTAAGGGCAGAATCGTGAAACTAGCTAATGGGGCTGGTGGCATCGAAAACCGCTGGGCTGTCCCCTCCGGGCAGCGGAGCGTTGTGGTGTACAAGCTGTATCTTGTTAGTGCTACAAAACCCACAAAATACCCGCTAACAAGAACCACCAGGCTGTGCGCCGTTTTCCTGACCCTCTGGAGAGATCCTTCGAGGATCCTTATTCTGTCCCTTTTTATGGATGAGGGAAACTGAGGTCAAGAAGCCAGACCCGGTCATCCTAGGAAGCCGGGGCACTGGGGGCGTACGGCGGGGTCAGGACCACTTCCTGGGGTGAACCTGGCCTGGGTTGGAGGTTCAGGAAGGGCAGAGCGCTCACGCCCTGTAGCAGGTGGGACGGCGGTCCTCAGACTGTACCCTTATTTGGAATAAAGGAACGTGACTGCGGCTGTAATTAAGGTAAGGATCGCCAGATGAGGTCATCCTAGATGACGTGGGCCCTGAACGCAGGGACAGGTGTCCTTAGGGAGAGACGGGAAGGCCAGGGAGAATGGAAGCCGAGATGGGAGTGGCATGTCTGTGTACCAGGACCCAGGTCTGCAAGCACCGAGGATTACAGCAACACCGGAGTCCCCCAGCAGCCCTGCGGCACCGCGGTTCTGACTGCGGGCCCCCAGAGCTGGGAGAGAACACTGCTGTTCTCCCCAGGACATTGACACGGCCCCCAGCCCACCCACCCCCATGTGGGGCAGGGTCTCAGTGTCCGGCAAAGGCCACTCCTGACCCCAGGTCTCCTCAGCCCCGTCCCCAGACCGCCGGCAGCCGGAGCACTGGTGGCTGGACGTCCGTCTCCGACAACACTCCTTGACCCCCGTTGGTGTCTGGCTGCCTTTGTGAGTCAGCCTTGCTCGACCCGGCTGGTGCACCGGGCACTATTTCCTTTGTTAGTTTGCATTTTTCTCTTCGAGGATCTTTTTAATAGGAAAAAAAAAAAAATTGGGGGTAGGGAGAGATGTGGCAGAAGAGAAGCCCGCTGTTGTGGCTTGATCTAGAATGTTCTCTGGCTTTGGAGGCTGCTCCAGTATCTGACCAGGTGACATCTGCTTTGCAGAGACCCCGGCGGGGTTCAGGCTCTACAGAGACCTCCCCCTGCCCCAGATCCTGGCTCCGGCAGAAAACCCCCTTAAAATAACTGCAGCGAGGGGCGCTTTGCTTTCAGATTATACCATCTGGCTCCGAGTTCGTGTTTGACTTGAGTAGCTCTTAAAAATCCCGCCGAGGGGCGCCTGGGTGGCGCAGTCGGTTAAGCGTCCGACTTCAGCCAGGTCACGATCTCGCGGTGCGTGAGTTCGAGCCCCGCGTCGGGCTCTGGGCTGATCGCTCAGAGCCTGGAGCCTGTTTCCGATTCTGTGTCTCCCTCTCTCTCTGCCCCTCCCCCGTTCATGCTCTGTCTCTCTCTGTCCCAAAAATAAATAAATGTTGAAAAAAAAAAAAAAATCCCGCCGATCCCCCACCCTGCTGGCACACCTGAGAACTCCCAGCCTGTCTGCTGGGCTTCAGGGCTGGTGGCCCACATGATGCAGTGACACAGCACGTGTGACAAATGGTGGACCGCCAGTGCCCAGGGTGGCACGTTTCCCGTGGGGCGCAGGGCTGGGGGCCCTGGCTCAGGCTCCCAGCTCCCAGAAGAGCCCCAGGGCTGTGTTTGGCAGCCCCGGACAGAGCACCTGCCCCCCACCCCCACCCCGACAAGGTGGCTCCTCCCCCCGGGAAGGAGGGACCTCTGGGGGAAGGTTTCTCTGTTGGACGAGGGGACTCGGGCTGCTATAAATCGAATTACGTGATGACTTCCCTCCACCCCGCGTGTTCCTGCAGGCGCGGCCCCCCACGCTGGGCGCCTGCCTTCCATACACCGCCCTGCTGCGCCCCCTGCACCCCCTGGCCCCAGAGGCGCGTCCCCAGAACTAACAGGGCTTATCGGCAGCACCTTGACAGTGTGTCCTCACGGGCGGTTTGTATTCTCCGTCTCAGGGAAGCTCCCCCACCCCACCTTCTAGGTTTGAGGGAACACAGGCCCCTCGTGTGCCCCCAGCTGGCAGCCTAATGGGGACTGAGGTACAGCAGGGAGCACTGGGTCAGCCTTGCTGACTCCACGGGGCTGGGGGGCCTGAGGGTTTGTCTCCAAGTGATGCCGATGCTCCAGGTCCCGGGACCCCGCTGCGGGCAGCACGGGTGAGTGCTGGCCTCCGGCTGGTGTGTCCCATCCTGGGGCGAGCGGTTCCTTTAGGCGGGCGTCTACGGTGCGTTTGGGACCGTCAGACGTGGCCAGGGTTCCCCGCAAGCTTCTGCCGGGGAGGAAACGCATACCCGCACGCCCAGGGAAGGCGCCTAGCTCTCAGCTTGTCCGAGGACTCTGATGGCTGGTCGGAGTGGCTGAACACAGGGTTCCCGGACTGTGGCCAGAAGCCCCTGGGCAGAGTGCAGTCCGGGACTGCTGGGAGATGCCTGCCCTGGGTGGGGGGAGCAGCCCCGGCCTGAATCCTAATTTGCTTTCGAGATTGCCCATGTGGTTCCTGTAATCAGCCTCGGGGTTATGCCAGGAAGGGACGTTCCACTGTAGATGGGAGGGACCCCACGCGAGGACCCAGGACCGCCACAACCCGGGGCCCCTCTGACCGAAGCAGCTTGCTCCTATGTCTTTCATGTTTGTTTATTTTGAGAGAGAGCACCAGTAGGGGAGGGGCAGAGAGTGCGGAGCAGGCTCCACACTGTCACCCGGAGCGCGATGGGGGGGGCTCGTTCCATCTCACGAACCTGAGATCGTGACCCGAGCCCAGGTCGAGAGGCAGACGCTCAATGGATGAGCCACCCAGGCACGCCCTCCCTGCCAGTCCCTTGGGTGGGCCTGGCCCCTGGTAGCGGGGGTCAGCTCTGCACCTAGAGGTCCACGGGCCCCGGCCGGGGGCAGGGGTGGGGCATTCTGAGGGCAGCAGGGAAGGGGCTGGGAGAGGGAGCAGGGCTGACTCGAAGCTATAGCTCCCTCCCCGCAGCTGGGTGGGGTTGCCGTCCAGGGCTCCCTGCTGCTTTAGTGCTGGGGTCTCCGCGGTCCCCCGCGGGGAAGCTGGGGTCTGCCGGGGCTTGGGGACAGAGGCAGGGGGTCAGGCCCTGAGCCCAGGCCTGTAACCCACACCCAGGACTCCCTGTGCTGGTCTCTGGGGAGGCCCCATCTTCCCGGCACCCCTGACTGACCGTGGATGGAGTCCTGGTCTCCGGGGCAGCTTGGCCTTTCCCGAGCTGGGTTCCTGTGATTCTGCAGGTTGGTGGGGCCTGAGAACCCGCGTTTCTAACCAGCTCCCGGGTGGTGCCGTGGCTGCTGTCACTTGAAAACGCTCAAGCCAGCCCAGCCCCGGGGCAGTGGTGGGGCACAGTCACACGCGGGGTGCCCTGAGCACCGGCTCCTGCCCCTCCCCGGATGGGAACGTGGGGTGGGGCGGGGGCTGCGCGGAGTGGGGCCTTCTGGGAGGGAGGTGTGTCCTCGGCCACGGGAGGGGCCTTCTCCCCACTGGGCGGACGACCCAGTGGTCTGGGCCGGAAGGCAGCTCCCGGCAGGTTAGTGACCGTAGACACAGGATAATGGCACCAGCGTGTCCCCCGGGAAGTAATGGTTCTATAAGCATCCACGCCTGCATCCTGGCTTTGACCTGCCAGCGCCTGCTCACGGCTCTGCCAGGGCCCCACGCGGGGCGGGCTGCACACAGGTTCTGCTCCACGACCCAGGTAGTGCAAAGGCGTCTCCTGCCGCCGGGCCACGGGCTGAACAGTGACCCGCACACACGTGAGCTGTGGAGCGTGCGTGGCCCGGACCCTGAACCTGAGCTGGGTGCCCGTGTGGCGCAGGACCCTGCTCACGGGAGGGGGTGACTGCTGACGGGGACGGGGGTTCTTGGGGGAGTGGAGATGTTCCAGAACTAGTGGTGGTGGCCACATAGCCCTCTGAATGCGCTACAGGCCCCAGATCGTAAGAGGGTGAACTGTGCGCTACAAGAAACCGGGGCAGGTGACAGTTAGTGTCCAGATGCCATCTCCACATGACCTGTCCGGGTCGCCTCTGGGGGGTCGGGGTTCTGCCTTGCAGATTGCTGGGAAGGAAGGCTGTGTAAGCTCGAGGGCAAGGCCAGTATCCTCTCTGTCCACAGGCTGTGGGGGTATCACGCACGTGGACACCCCCAGTGGGAGGGGAAGGTGTGGCGCTGGGCAGGTGCCCTAGTGTCGCAGAGGTGTCCCCTGCACTGAGGCCAGGCTCCCCACGATTGCCCTGAGGCTTTCGGGGGGTCACTGGAGAGGAGGGACTGGGTAGCCCGGCAGCCTGCCTTCCTAAATGTGCCCCAAGCGTGTCTCCACTTGTGAAAGATGCTCCTCCACGTGGCTCAGGACCGCGTCTTGCACCATTTTCAGCTACAGCCCTATAGCGGCGCCCCTGGGCCATGCCCCTGGCCCGAAGCAGTGTCCTGGGGCTGCCCTGACAAAGGATCACAAGCAGGAGCCTCTAAACGACAGGAATGTGCCCTCTGCCAGCTGGAGTCCAAATCCCGGTGCCACAGGGCCACATTCCCTCGGAAGGCTCCAGGGGAGGGTCCTTCCCGCCTCTTCCAGCGTCTGGTGGCCCCACCCCTCCATCTCTGTCCCCGTGGCTGCCTCCACTGTGTCTGTGTCCCCTCGACTTGTAAGGACACCAGTCATGGGATTTAGGCCCTCCCACAACTAAGTACTGAACTAAGTACATCTCAAAGACCCCGCTTCCAGATAAAGTCAAGGTCCCAGGTCCCAGACGGATGTGAATTTGAGGGCGGGGGATGCTGTTCATCCCCTACAGAGCCCTTTCCAAAGCAGATGTCCTGGGAAGGTGGTGGCCTGAGTCACTTATCAGAGACTCCTGGCACCTTTCTGAGCTGGAAGAGAACTTGGGTCATCAGGCCAGACCAGTGAAGCATGCGAAAGCCCGGGCCTCTGTGCCTCAGTTTCCTCCTCTGTCACAGATGTGAAAACAAGTCCTCTGTGGAAGATCCCTGACCTCAGGCCAGGGTGTCTGCGAGGTGGCAACGAATCAAGGGCTGGTGAAGGGGGAGTCCCTCCAGCACGGGGCCCCTTGGCCCACCTGTGCACGCTCAGCAAGGACCCTCCCTGGGTGCCCCTGGGTCCCACCAGAGACCCTCAGTTACCAGCACTGGTGACAGCTGGGTGCCCAGCAGCTATGTCCCACGGGGACCTGAGCGCTGAGGCCTACGTTTCGAGTAGACCTGCCCTCGGGTAACCGGGAACGGGGTGCTGTGAAGATGGGCAAATTCTGATTTGGGTGGGAGGGTCTGGCGAGGCTGGAGACCTGAGGGCAGGGGACCCATCACAGGGTGACACAGGCCCACCTCTTTGGGTCTGGGGTGGCACTGGGGCGGGAGGCCCCCGTTCCAGGGTGTGGGAGGGGGCCGCTGTCTGTGGGGTCTGGATCGGGTGCAGGGGCCCAGAAGACGGGGGGCCGTCCGGGAGGGCTGGATGCGGAAGGCAGACAGGGGTGCGGACTGTGGTCGGGGGCAGCTGGAGGGCTCTAGCCTTGGGCGCGGTGGTCCTGAGCTGGGACCAGCAACGTAGATTTCCGGGCCCGGGCCCAGACCCTCCGAGGCCGACACTCTGGGGTAGCCAGGCTCTCTGGCTGTGTCACGCCTCACAAAGGACCAATTTCCCAATACGGTCACATTCGCAGGTTGTGGACGGACGGGGGTGGGGGTGGGAAGCCAGTCCAGTCCAGGCGGTAGCGGTGGAACTGGTTGGGCGGTTGGGACGGGCACGGGCTGGTCCCCCTACGTCACGTCACCGTCCTCTGCCGCCTTGTCTTAAGCAGCCCCCGAGGCTGCCTACACCGCGTCCCCCCTGCCACCAAAATGTCCCTCCTGCACTGCCTATCCCGCGTCCCGTCTGCGCGGTCTGCCCCACGCCCTTCCCGTGCGGTCAACGCGAGGTGGTGTCGCGCATTGGGAGGGGACCCCGCTTCCTTCCGGCCTGCTCTCCAGGTCCCTGACCTGCTTGTGGGGGTGGGGGCCTGGGGCGTCGCTCTCACTACTCCCCCTGAGACAGACTGGCCAGCCCAGCCCTGAGGGTCACAGGGAAGATCGAGCCTCATGATGCGCTGGGAGGTCTTCTCTATTAAACGCGCTCACTCTTCTCGATTCCATTTTATTTTAGGGCTGGCACGGCTGATTCTTCTTCTATATGTGTGAACGTATATATGTAAATACACGTACAGTGTTGGTGAATTAACGTTTGTGGTATTTTTACTAAGCGGAGAGGTGGAAACCAAACAGTGGCCCCTCCAGGGCTGCCGTGTGCGGGGCCGGGGACGCAACGTGTCCTCCTCTCCGGGAGTGTGCCCGCCACGGGAGGGTCAGAGGTGGGGGCGAGGCCCTGTCCACAGGGTCACGGGGCCGCACCCCACCATGCTGGCCTGGAGGTCGGGCGTCCACGGGGCAGTCTGAAAGCAGTGACAGGCTCTCACCGTCCACTGGGGCTCAGGCCACAGGAGTGAGGCGTGGACGCTGCCCACAGATGCTGTGTCCACCGGCCCTGCCTGGAGGCACACTGGTCTCACTGGGAGGTGGGGGGGGGGGTGACTTGACTTCCCAAGGTCTGGGACAGGAACGGAAGAGAACAGCAGTCTTGTTGGCTTTTCAGACAAGCCCCCCCCCACCCCCCACCGGCCTGGGAGAGGCTGCCATGGCCAGGCCGCATGTCCACTGGGGACACAGGACCCGAGGTGGTGACACCCACGTTTCCATGCGCGTCGCCGGGGCACGTGTGTGCAGAAACGCTCACGGTGCCCCGTTAGCCCGAGTCTCGGGGGTATTTAAGTGGAGTCCTTCGAGCAGGATGCCTGTATGATCACACGTGCACGCTGCTCCTCGGAATGAGGGGCCCCCAAACTCGCTGCTTTAAGCAACACAAAACCTCGCTCTTGTTTTCCTGCGACCTCAGCCTGTGAGCCGCTCGTCCAATCCATCAGGCTGTGCTTGGCTGTAGCTCCGAAGGCTCTAACCTCTCCCCCTCAACAACCATCTGTAGCTGCCCATTACCTCCCGTGGCCTTTCCTCTAGTGGCCACACTCGGTAACCCGTTTCTGCTGGGTGGCTGGTCCCATCTGTTGGTCCAGAGCTGTGTGGGCTCCACGACCACCCACATTTGTCTGGTCGGCAACAGTAACTGTTAGGAACGGAGAGTAGCAGCTCGGAGAGGACGTTCCCACGTTCTCGGCGAGGAGTCTGGGCAGGGGGTGTGTGCCTGCCCTAAGGTCCACGTTCAACTTGGAGGAAGAGGAAGAAAAGAGCTACTGTGGAATAGCACGGAGCCCCGTTCCAGGCTCTCGCTGCTGGTCTTTGGGTCCTTCCAGCCCCTTCTGGTTGTTTGGCCGAACTCTTTGTGGGGGCCCAGCAACCTAAACCTGTGAGGCTGAGAAACTTCTTCCAGGTCCCAAGCCTGGCCCTTGCTGAGCCACGGGTTTTTGTCTGACGTGTGCCCCAGATGGCATCCTTGCGGTTCCCTGCTTGCCTTGGCCTCCAGGGAGCTCAAGCCCTCAGGTACGTACTGTGTGTTACTGTCAGCTCAGCTGCTCTCCTTTGTTCGGGCTCCTTGTGCCCAAACCTATCTGTCGGCCTTTTACTAGAAGGTACCGGGGGCCAGGCCCGGTGAGCGGTATCACGGTCCGTGGGACTGCAGCCACGAATAGGCCCGGCCATTGTCCTCAGTCTTTCCAAACTTCACTGTGCCTCCCGGTGGGTCTGGGAGCCCCTGTGCCCCTTACATGACTGTCTCTGGGGCTCGGTTTACAGGCCCCATAACATACTCCCTTTTCAGCATTCTGTCACACCGATGGCAGCCCGCCACGCACCCGAGGGCCAGGCCTTCCCAGACTTGTTGCGCGAGGGTGTCTGAGAGGCGAGGGTGGTCGTCGCCTGCTCGGGTCCCACGATTCACGCTCCTTTGCCAGACGATGACCCCAGGTCCCAGGATAAGGGCCACACCCGGTGTCGCATGCAGCAGCCACAAGCCGTCAGGCCCAGACCATGGCGGGTGCTTTGTCCACAGCAGCAGGTGGCTCACAATTGCCCACGCTGGGGCAAGGTGGGGGCGGGAGTGACAGAAGGGCCGTGCCTGTGCTCCGTGTGACAGGCACGGACCCCTCTGTGACGGATGCGTCGTGGAGCCAGGCGGAAATGGACACAGAGCTCAGTGAACACAGTGCCCCAGCTGTGCACTTGTGTTTCGTCATGTGAACTTCACTTCAGTTAAAATAAGTTACAGAACAGTCAGCTGGGTGGGGAGCACCCAGAGCAGGTCCACCCGGTGAGGGGGAAGTGGTGTGGTGGGTACCTCGGGCTGTGGGGAGGGGGTGACTGATGATGAAGGACACGGGGTCTCGGGGCGCTGAAGGTGTCCTAAAAACGACCGTAAAGACGCTGAAAACCACTGCATCGTAGGTCTTACACGGGTGAACGGTGTGGTTGGAGTTACAGCTTAATGAAATGGTCATTATCCCAGATCAGCCCGTGGAACATTCTGTGGAAAAGCTGTATCATTTCCCCAGAGCCAAGCTCAGGGGCGGCTCTGCTTCTGGGGAGGGGGGCGTCGAGAACACTCCATCGGCAAGAGTAGTGCCTCTCTCTCCCGGGGCCGGGCCTCCTCTCTCCGTCTGTGTTGAGGCGCCTGTCTCTGTTTCGGGGGACATGGGGGCCCATGTGAAGGCCCCATGTCAGGGTTGCTGGGCAGCGTGTGGCAGAAACGGCTTCTCTGGGGCTTCTGGAAGCCCCTGGCATGTGGGGAACAGGTCCCCAGGTAGCAGTGATCGTTTGTCAACTCATCTGTTACTGATAACAGGCTGCCTGTCCTGGGGACAGGCCACGGTGTGTTGGTTTCTCTGGGGTTGGGAAGCAGTGCCCCGGAGCCAGGACACGAGGCAGGTGAGACGCGTGGACCCCTGGTGTTATCCTGCCCTGTTTGACGAGGGAAGAGGGTCTCCTTTGGGATCGGCCGCCGAGACCCCGTGGAGGCCTGAGTCGGAGCCGCTGGGACGGCTGGGTGGGAAGGTCCTGCTCACAGCTACAAGGTGCTGTCCTCAGGCTCAGCTGGGGGCCCGTCACCGCACCTGCAACCACGCTGGGCTGGGGCATCATTGTCTGGTGTGGGCTGTCAGCACGTGTGTGCGCATGGAAGGTTCACGCAGCTGAGCGCAAACCCCCTTTGCTGGAGTCCCCACGTCAGGCCTGTGCGTAGGGGCTGAAATCAGTGCTGCCTGAGTCCGTTTGACTCCCCGGGCAATACAGCTCCTCCACAGAAGGGCTGTGCCTGTGCTCCACATGACGGTCACCCCCAAGTTTAGAGCTGATGGGAGCTGAGCCTCCCCTCTGGGCAGAGCCTGTGGGAAACCAGCTCTCTCTCAGCAGCTGGAAACCATGATTCATACAGACGTAGAGAAGTTTCTCAAACTCTCTGATCTGGTCTCTTCCACACATAGAGGGCTAGTGATTGTGCTTCCAGAAGGTGCCACAGGATGGCTGGGACGATGGGCTGCGGCGACTGCCGAGGGTCAGGGTGGCCCCGGGGCCTGCCGCGGTACACCCAGCCTCGGCTCCCCGGGGCTCCCTCCTCAGAGCCCAGAAGGTGCCGGTGATGGGAAGAGGGAGGCCAGGTGCACGCAGGGCCGGGCGGTGGGGCAGCAGCGTGTGGGGGCTGCCAGGTTGGTGCTGTCTTGGGAGGCAGGTCTGGCTCCGACGCGGTCTCCAGAATGGCCAGCCGGTGCCCTCCCTGGGCCCGGAGCCAGGCCTGGGGAAGGGGAAGGTGTGCTTTGTTCTTTCTGCCCTCAGACCCGCTCCTGACGGCCGCCTGGCCCTGCCCCCGAGCCCGGCCAGCCAGTCGCTCAGCCCACACGTGTGGCTGGGCACAACTCTCCCCCGATTCCTTCCTGGGCAGCCCAGCATTCGCCAAGCTGCTGCTGCTCTCTGGAGGCCCAGAGCCGAGTCGGCTGTGCGCTCGGGCCCCTATCTAGGATGCGGCCACGACGCAGGGAAGGAGGAGAGCTTCCCGCAGCGGGTCCCGGGGCTCATGCAGGCTGACTGCTGCTTCAGGCCAGGCCCTGCCCTCGCCGGGATGTGCTCTGTGCCCGAAGGTGCCGGCAGGCACTCAGGCCCGGCCACACGGGGGGCAGTGTTTGCTGAGCGAACGAACGAATACGTGAGATCGGAGGCCACGGCCCTCCCGTCTTGCTTCTGGAGCCCTTACCGCCCTCCCTGCCTCTCCCTGCCAGGACGTCGCACTCCCGGGCCAAGGCTGAGGCCGCCCTCACCGCAGCGCAGAAGGCCCAGGAGGAGGCGCGCGTCGCCAGGATCACTGCCAAAGAGTTCTCCCCTTCCTTCCAGCACCGGGAAAACGGTGAGTGCGCGTCCTCCGAGGGGCATAGGTGTGGGGCCGCGGCACACGCCTCAGACGTGCCGGTCAGGGTGTGAGGCTTCTGCATGTTCTGCCTCCGCGTCTCAGTGCGCTACTGCTGCCTTCCCCGGAGGTCACCGTCTGCCTGTTCTCCCTGCCCTCCCCACTCCTGTTGTTCTAGAACTTTCTTCTGGAACCAATCGGTCTGACCAGGTGGCTGCTAGGAAGGTAGGAGTGTTGCTAGGGCAGTTGAAGTAGAGCTTCAGTATTAACGAGCTGTGAGCCGCCCCGTGTGACCACTGGGGGAGGGTCGAGGCGGACAGAGGGGCTCTAGAACAGTGAGGGGAGCTCCTGCCCTGTCCTCCGGGAGAAGCTGGAAGTCACTGTGCGTCAGCCAGACGCGTGACCTTCTCCGTCCCTCGGGAAGCCAGCAGCCTCCCTCTGCTGGGTGGAGTCCACAGGGCCTGGTGTCCGGGCTCGCCCGGCCCCTGGGCTTAGAGGTGCAGGACCTTTGCCCTGAGGACACCCTGAATGCAGGCAGGGCAGGGCAGGGCCTCGATCACTGCGTCCTGTCCTAGGGTGCTCTAGGGACCCCCATGCAGGCGTTAGCTCTCAGTGTGGTGCACTGTGGCCCCGGCCCCGTGTGCCCGGCCACAGAGGCATTTCCTGGCCACACTGTCACGTGATGGATGGGGTATGCACGGACTAGGGGGTGGGGGCTGACTCCATACCCCAGTGCTCACGGGTCTGAGGACCCCCGACCCTGCCTCCAGGACCACGTAGGGCCTCCCTTGGTCACCCTCTGTGGAGGAGACACCCTTTCAGGTGGCTGCAGCTCTGCCTCGTTCTGCCCGCTGGCCCCACCTCAAAATCCCCAGAAAGGAGACTGGGGCCGCTGTGCCTGCGGCCGACAGCATGGGGACTGGGCCCAGCCCCACCAGACCGTGGGGGGCTGTGTGTCCTGCGGCCCCTCCCGCCCAGGCTCAGAGACTCTGGCATGGAGTTGGAGAGAAGACCACTCCTGTCACGCTGCACCCAGGGAGGCCGTGAGGCCCTGGAGAAGGTCACCTAGCGCGAGAGGCTTCCTTCCACCTTCGGGAGGGAGCTGTCGGAGGTGCGGCCTAAGCCTGGAGCGGGCTGGCCTCGCCCGTGCCTGGCACCCTTGCCTGCTGAGCCTTGGGTCTCTCCTGTAGCCAGGGGGCAGGACCGGAACCTCTGCCTGCCACTGCCCCTCCAGACCTGGTCACCCTCCCGGTGGGTGTCGGGTCGGGGGCTCCCAGATCTGCGGCGCCCACCCCCCCGTGGAGAGTGCCCCGTTGCCTGTCGCCCTGGACCCAGGCCCCGTCTTGCTCCCCCGCAGCCCTCTGGTGAGGTCAGGCCTCACGAGGCACAGAGGGTCCGAGTAACCCAACCTCTGTGTGCTTCCTGCCCCCACATAAAGGGCTCGAGTACCAGCGGCCGAAGCACCCGATTTCCAGCAGTGACATCGAGGTGGCCTCCACGGGGACGCCCCTGCAGCAGGAGAGCCCCGAGCTGTACCGCAAAGGCACCACCCCCTCGGACCTGACCCCCGACGACAGCCCCCTGCAGAGCTTCCCCGCCAGCCCCACGGCCACCCCGCCCCCGGCCCCTGCCTCACGGAACAAGGTTGCCCACTTCTCCCGGCAGGTCTCTGTGGACGAGGAGCGAGGCGGGGACATCCAGATGCTCCTGGAGGGCCGGGGAGGGGACTATGCCCGCAACAGCTGGGGCGAGGAGAAGGCCGGCAGCTCCAGGGGCGTCCGCGGCGGCGCCCTCCGCAGCGGTCAGCCCGCAGACGACTTCCGCTCCCGGAGCTCGGGCCACAGGCAGCCCGGCAACCCCAAGTCCCGGGAGCGGCGGACGGAGTCGCCCCCCACCTTCTCCTGGACTTCCCACCACCGGACCGGCAACCCCGGCTCGGCGGGCGCCAAGCTGCTGGAGCTGGAGGAGGAGAAGTTGAGCAACTACGAGACGGAGATGAAACCGCTGCGGCGGATGGACTCGTGCGCGCAGGAGGCGCACCCCCAGAAGAGGCGCTCCAGCAGGGGCGGCGCCTGCCGGGGCCTGGGCGAGGACCACCGCCCCGAGGAGCGGGGCTTCGGGGCGCAGAGGCTGCGGTCCAAGCCCCAGAGCAAGGACGGCGCCAGGCCGGCCTCGTGCACGGAGCCCGCGGTGCAGAGGCTGGAGAGCCTGCGGCTGGGAGAGCGGGCTGAGCCGCGGCTGCTGCGCTGGGACCTGGCCTTCTCCCCGCCCCAGAAGTCCTCCCCGGTAGCGCTGGAGTCGGACGGAGAGGACGGGGACGAGCTCAAACCCAGCACGGTGAGTGGCGGCGCCGGCCCTGGGCCCGCGGTCAGCACGTGGCCGCCTCCAGCCGGGGGCTGGCTCCTTCCCTCCAGGAGGCCGGGGCGGGCGACGGGGTCCCCCCCCTTTAGGTCTCAGAGAGGGCTGACCCCAGCCGCCAAGGTGCGTGGGTGGTTCTGGAGGCGCTCAAACCAACCGGGCAGCCCGGGAGCCCCGTCCTCACCTAGACGCCCCCGCGGTCCAGGAAGGTCAGCCCCGGCTCTGGTAAGGAGGCCGGGGCTCGCGCCTGCTTCCTCCCACGGAAGGCAGCGTGGAGGCACCTGGACTGCGTGGTGCCGGGGTGGGGCCACCCCCAGGAGGGACTTTCTGGGACCCTCTACCTGTGAGCAGACGTGTCCTGCCCCTCCCCCGGCTTCTCAGACCCACCCCGGGACTGATGCCCCCGTGTGCTCTGTGCCAGGACCTACGGCCCCAGTCCCTCAGGGCCTGATCACCTGGCCGAGTGCCACGTACCTGCCCCACGGGGACACTTCTGGGACCCCGCTGCGAGGCAGGGTCCGTGTCCACCGCCGGCCCCTGGAGGAGCTACACCACTGGCGTGTCAGGGCCCCGTGCTCCTTGAGAGAGACGCTTTCTGTGGACAGGTGCCCCCCGAGACCACCGTGAGCATCTTGAGAGCAGGCTGGTTCCTTAGTGCTCCCGCCTTCCCGCACCCAGGTCCCCCCAGACAGCAGCCCTGTGGTCGGCACTGGGAGCACCCGTGGGCTCGCTGCTCTGTTCCCTGTCCCAGCAGCCAGAACCATCTGCACGCATCTGTATATGGAGCGTGTGCAGCGTGCGTGTGGTTACTTTTGGAAGCCAGATGACGGCCGGGGAAGGGACGTGGGAGGAGGTTCCAGATTTGGCCGCCTTCACCACGTTGGTGCTTCCCAATGAAGCTCCCTTGGGGTGAGGTGCCAGCCAGCGGCTGGCCTCCAGCCGGGCACCTGTATCTATTCCGTTGGGACGGCCGGTGTCCTGTGTCCTCCGAGGTCCTCTTGGGGTCAGCGCGGTGCCCTGTCCGATACGGTGGTCTCTGCACCCATCACCGCGGAGGCTCCAAGGAGAGCAGGGCCCAGGAGGGGGAGGCTGAGACCTGGATGCCCGGCTCACCCGAACCTCTGCTCCAGGGACAGGAAAGGCCTGGAGGCGGCCGGTGGCCGGGCAGGGACAACACTTAGCACAGAGCTTGAGCGGCGACGGGGAAGGAGGCGCTTGCTGAGGAGCGTGTGCTTAAAGGCTCACTCGAGGGCTCGGACGTTGCCGGGTGGTGTGGGCTCTCGGGCTGAATGCTGGGGCCGTCCTGGGTGGGCCGCATCTGAAATCCCGGGCCGGTGGCGAAGGTTAATACCGGTGTGGGGACGCTGACTTAAAGCGACCTGGCGTGCTGGGAGGGAGGTCGGCACTGGGCATTCCGGGCCCAGTCGCTGCAGCTCGGGGAGCAGGAGGACCCTCTCCCGGACTTCGGTCGTCTTCTGGGAGCTCCTGGTTTGGGGGCGGCAGGGGCAGGCTGGGCGCGGGCTCACCTCTCCTGTCCTGTTGCAGGGCTCGGCCCCCATCCTGGTGGCCATGGTGATCTTGCTCAACATCGGAGTCGCCATCTTGTTTATTAACTTTTTCATCTGAGGAGACGTCGCGTGAGCAAAAACAGTGGTCGATGTACAAAAGGGGGACGTTAAAAAAAAAACAAAAAAAAAAAAACGACAGAAAGGAAAGGATGGTAACTCAGACGGCCGGACAACCACTTCTGAGACTTTTCACAGAACAATGTGATTGGGTATTACTCACAGTTTGCCTTTTTTTCTGGGTAATGTTTTTTGGATTTTAGCCAAAATTCTTTGCTTGTATAACACGATGCTGTGTGGCATGGCAGAAGGAGGCCAGCACGCCGACCCTCCAGCTTGGTGTGGAAAGGAAAGGGACCCCGGCAAATCAATGGCCAAAAAACAAAACGGTCACCGTCCTCGCCGCCATCACACTCCATCTGGGACTGGAAAAGGAGGCGGCCGGAGGAAGACCCCAGCGCGTCCAGCTGTGCTGTGAGGCTGAATGCGGGAAGTCTGTTACCTGCGCCGCTCCCCTGGGTCCTGGAATAGTGGGTGACAAGTAGGGGCGGGGGGGGAGTGGGCGCGCCTTCCCAGCAGGCAGCAGCCGAGGCCGCTTCCTGTTTTGAGTCTGTGCCGTGTACCTGAGGAAGCAGGGATCTGCCGCCTCTCCCCATGGAGTCTGAAAGCAAGGTCCTCCTCCCCCACGGTCTGCCCCCTCCCCCACCACTCCCCCCTTCGTCCCACACCCCCAGCAGCAGTGGTGCGGACGGGACAGAGGGCAGGGAGTGCCGTGGGGCCACCTAGCTGCCACGCCCGGCTCCGAGTGTGTGGCCTTTCTCCACTTGGCATGCAGGATGTGTATCCCGGCTCCCCTGTCCCTGTCAGACGTCCGTGGCAGTGACCTGGCCCACGGCGACATCATCCCCTCTCGCGGTCCCCGGGCACACGGGTTTTCACGTCTTTGTCCTGTGCCGGCCTCCACTTCCCCCACAGATATGCACACTCTTTCCAGATGCCTCGTTCATACTCCGGAGCTGGTCTGGGCCCAGGACAGGAAATGTGGGTGAAACCCAGTGGCTTCAAAACACCTGAGCACTCGCTGCTGCCCCCTCTCCCCCAAAAGACACAACTCTGCCTTCTCGACCAATGTTGCACCATCATCCAAACGAGAGAACAAGGTTCCAGAATGTGCGGGCGCCCCGTGGTCCTAGCGCTGGAGCCAGCCCCGGCCAGGGCGTATGGACGTGTCTGTGGGGCATGGCCACGTCCATACCCCGGCCCCTGCGCTCACGCCCGGGACGGCCCTGACCGTGAGCTTCCACAGCCGTCCTGGGCACAGCCCGGCTATGGACTCTGCCTTGCTTTGCTTATGTTTAGCTGTTCCTCTGCTACCTTTCAAGCAGATTTCTTTACTACACTGCACTGGATTGCTATATTTTTAACCAGAAATAAACTAAAGATTAGAGCATGTTCCAGTAAAATCCAGTTTTATTTTTTCCGTTCTACATTCTCTCTCCCCATTTCTTCTCACAGTTTGGCTTAGTTTGGGGTCTTTTTGGGGAGTGGGTCACAGGAGAGGGAGGGTCCGTAAGAAATGCGTTTCTGGTAACGTTACTTTCTAAAGAGATATTACATCTTTTGTACATCTTACTCTCCGTTCTTTTTTAATATCGAGTGGTTGCTGCAGACCTGAAGTGAACCAAATAAAGATTCCTGCTCCTTGCAGCTCAGAACCCTCCATGTGGGACATGTGTTTTCTAACTGTTCGCACCTCTTCGTAAAGACCACAGCCTTTTGTACGTTCCGGTAACTGCACGACACCAAACGGTACCTCGGACCGCAGGTTACACACGCACGTGCCGCCCCGGGAGGACATTAGGGAAGTGTGTGTGGCCCAGTGAAAGCAACATTGCTTTCATGCCCAGGGGCTCCCGCACAGGTGACTGGCTCGTGTCCCCTCACACGTCCAGCCCCTGCTACCACAGGTGTGAAAACCAGACTGCACACCCGGGGTATCCCAGCGGATCCCACCGAGACCACCGCTCCGGGTCTGAGAGAGTCTAGAAGCCGATTAAGGAGCGGGACAGCTCAGCACGGGGGAGTGCTCCTGCTCACCTGGCGGGCTGGGCTCGTCCTACCGGCCCAGAGGCCCAGCTTTTCCCAGTGGCTGTGCCAGTCCCGGGCCGGGGCCAGAGCAGCCGACCGACCTCCTCCCGTGCGCTCCCGGTGGACGTGCACGCACAGCAACACCAGGCCACGAGGGACGTGTGGGTCAGGGCTGGCCCCCAGGGGGGTACAGAGTGACAAGTTTTAATTAGTCCCAGAGCCACCTCGTGAGAGTCCTTTCCTCCCCTGCCCGCTGCTTCCACGCTCTGGACGTGAACGCCAGAGGCAGAGAGATGAAGTTGCCAGGGATGCCGAGCCAGGGCCTGTGGGTAGGTGGGGCCGAGAGGCACCGCTCCACACCCCCCTCGCGCTGCCCTCCCGAGGCTGGGAAACCTGCACTCACACCCTCCACCCCACCCCCCACCCCAGGGTCCTCAGGCGACTCGTCTGTGCCCACAGTCCGCCTTCACCAACATGAGGAAACTCGCACACTGGGTTACTTGTGCTTCTGGGCACGTGCTCGATGCCCGAAGCGCTCGGGTGACTTCGGGCACGTGAAGAACGATCCATTCTTCCAAGCTCCCTGATCAACAGCACCCAGGATTCCTAAAGACACAGAGCAGGGATGTGACACACGAGCCCGCGAACTTGCAAAGAGGACGTCGACGTGGAAAACCTGTGGGTAGCCACGGCAGTGCGACGCCTGCTGCCAAAACCACTCTCCCGAGAAGTCCACAACCACGTTTACCAGACCACGAACTCCCGTGTTGCAACTGCCACACAGGCGCTGAGCAAACACGTACACTGTAGGATGACGGGCTCCCCAGCGGGGCAGGAAGAGCACGGGCCGGGCTCCCCCGTCCCCGGACACCCCTCGGTGCCAGGCTGGGCGCCCCGGGCACCCAACCCCTGACGTCCCAACCTGGCCCTAGAAATGCTCCCTCTTGTACCGTCCACAAGTCCCGGTCTGGACAGTAGATTCCACGGCCGCCCCACTTAAAGCCAGATGACGTGACCGAGGGCCCCGAGCAGACGCATCACGGGCTTGACCTAGATGAACATCTGGGGGACTAATGGAAATAAAGTGGTGTTCACGTTTTTCAGTTTGGGATCTCGGCCACCTCGCTCTCATCTCCCCCCGGCTCCGCACCAGTGCTGCCGCTGCGGGCAGGGGTCCCCTCCGAGGTGAATCTCACACCTGTAGGTGGACGACGGGTGCCCAAAGCGGCCTCCTCCGGGAGAGGTGCTCGCTTCGCCCCCACATGCACAGGACGACACCTCTCAAGACGGAGGGGAGGGAAGGGGAGGGCCGGTCTCCACTCGGCATCAGTAATCCCGCTTTCTCCGGCTCAAAGAGGTCTCGTCTTCCGGGTTTTCTTGCCTTCGGTCTCAGAAACTTAAAGGTGCCTACTAGATTTTAAGGCCTCTATGTCCGTAGCTGCACGTGCTGCCGACCCTACAATTAACGGACGGCACTGAGGACCGCCGACGATGTCTCGCGTTTCCACTGGGTCTTGCCTGGACAGGACCTGCTCGTGTCAGTAAAGCGTAAAAGTGATTCCAGACAAGAAACGGGAAGAAGGGTGAAGTGCTCTTGTCGGAAAACCAAGGTGTCTCTTAGTTTTGTTCCCTGCCCGGGGAACCGTGTGTCACGCGATACCGTCCGTAAGCAAAGACTAGAAAAATGACCCGTCCCCAAGTGTCCTCAAGATCTGTCCCTGAGAAGTGTCGCTAATTCAGCCTTAAAAGCAAGAAAAAGTGCAGTTGCCTTTGTTGAAAAACAAAACAGCGAAGCTGTATTTTTACCATGTTCCCATACGCCGGGACGGTCTGAAAGCTGTGGGAAGCACAGGTGGCCGTCACCGGAAGGCTGCGGAAGAGGGCGGGGGGCGCGCGGGCACCTGGAGGCGCTGCACGCGGGAGACGACGGCACTCGGGTGGCGCTCAGACCGTGAAAGCCCCCGAGGGCGCAGAAGCACCTGGCCGCGGGATGGCCGCGTGCTCTCCACCACCGGAGGCCGCGAGCCAGGAACCGAGGGCGCCTCTGCCCGAGAACCCACGTGGAGGGGGCCTGACGCACACGTGGGCAGCCACGTTCCAGCCTGTTCCTCGGCCTCAGAGGGGCAGGCAGCCCTGCCAGGAGGGGCAGATCCACGTGTGGCCGCGAGCAGTCCAGGGCGCGTCTGGGTGCGGCGGCCCGCGCCTGGGGCTTCGGGGACGGCAGGGAGCGGCACACCTCACACCTACCTCATCTCCGTCCGCCCCTAACACTCCCCCCGCCGCCGTGTGTGCGCACGCCCTCCCCGCCGCCCCCACAGACGCGCGTGCGGGCCTCTGGCCGTGCGGCCTCCAGCTGGTGCCACGAGGACCGCGGCAGCCCCAACCCAGAGAGGCAGGAGGCCCCAGGGGATGGCGAGACGGGTCCCGGCCGGGCCCTCACTCCCCTCCACCTTGCCGGTAGCACCTGCCGCGGCGACTCACCCCACGCCTGCATCGAAGGTCGGACAGAGATGGGCACCCGAGCTGCTCGAGCACGCGTGAGGACTGCTAGTCCCTTAAGATCGGAGTTCCCGTCTCCCACTGCTTCCCGCGTGAGGACACACGTCGCAGACGAAGGGCCTTCCACCAGACACTCCTCAACCGCGTCTCCCTCCCCAACCACGATCGGCTCCCTGCGGGGCGCACCACGCAGCCGAGTGCGGCTCAGGGACAGGCACGCCCGCCAGCGGCCTGTGGAAGGCGGGACAGGGCAGGAAGGGGGCTGCTCTCCAGTCCACCCGGCCCGGGGCTGCCCCGCGGGGGGCAGGTTCAGGGAGGAGACCGGTCTGCGGGCGCGCCCCACGACCCCCGAGCGGGCCCTGCGCTGGCCAGCACGGTCACTGCCACCACCAGGGCGGCGTGGCCTGCTTCTCCCGCCCCTGCACCCGCTGCTGGTGGCCGGCCCTCGGCGCTCGCCCGTGAGCGCCGAGCCGCTGGTGCGTCCCGTGCCCTCAGCTGAACCACACCATCCTCTCCGGCCGACCCCGCCTATGTGCCCCATTCGCCACGTCCAAAGAAAGCCCACCCGGTGTAATGTAGCCTGACAGAAATACCGCCCTCACCGCCCGGGTGAGCAGCGTGTGAAACCCGGCCCTCACGCCAGACAGCAGGCCGCTGACCCTGACACAGATGCCTTTTCGCGAGTTCTAACCGAAACCGGTCTCGATCTGCATTTTCTTTTTTTCCACCTTTTCCCCTGGTGCATGTAAACTGTTTGTTAACACAGTGCAATCATTTGTGCATTGACGAAAAGGGAATGTCGACTATGTTCTGATTCTTCTTACTGACGAAGCAGCTAAAAATGTTACCTCGCCATTTTATCTTTTAGCTGGAAAAAATAGCTTGGTTACTTACAAAATGAAAATTCAATACTTTTCTTTAATGAATGTAACAGTTTGAGTCCTACCACTATTCTGTATTTCGCTATCTGAAAGCAAGGGCCACTGTCCAGGTTTGAAAACATTTTGCTCCTTTTAGTAATAAACATCATCGTTTGACAGCTGTGGGTTCTCTGCATCGTCTCCTCACAGGAGGGTCTTTATCACGGGGTCCTTCTCCTGCCCAAAGTCTGAGATGGATAAACGCAAATCCCGCTCGGGGCGGAGCTCTGGCGGGAGAGCACTGTGGGCAGGGGCGGAGCGCAGCCCCACCTCCCCGAGCCCGCCCTGCCCCCGCCCTGCCCCTGCCCTGCCCCCGGCGCCGCCCCCCCCCCCCCCCCCCCCCCCGCCGTGCTAGTCCCCAGGGGCCTCACGGCATAGTTTTGTCCCACCTGTTTTGATTTTCTTAACCTTCAACATCCACGCTTCTTGTGGGGAGCGTCCCCGGCCTTTCTTTCCGACTGGAGTTTCCCCCACCCCCGGATCCTCCCCCCCACACACACACCTGGGCCTTCCCAGGCCCGCCCCCACACTGCTCAGGTCCGGTCCAGAGGACGACACGGCAGGCCCCGGCCCCACACCCGCTCGACACCAGCAAACCAGGCCCAGCACCGGATGCGCCCGCGGCGCTCCCCACGCGCCGATGGCTTACATCCTTGGCCCCTGGCTGTGCTGGTTGGTGCCTCGGCTGCCCACGGGACGCCGTGGTCACACTGCGGTCACACCGCCGGTGGGTGACCAGACCCAGCTGGAACCCGGCACTGCTAAAGCTCTCTCCCAAGACAGCAACGAGGTGCCTGTGGCCTACGACTCAGGAGCTCCCTGGGCCAAGTAAGACAACACTGGTCTCTGGTGACCAAAGGCCTGCACACAGCTTGCTTCCCACTTTCAAACATCCAGGAAAAGAGCAGTTACTAGAAAGCCCCTTCAGTGCTCATGCAACTTAGCAGTGGACAGACGAATCTCACGCTCCCTCGAGCCGAAGCCAACACCCCCTCCCCCGTGCTAGGGAGCGGCTGCCCCCTCTGCAGCCCCCGCTCAACACCGTGTCACCACCTCCTCACCCCAGCACACTTGGGGGGGCTGGGTCCCAAGTGTGACCTCACTTGGGTCACCTGCTCTGAACCTGAGCTCGAGCCTCACCTCCCCCGGGGGGGCTGCCTGAGGGTCCCTCTAGCCCCAAGGGACGGCCCTGCGGAGATCATCTGTCACCGGCAGGGCCTGGCCAGCCTCTGGCCCTTCCATGAACCTGTCAGCCGGCCACTGACTCCTCGCTTGTACGACTTGGTTTACAAACAAAAAGCAAAACAGAACAAAAAACCCACAACGTGTTAAACTGCAATAAACACCACTACTGCGCCTTTTAGAAACAAACAGAAAGCGCTTTGAATGATGAGGATTTCCGGGCTTAATTGGTGGTTTCCTTGGTTTTTGTTCAATTCAACCCAAGGCCAGAAACCTCCCACCTCTGACCAACTGCCCTCTGGCAGCAGGACCCAGAGCGCCGCCACCACTCCTGGGACTTGGGGACACGGAGAAGTACTCACACTCAAACCCCCACTGACCCCGCTCACGCAGCTCTGCCAAGTCGGGGGGGGGGGCGTGGCCAGCTGACGCAGCCTAAGAGAAGGGGGTGGGTGGTGCGGGGCTTACCAACAGCTCAGCCCACCGAGGAGCAGACGATACAGGTGTGCGATCGCGGGCCCTCGCTGACCCGAGTACAGCCGTTTCCAGCTGTTCCGGCTCCAGCACCACCGGCAATGGAGGCCCCCGGCTTCAGACGGGCCACTCGTGCCCGTGGTGGCCCTCAGGGGTCCAGAACATCCAGCTGGGCACACCAGTCACCAACAGAGAACTGGGGTGTGCTGGTCCCGCTCCTGGGGGGCTCTCGCGGCCCTGGAACGCATTCTTTGCCTCTCCTGCCGCTCAACATCTAAGGTGCACCTTACCTGGCGTCTCCATCACAGCAAGGAGGCGGCAGACGCGAGAGCAGCTGTTTACCCGTGTGAACTCAAACCAAGCTTCTAGCAACAACCCTACGGACACGACAGCAAAACAGACTTGTCTGTATAAGGAGTTTCTTCTTCGGGAAATCTGTTGGATTCAAAAACATCCTCTTCCCTCAAACCTGCCGTGTCACCTCAACCAGGAGGATGAGACACCGGCCTCTGAAACAGAAACCTGAGGCAGAGCCGGCAAGCCCTTCCGACAACCTCCTCCTAACGCAGCGGCCAGGAGAGCAGCAGCTGCACGGTGGGGGCTGGAGGGCACGTCGCAGGAGCGGGCAGCGTGGGCCCCGGGAGGACCCGGGAGGTCCGCGCACCAGCCGTGGCGTTCCGCCAGCCCTGCCTGAGAATCTTCCGGCTAGATTCCGCCCAGAGTATCCAAGGAAGGCCCAGACTGCCCCAGCAGCCAAGAGGGGTGCCACTGATACGCCACCCGAGCCAGAGTGCCAGCTTTTCTAGCAAACCCAGCCCCCGTTGGCCAAGGGGTGCCGTGCTGCCCGACAGCCACACTGGCCTCTCTCCGATGGCCGGGGCTCCGGTGGGCACCCCCCAGAGGCAGGCTTCCCATTTCTGAGCTGCTGGTGAGAGCACACCCTGGCGGGTCCTGCTACAGAGCAGCGTGCAAGTCCGACGAGAGTGGTCGCACCGGGCACCATGAGGAGGCGAGGTGGGGCGAGGGGCTGCTGCTGGGGCACGTCAGCCCTCCTCCTTCCACAAAAGCCTTGCTAGGACGGGCCCTGCTCCGCCACCCGGGGCATTCCCACACTGGTCTGTGAGCGTCCCAGCAATGAACAGGATGGCCTGGTCCAGGACACAGATGGGATGCTGATCCTGTTACCACACACTAAAATACTACTTTCTCATTACTGCAACTATTGAAGATAAAAATGCACCAAGTGTGAATTCAAAGCCTAACATCTGACCCCAATTATACCAATGAAACCTGGTCTCTGGCCATCAACCCTGGAGCAGGCCCCAGACGGCGTGCGAGCAATCCGCAGGCCTCCCCCGCGACGGACTCCCGCTCCAGAGGCGCTGGATGGCGACACCGCATGCAGACAGCGGGGTCCCTCCCTCTGGCTTCCCCTCCTCCGGTCACTTTGCCGAGGACAACCTGGGGGCTGACCGGGCAAGGAGCAGGGGTGGCCCCACCATCTCTTCCCAGGAAACGCTAACGGAGCGGCTCTGAGTCGGGTCCGTGGGCTCACAGACCCCCGAGCAAAGCCGGTGGCATGACAGCCACAGAGCCGATAGGAGCTTTACTTCAGAGTCGGGCAGAGACACGAAGCGTGGAAAGGTGGCTGGTGGGCTGCGACCGAGAACTTCCGGAAATCACAGCAGGGGCCTCCAGCCTGACGACGCACCGCCACGCGGGAAACCCCCGGCTCCTTGTCCGGCGGAAGGGAGATCGCCCGCAAAGCATAAGGCACCTCTCTGCCTCGTACTCACGGCACCGCCGGCAGCGCAGGGACCTCGCCCTCCACGACACCGCCCCTGCCGCAGCTTTGCTCTACGTCGTCATGGCCCACGCCAACACCGCGGAAGGAGCCACACCACGCAGGATGCCCTGCAGCGCGGGGGGCACTCCCCGTCTTCAGACGGCAATGGCCTGGGCGTGGCGGCCAGCGTCATCCAGGGCAAGCCGGGCAGGTGCCACCGAGGGTCGTGGGCTCTTCCGTGGGGAAGAGGGGGAGGCAGGCGGGGCGGGCAGGCAGCCGCAGAGGCCACAGCTCACTGGCTGACGGGGTGAACACCGGAGTTACAGAAACCATGTCGCGAGTGCGCTCTTCACTCAATCAAAAAAAGCGACCCGGCGCGGCCCAAACGTACTCGAAATACAAATGTTCTCGCAAAAACTTAGGCTCGCCTTGAGAGGGCGTCTACGAAGTAAAGCCACGTTTTAATAGAACTTTACTGAAGCATGAAAGTCTCTCATTACCAGCAAAAATTGGGGCTTTGGGAGCAAAGCGACCCCTGAGCTCTAGGTCCGGCAGGGGGTGCTTGGCTCCGGAGCTGCTCTGCCGTGGGTCTCCTGCCGCCCGGCGCTGGCATGCGCACCACACTCACCCCCAGCCTCCCCGCCGCTGTCGCCACTGTCCTCGTCGTCACTTCCGCCCTCGGCGTCCTCGTCACTGTCTTCTTCTGACTCCGTCTCCTCCAGCCACTCCTGAGCTCCTTTAAATCAAAAGCGAACGTTCAAAACGTCAGTGCAGGGAGTTTCCAGCCTCTCACCAAGAAGCGCACCCTGGGGCGCCTGGGGGGCTCAGTCGGTTGAGCATCCGACTTTGGCTCAGGTCATGATCTCACGCTCGTGAGTTTAAGCCCCGCATCAGGCTCTGTGCTGACAGCTAGTAGCCTGGAGCCTGCTTCGGATTCTGTGTCTCTTTGCCCCTCCCCTGCTCACGCTATTTCTGTCTCAAAAACAAAATAAACATTAAAAAAGATTTTTTTTTTTTTTTTTAAATAATCATGCTGTCAAAGTGAGCCTATGCCCCAGTACCTCTGGACACCGGAAGGAAACGCGTTGTTTTCTCCAGTTCTGAGCAGAGGCGAGGGGAGACGACGGAGAGCAAAGGCAAGGGGAGACAACGGAGAGCAGAAGCAAGGGGAGGCTGACTGAGAGCAGAGGCGAGGGGAGAGGATGGAGAGCAGAGGCAAGGGGAGGCTGACAGAGCAGAGGCAAGGGGAGAGGACGCAGAGGGGAGGGGAGAGGATGGGAAGCAGAGGCGAGGGGAGACGACGAAGAGCAGAGGCGAGGGGAGACGATGGAGAGCAGAGGCAAGGGGAGACGACGGAGAGCAGAGGCGAGGGGAGACAACGGAGAGCAGAGGCGAGGGGAGGCTGACTGAGAGCAGAGGCGAGGGGAGACTGATGGAGAGCAGAGGCGAGGGGAGAGGATGGAGAGCAGAGGCGAGGGGAGAGGATGGAGAGCAGAGGCGAGGGGAGGCTGACAGAGCGGAGGCAAGGGGAGAGGACGCAGAGGGGAGGGGAGAGGATGGGGAGCAGAGGCGAGGGGAGACTGAGAGCAGAGGCGAGGGGGGGACGAAGGAGAGCAGAGGCGAGAGGAGAGAACTGAGAGCAGAGGCGAGGGGAGAGGACGGAGAGCAGAGGCGAGGGGAGACGACAGAGAGCAGAGGCGAGGGGAGACGACGGAGAGCAGAGGCGAGGGGAGACGACGGAGAGCAGAGGCGAGGGGAGGCTGATGGAGAGCAGAGGTGAGGGAGGACGACGGAGAGGGGAGAGGAGGGGATGGAGAGCAGAGGCAAAGGTACGAGACCCATCCCCCAGTCTCACCCTGCAGCCCCTGCTCTAACCTAGCCTCTCTGGAAAACTAAGGAACCTCGCAGGGCCACGCAGCGCCTTTCTCTGAAAGCGTGGACTCAAGCTCTGTTCAGTGTCCAGTGGCCAAGAAAGGAGTGGTGGCTGGCATCCAGCAGCCACCCGTGTACAACGTGGACGCGAGGGACCGAGCAGTGCGGGTCGGAGCAGAGGCGGCCTGGAGGTTCCCCCGGAAGGTGTCCCCCAGACGCCTGGTCTGCCCTCACGTGTTCACAGAGGCTGCGGACATTGCACGAGGAGGCTCTGTGAGATCGGTTTTGCTACGACGCACCCCCGAGAAGCACCGGGACGGGCCTGAGCCCCCCCCCCCCCGCCCCCACGCAAAGCAGGCAGCCGCCCCCTCAGCTCCCAGAGCAGGGGCGGACGTACGCAGGAGGGGGCGCCTCGCCGTGACCAGGGCCCGCCCTCCGGGAGTGGCCACGGGTGAGGGCACGTGGGTCTTGCTCGCTGCAGGCTCCGTGGCACAGGGCAGATCTGAGTGGGCCCTCGTGGACAGATGGGACAGAGCCGCTTCCGTGGGGCTCCCGCCCCAACCTGCGGAGCATCTCCTCTCCACCCCAGCTCACCTGGGTCCGCCTCCACCAAGGCCGTCCACTCCTGCATCTTGTGGAGATCCAGGCAGTACAGGTCACCGAGGGTGACCTGGCGGTCACCTGCCTCAAACATGCCCCCGTACAGGTAGAGCCGCCCGTGCTTCACGGCCAGCATGGCGTTGGAGCGGGGACCGGGCTCCACCACGGGGCCACCGGCTTCGTCGGGGCTGTCCTCCTCCTCGGACTGTGGCTGCCCCGCCGGGACCGGGGTGGCAAGAACCTGTTTAATGGTGACCACGGTCCCGTCCTCTGCGACCACCTCTCTGACCACCTCCGGGGGCTCCTGGGCACCGGCCCCCCCGCGCTCCTGCTTGTCGGCACCTTCGGGCTCTGCTTTTCTGCCCCTCCTCCGTTTCCTCTTCTCTGACTTCGGTCCCTGTCGGAAAAAGCAAGGCCGTGCACTTCAGGGGCGGCCGGCGGTCAGCGGGCAGCGTCCTCGAGCGACGTGGGGTGCGAGGGCGACTGGGCCACGTGGCGGAAGCCCCCTGCCCTAATCTGCCCGTTCAGGCTGCGGGCACAGAGTCTCTACCTGGTGGGACCCCTCAGGGCAAAGGGCAGGGGGGCCACGAGTCCAGACCCCAGCCACACGTCTGCCTGATCCCCGGCAGAGGCGCCAAAGCTCTCCAACCAGGGAGGGGTCTCTGGCCGAGTGGGCCACCTCCTGAGGCCTCAAGGCCCCTGGCGCCAGCAACTCCTCTAGACCTGAAGTCCCAGGGGGACCCCAGTGCCGGACGGCCTGCGCCTGCCCACAATGACGGCAAAGACACTGAGAGCTCCCGGGGAGCCCCACAGAGGGACGGGGAGGTGGGGCGGTGGGGAGCACACAGGGCTGCGTGTCTGACGTACGACCGCCCCGGCACGTGCTCAGGAGCACGGCTCTACCTTCAGCTGCCCCGCAAACCAGCGGTTCCTGGTGGCGTCATAGAAGTGCAGGTCATTGAGGAAGTCCCCCTCCAGGCTCTCCTCCTCTTCCTCGTCACACACGCCCCCAAACAGCAGCGTCTGATGATTCGGGGTCACGGCCACCGAAAAGCCAGACCTCGGGGTGGGCTTGGCTCCCGCAGGGTTAATACGCGTCCATCCCCACTTGCCTGTTGGAGAGAGGACATGGGGTAAGCGAGCTCTGGCCACGGGCACCCCCAGTGTCCCCCGGCCTCCGGTGACCGGCACACGAGCGGAAACACAGGACTACAGGCAAAAGCGCACCGAGTTTACTGATTTTGATCCCTCTGCAGAAACCTGACACGGTTCAACGCGCCCCAGAGGTTGACCCTTCCCCTGAAGGTCCTACGCGGTGTCCCCAGGGCCCCGCTGACACCACCTCCACCGAGCGCTTCCCAGCTTGGCGCACGGGGCGCGTGCCAGGAGACCCTCACGCCGTGCCCTCCCCGCAGTGAGGACCACTGTCCCAGGGCCGCTGCTCAGAGGCGCAGATGCCCCAGCTCTCCCCAGGAGACCTCCACACCGCGCTCCTCTCTCGGCACCTGCAAGATTCACATGGTATAAAACCCTCAAGACGTGACCTAGTGTGAAGCGTGGGGAAACGTCCTCCCGCCGTGTCTAGAGAAAGGAACGGCGATTTTTCCAACGTGAGCGTTTAAGAAAAGCTTAATGGAAGCGATAAATGGCCGTGGTGGGCCAGCGGTTGTTCCTCAGCACACAGCCCGGGGGTCGGGGGGCACCCACTGCTGGGCCACAAGATCAACCCGTCACGGCCAGCATTTTACTGCTTGAAGGAAAGAGAGGAGGAAAACCTCCCGAGGGCCCTGCACACAGTCAGGGAAGATACTTTCCTGGGTTGCAGGACACAGGCTCAAGCGTGTGTCAGCCCACTGGGCCCATCCGGGTCCAACGCCGGATGCAGGGGCTGAGCAGCGGGGTCCCATCGCCGGGAACACAGTAGGTTCCGGCTCCAGTTCACTCATGTAAACCGGGCAAGTTACTTCTCAGCACCAGACCTCGGTTCCCGCTGGGGGAAAGGCAGGCGCCCTCCTCGGTCACCGCAGGGTGGTGTGGCTGGCTTCCTGAGAAGTGCCCGGCTTAGCGGAGGCTAGGGTCACGCGGAGTGGTCCCGTCCTTCCACGGTGGACGGCGGCCTCACAGGGAGGGGAGACCCCGCTGCAGGGCCCGGAGCAGACCGGGCACCAGACCCGATCTTCTGGGTCTAGCCCAGCCCGCTCGTCCCAAGACTCACAAACAGGCCACCGCCTCACTTTCTCACTTTCCCGGACCCGTGAAACCCTTCCCAAAGCCCACACCCTAGCAGCCGCGTGCTCTTGGGCGAGCACAAGGGAACGAGTGGCTGCCGCCCTCTCAAGCAGGGGGGCTCCTGGCTCGACACCAGCTCCTGGCTTGTGCTTTTAGCTCAGGCCGTCCCAACCACCCCAGAGGGTGAATGTTCCGGCTGTCCCTGCTGTGCAGACGGTCACCGAGGGTTATTCACAGAACGCCTGGTCTGCCCGCTCAGGCGAGGACACGCCCACACCCCAGCCCAGTGTGCAGGGGCCTGTCGCCACCCTCTCTTCCCCATCCCCCAGCCACAGGGCGGGCAAGGCTTTCGGGTAGGACCCCGCAGACCACTGGCCGCCGGGACCCACCCTCCACCCAGCGTACGCACCTTCCCTTCCATCCACAGGCTGCAGCAGGAACATGTCGGAATGCTGCATGCCTCTGTCCACGTCCTTCTTGACTCTCTGCAGAAGGAACCGGGAATCTCGTAAGAACTGGCCAGGCACCACCCACAATGCCCCACACGGTCCCCTCAGGCTTGTGGTCTCACTTCTTGCTGGGAGGCCGGGTGGGGCAGAGGAGGGCTCGGGAGCCTTCCTTTGCAGCAGCTTCAAAGAAAGTATGAACCACAACCAGGTCAATTCTGACCTCACCGAGCAGACAGAATAAAAAATGTTGGTATCAGTTATTAACTGTTCAGAATAGATTTTAAATTAAAAAACCCACCGTCCTAAAGACTGCCATCGTGCCAGGAACATTCCAGCACTCTGTTGCCAGTGAGTCCATGGCCTCTGCAGCCAGCCTGGTCTAGGTGCGGGGGTTGTACCGGAGCCCATGGGGACTTCTCCCGAGGCCGTAACAAAGCCATCTTCCATCGGCAACCCCCACATCCCCGACCCCCTCATCTTCCAATTTGTGTGCTCAGGCTTCACTGCAAGAACCGAATTAACGCTCTAAGCAGAAGCCAGCCGGCCCCGGACTCTCTGCGGCGGTGCCCTGCGGGGCTCACGCGGCACCTGCACCTACCTACAGGTTACAGTGTCTGGAAAACTGTGCAGCAAAATGGCTTTCCTGCGGGGAGGGCTTGGTAATGTTAATTTCATCTTTGTATCTACCCTTTAACTCCCTATTTCTAACAAATTTGAATTTCAGGTGAGTTTTACATTTACAGACAAATTGAGCGCCCAGTTTCCCTACTAATAACGCCCTCCATGTGTTATATCTACCGCTAATTAAGGATGAAATGATGATTAAGCCCTATTAATGAAAGTCCACAGTGTATTAAGATCTCCTCGGTTTCCCCCAGTGTCCCTTCTCTGTTCCAAGGCCCCGCCCTCTGATGACCTTCAGCGGCTGTGAGGTGCAGGTCAGCTGTCCCTCTACAGACACTTGTCTGACCTTCTCTCACGACTGGACATGGGCTTCTGGGTTGTGGCCCCTTCTCACCCATCACACCGGGGGTGCATGTTGTCACTGTGACTTATCACTGCTGCTGACCTTGGCCACAGGGCTGTCAGATCACCGCCCCCCACCCCCGCCCAGCTCTCCACAGTCCTCCCTGGAAGGACATCACTCTGCATAGCCCCACATACTCCAGAGCTCAAGGGCAGAGTGGCTACGCAATTTATGTGGAACTCTGCACAGGGACTTGTCCCTTTTCCCCGATCTATTTATGCTTTCAATCATTTGCATCTAAACGTACAGACTCATGGACTCTGACGTCATATTGTGAGCTACAATCCAATCCACTTTACTCACTTGGTTGCTGGAACCTGGTTCCAGCCTTGGCCATCGGAAACCCTTCCAGCGGCTCCGGTGTCCCTCTGACGCACCCCATCGGTGAGGGTTTCCCATAAGCGCTTCCTCTGGTTGGACAAAATGCTCCAGCCTCGCCCTGTACATCCCCAGCCCCAGACTCAGCCATTTCCCCAAGGAGCCCCGGGTCCTGTCTCCAGAGGTGGGGTCAGAAGCCAAGATCTGGGCACCAGCAGGGCTCGCGGCCGCCAGGAGCCTTTACCTCCGGGCCCTCCCGGCAGACAGAACCAGGAGACACACACACACGCTTCTTTTCCTCTCAGCCACGGGCATGTATTCACTGGAGACAGAGAGCTAGTTTCCTTCTGGAAAACAAAGCCCACGATCCCGCTGTCCCGGGACTGGACATGTGCCCTGGATGTCCTAAGGCCAGGGAGGCTCCATATGGGCTACATTGTGGGGAGCAGCCTGAATCTCAGGAAATGAAAACTAGGGGATAGCTCAGGTCATGATCTCACAGTTCGTGGGATCGAGCCCCGCGTCAGGCTCTATGCTGACAGCACGGAGCCTGCCTGGGGTGCTCTCTCTCCCCCTCTCCCTGCCCCTCCCCCACTCGTGCTCAGTCTCAAAAATGAATAAAGATGATTATTTTTTTAAATCACAATGAGACCCCACACATCCACCAGCAAGGCCAAGAATAAAAAACTGGTGGGATCACGGGCTGGCAAGGGTGTGGGGCAACCACTGCGGGACGGGGTGTGACGCTGCACCCTGGGACCCAAGCAGAACCACTCCTGGGTCCCTGCCTGAGAAATGAGAACGTAGAGCCATACGGCGACCTGCACGAGAATGTGCATCGCAGCTTGGTTCATAACGGTCAGAAACTAAAAACAGCCCTGGGTCTGCAAACAGAAATTAGAGAAACCAACCGGGGTGTCCTAGTGGAAAACTGCTGGGCGCCAAGAAGTGAAAGCAGCTAAAACATGCAACGGGGACGGATCTCGAAAGCAGGCCGAAGCGATGCCTGTGCTTTTCTCTAAAACACGCCCAGAAATATGGGTGGAGAGCAGCACAGATGTGAACGACCACAGAAGCAGGGACAGCAGAGCATGGACTACAGAAGAATCCAGGTGGGGGTACAATAAGTGCTCGCTGACTCTTAAGTCACATCGCAGAAAATTTCAAAATACGAAGGCTAAGAAAGAGCCTGCAGTGAGACACGACCTTATCCCTCTCGGGCTCGCTGACGCGTGCAAGCTGGAGCGGTGCCGCCTGGAGGCTGCAGCCGCTGCGAGTGGCCCCTGCGTGGACGACACACCCCAGAGCCAGCAGGAGCCACCCTGGTGTAGGGCACCCAGACAGGCGTGCAAGAACATTTACTTCCGCGTGTCTGCGCGGCTGGAAGAAGTGGCCTGTTCTACACATGAGCCCCCCCCCCCCATAGCACTTGGGGTCTGTGGTTAGGAGTCAAGACCCTCCCCCCATCCCCCACGCGGCTCATCCCAATACGGAATTATTCACAGTCCCGCGTTTTCAGAGCATATGGGTTAGAACATAATATGGCTGCAAAAATCTTGATATGTTCACGGGGGAGATTGATACACATCCACTTCTACTCTAATAAAAAGTGTTTCTATTGAGCCAACATGCAATCCTGTTTGGAAGTTTTCATTCTTGGTGACAGTGAAAAGGGCAATACAACACAGTATGTCTATTTCCATCCACGCCGCATCTTACCTGCTTCGAGTAGCCCCCGTAGATGACAATGCTGCCCTGGGGAGTGACAGACATCTGGCAGCCCGATCTGGGGGTGGGCCCAGTCCCCGAAGGGCACAGTCTACTCCACGTGAACGTGTCCAGGTCAAAGGCGTACACGTCATTGTAGTAGATGTAATCTCTGGTTATAACATGGTGACACAAAAAGGCAGTAACGCTAAAATGTGAACCTGATTAACTTCGAGGTAAACTTTGTACCGTCTGAAACAAGTTCCCAGTTGAAAGTTGAAATCCACACGAAAGGGCTGGAGGCAGATGTGAGTTTGTATCTGGAAACTAGAGATAACGCTAGCTTACAGAAATTCATTAATTTGCCTGAATCTGAAAGCCTTTCTAATCTGGAAGTGATGCTTCCTTACACAGTTTACAAAACCACAGTCTCACAAATAATTGCATCAGGTTACCATGCGTATAAGCTTAAGCTCATGAATTAGAGATTCAAGTGAATCCTCAGAACGGAGATTCCTGCAGCTGGGTCAGGGCCGTGAAGAGACCCCGAGCCGGGCAGGGAGTCGAGCCGGGCTGAGCTGAGCGTTGCGGAGACTGACAAGCCAGAGGCATGGCCCTGGCGCCCCGCAGCGGGACAGCAGCAAGGGGGCACGCGGCCCTGGGACTTAAGTTGCGAAGGAGTCAAATGCAGAGGGCCTCGAGAAGGGGCCCCGTGCGTGGGGCGGCAGCAGCCCGGCCCGAGTCGTGGGGAGAATGCCGCCTCCTGGTACCATTTCACGGACAGCCGGGACAAAGCCAAGGGGCCTCGGGTCAGAATTACACGGGAAGAGGAAGAGGTGCTCCCCAGGTACTCAAAACAGACAGCCAGGCTTCAGGTGGGAAATTCTACCACAGTCTGAGCAGTTTTGTCTCTCCTACTAGAGCTAACCCAAGTCCGGCCCCCTGCAGCCAGCACACAGAAGGGCCAGCACAAGGCCGGTTTGCTGCGCCGCTCACTTGAACGCTGCGCACAGCGTGGGACACGGGACCAGTCGCCTGCAGGGTGGCCTCCCTGACTGGCACCCAGAGATGCGCCTTCTGTAGGATGGCTTTTCGTACATGAACTGAGGAACGTGGAAGTGTTCGGTTCTAAGAAGACTTCGTTACATTCTCCCGTCTCCTCGGATTTCACACTGCAGGTGTGCAGTAAAAAAATTCTATCCCGCACATGAATATCAACCGTTATTTGGTTTCAAAAAGCCCAACTAACTTGTTTAATACGGAAGGTTTCTTTACTTGTATCTCCTGCTGTCCTGTGTGTTTGAAGACTTCATAATTTTAAGCAAGATTAACAGGTAATACTTTGAGAACAGTTCTGATTTTGGAAAAGCTGCAAATCACAACCATCGTACAACTTGATCCACTTTATAACCCGTGCCTGCTTCAGCGACACATACACCGTAACCTAGGAGTTCCAAGGAGCAAGGCCTGTGTTGGTCTCCCCAACTGTTTTGGGCCGTTTAAAAAAAAAAAAGTGTGAAGTCTAAATAATAGGTAACAATCCCTTAGGAATAAACTTTTAAAAACAGCCGGGGCTTCCTCATCCAAAATGGCTATAATCAACCGAACACCTGCAGGGCGGGAAGCGGCCCCCTGGAAATGAGTGATCTTTCCTGGAGGCCACAATCCACTGGGCATTCGTTCACCTGGTTTCCTCGTCCGGGACGCGGGACCACGACCTGCCTGCCAACAGTATGGTCTTTGAGACATACTATTAAAGTGCCATTACACCTGAGTTACACCTTTAACAACACAGAATCATCCCTGTTTAACTTCAACTGTGCTTTCAAAATCCTCTCCTAAAGCATGTAAGAATTGATGTCCCCTTGTCAATTAATAAAATACCTTCCTTCACAAAGAAAAACTGCAACTTTAATTGAGCCAAGTCTACACCACAACGCCTCAACTAAGACCAGGGTGAGAGGGGTATGAAAAACAACAAGACTCGGCCTAACTCACCTCCCCCTTTGTATCCATGTATAACAACTTCTTTAGGAGCCAGGAATTATCAGAAAAAAATTGTGCAAATGGACCCACAATGTGACAAAACTGTTAGCGGTGCCATGACAACTAATAAACTGATTATTTCTTGAAGGATTAGGAGAGGGAAGCGTAAAACACGGCCAGAGAGACACCCCTATCCACCCTCCTCCACGTGGGGTCCACTCAGAGGAATGGCCTTCACCAGTCATGACAACAGCCCAGACGGATGTCGACACAACACAGTACCGTATTAGGATGGTGACAGGCACGTTAACCTGTCACCACGCGTCTTGTTTCTCGGGACCGAACTACGGACGCTCCAGAGGCTACCATGTGGACGACAGGCTCTCAACCATCAGGGAACCCGCTGGCCCGACCTGGAGCGCGTACACGTGGGATACACGAACGCGGCAGCTCGTAGCAATGCAGCCACAACACAGGGGCGCACTGCAGGCCCCTTTTTAGACACCACTGCAGAACGCAGGCTCTCACTGCGGGCCCCCCTGGCCAGCCACATCACCATCACCTGCGAATTTGCAGACCCTGTCCCAGGCCTACTGAGTCAGCCACCAGAGGGTGGGGCTCGGAAATCAGAGTTTTAACCAGCCCCCCGGGGGATTCTGTGCCAGGCTGAAAATCCTGTGGTAGATAGGTCTGGCCATACCACTTGCAGGGCACGGCGTAAAATAAAAACACAGAGCCCCTGGTTCAGTAACTATTGAGAATTTCAAGGCTGCCTCGGCTGCATATCCGTGAAGCTGGCTCTGGTTTTGGGGGATGGGCGGCATTTTCCAGGAGCATTCAGAATGGTTCTTCCCACAAAAACCCACTCCTTTCTGCTTCAGGAAACAGAGAGGTCCTCCTATCGGTACCAACCTCGTACTCTCGTGGAAGCCACCGAAAAGTATTAACTGTCTCTTCCAGGCTACCATCCGATGTCCACTCCGACCTGAAGGGCCTCCTGTTGCCCTAAAATGGAAAAAAAAAAAAAAAAAAAAGAGAGAGAGCACTTTTTACACCAACCTGTGTTTCACAAGCACTTACTGAGTATAACTTAATTGGACCAGAGGCTACCAAGGCCATCCCAAGTCCAGCTGGCTGCTGTAAATGTGGGCAGCCAGGCCCCACGACCTTGGAGTGAGGATTTCTCAGAGGCAGCAGGGACTTGGACACAGAAACCGGACTCCATTAAGACAGCAAACCTCAGCTCTTCAAAATAAACCACTGTACAATCAAACAGCAAGTGACAAAGGGGAGGCAGATTTCTGCAAACACGCACCTGACCAATGACTTGCGTCCAGAAAACAAAGAATTCTCACTATCTCATGAGTAAAATAAATCCAATAAAATTATAGGCAAAAGACTGGGACAGAACACTGAAATAAAAACAGGAAAGAAAAGACACACAGATGGCCAATAAAAACAGAAAGAGACGGTGAGTACATCGCTCATCGGTGTTCAGTCAACAAGCCCAAAGCTCAGCGCGTCCCGTGCTGAACACCGCCAGCGGCCCTAAGCAAACGGCGGGACTGAAGCCGAGCAGGTGTAAGACAGCACGACCAAGGGACTGTTCCTCACACCGTGAGACGCTCCTGGCACGCAGCCCAGCAATGGGACACCAGATACTGACTCAGATGTGACAACACAAGGGCACAGAAAGACACACACACACACACACACACGCACACACACGTTTAGAGAAGTTTTATTCATCACTGTCAAAAAACCGGAAGCAGCGAAGAGATGCTTCAACGGGGGAAAAGAGTGAAAGTGCGGTACATTCTCATGATGAAGGACTGTCGGCAACAAGCAGGATACACACGGTACGCACAGGTCTCGTAAACGTCACGCTCGACAGAAGCGGCATCAGAAGGGCACGTACTGTATGATTCTGCTTCTACGTAGGAGATTCTTAAACAGGCAAAATCAATCTATGGTGATGACAGTAGCTGCCTGGGGCCAAAGATTACGAGGGGAATGACGGCAAGCGGGCAGGAGAGAACTTTCTGGAGTGAGGATCACCTTGTCTGTCCCGGGTGTGGTAGTGGTTACACGGACGTGCGTATTAGCTGAAACTCCTCTAACCGTCCACCTAAAAGGCAGGCATTTTATTGAACATGATTCTATCTCATTAAAATTGATATAAAAAAATACACATCAATAAATAACCAATAGAAGGGACTTCTGAGTTCTGGCTTGGCATGCAAGGGACTTGGAAGTCACCAGTGTGTCCCAACAAGCAAGCGGGAAAGTCAACAACTCCTCTTAGACCCCCACAAAGGGAGGGACGCAGGTCAAACTGGTGGCCCCCAAATTAGGGACAGACAGGTGCGTACAGGAAGTCACACTTCCAGAAGCAGAAGCTCATGAGCAGAAACTGCAGGAACCAGAGCTTGATGGGAAAGCCTGGACAAGCCGCCAGAGGCTCAGGGCAGCAGCTCAGAGAGTGAAAAGCCCCAGCGCGACCCAGCGACAGGGCCCCCACGGTACTGTGAGATGTACCCCTGGGAGTTCGAGCGGGTTCCCGCAGGAAACGTCCCAGACGCTTCCCCTCGTGCTCCTGGCAAGGAAGGGGAGGAGGGACCACCGCGAAGTGTGCCTGAACGAGGCCTGCCTTCAGGGAACCCCAGCCAAGGGGAGCCCAGCCCGTACCGTGCGGGAGTACAATCAGAGCCAAGTCGACCTGGAGGAAATCCAACTCCCAAACTCCAAACTCCCTCTGGGCGTGCCGGCCCGCCCAAGAAGCGGCGGGCCTGTGCAGGGAGCAGCGGCCCGGGCTCCACAAAGGACACGGACCTCATCGCAGGGCTGGAGAGGGCCCCTTCCAGCGCCTCACTGCCACAGGCCCGACCCATGGACAGCAGTTTCTTCCAACTGGCCCATCGCGTCCTGCTAGCGAGAAACACAAAGCACCCCAAAAGGCAAAAAGCACAGTCTGAAGGTTCCCAGCAAGCACCAGAAGCAGACAGCGGTGCCGGAATTACGAGACCAGGAATTCACCAACTGTGATTCATGCGCTAAGGGCCGCAACAGCTGAAGTAGACAGCAAGCAGGACCGGTGGGCAAGGTCAGGAGCGAGACGGAAATCCTGAGAAAGAACCACAAAGAGAGACCAAACCAGCAACAGAAACAAAGGCCACCGAGCATGCCTCCAAGGGGCTCGCGAGCAGGCTGGACATGTTTAAGAGCCTGCAGCCACAGGGCACGGCAACACAGAGCTCAAGAACCGAAGACCAAGGAGAAGTAAGCCTGGGGGAAAAAAAAACAACAAAAAACAGAACAGGACATCCGAGGACCGTGGGCCACTTACGCTACAAGGTGTAACAGAAGCACAGTGGCACTGCCAGAAAGAGAAGACAGAGGAATGGAAGAAAAACAGGAAACAATGAGAATTTCCCCAAACTAAACTCTGACATCAAGCTACAGACGCAGGAAGGTCGGAGAACACTGAGCAGGACGGGTGCCAGGAAACGATACCTAGACGTGTCGTTTTCAAGTTACAGAAAACCAAAGACAAAGGAAAAATCCTGGAAGAAGCCGCAGGACAGTACGCCTTACCTATCGAGAAACAAAGATAAGAATTACATCCAACTCCTGCTCAGAAACCGAGCCAGCAAGAAGAGTGGAGAGAAATATTCAAAGCAGGGAGAGAACTCTGTGCTCCGCAAAATCAGCCTTCAAAAGTAAAGGAGAAAGAAAATGTTCTCCAACGAACCAAACTTCAGGGACCTGGCCCAGCAGACCTGCCTCGCAAGAAATGTTAAAGTCTTTTAGAGAAAAAAAAATATATATATATGGGTCAAAAACTCGAATCTATGTGAAGGAAGGAAGACAAATGAAGAAATTAGTGAAGTCAAAATAAAAACATTTCATTTTTCTTATTCTTCACTGATCTAACGAGTAACAATTTGTTCACAACAGGAGCACTAATGTATTTGACTGTGTGTCCCTCACTACACACACACACACACACACACACACACACACACACACACACACACACGTTCTCACGCATGAGTAGGTGTCAGTGAAATGAAAGACAGCAGTCATACAGGGAGGGGCCGACAGAAGGAATTAGGACTATTTTGCTATTTCAAGGTATCCACACTACTCACGAAGTGGTACAATGTTATCTGAAATTGGACTCAGATTAGCTAGCTGTCAATGCAAGCCACTAAAAGTAGCAAAAAAATAACTGATGCTAAGAAAGGAGAAAAACTGGGATCTTATAACATGCTGCATTAAAACTACAAAAAAACAACAAAAAAAGTCAAAGACAAACAGAAGAACAAGGAAGAAGGGCAACAAATAGAAAACAGTAACAAATACGGTAGATATTAATCTAACATATCAATAATCATTTTCAACGTTAATGTTCTAAATACACCAATTAAATGACAGAGGTTGTCAGAGTAGATCAAAACACAAGACCCAGCTATGTGCTGTCCACAAGTAACCCACTTTAAACATAAAGACACCTGCAGATGAAAAGTAAACACAAGGAGAACTAATTAGCTTCGATTAGCTGACAACTAATCAAAGAAAAGTAGGAGTAACTACATTTCAGACAGAGCAGACTTCAAAACAAGGAAAGTCACCCGGGACTTCAATTGCCATTACATAAGCATGAAGGGGTCAGTTCTCTAACGAGGCTTAACAGTTCTTCACATGGACACACCCGACAACAGAACATCAAACTACGTGAGGCAAAAATTAACAGAATTGCAAGGAGAAAAGAGACATCTGCTATCACAGTTAGAAAATTCAACGGCCTGTCTCAAAACTGGACACAGCAGCAAAAATCCACAAGGACAGAGCCGAACTCAACAACACCATCAATCAACTGGATATAAAGGCCATCTACAGACTACTTCATCCAACAAGGGGCAGAATACACATTCTTCTCAAGCTCACACAGAACACTCACCATGACAGACCATATTCTGGGCCAGAAAACACACCGTTAACAAATTGAAAAGAACAGAAATCATACAATTTCTGCTGTTAGAGCACAGTGAGAATAAACTAGAAACCAGTAACAGAAAGAGAGCCAGGAGGGGCGCCCGGGTGGCTTAGTAGGTTAAGCGTCTGACTCTTGATTTCGCCTCAGGTCATGGTCTCACAGTCTCGTGAGTTCGAGCCCCACGTCAGGCTCCACGCTGACAGTGCAAAGCCTGCTTAAGATTCTCCCTCTCTCTCTGCCTCTGCACCTCCCCGCCTCGTACTCTCGCGCAAAGTAAATAAATACACTTAAAAAAAAAAAAGAGATAGATGGGAAATACAAAATACACAGATCAAACAACATATTTATAAACAACATGTGGGTCAAAGAAGAAATAAGGAGAAAATTTTAAATATTTTGAACCAAATGAAAATAAATATACAATTTATCAAAATTTGTGGGATACAGTGAAATGTATAGGACTGAATGCACATATTAGAAAAGAAGAAGGATTTAAAGCCAATAATCTAATTTTCCACCATAGGAAACTGGAAAAAAAAAAGAGGAAACTAAACCCAAAACAGAAAAGAAGACATAATAAGAGAGCACAGTGGTACCTGGGTGGCTCAGTCAAACGTCCAACTTTTTTTTTTTTTTACCTTTAAAAAAAAAATGTTGGGGCGGGGCGCCTGGGTGGCGCAGTCGGTTAAACGTCCGACTTCAGCCAGGTCACGATCTCTTGGTCTGTGAGTTCGAGCCCCGCGTCGGGCTCTGGGCTGATGGCTCGGAGCCTGGAGCCTGTTTCCGATTCTGTGTCTCCCTCTTTCTCTGCCCCTCCCCCGTTCATGCTCTGTCTCTCTCTGTCCCAAAAATAAATAAACGTTGAAAAAAAAAAAATTTTAAAAAAAAAAAAAAAATGTTGGGGCGCCTGGGTGGCGCAGTCGGTTAAGCGTCCGACTTCAGCCAGGTCACGATCTCGCGATCTTGCGGGATCTCGCGATCTCGCGGGATCTCGCGATCTCGCGGTCCGTGAGTTCGAGCCCCGCGTCGGGCTCTGGGCTGATGGCTCAGAGCCTGGAGCCTGTTTCCGATTCTGTGTCTCCCTCTCTCTCTGCCCCTCCCCCGTTCATGCTCTGTCTCTCTCTGTCCCAAAAATAAATAAATGTTGAAAAAAAAAATTTTAAAAAATAAAAAAATAAAAAAATAAAAAAAAAAAAATGTTGGGGCGCCTGGGTGGCGCAGTCAGTTAAGCGTCCGACTTCAGCCAGGTCACGATCTCCCGGTCCGGGAGTTCGAGCCCCGCGTCGGGCTCTGGGCTGATGGCTCAGAGCCTGGAGCCTGTTTCCGATTCTGTGTCTCCCTCTCTCTCTGCCCCTCCCCCGTTCATGCTCTGTTTCTCTCTGTCCCAAAAATAAATAAACGTTGAAAAAAAAATTAAAAAAAAAAAATGTTTATTTTTGAGAGAGCACAAGCGAGCATGCAGGAGTGAGGGAGGGACAGAGAGAGAGAGGGAGACAGAGGATTCAAAGCAGGCTCCACGCTGATAGCAGCGAGCCCAATTGGGGCTCAAACTCACGACCGGCGAGGCTATGACCTAAGCCAAAGTCAGACGGACACTCGACCAACTGCACACCCTGGTACCCCAAACATCCAACTCTTGACTTCAGCTCAGGTCATGATCTCACGATTCGTGGGAATGAGCTCCATCCACATCCCAGGGTCCATGCTGACAGCAAGGAGCCTGCTTCAGACTCTCTCCCTCTCCCTGCTCGCTCGCTTTCTCTCTCTCTCAAAATAAATACATACTTAAAAAAGGGAACTAGAGCAGAAATTAATATTTTTTGAAAATAGAGAAAAATCAACAAAACCAAAAGCTAGGTCTTTGAAAAGACTGATAAAATTGATAAGCCTCTAGCCAAGCTAAGAAAAAAGGGAGAGAACACAAATTACTAATATTAGAAATGAAAGAGGGGACGTCACTACAGATCCCACAGAAATTAAAAACATTAATAACAACAAAAAAAGCAATACCACGAACAACTCCATGCCCACAGATTTGATAACCTGGAAAAGGTGGACTAATTCCTTAAAAGACAGAATTTACCAAACTCCACATTAAAAAGTGGACAATCTGAACAGGCCTGCATCTATTAAAGATATTAATAATCTTCCAAAACAGAAAGCACCAGGCCCAGAGGCATTCATTGGTGAATTCTACCAAATATTTAAGGAAAAAAATTGTACCAATCCTCTACAATCTCTTTCAAAACATAGCTTCTGTCCTCTATCCAGCACTACCCTACACCCAAACCAAAGACATCACGAAAAAAAAGTCTACAGACCAGTATCTTTCAGGAACAGAGATGTAAAAACCCTCAATATTAACAAATCGAGTCAAAAAAAGTATGAAAGGAATTATATACCATGACCAAGTGGGATTTATCCTGGGTTTACAAGGCAAGTTCCACATTCTAAAATCAGTTAACATAAGCTTACATCATATCAAGAGACTAAGAAAGAAAAATCACAGGATCATACTGATAGAAGCAGAAAAACTATTTGTCAAAATCTAACAACCATTCATGATAAACTCTCTCAGTAAACTAGGAACAGAGGGGAACTTTCTGAACTTGATAAAGGTCTACAAAAAACCTACGGCTAATATCCTACACAATAATGAGAAACTGAAAGCTTTTCTGCTAAGATCAGGTATAGAGCAAGATGTCCCCTCTCACCATCCCTTTCAACATTGTCGTAGAAGTCCTTGGTAATGCAACAAGGCAAGAAAAGGCAATAAAAGGTATAAATATTGGGAAGGAAGACAGAAAACTGTCTTTGTTTGCAATTGACATGATCTATGTAGAAAATCTGAAAGAACTGACAAGAAACTTCCTGGAACTAATAAGTGATTACAGCAAGGCTGCAGGCAGCAAGGTTAACACATAAAAGTCAACTGCTCTCCTAGATACCAGCAATGAACAAATGAAATTTGCAATTAAAGACAATACTACTTATATTAACATCCCAGAAATGAAATACTTAGTGTAAATATAACAACATATACAAGATCTATTTGGGGAAAACCACAAAACTATGAGGGACAAAAATCAAACAACTAAATAAACAGAGGAACGTCCTGTGTTCACGGATAGAAAGACTCAGTAATTCAAGACGTCAGTTCTTGCCAACTTCATCAATGGTTTCAATGCAATCACAATCACAATGCCAGCAGCAAGGACAAACTAATTGCAAAGTTTATATGCAGAGAGATAAAAAGATGCAGAACAACCAACACGATATTTAAGAACAAAGTGGGAAGACAGACCTATCTGACCTCAAGACTTACTGCAAAGCCATAGTAGTCAAGACAATGTGATGTTGGAAAAAGATGAAACAAAGAGATCGATGGGACAAAGCAGAAAGCCCAGGATTAGATCCCCATGAATACGGTCAACTGGTCTCTGGCAAAAGAGCAAAGGCAATACAATGGCGCAAAGACGGCCCCTCCAACACATGGTGCTAGTTACTTGACACCCACGTGCCAAAAAATTAATCTAGACACAGACCTTACATCCTTCACAAAAACGGATCACAGACCGAACTGTAAAGCAACAGATTTGCTGGACTTTACTGAAATTTAAGCCTTCCGCTCTGCAAAAGACAGTATCAAGAGAATCAGAAGCCACAGCCTGGGAAAAAGTATTTTCAGAAGATACACCCAAAAAAGGACCGAAATCTACAAACAAGTCTTAAAACTCAACAGCAAGAAAACAAGCAACCTGCTCTAAAAGGAGCCGACGCATCTGGGCACGCCTCCTAGATTCCTATGGATTACAAGCCTTGACTCCTACATGGGAGCCAAGCACTCCAGGTGCCTCTGCTCCCCGCATGCTGCCTCGGCAGCTCTCAAGGCCCGACTCTCCGTCGAGTCCACCTTCCACAAAGACCCCAACGAGTCCCGGCTGCAGGGGAGGGCCACAACCAGAACCACGCTGCGCAGCACTCTTTCTATAACGCGTTAGTTTCATTTCCTCTTGTGCGCTCTACAGAGCTACCCCCAAAACCAGGTGCCCTAATAAAATACATCAACACACAGACTCTCAGAAGAAAATGGAGCTCGAACTACCCAACCAAATGCCTCCTCCTTGGCAAATTCCTGGCGAACAGCTCGTCCCGCATGGCTGGGAGGAACCCCCAGGGTCTTCCCTCTTCCAACCCAGATCCAATTCCATTCTCCTCACCTTTCCTCAAATGCCTCATCACCTGCTTTCTCTCCCCTAAGGCCCTCAGTTTCTGAACGTCCACTCAAAACGTGTCACTCAAAAGGACCACCTCCTCAGCGGCAGCAAGTCAACCGAAGGTACGCGACACCCGTTCTCGGACGCCACGTCCTGTCACCCAACCTTCAAGCACTGGCCTCTGGGCAGCCTGGCACATGCTGATGCCACCCAGGATTACAAGTTACTAAATCCCTCCTCTTCTACTAGCAAGGACAGCTGTTTTCAGTCAGCTCTCTTAATCCTATATTTGCATGCAACCTACGAGGGACGCTTCTCCCACTTCAATTACATCTTGCTGGATTTGGTCCACGAAGGTAATTTTGGATGCTGGATTCGTCAACCAATTTATTTGCTCTCCCTCCCGGCTTTGTATCACCCACAAATTTAGTGAGCGCATTTTCTTATCCAAATTCATGATAAAAGTACCAAACGAGCAAGGCTCAGAAGGAGCGTCTGGGCCCGCCACAGGTTCACGCAGTTGCTGGGCGCCGACCTCAACTGGCACTCTGCTCCGCACGGCGGCAGCGGTGCCCTGGGGGCTGGCCACACTCCACACTCCGTCCCTCCGTGCCAGTTGCCGAGGAGACCACGCCGCAAAACCGCACATTAGAGAGGCCGGGTAAGAAGAAAAACACCGTGCATGCTGGCAACAAGCCAATTCCCTTTTGAGGAATCTTCTGATATCATTCTTTCAAAGTACAATCTGGGGAACAGGTTCAACAACTAAACTAGCATGGTCGCTTCTGATCCCACTTCAAGAAAAGTTACGCAGGAGAGCCCGAATGCTCCGGGAGCCTAAAGGCCGTCGTTACACGCCTCCCCGTGGCCAAGATGCTCCCTCCAGGTTAAGGGCCTCCTGTGCTTTCTGTCCACGAATCTGAAGGGTGTTCTGTCCTCTGGTGAGCCGGGCACGAAAGCCTCAATTCCCTTTCTCTGGCAGCAGCCAAGTATCACTGTTTGGTAACCAAAACGGGAAAGATTTTCTATAAAAAGACTGCATATACCCCTTTAGAAAAATAAAGCCAACCAAAAAAGCCTGTTTATATCTGAATCCCCAACAGGCTCTTTTCAATTGCCGTCACTCCTAAATACGGCGTCTTAGAAAATTAACAAGTCCTACTCAGCCAGATCTGTATGTGGCACAAAAATACATGTGTGACGTTGTGGGAGTGAGTGCTTTTAAGTGCACTGGAGCTACGTGCAGAGTGGCATTCCAACAGGGCAAGGTGCCACTCGGCATCACCCGGGCCCCTCTGTGGGGACATTTACAGAAGACGTGGAAGCGTCAGCTAGCTCCACGGCTCAGCGCGCAGTGTTGAGCGCCTGGTACGCAAATGCTTCCGTGAGCGCTCTGAAAGCTGACACCGGACGAAACTACACACTGCGGTCCCGAGCCAGCCGGCCCGGAGACATTTAGTGAGCAAAGGAACCACTTCTCTCTTAATCCCTGAGATTCAAGGTCACACAGGAGGACCCAACAGGGAACTCAGTCCAGTGGTGCATCTTCAGAACAGAAAAGGTCCCCTCCCCAAGAATGGTTGCAGCACGGCCTGGGCAGGAAGCATGTACGAGAGCATTTCCCTCTTCATTTCAAACAACGTACCTTTGGAATTCGGCCCCGCTTTTCCACGGATCAACTCAACAGACCAACAAATTTTGGGCTTGGTAAGTCTAACGGTCTTGAATCGCACTGTATGGAAAAATCAGTGGCGGTCTCTAGAACCCGGGCCGCCTATCAGGCTGCATCCCTGTTTCACTTCACTACAGTCGATAATAAAACCACTATCTGTGGGCGTCCATCCTCCACTAGGTGCTCCTCTTACAGGTTTTCAATCCTCACATCGACCAGATGAGCAGATGTTACCTTTTCTTAATTTTTTAAATGTTTGTTTATATTTGAGAGAGAGAGCGCGCGTGCACGCACATGAGCACGCCCAGGGGAGGGGCAGAGAGGAAGGGAGACACACAACCCAAAGCAGGCTCCGGGCTCCGCGCTGTCAGCACAGAGCCCGACACGGGGCTCAAACCCACAAACCGTGAGATCATGACCTGAGCCGAAGTCAGACACTTAACCGACCGAGCCACCCAGGAGACCCTGGCAGATACTGTCTTTAATCCCATTTTACAGATGAGAACATCAAGACCTGGACGTCAGGAAACACACTAGGCTAGTCAGTGGCAGAGCCAGAACGAAAATGAGACAGTCGGGCCCCAGAACTCACACTTGCAAGCACGGATTCAGACGCTGAACTATCCTGAATGAAGCTGGAAGTCTGAGCACTACAGGAATCTTTGCACCAAAGCCTGACCACTTACCCTAATGACAGTTTTAAAGTCTCCCACCCTGTGTGTGTGTGTGTGTCAGACTCCCTTCCTCCCCAAGCACGGTGAGAGTAGAGTGATGGTGAGTCAGCAGGAAAGGAGCAGGGGGTCTACCCACACTCTTGCTCCCACTTCTCCAGGTACTGGCTCCACTCACAGCTGTGGGGGAGGCCAGGGAGCCCCCAGACCACGAGCCCCACGGCTCACCACAGAACCTGGAGGGCAGGACGCGCGTGTCCGCTTTCACCTGCGTTTCACGTCCCCAAATTCACACTTTAAAGTTATGAGGCGTGGTCTGATTTCAGCTGACTCGTCACTGTCCTTCCAACAGGATCAGACGAATAACTCTGACCCCTCTGCTAACGATTCTTCTTCCCCGGGATGCTTGTTTTTCTTAGACACCGCGTGAACACATACACACGGAGTGTGTGGGTTTCGCTGAGGGCCAAATGCTGGCTCCTTTCTCAAATCAAGAGAAAACAGTGTGCGCACATGTGCACATACACATTCTCTTACACGCTTCTGTGTATTTTTTCATTCAACCAATTTTTATTGCCTCTCCTAACTGCTCTGATGCCTATAAAAATATATTAGTTGTACACAAACGTCCCTGACAGCACTACTCAGAGATGGAAAAGTGGAAACAACCCAAATATCCATCAGCGAATGGATGGATGAACCACATGTGACCCATCCGCAGTACGGAGTATCTACTGATACAGAATGACCTTAAAGACCGTGTGAAGAGTCAGTGACAAGGGCGCAAAGGGCGCAAAGGCCGTGGGCCTGTGGCTCTGACAGAGGCAGGCTGGAGGTGGTCGGGGATGGAGGGAACGAAGCATCTTCTGGAGGGAGGTGGCAGGGCTCTAAACTGAGACAGCAGTGATGGCCGCACCGGTCTGTGAACACGCGGAAGGCCAACTGGCTATGGCGGCACCAGATCCAGAAACAGACGGAGAAGGCGCCAAAATCTTTGTCCCCGTGCCCAACCGCGCCTCCTGGTGGTACGGAGGAAGGCAGCGGTGGCCTCTAGAAATGCTGCCTCTTGAGTGTGGCAGGCGGACCCGACCCGGTGTGGCAGGGGAAGGGACGAGAGCGCCCGAGGGCTCTGTGCAGTGGCCCCGGGCCGTTCCTCTTCCCCCGCCCCTGCTCTGCTCGCTCCCGCGGAGAAGCCCCTCAGTGCAGGGAGTGCCTACGGGAAACGGGGTGCGGGGAGGAGAGGCAGGCTCAGGGCGCACCCCTCCCCCATGGCAGCCCCCGAGCCCCAGAACCTCCCCCGTCTCTCGGCCTGGCCGTGTGAGGTGTCCTCTGGCCGTCCCCGAATGCCCTGCCTGCTGAATCCCGCCGGTCTGGCGTCTCCACCACAGGGGTGGCCAATTTCCATCACGCTGACCTGAGGAAACCCTCATACACACTGATCTCGGCAAACACCACGCACCAGCCGTGATGGGCTGTCTGCGCCCCTGCCCCCCATTCCTGTGTTGAACCCTGCCCCCTGATGCGACAGATGGGAGCAGAGGCCTCTGGGAGGTGATGAGGGTTCGAGGAGGTCATGAGCGTGGGGCCCCAAGATGGGAACCTCGACCTTTGGAGAGGAAGAAGAGAACTCTCTCCACGAGCAAAGGCTACAGGAAGACACCACACGAAGGTGGCTGTCTGCGACCCAGGAAGCAGGCCGTCACCCGTCAGCGAACCTGCGGACTTCCAGCCTCCAGGGTGGTGAGGTCGGCCTCTGCAGGGAAAAACCCCGGTCCGTTGCCACTCGTGCCCGCCGCCTGAGCAGACCAGGGCGCTAACCGTCCGGTGGGTCGCGGTCTCTGGAGAGTCTGCTCCGGCCAGTAACCCGACAAGCCTTCCACGATCCGGGGGGAGGAGGCGACTGCTCGATCGCGGCCCCTCCGCCTCTCCTCTGCCGTTAAATGCGACGCGGGCCCTGCGCCACGAATGACCTGCCCTCAATTTCACACAGGTGCACCCGCATGTGAACACACACCAGCCCCGTCCCTGCCCCTGGAGGAGATGCGGCTGGGAAGGGGGAAAGACTGCGTTTTCTAGAAAAAACAAACCCAACGCTGTCAGAATCTATCGACCGAACCAGCAGCCCCCATCAAGGGAGAAAAACCCAGGACAGCTGTGCTGGGGCCTCCCGGCGAAGACAGAGACCGAAGGAAATCTCAACAGGCGCGTGCAGGCCAGTCATCCGCGCACACACGCAGCGTCACGGAGGCAGCCGCCCAGTGCCGGCTCTGCAACTTCAGCCTTCCTGACGCAGTAACCCCGTGACCTCTCCTCTTGCTCTCAAACCACTGTGATGTCAAGCCAGCATCGGTCGCTGCAACCCAGAACGTAAGTGGAGACGACAGAAGACCGCTGAGGGTCCGTCTGGCGTCACACGGGCCCCAGAGGTCCCAGCGGAGACGGAGAACGCCCGGCCCCGGCACGACAGCTGGAGCTCACCTGGGGGGCCATGGGCTGGGCCAGTCGGTACCGGCAGCATGCAGGACGGCTTGCCAGGGCATGCCAGGGCTGAACGCACACACGCCTCACGGCCCCGTGGCCTCACTCCGCTTGGACGCACACTCGACAGGAGTGCGCACGCTCACCGGGAATGCTGACAGCGGCACCCCTGCCCTTGCGATAACCGTGGAACCGGTGACTCTGCGATGCCCGCCGCCGACCAGACGCAGTGTCCCATTTCCAGAACAGGTTAAACAGCCCCAAGACAAATACACCATGACCACAGGCAACACAGACAAATCTCACAAAAACAGTGCTCAGTGCGAACGCTGAGTCAAGAGTCCGGGAGAGGCAAGAGTCCGTTTACGGGACGTTCAAAACAAACCTCATCTGCGCTCAGGGCGGGCACAGGGGAGTGACCGCAAGGGGTACACGGGGGCTGGAGGGACGGGGAGAACTCTCTTCTGCATCTGAGCGCAGAGGTGCGTTTGCCTTTGTAAAATTCACTGAGCTGCCCAGGACCACGTACATCCATCAGAGTTTACTTTTTAATAAAGCGCTTTCACAGAAACCAAACTGGCATCTGGTCCCTTTTCGGCCATCAGCACCACGTGGAGAGGCCACCGTGCAGTAACTCTGGTGGCTGCAGAGGTGCTCCCCACCAGGCACGGCACCGGACAGGGCGCAGGCGCTGGGGACTGCATTTGGTACCTGTCACAACCACCCAGGCACTGCGACACTACTCGGGGCAGTGGCTGGACCCGCTCAGGTCACACAGCTCCGGGTGGCAGAACGAGGCATGCGGTGTGATGCGACTCAGGGCCCGTGCTCTTCTCTCCACGCTAAGCATCCAGGGCTGTGAAACAGGGACACACGCAGACCCAGGTGGATGAAGGCCCCCCTTCCGGTGACCCGACTTCAGATCTCAGAAGAGCGGCTCTTCCCTGGCTCCCCTCCGCAGGCCCTGACCTTTCCCGCTGGCGAGCTGAAGTCGTTTTCCCCTGACGGGCCCATGCATGCCAGGGTGGGCGGGACACGCTTGCTGTGTTATGACAAGTGACCAGGCAGCGAGAGGGAATCTGTCCCGCCCTTCCACCAGAGAAATCTGTTTGGCAGCCAAGAGAGGGGCTAAATCTACGTGTCGATTTAGTACAGCTGATGCCGGCCTTTACCAACGCGCAACCCTTCTCTCGAGGCCTCCCCGACTGTAGAACTACCCGCACGGCGGTGGGAAACGTTTACTGAAAGACGAATGCGCGGTGCCGGGCCAGTCCTGGAAGAGTCAAGCTCACGGCGGGCTCTGCCTGTTCCTCCTGAGCGATACGAACCCACAGCCCCGTGGGTTCTCCCGAGCTCGGAGACCTTCCCCGGAAACAGTACACTCAGTCTGCGTTTTGAATGCCTCTCCCTACTTTTCTTATAGATCAGCAAGACAAGACCAGGGAGGACAGCGGCCCTCTTCCAACGGCAGCCACTGCGCCAGGGCGTGGACCACACCCCGTCACAAGGAGCAGCGGCCGCAGCCTAAGCCCACAGATGGCAGGCTTGAGCCAGCGGCGCATGTGCCCTCTGGCACAGTCCTGCTGGGCCCAGCCCCTCGGGCCAGCACAGCCCCACCAGGAAACAGGGTGGTGCTTTCATTTTGCCACAATCAGCGAAATTACAAAAGCACTATCTACACGACCTTACTTGTTAAGGATCTAAGGAATCTAAAGGAGCTCTCTTGCTTACGAAAGGGCAGCAGGCGTTCTCACATCAGTGAACAAGGCTCAAAACTGGCACGAGACCGAGACCAGTGGACAAGTAAGTGGGGCTCCCGCTGCCGTCAGGGTCACTGAGTGGGGTGGGTAGAGGTTAAATACAATGCAGATTCCTGCTCTGAACCAGACTCGATGTCTGGGGTGAGGGCAGGGAGGCGTGTTTGTGAAGCTCCCGGGGTGCTCGCGGGTGCAGGAAAGCCCAAGAATCAAGAACAGAGGCATTAGCTCTGGGCCGCGTCCCCAGGCTGCCAGGGCTCCCAGCCACGACGCCACCGACGCTTGCTGGGACCGCCTCAACCGTTCTCCGAGGAACCTCCCCGAGCGCCAGTAAGGACAGGAAACTGCCCCGCGGCAGCGGGAACTGCCGCCCCCGAGGGGGAGGACCGCCAGCAAGTGGCCGGGGCCGGGGCCGGAGGGCCGGGTGGAGTCTCTGTGGGGGGAGAGACGCCAGGTGAGGGGCTCAGAGACACCCGTGCCCTCTGACTCCGCAACCCTCCTTCCAGGCACCTCAATGTTACCGAAGGGTGAGAATTAAGCCTACCTGGAGAGGACGACCTCCTGATCAGAAAGACAGGACCAGAGAGACGGCGACTCTCCCGGAGTGCAGTCTACAAATGCAAGCAGTCCAACCAAAGTCCCACTGGGATGTTTAAAAACACAACCTGAAAATCGGATTCCGGAACTCACGTGAGGAAAACGCACGAGAAATGCGTGAGGGGAGAAGACCCGGGCCGCGGGAGCGCAACGGAGGGGTGCTGAACAGGTGCGAGGGGCGGCGAGCCAGCACAGCACCCGGACCCGCCGGACCTCCGGCCGCGCGCGCACAGGTTCTCCGGCGCCCTTGGCGGGCACGGGCGCGCGCGCACACCCCGGGCTTTCCTCTCAGGCGCGTGCTGTTCTGCTTCGTGGGCTTTTCATGGATTTTTCATGGGTGTTTCCGCGTTAAAACGAGAGGGAGCGTTTCTCCGGGGCACGCTCCCATCAGTGCGCTCGGGGCCGAAGCGTGCGCACGTGTCCCGTGACAGCCGAGTGACGGTGCAGGCGACACCAGCGGCGGCTCGCCTTCTCCCGTCCTGGGCGCGGTTTCCCGTCATGCCGCTCGCCACTTTACAGGAAGCCTGGGCTGCCCTCGGGGCACCGCCTCCCACACAAAAAACTTCACGGGGTCACACGCGTCATGTCTCGCGGCTCCCGGTGCGGTGGGACACCCGTCTGCAGCGCACCGGGGCCGTGGAAAGCTGCGCCGGCGCGAGAAAAGGCCGCGCCCGCTCACTTTCCTCACTGGTCTCGGGACAACCCCGGGGGACAGGCGGGGTGGGTGGCGGGGCCGCACCCCGAGGGCCGAGGCACCAAGAGTTTCGGGAAGGCTGGGGCTCAGCACCCGAGATGATGAAGGGTGGGAGACGACACGCCAGAGGCAGGGCAAACACGAGCAAAAACGTACTGGGACCTCATCAAGACAAAGAGCTCCTGCACGGTGAAGGAAACAACCAGCAAAACTAAGGGGCGACCGTCAGAATGGGAGAGGATGTGTGATACCTGATAAAGAATTAGTGTCCAAAATCTATAAAGAACTTACCCAACTCAACACCCCAAAAACAAATAATCCACGAGGAAATGGGCAGAAGACCTGAACAGACGCTTCTCCAAAGAAGACATCCAGGTGGCTCACAGACACATGAAAAGATGCTCAGCATCACTCATCATGAGGGAAATGCAAACCAAAACCACACTGAGATACCACCTCACACCTGTCAGAATCGTGAAAACCAACCACTCAGGAAACAACAGATGTTGGTGCAGATGTGGAGAAAGGGGAACCCTCTTGCCTCGCTGGTGGGAATGCAAACTGGTGTGGCCGCTCTGGGCAACGGTATGGAAATTTCTCAAAAATTTAAAACTAGAACTACCCTACAAACCAGCAAATGCCCTACTAGGTATTTACCCAAAGGATACAAAAATGTAAATTCAAGGGGGCACATGCGCCCTGATGTTTATAGCAGCATTATCTACAATAGCCAAGATACGGAAAGAGCCCAAATGCCCACTGACTGACAAACGGATGAAGAAGACGTATAGACAACGGACCATTATTCACAGACCAAAAAGAAGGAAATCTCGCCATTTGCAGCAACATGGATGGAGCCGGAGGATGTCATGCTAAGCGAAGTCATGTCAGCGAGAGAAAGATACCATACGTGTTTCACTCCTATGTGGAATTTAACAAAACACATGAACATACGGGACAGCGAGTATCAAGGGAAGCAAACCACAAGAGACTCTGAACGATAAAGAACAAGCCGAGGGCTGATGGAGGGGGTGGGTGGGGGTGGAGGGCACGTGTCGCAGTGAGCACTGGGTGGTGTATGTGAGTGATGAATTCTACTCCTGGAACCAAAACTACACTATGTGTTAACTAAAACTTAAATGAAAATCTGAAAAAGAAAAAATTAAAACAAGTACCTGTCTCTGGCGCTCCGCCATCTAATCAGAAAAAAGAGTAGGGGACAACAAAGACGAGGAAATGGACATCTGTCACCAGGTACCGTCTTGTGACACCACTTGGGACTTCCTGCTCCACCAGCAGGCTCAAGACAGACGACACCTCCTAACGATCAACGCGCAAAGCACCAGAGCCCAGAAGCCCGCTGGTCATTTAAGTCTCCTCGCAAACAGAATCGGGGGCAGAGCTGGCGACAACCCTCCACCTCGTGACTCCCAGGTCTGTGCCCACGGGCTGCACCTTCTAGTGAGAGGATGCTCGCACGTGGCCCAAGGACCGCTCGCAGCGGCGCTCTGTCCCTCACCCACCGGAGCCGAGGTCCTCACCCAGAAGGAAGGCCGGAAAAGGGACAACTCAGACGCAAAGGAAAGTAAAGCCCACGCTCTTTTCCCGCCCCATCACTCCATCCAGACGAAAGCCCGGAAGCCTCACCTCCGCGGTTTCCCGCTAGTTCCGAACAGGCTCTACGACACACCGCGTACTTTGGCAAGCGTTCAAGCACCGAGGGACCGCTTTCTCAGGGACCACTTCCAACACGGGACAGAGGCCGTGAATGCCGTGCATGCGTGCTGGGGTGACAGCGGGCCCCGGGCCGCATCAAGGCAACGGTGGCCACGGCAAGCCCCTCCGAGGGCGCATCCCCTAGCGGCCCTACGTCCACGGTGCCCCCCTGCTTCCGTGTGACAGACACCTGCGGCACGTGCCACACAACCGGGAGAGTCTGAGGGCCACGGGGAGGTGTGCGCACCAGCGAACGGCTCGGGGCGGCACCGCCGGCAGCACGGGCCCCGCTGAGCCGCGGCCAGAGAGCCGTGGGTGCTCGCGGAGCCCGTTGCTGTCCCTGGCCGTTATTATGGACAAAAAGCTACTCAGATGGACAAAAATGCTAAGAAGATGTCTTGAATCAATTCGCCAGACACGGACAGGCAACAAATAACGAGTGGGTTTTTAAAAGTACACAAGCAAAGCGAGAGAGGCGACAAAGAGTGCGTGCTCTGGGCCTAAATACTTTGAAATGGAGGCTAAAAGACGAAGTTTCAACAAATACGTAACAAAATCCATTTTTCATACGAAAACCACTGGACTGCTGTGCCCACCAAGACCAGGATCCTTTCCCAAAGCAAGTAAGAGAAAGGGAAACGAAGTTGGTGGCGGGTGAAGTGCGCAGAGGCGCTCCAGTGATCACGTCTCCTGCAGCAGGGTTAGCGGGGCTTGCGGTCTACACTTGAACCGGCACGGCGGCCTCCGCGGGGTCAGCGCCCAGGCCCCACGCCGGTCGGAGCTGGTGGGAGCCGGCCCCGACAGCCTGGCACGGGCAGTCTCCTAGGAGGCTCATCATCACATGAGTGAGCACAGCCTCCAGAGTGACAGAGTGACAGACCCTCCCTTGGGCCTAGGACCCGAGAAGGGTGCGGCCCCACGCCCGAACCCTGCAATCCGGCGCCTGCCCCGGCCGCTGAGGAAGCTCCGGTCTGCTGCTCTGACAGCGGAGAAAGAACCCCGCACCTGGGCTGTGCGCGGCCCCGGCAACTGGGCACGTGCACCCCCGAAGGATAAAGCCAACTAACACTACTTTCCACGTCGTTCCGCTGTCATTCTGGTGACGTGCAGCTCCAGCTCTGACCAGCGGAGAACGTGCAGTACGACGTGACACTCACGTCGTCATCGTCACCGACGGGGGCAGAAATCAAGCACCGACGACGGCAGAGCCTGGGATATTGAGAACATCAGGAAGGCTCTGCCAGCTTTCCTCTCCTCTTTCCAGCTCTGCTATGTCAACCTGACCCAGACAGAGCACGCCCTTGAGGGAAACAGCAGCAAGCTGAAACCCAGAGCTGCCTCCGACGGCCCAGGACGAGAGCTGCGCCCCAAATGACACATGCAGGTGCCGCCGAGGGCGGACGGGACGGCAAGCAGGGACGCGGCGCTGGCCCCCGCAACACCCTCAACAGAGTCCGGCGCCGGGCAGCTGTTGAGAAGGAGCGAGAGGAAAGACAAGCTCTGCCTTCGCTTCGGTGACCGCGGGGCTGGTCTCCCGGCGCTCTGACATCGTGCTCTGCGGAGCCCGGGGATCTGACCGCGTCACTGCGCACGCGGAACGCCGGCACAGGACAGCAGCCAAGGCCAGAGGTCGGGCCCATCACCCGGCACCTTACCTTACTTGCTCCCAAGTCTTGGTGGCCAAATGCAGGACCCAGAGATCCTTGTAGTGGTAGAACTGCTCTCCGTCGGGAGAGGCAAACTCCCCTCCGAAGATCCACAGCTGACCCCCACCTTGGGGCACCACCACAGCCTGCGGGAAGAAGGCAGAGGTCAGGGCCGGCTCCGCGTCCGCGAGGTCCACCAGAGCAGTGCACCCGGCAGCCGCGGCCGGCGCCCGCACTCGGCCACCACCTTCCCCTGCGTCTGAGGGGGAAATTCCTCAAACCTCCTGCATCCGGCAAATAAGCTTCCACGGACTCCTAGGTTGCAAAACATATCCAGATGACCTCGCATCTCGTTAAAATGGACAAAATTATGTCAGAAGCTTACGTCAGATCTAACACAAACTGACAGAGGGCTTCCTTTTTATTAAATATTAACGTATTTGTATGTATAAATGGCTGTCCTCGTTAATCCCTTCCCTGGCTATCTGGCACGCACGCCTGACACCGCACTAACACACATGTGGTATGTAACGTTTACACGCTCATCTTTAAAAGACGTAAGCACAGGGGCGCCTGGGTGGCTCAGTCGGTTGAGCGTCCGACTTCGGCTCAGGTCACGATCTTGTGGTTCACGAGTTCGAGCCCCGCGTCGGGCTCTGTGCTGACGGCTCGGAGCCTGGAGCCTGCTTCCGATTCTGTGTCTCCCTCTCTCTCTGCCCCTCCCCCCACTCATGCTCTCTCTCGGTCTCAAAAATAAATAAACGATGGGGCGCCTGGGTGGCGCAGTCGGTTAAGCGTCCAACTTCAGCCAGGTCACGATCTCGCAGTCCGGGAGTTCGAGCCCCGCGTCGGGCTCTGGGCTGATGGCTCAGAGCCTGGAGCCTGTTTCTGATTCTGTGTCTCCCTCTCTCTCTGCCCCTCCCCCGTTCATGCTCTGTCTCTCTCTGTCCCAAAAATGAATAAACGTTGAAAAAAAGAAAAAAAAATTTAAAAAAAAAAAATAAAAAAAAATAAATAAACGTTAAAAAAAAAAAAATTTTTTAAAAAGTGTTAAAAATAAAAGACGTAAGCACAACAGTAATGGCAAGCAAAAGCAGGGAAGTGCCCTTGGGCCGCACGCCCAGGAGCCCTGGCAAGCTCACGCCAGCGGGCGCAGGAAAGGAGGGAGTGTGCCGACCAGGCACCTCGCAACGCGAAGCTTCTCAGGCCGACGTAAGCACACTTTGGAGTATCGCAGGGCCTAGCAGGGTATCCGAGCTCTCAGAACAACGGTCCACGGGGACATCTCGTGAACCAACGGGCCCACGTGAGGCGGAGGCGAGCGAGGACGGGAGCTCCGGGGCTCACATCACTACCCGAGGTTCCTCGCTCACCGAATGAAAATGAAGGAAGAGGGGCGCCTGGGGGGCTCGGTCGGTTAAGTGTCCGACTCCTGGTTTCGGCTCAGGTCACGATCTCAACGGTTCACGGGTTCGAGCCCCACGTCGTGAGATCTGCCAGCGCAGAGCCCACGTGGCATTCTTTGTCTCTCCCTCTCTCTGTCCCTTCCCCATTCGTGCCGTCTCTCTTTCAAGATAAATAAACTTCAAAGAAAGAAAAAAGAAAAAGAAAATGAAGCAAGAATAGCCAGCACCCCAGAAACACAAGCACGAAAACACCCGACTTTTCCAAGCCGTCCTGGGGCTCCTAAAGCGAGCACGCGGTAGAATTCCCCGCCACCACTGAGGCCGATCTCCAGGGGGTGAGGACAATGCTCTGGACGCCAGACCGGGGATCGCCGTGCTAGACCCCCCACCAGAGGGGAAAAAGCAAGTCAAAGCATGTGATTAAAAAGGCCTTTCCCGAAAAGGCAAAGTACCGTGTAAGGAAACGGATTTCAGAAAGCCAAAACAGGAGAGAATGCTACTCCACATAAAAAGACCTTTACAGATGCAAATACAAGAGACATGGATTTGGAGAATTCCAAAGGCAATTTCTAGACTATCTAGCCCAGGGCTCTGGAGCTTCGGGCTGGATATTTTGGGGAAGCAGAAGAACTCTTCTCCAAACAGGAGCGTCAGTGCGGACTGAAGGGCGACGCAAATCAAAGCGGAACCACCGCCCAGAACTCCAGAGCCCGCCCACCTCGTCACCCTGAGGACACGCAGGCTCTGCGCCTGGACCCCATTGCAGAATGCCTGGCCCGGGATCTGGCTGAAGACCCAGGGCTCAGAGGACACACGGGAACCGGCCGTGTGGTTCACAATCGCCTGAACCCACCCCCACCACAGCCACACACCTCACAGGCCGCCCGGTGGCTGCAAGTCCGCCTCCCGTGACATCCCGCTCCGTGACACACACCCCCCAGCCGACGGTACCGTTTCGTGGACAGTCGCCATCTGGCCGGTGCTACGGCGACCCGTAAACCGCGTGTCTGAGGGGACAGACCCCACAGCGAAAACCTCTGCAAGCATCCCGCAAACCCGGGCTGCAGTGCTCACTCGGGCAACAGCCGGCACAGACCAGATGCTGCGCTGGCCCACCCTGGGATCACCAGCCACGGGTGCCAGGCAACAAAGCAGACAACACAGGCGTGTCCTTCACGCCAGGGGGCGGGAGACGGGAACACGACAGGGGTCCTCTGGCCAGAGAGCTCAGAAGCGGTCACCACAGCGGCAGGAGGTGGGTGGGGTGGGGGCACCCGGGCAGGCGCTTCCGGCCCTCACAAACCTCCATGAAAGAGTGCACGCTGGGTGGGTCGCACAGTTCTCAGGAAGCACTGTCCTCTGAGCACCCCAGGGCTTCCGCCGCAGTGCGGGCTCTCGGCCCTGCCCGGCACTTAGGACACGGCAGGACGTGGCTCCGTCACCGATGCCACTCCTGCCTAGACTAGCTGGAGGGTCCCGGTGGCATATTAGGGTGGCACGGCCCTCTCCACCTCCCATTAGTAACCAGTTTTGAATGTACTGTCTCTGCACAGATCCTCCCCTCTCGGGACAGGTCAGTTTCCCGTCACTCTAAAACACCAGTCCGTCTACGGGAAACAAACTGATCATTTCATGGCATGAAAGCAGATGTGATGATTTTTGGAGTTTAGGGAGGTCAGGTGGTACAGTCAAGCTACGCAGTACAACGGGGTCCTGAGATATCATGTTACACAAGGCCATCGTACACACGCACGCGCGCACGCGCACACGTGCACTCGCACAGATTTGTATACATTCCAGCTAATAAGAAATACCAACGTACAAGAAGAAGAAGGACGTGTTTAGAGATACAAATATATGAAACAGTTCTGGAAGAATGGACAATGGACTTACTTCCCTTTTTAATTCTTGTCATTTTTTTGACAATGAATACTTACTGTTTACGTAATCAGTTTTGGGAAGCTTTCTTTAAAAACAAAGTCATGAGGCGCCTGGGTGGCTCAGTCCATTGAGCGTCCGACTTCAGCTCAGGTCATGATCTCACAGTCTGTGAGTTCGAGCTCCATGTCAGGCTCTGTGCTGACAGCTCAGAGCCTGGAGCCCACTCCAGATTCTGTGTCTCCCCCTCTCAATGCCCCTCCCCTGCTCATGCTCTCTCTCTGTCTCAAAAATAAAATAAAATAAAAAACATTAAAAGAATTTAAAAAAAATAAAAAAATAAAAACGAAGTCACTCGGGAGCCTGGGTGGCTCCGACTTCGTAGTGTCCGACTTCGGCTCAGGTCACGATCTCGCGGTCCGTGAGTTCGAGCCCCGCGTCGGGCTCTGTGCTGACAGCTCTGAGCCTGGAGCTGCTTCGGACTCTGTGTCTCCCCCCCTCTCTCTGCCCCTCCCCCGCTCATGCACAAAAAAATTTTTTAAAAAGTCACTCCCCAGGAAGGAGACAACGACTGAGGAGGGGCTCACCATCCACACCCCACCCCCCACTCCACTGCAGCAGCAGGCCTGACCCAGGGAGAACCCCCGCGACGGTAGGAAGGTGGGTCCACGGTCAGTGACCTTGAGCTTCATCTGACCTACTCCCCAGCGACCGTGAACGCCTAGAGAAAAGTTAACATACTAGTCAAGAGAAGGCTAACCCTAAGGAGACAGGCATAAAACCCGCACTTGTGAGGAGGGAACCCCTGCCGCACTCTAGTCCTCCCTCTGCCAACACGGACAAAACCGGACAGGATCCGTGAAGCAACTACCATCGGACAACAGGAGGAGCACGGGTGGGGTGGGCCCTTCAATGCTGGAGGCAGTTCCTGCACCTGATGCAGAGAAAGGAGCCCAACGGAGCAGGTGGCCTTACCGAGCTGAGGAGACAGAGGTCAGAGTTCAGGGACGCTGGCTGAGGACTGCTAGAATTTGCCAGGGCAGGATATGGAGAGTGCGCACCCTGGACATCCATCCACGCAGGAGTCAGGAGTCCTGCCGGAGCCTTTCAGCACTCTGCTGCACAGGGGGCGGGGCCAGACCACGGGGGCGGGGTCAGCACCCACCAGGGCCAGGTTGGGCTGGTGCAGAGACCAGCAAGTTCCACCTAGACCGAGTGGAAGGTGTCACTGAACACCCAGGGCATTCAGTGGAGACCCCAGAAAGACCACACCCTAGAGCTAAGCCATCCCAAGGGAAAGCCTCAAAAGGATCCCAATGATCTGCAAGCGACTGAACCACCTGCAAGGACAAAACTCATCATTCACTGAGAGAAGAGAACAAAATCCAACAGGCAGCATTCACAAATCTAGCCAGGTGCTGCTGACGGCCAGGAGCACCACCCGACCGGCACCTAACCGTACGCTGCTAGGGGGAAGATGTGCCCCATCAGAAGAAAGGTCGGCAGAAAGAGACCCAGAACTGAGATGAGAGAGCTAGCACATGAGGACTGGAGAAGAGTTATAAATATGCCCGAAGATTTAAAGGAAAATATGAATGTGATAACTAGACGGGAGAACAGCAATCAGACCTGAACAACTCAGTGTGTCAGAAACAGCACTGGTAAAACAAGAAGTAAACAGGTACACAGCACATCTACCGTAACGGGCAACAGAAACTTCTGAAATGAAGCCAAACACAGAAAAGACTGGAAGAAGAAGAAGAAGAAGAAGAAGAAGAAAAGAAGAAGAAGAAAAGAAGAAGAAGGAGAAAGAAGTAAAGATTCCTTGCCTGCTGGACGATATGAAACAGTCTAACATACACATAACTGGATTCCTGAAAAATGAGCAGGTGCCTCAAAATCAAACTGCTAAAACGCCGAAGGTAAACAGAAAATCATTTAAGCAGCCTTACAGGGGAAAACAGACCCATCACATATAGCAGAACAAAGATGAAAACGACCACTAACCTCTCGTTAGAGCAATGTAAGCCAGAAAACGGAACAGCTTTGAAGCGCTGTCAGTCTAGAACTGTGTATCTAGCAAAAATATCCTGTAAAATGAATGTAAAATGAAGACATTTTCACTTAGAAAAAAAGATGGAAAAAAGCTGATGCCAGCCGACCTGCACTTCAAGAAACAGTAAACCAAGTTTTAGGCTGAAGGAGAACATTAGCGAATGAAAACACAGAGGAACGAAGTGTCCCAGAAATAGTCAATTCGTACATCAACAGGAGATATTTTTCTCTCTCCTTTTAAGACTTCTTTACGTAATAGCTGCTTAAAGCAAAACCAATCACGTTGTATCGTGGGGACAACAGCACAAAGGACAGAAGGAGAAAATGTGGATGTTCTCCTGTACGGTTCTGACAGTTTATGAGGAGGGGCACAAGGTCGCTGGAAGGGAGACGATGTAAGTGCAACCCTAGAGCAACCATGGAAACAAGGCAGAAAGAAAGAGCAACAAATAAGCCAACAGAGAAGATAAAAAAGGGATCTTAAAATACAATCAACCCAAGAGCAGCAGGAAAGAGAGAAAAAGGAATACAGAACAGATGGGATAGTAGAAAACAGCAGCATCAAAGCCATCGACTGCCACATCGATAACCACATGAGATGTAACAGACAAATACACCAATTAGAAAGTAACAACCGCCTGGGCGCCTAACTCAGTCGGTTGAGCATCAGACTCCTGACCTCGACTCAGGTCATGATCTTACAGTTCATGGGAAGGAGCCCTGCATAGGGCTCTGTGCTGACAGCACAGAACCTGCTTGGGATGCTCTTTCTCCCTCTCTCTCTGCCCTTTCCCCAGCTCATGCTCTCTCTCTCTCTCACGAAATAAACATTTTAAAAAAGGAAAAAAGTGTATATTTAGACAATGTATAAATTGAGAAAAAAAGAAAATCAAGGAACCCAACGTCAAGAAAACAGGAAAGACGATACAGATCTACTTGAATTAAACACAACTCCTGTAAGGGATCTCGTGTTGAGATTTCTGAGTCACCAAGAACTTTTTCTACCTTCTTTTAAGAAAAGGGGCGCCCGGGTGGCTCAGTCAGTTGAGCATCTGACTTTGGCTCAGGCCACGATCTCAAAGTTCATGGAATCGTGCCCCGTGTCGGGCTCTCTGCTGTCAGAGCAGAGCCTGCTTCGGATCCTCTGCGCCCCTCCTCCACTTGTACACATGAGCTCCTTCTTTTCTCTCTCTCAAAAAAAATAAATAACTACAAGAATGATTTCAAAACTGCTAAATGAGAAGCACTAGGCAAATTACTTTCCTACCAACTTCAAACCAGGGCCATCTTTTAAAGATCGGAAGGCACTTTAACCACCAAACACAAGCCCAGTCATCCAATAAAATTAGGAAATTCAAGTCAAAGAAATCAAGCAAAGGGCAAGTCACAAGTGCGCTGCTCACGGCAATGTCAGATACCACCCGGGGCTCTGTACCCAGGGCTCAGCACCTCGGATCCACAGCAACACAAACCAGTATCCCGGAGAGAAGCCTTTAAAATCTATCAGTTAAAGATAAATTATGATAAATCACATCTGCACTTCCTACTAAACTGCTTTTTTTAGGTTCTTAAGAAAATACAGGATTACACAAATCTCCCTTTACTTGCCACCCCTGAAGATGAAGAAAATGGAATTTAGGGTAAAATAAATTCATCTTTTCCCCTTCTGCAAAAGCAGCACATGGACTGCACATCCGGAGGCGCTGTTGTGCAGCATTACTGATGGTGCGTAAAGGAAAGCCTCTTACCAGTCGTGTCTGTGGAAGCTAGTTTGCAGGCATGTGTCAAAACGCACAGCAAGGAAGTCACACGCCACTATAAAAACACACCTTCGATAAGGTAGGTTTTAAAAGTCTAGTTGCAAAAAAAAAAAAAAAAGTCCAGTTGCTTCGGGTCCCCTGGATGGCTTAGTCGGTTAGGCAACCGACTTTGGCTTGGGTCGTGATCTCGCGGTTGGTGGGTTCGAGCCCCGCGTCGGGCTCTGTGCTGACAGCTCGGAGCCTGGAGTCTGTTTCGGATTCTATTTTGTAGCTGTTAAGCGAATGGAAGGGAACGCAGTAAGGAAGGGATCTAGGCCAGGTTACTGACCCATACTAAATTTCCTCCAAAAATGTATTTTTATCAAGGTCACTGATCTCAGAATAAACACACAGTAGCTCTAAGATGTCCTGCGGCGTAAGGAAAAAGAAAAGTATTTCCTAAAAGATACCTGCAAAATGCACACTCCGTGAAAACATTACACAAAAATAATAGGTTCAGGCCCAAAAAAGAGGTCTCAGAGAGTTTACCTTTTTGTTTTTTCTTTTTTCTTTTTTTTAATTCAAATGTTTATTTTTGAGAGAGCACGCATAAGCAGGGGAGAGGCAGAGAGAGGGGGACAGAGGATCCAAAGTAGGCTATGCTTTGACAGCAGTGAACCCGATGTAGGGCTGGGACTCACGAACCACTGAGATCATGACCTGAGCCAAAGTCGGACGCTCAACCGACTGAACCCTCCAGGTGCCCCCAAAATTTACTTTTTTAAAAGTCTAAGCACGAATAAAATTACTTCCTATGATAGGTATCTTAAGGTAAGGACTCTTCCTGGAGAAGACATCAAGGCAGGAGCTCGACTACCTGACAGCTCACAGGAGAGGCCTGGCTGGACGGGACAGGGGAGCGAGGTCACCGGGGTGGAGGCCGGAAGCAGGCTCCAGGCTCCGAGCTGTCAGCACAGAGCCCGATGCAGGGCTCGAACCCACCAACTGTGAGATCACAACCTGAGCCGAAGTCAGATACTTAGCCCACTGAGCCACCCAGGCGCCCCCCCAAAATTTTTGTGTTTTTTAATGTTTACTTATTTTTGAGAAAGAGACAGAGCATGAGTTGGGGGGAGGGTCAGAGGGAGAGGGAGACACAGATTCCGAAGCAGGCTCTAGGCTCTGAGCTGTCAGCACAGAGCCCAACACGGGGCTCGAACTCATGAACCGTGAGATCAGGACCCGGGCCTAAGTCGGCCACTTAACCAGCAGAGCCACACAGGCGCCCCCCTGAGTGATTATTTTTATATCTGGGATATAGAGCAATAAAGTTCAAACTGTTAGGGAAAAATCTGTCATATGATGGCCAGCAGGACTGATAAGGGAATTTCAGTCCCCGCCTGAAGACTGCCCTTCCAGATTCTTGTTCCCACCCTGCTTGCCTCAGACGCCAAAATACTACTGCTGGGAAAATAAGTAAAGTTCTGCACCGTAAGATGGCCGATGGGACTAAAGCTCCAATTCCCAGCTTAGAGAGACTCCTCTTCTGGGTTCTTCCTGCCCTGTTTGCCGCACGCGTGCAAAAGCCGTCACGAATGCGGAAGAGGACGCTATACATTACCCTTCCCGCCTGCATTCAGTGCTCAGATCTCTGGAGAATGATCTCTTCTCTGAGCCCACCAGTGTAAAATAAACCTCCGTCCTTCCAAGATCTCCGAGTGCCACTTGGTTCTTCTGCCGGGTGATCCAGACCAGTTTCCATAATAAAACAACTTTAAGCGTATGTATATTCACACACACGTACACGTACACACAGTGGCTTTGAATAACCGTTGAAACAGACAACCGCACCTCACGAAGACAAAGCCCTGCCCGACAGCACCACTTTCTGACCTGTCCCACAAGGCCGTGTGCCTCCCAGGCACTTGGGTCTATTTGTTGTTGCATTAACCGGAAGAAAGTCATGTTTCCCCAGTCTCCCTCCAAATGCCAAAAAACAAAAAAAACAAAACCTTCGGAATCCAAACTAACAGACTCGAAATGGACCGGACACCAGCATCATGCTTCAGCTTCGTGAAAGCTGAGTCCTAGAGGCGCATGATGCCATCAGGACCAGAGAAGACACAAACCACGGGACGTCCTCGGGAAAAGCAAATTTGTCTCTTTGGTCGCCATATCCGAGCCCCAGAGGGTGCCTGGAGCGTAAAAGACGCCTCGTATTTCCTGGGGGAGCAGTCCAGGACCCCTGAACGCCTGCTCAGATGGGCCGGAGTGCAGCCATTATTTAGATGGAGGCTAACACTTTCTGCAGCTCACATGGACCATCGCGGATATTGTGGGGGCATTTTCTATAGACCAACCCTTCTGTGTAGCCCACTCCTGCTCGTTAATGCACCAGGCCAGTGAGAACACGGGTGACGTGTATCCAACCACAAGCCGTTCTCTGTTTTAGGAGAGAATGCCTTTGGTCTCACATGCATTTGACTTAGTTACTACTTCGGGAGAAACCATCAAGGAGACATGATGTCACAACTGCTGCGTCCTCGTCACCCTCCCCCACTTCTCCATGGCGCACTCCCGAGGGTGGCGGCGTCCTTAAGGGTCCAGGCGGAGGGGTGTGGACACTCCCTTCTCTCTCCGGGAAACGGAGCAGCTGAAGCCCGCACACATCCGGCCACACGTTCAGCAGGCGCTACAGCCCTTCCCTCTCCCTCACTCGGCTGCATTCTCTTAGAAAGCCATTTAAACTCTCCAATTACACACTAAAATAAACCTCACCCCCCAAAACTCCAGAATCTAGAAGAAAAGAAAGAATGGTGTACGTATAAGCTTCCGTTTCTACTCTCTTAGTCCCAGTTAAAGAGAAGATAAAAAAATGTGACTTCCAACATGTTAAATTGGTCTGTAAAAAGTTTTGGTTTTTTGTTGTTGTTTTTTTTAATTTGAGAAAGAGAGACAGCATGAGCAGGGGAAAGAGGGAGGGAGAGAGAGGGTGGGAGAAGGGGAGAGGGGAGGCAAGGGTGGGAAAGAGGGGGAGAGGGGGAGGGTGGCAGAGAGGGGGAGAGGGAGGGAGAAAGGGTGAGAGAGAAGGGGAGGGGGGGAGGCGAGGGTGGGAAAGAGGGGGAGAGGGGGAGGGTGGCAGAGAGGGAGGGTAGGAGACAGAGGAGAGGGGAGGGTGTCAGAGAGGGGGAGAGGGGGAGAGGGGAAGAGGAGGAGACAGGGAGGGAGACCCTGGGTCCCACGACCCTGGGAGCATGACCTGAGCCGAAATCAAGGGTCAGATGCTCAACCAACTAAGCCACCCAGGAGCTCCAGAAGGAAAGTTCTATGTCTCAGAATTTAATGTAGTAGAATTTGGACCTATCAGGAACTTTAGGCAAAAGACCTGACAACAAATTTTCTGCTTCCCGTTGCTGATTCGTTGTGAAATTCAGAGAAAACAGCAAACTAACCTTAACTACAAGGATATTATTAATCCCTCCTAAGGAAGGCATACGAATCAGAACCTGCTGAGCACCCTCGCAAAATAACTGAATTTAAACGTCTCAAAGACTTTCGCGACCCTAATTCTTCAAGGACACAGTTAGTAACTGTGAGTAAAACGGGTAAGAAAATAAACTCCCTAGGGGCACCTGGGTGGCTCAGTTCAGAGCCTGGAGCCTGTTTCAGACTCTGTGTCTCCCTCTCTCTCTCTGCCCCTCCCCCGTTCGTGCTCTGTCTCTCTCTGTCTCAAAAATAAACTTGAAAAAAATATAAACAAAAATTAAAAAATAAAAATAAAATAAAATAATTTAAAAAAAAAAGACACTCCAAAGAAGCCCGAGCCCGCATCACGTGACATGGCATGCATGGGACCGCTCCATCAGAACGTGAGTGCTCTTGGGGTGCAGGAATCCGATGAGCCATCTGGGAGGGCTGGGGGCTTGGGGAGACCACGGCCGGGACAAGACAGGACTCCTCCGTGGCCTGGAGGCCTGGCACATTCTCAGGAACTGGGGCGGCTCCGGCGAACGCATCGAACTCCTCAAGCTCCGTTACATACTAAAACCCAAGCTTACTGAGATCTGACCGTGAACCCTCCAAGGACATTCTTCTTTTCACAAGACACACCAGTCCAAACGCCCTCAGGTCTCTACGTGCACAAGATGATCGTGCAGTCCCAGCAGGCAGGCCCTCCTCCCAACTCAATCCCAGGTCAGCAGGCTCCCTGTGAGCCAAGAACCAGAGAAGGGACCCCCACATCCCGTGCACGGGGTTCACTCTCACCATGGCAGACTCACACGAGCATACTTCTCCACGCCGGAAAAGTGTCGCCCAAATTGTTTTTTGTGCCCTGACGCTGCTCGGAGCACGGGGCTATGATAACGAGCAAGACCGAGAGCCTGTCCCCATGGAGTCACAGCACCTGGAGGCCCCCTAGGGTGAGCAGAAACTAGCCGACAGCACGCTGACTTCATTAGCCTTAGCTGCCTCTGGCTATGACCCATCTGGTTCCCCAACAACCACCTGAACGTTCCGCTTCTCCTGAGGAATCCCCCTCTCTCGCCACCAGGACTTGGGCCCACGGGAGCCTCTCGCTCGAACGGAGGACGTTTCGCCAAGTGGCCGCTACACGCCAAGCACGGCACTAGGCATCTTTGCCTGGATTTCTTCGCACGACCTTCAGGCTGCCTGCAGAAGGCGTCCAGCCCCGTATCGTGAGGGAAGCAGCTCAGGCACGAGTCCAAGTTAGGAACGGCCAGCGAGGACCGTGTGCAGGTCCCGGCCTCTCCGTGCCGGGCGGCCTGTCACTTACAAACTCTCCAAGCACGTAACAGGGCCCTCCCAGGGAAGGAGGGAGAGCTGACGGTCGATGCCGACATACCTGGTGAGCACAGCGCCTCGGGGGCGGATTGGGGATCTCCACTTTGGTCCAGGCGTCCTTCCTGATATTGTAGGTGTAGAGTTCATTATACACAGATGTCTGCGAAAAAGAAGAGGGATTTAGTGTCACGAAGGATGCCTCGACACAAGCAACGGTAGGTGGAACATGAGATCTCGATCACTAGCTGTCCCCGGGAAACGGGTTTCGTAAAGCCACGCAAATCACACCGATGCAGGAGGCCTGGGGCTGGTCCCCTGGGAGCCTTCGGGATAATGACAAAGAAAAAGACTTCCCATCATCCCTACTAGGGCCTAAGATACCAAGATCCCTTGCTGCTCCCAAGCTGTCTTTCTCTTCAAGTCAAGCCTGGTTTTTAAAATGCATGAAAATTCAGAGTGGAAGATGAACAGGTTAAGTCAGACTCACAGGGGTCCTCAGCACGGAGGGAAGGGGAACTCGTGCTTTTCTAACTGTTTATACTCAACTCTGAAATACAGGTCTTTTTGGCCCGCTCAGAAATGAAAATTAGCTCTACAATTTACGAGCACTTTCCTACCCCACTGGTAGGGGTAGGAAACAACCCTGGAAACGCCTCACGGGCACGAACGTCAGCCCGAGCGAGCAGGGTGCCTGTCTAGCTCAAGCAGGCAATACGAGGAGTGACCCTAGAGGTCACTAGAGGGTCCTGGTGGCTGGTCCAGGACAAGGTCACGTGCCAGCCCTGTAAGGTCATGAGGCGGGACCGGTGCGTGTTTGATATCGCTGCTTTAAATCAATTTTGCTCAAAATGAGACCCATGGAAATTTGAGGGGAAAAGAAAAAAAATATATACTTTACTTTTTGGCCATTGAAATATTCACCTCCGAAAAGGATTAATTCATCTTTGTCAGGATGCGCAGACAAGGAGGCGTGCAACCTACACGAGACAGAAGCGGGGGCCGGTCAGTGCACAATCCGGCCACGCAGAGCCCCGCTGAGAGCCCGCCTCCCTTCCCATCAGAGGCCTTTATCGCCTCCCCGAACTCCCGTAGAAGAGAAGCCCGGCAATCTGAATGGAAGCTAAGGCCCCAACCCTTAAATGCCACCTCACGGCCACGACGCCAGTCTCCCAGGACAGCCCTGGACCTGTGTGACTCACACAGCACTTGGCTAAAGACCATCAGGCAGTGAGAAGTCTAGGAGCTCCCGCCTCAGTGCCCAAATTTCCAGAGCAGACCTACACTGTAAGGGTCTATGCCCTTGAATCACAATCAAAACCGTTCTAAAAAGTCCAGTGTTTGAGCATTTCAATACAGTACCTCCTTCCACCTAAAAAAATACAAATAAGGGGCTCCTGGATGGCTCAGTCCATTAGACGTCCAACTCTTGATTTCAGCTCAGCTCATGATCTCACAGCTTTTCAGTTTGAGACTCACAATGGGCTCCGTGCTGACAGTGTGGAGCCTGCTTGGGATTCTCTCTCACCCTCTCTCTCTCTGCCCCTGCCCTGTTAGCTGTGTCTCTGTCTCTCTCTCAAAAACAAATTAAAACACTAAAAAAATTTTAAATGTCAGTAACTTTGTGCTTATGTTACACCTGAAAACAAAGGAGCAGCGGTAAGGAATCTGTAAACACCCCAGACCATCTCAGTAGGAAGTACTGAAGGACAGTGATGGGGGTGAGAGGACAGGACGAACCATCAGCGGAAAATACTTCTCTCAAAATCCCCACGAGCGGGGTCCCCGGGGCGCGTACTGCAACCTAATTCCGAAGGAGTTCATCAAGGAAAACAAAGGTTTCAAGGTCAAATAAGTTGGAGAAATGAGGCAACTCTATCTTCCCTCGGGGATTTACTGTCCACAAAACATTTTAGACGCTGAGAAAGTTTGCAGGAAAGAAACCAGTGTTAAAATAGCGCTACTGCTGTGGCAAACGGCCTCACAATTAAACACGAAATCACCACAGGACCCAGCAACTCCGCCCCTTGGTATGTGCCCAAGAAGACCTAGAACAGGCTCACCCAGACCCCCGTATGGCGACGTTCATACAGGATCGCTCACGACAGCCAGGAGGTGCGAACGATGGCAGAGTCTGTCACAAGCTGACCGGACACACACACACACGTGCCTCCACGTGATCGAACACTACTGCTCTCCGAAAGGAAAGCAGCTCAGATTCCCGCTACAGCGTGGGTGGGCCTCGAGGACGTTGTGCTAAGTGAGCGAGAGAAGCCAGACACACAGGGACAGACTGATTGCACTTGTATGAAACATCCAGGACAGGCAAACCAAAAAACCAGAAAGTGGAGGCCACCGTGGGCAGAGAGGAGGGGGACGGGAGTGACTGCTAACAGGTCCAGTGCTCCCATCGGGGGTGATGGAAATTTCCGGAAACGGATTATTGCACAGCACCGTGAACGGAAGTCACCCCAGTGAGCTGTAGAGCTGAAAATGGTGGAAATGGAAACTTTCACATTAGATATCTTTCACTACGATTTTTTTTTAATCTCAAAAGGAAACCGGCTCTTCCCAAAGCTCTTTAACGCAGAATCTTTTCTTCACTTAACCTACTACGCTTTTCTGTGGTGGGGGCGCCCGGGGGGCTCAGTGGCTGAGCGTCCAGTTCTTGAGCTTGGCCCAGGTCGTGATCTCACGCTTTGTGCGACCAGGGCCCAAGTCAGGCTCTGCGCCGACAGCACGGAGCCTGCTTGAGATTAGCTCTCACACTCTCTCTCTCAAACTTAAAAAAAAAAAAAAAAATTTTTTTCCCTGTGGAAAAGTAACAAGCACCCCCAGGAAAGAGCACCCAGGGCAGGCCCGGAGTGTCACAGGGTCGCTGGCGCACGCCCCGGGCCGCGTCCGCCTCCTGGGGCCTGCATCCGGAGCCCTGCGGCTCTGAGGGAAAAGAGTGTATGGCCCTTCCTTCCCCCTTAAACTACAGCACGGCCAACCCCTGCGGGCACACGCGCTCACGAAACTCCGTAGTTTGCACGGTGTTTCCCAGAACACGATGGAGAAGGAAGAGGTGACAAGCCGCTAGGGTTACCGACCGGAAGACCTCCTATCTCAGCTCCAAGCACCACTCCCTTCTGCCAGAAAGTGTTCCCAGCGGACCAGGGAAGCACTAATATTCCAAATTATATCCTAACATTAAGCCCGGCTCTTGGGACGACATCACTTGAGGAAAAGTTTGAAAGTGTCAGCAAAAGGGGGACGAAAAATCCATCCACGTTCAAAGTGGCTTCCCCCTGGGTGCTGTGCACACGAAGCCTTGGACTCCCAGGACTCCTCTGCTTTAACGATTCAAAGGAAAACGCACGTCTACCACACGTGGAACGTGCCGATACGCGGGAAAGCAAGCCGGACTCCTAACGTCGTTTCTCACGCGAAGACAGGAACAACCCGCAACCCTGGGGGCTGCTGGGTAGCTGTCTGCGTCACGCCGCTCTGCTCGGGGCCGGGCGCGCCGTCCCCCCACCTCGGAGGAGCCGAGGACTAAACCCCGTGTCCCAGGCAGGTGGGATCTAAGCGTCAGAGCCGTCACCTGCGCCTCCCTTCCGGAAGAGCTGGCCCCCAGGCCTCCACTCTCAGGCCGACGACAGCCCTGGTAAAACTCATCTCAACTGCAACCATGGCGCGAGGAAGGGTAGTTTTGATCCTGACGGAAAGCAAACAAATCATTTCTCAACCAGTCTCAGGTGCTTGTGACGTTAACGCACCTCTCCCCTTCTCTGAAGAAGGCGGGACCTTTTCTAGGGTCACCTGGCCTTTCCCGGTTCCCAGCTCAACGCAGCCAATGTTTTCCCCCTACTCTGTCGGCAGCGAGCGGAACCCTAAATCAAATCATAACACAACCCGAATTCGGACGCGAGGGGACAGGGATTGGCACAGAAGAGGAAGAAGTCAGAGGAAAACCAAAGCCCGCTCATCCCGGCTCATCCGAGAGGTACCTGAAACCCTACGAGACCGGAGTCCCTCACGTAATTCACAAATTCTTTCAAAATGACGTACACACATTGACGTCCGAAAGTCCCACTCGCCGTCGGGAACAAACAGCAACAGAAGATGG